>NC_071500.1:121250000-121875000 GCF_028408465.1 Anastrepha ludens | reverse complement strand
ACAACGTTGTCAGCATGTTTGCGTACAGGTAATAAGTATAATGGGAATCGTTGTACATAATATAGAATCAAGTGCATTCTTGTGAAAGGGGGTCACAGTGGTTGAATTGAAAAAAAGATAGTATTTGAAATCTCATAATTCGTAAAGTAAACTGTTTTAAAAGGCGTTTTGAAAAGAGGCAATACATGTGAATATGATCGTCAAGAATTTTTTTATTACTGAGTTCAAATCCCATAAAATATGTATATTTCATTTGAAGAACTTTTTGACTAGCGATCACCTCTTGAAAGACAATGATAAGCCACTGATTTTATGACTGCCATGGAAGAGTTTTTCAGAAAAACCATTTGTCATTCGGAGGCGTTGTAAAACTGTAGAGCGTTGTATTTTAGGGATAGTGTAAAGCTTGGCCGAAACATCTTTCAATTGCATAATTAATATTATTTTTATTACTAAATTGAAGTATTTGACTTCTGAGAGCTTGAAAAAAGTTATGTTTTCACTTAGTCCTAATAAGCTGACATCTTATTAGTTGGCTCGTTGAGAATATTTTAGAAACGAGATCACAAAAATTTCATTGGTTTCGCAAAGAAAATGAGTTTTGTTTAAATATTCTTAAAACAAAAAATACCTGCTTATATTTCTGGATAAAAGGGTTTTTCAGAATGAATACATTTTAAGCGTAGTGTGAAACGTGAAGGCAAACCCCAATGAAAACATTGTCGTATATAAACAAATAAGCTATTTTGTATTGGCGGCAAATGATTCATGGCATACATAAGAGGTTTTTTTCTCCTCTAAGTATCGATTATTATAGGTACCAAAAATACGGTGATAATAAAATTACATCAATTGTGTTCGTTATCAAATTGTTTATTTTACAAATTGCAAAATATCGTGCTAAATATTCTCAATTTACAAAAGCATGAATTTTTAGACTTCTACTCTCTGTTCCATTTTTTTATTACTTCACTTTCCCTCTATTTCGCTTTTTGTTAACATAATTGTTTGAAGTTTTCTATTTTTCTATCTTTTTCTCTTTTGTTGTAGGACAAGCATCATTCGGATCGGGATACAGTGTGTGTGTTTTCAGTTGACCTTCCATCACAATCTTCGTCTCCCATTCTCTTTACATGCTGGTTCCATAATTTTCTTTTCTGGTAGAATCGGTTAGTAGTAGTATCTGTTGGAATCAATTAGAAAAGTAAAGAAACATGCCTATTTACACTCGTGCTATACTTGACATTTGTTCCTGATTTTTCATCCCTTGTATCAGACAAACACACAAATTCTTCTCAACTGTCGGTCAAATATCATACCTAACGGCAACGGTCGCATTCTGAAGGGCCTTAAAGTTACTAAATGATATTATATAAATACATGCGTGGTTTGTTTATCTTCAAGATCATTGTCCGCCATATGGATCCTGCCATTTTAAATTTGGAAAATTGGAATTCATTATCATAATCAGCGATCTCGAGAACTTAAAAAGGGCTTTTGGAAAGTACATATTTCTCGATAAATAGTTAAGCTTATGAACGGAAAGCCATCGAAGAGTCTTGTACTGAAATCCTGAAATATATCCCTTCTGGCGATATACAACTATCATTACACAAGCATTCATAGTGTTACGATGCAGGGTGCATTAAAGCTTCGGTCACAATGCTCCTCAAAAGCCGGCGATCTTTAGCTTTTGTTTCGTAGTTACGAATTCTGAAATCTTTCCGATCGTTTTCTGCGTCTATCCATCGGTTCCTCGGTGGGCCCTTGGCCTTCACGCCCATTAGCTTCTCTGTCATATCTTTCTTCACCGTACAGTCAGCAGGCATACGGGTAACGTGACCTAGCCATCTTATGCGATGTGCCTTAACAAATCGCACAGTTGTCTCGATCTCAGTAAGATCATTTTGTACTGACTTATAACGGAATCCTTTCTTATTGGGCCAAACATCTTTCTTTTTTTCTCTATGTTAACAATCTGATCCAACCAACATGCTTTTACATTGTACAAATCCGAAGTGGTTAATTTGATTAATATTATGTACGTATATCTGAACTTTTGGCGAAACAACTTATTTGACCTATGATTCATAATTGCTTTTAGACCCATAATTATTGCACTAATGTCGAAAATTTTAATACTTTAATTCAACTTTATTAAGATAGCTTCAAAAGCTCTTAATAACTTATACATATATGTATATGTACTTTAAATATCGCTTTATATACATATACACTCGTATATTTTAAATTAGCCCACATTCTTTATGTGCGTCTTGATGATGTTCCATGAATGGAGATATGTAGAAGAAGGTGAAAAATGTTTTCTAATATTGGTCGTCAAATGGCAGGCAATAGCAAACCTCCGAGTGTATTTCTGTCATGAAAAAGCTCCTCATAAAAAATTATCTGTCGTTCGGAGTCGGCTTAAAGGTCTATCTGTAGGTCTATCCATTTGTTGACCAACATCAAAAAACTCACGCTGCAAATAGGGAAGTAAGCGCCAATTATATATATAGGGGAGAATGGGGAGTTGTGAGACACAGGGAGTTGTGAGACATTGTTACCTTTCGGCATTATTCATTTGTTTACATTCGATTTTAAGTGTCAACAAGTGTTCTCGATGCGATCCCACTTTTCAGCTAGCATTGGCCATATTTACACGCATTCGACGCGTCTCTCCAGTTACTGTGTTTTGGAATTTCTCGGTAAGTTTTTTTCATCATTTGTTTTGCGATACATTCGATCAGTTGTTGAAGCAAATTGCAAATGTTAATATATACAAATTATTACAATAATTGTCCTATTAGCTTTGAATTTACACATTCACTTGGGCATGAACGTTCGTTGTGTTTATGACTGCGCGGCCATTTATAAAAAAAGCGATTTGGGGAGTTGTGAGACACCGTTTTTTTCGACGTTTTAACGCATCTTTCATAAGTACCTCGCAATATTCATGCATTGTTTATATATATATCATGAAATTTTTGGTTAAATTTGAGTTTTTATTGTTTTAAGTTAAGCAGAAACAACTCCATTCATTGCAATGTATGCGATCGAGCTGTGCACCTAAAGTGTGCCAATTTACGAACTGGTTATTATACATGTTCTCACTGCGAATCATCAGATTAATGGCATTGCATTTTTTATACACTTTTTTTATAACAATTGTCTTTTCTTTTCTATTTTTCATCTTAATAAAGAACTAACAACTAAAATAAGTCATTTTTATTGATTTAAACCATGGTGTCTCACAACTCCCCACATTTTTGTATTTTGTATTATATTTTATATTATTATATACAATTTTAATTTTAAGGAAAATTGTAGTTTTGTTAAATAGGCCATACCAATAGCTTCCAGTATTCATTGACTAAAGATTCCATCGTTGACATATGCAGAATATTAAGATTTTGAGTAATACGGGTCCAAAAACAAAACCCGTCTCACAACTCCCCATTCTCCCTTATATATAAGGTATATATATACCATATACCATATATAAGATAAACTGGTTTGCTAAAAGTCCGCAGATGTACAAGCATAAGTATATTAATTAACTAGTAATTTTAAAACATACTATTTACTTCCAAACATTCACTGTATACTAAAATTATGTAAAATCTGCACCTCCTTTTCTCCCTTTTGCGATCTAGACCAATTTTTGCTATTAAAAAATTTTATCTGAAAATTTATTTGCAATACCCACTGTAGAATCATGCTGCGATTGCATTTTTCATATGTTGCTGCTGCTTTAAGGTGTTTAATTGGAGTTGGACTTATTGAAATACGCTCGCACATACATACATCCCCATACATGCACATCGTTGTATGTATGATAACACATTCAAATTTAAAATACGATTGTTTTCGCTTTGATTGTATTGGTAGTGCTTGGTGGTTAGCTCAAATATTTTTGGTTCTCTGAAGCTTAGTTGTGGCGATGGCAAACGCCAGTTCCAATGCTACAGCAAAAACATATCATCAACGATATTTTCACCACGTAATGCTATGACAACGAGGAGGAGCTGGTGAATAGCGACAGAAGACCTGCAACTTATTTTTTTCCACAATTAACTATTGTGGGTAATGATGTTACTGCGCATGAGTCTACCTTTTGTTGTTTTCTCTATGCGTGCGTGTATGTGTGATGTGACTTTTGTAGTTATGGGGTCTCTCAAAACTGGATTTGAGCAACAGCCTCAACATATTATACAAAACTGGATTTGTACTCTCTCAGGAAGTGCAAAAGCCACCACCGCTAGTACTAGGCAAACCGTTTTCCACTGACTTACCACTCACTGCGCAATCTATCGATTTGGCCAAACATTAATGGCTGCAACAATAACAACCGTGGCTGAGACGACAGCTTCAGTGGCAGCAACATGGCTTGCTTCTTTGGCTGCTTGGGCCAGTAGTAATCGCTGGCGCCGGAGAGCACGCGGAATACACGGAATAATTGCTTAGTAACTATACGCGTATTTGCGGTCCCGATTCGCTGTAAATTAAAGCAAAAAATCGTTGAGTTTATGTGTTTTCCAACTACTTAGGGGTGATTTTTTCATAAAGCAATTTATTTAAAGGAAAAAGCTTTTAGAATATCTTAAAATTTCCATTGATTTGCGTTAAGAAGAAGAAAATTGAGAAAAAATGTGGAGTGTGACCAGTATCGATTTTATGTTGGCGTAAAGCAGCAGCAGCAGCAATAAAAGTGGTTGCGGTATTGGTAGTGCAAGAAGCAAAAGGTGAAGAGGTAGAAGAAGAAGAAGGAGCAAAAGAAAAAGTCAGCGGCAACGAGTAAAGGAAACCATGGTGAATTCGGCATCGGATAGGCAACATCTATGCTCAAGTGGCTACTCGCTGTGATTGTTGGCTAAAATTCCAGAAAGGGTAAAATCCGAAGAAAAGAAAATTTACATTGTAATAGTGAGAGAAAAAGAAAATTGTTTTTTAATTCTTAAGCGAATAAAAGCGAAAATAAGGTTAAAAAAATCCGCGCTAATAATCGCTAAGCGTTTTCCAAACGGAAAAAAGAAGTGAAGGTTAATTCGTGTTTTATTTTAGCCAAAGAACGTGTGGTCGGTTTGCTCTGCTGCTTTTGTTTGTATGTATGTATGCAGTGATCTGAAACCTTAAGTCCTGTTTGTGCATTTATATAATTAATATTCTGTGGGGGGCTTAAAGTGAAAAAATTGTGCTTTCTCGAAAACACCACAAAAAATAAAATGAAAAAATAAACACAAAATAAAAACCAATTATTTCAAAAGCCTTAAATAAAAGTCAAAGTGTTATTCTGTGTGTCGCAACGAAAATCCGGCATTAATATTCTGTATTGTTCTACTATTGCCGTTAAGCAGTGTTTCCGTGTATGTGTGGGTATCCTGTTTGTCACACAGCTGTAGTGGTGGTGGTAGTGAAGGTGTTTCCTATCAGTTTCAATTTGTAATCGGTGAGTGGACATCCTTCTTTATTCATTTCGACTTCGCGGAAATATTTCTATTTTTATACATAGCTGCACACACACATGTGTAGCTGCGAGTACAGCCATGCACAGCATATGTGTATGTGACAATTCTAAAAGTGTGTGTGCTCTCTTACGCATATCTATGTACATATTTACATGGGGACGTACTTTTATGTGTGTAGGCATTCCTGTGTCTATATGCATATGAAAATACGTACATAGAAACACATACGCACATATATGAATATTCAATAATTCTACTTACAAATATAAAAAATATTATATACGAACATGCGTTCAATTAAAGCGATGTCGATGTGCATCTATAACAAATTTGATTTATAAAGGCAAACAATTTTGTTTTCATATGAGGGGTAACCTCTAGGGCAAATGGCTGCCTAAGCTAGAGCCCATTTGGACAAATAATCAAATTCGTCCAATGTGATGCCATACAGAGGAAAAACAAAGGTAGAAAACCGGACAGGGGAACAAACAAGAAGGGGCTTTGGATTGGAGCGTGACGACCAAACGGTAGCTAATTACAATGCGTTAACTACTTCAAGCTGCTGCCACCAGGTGGCATCCGCAGATGTAGCAAACAAGTGAGAACCCAGATGTCTGAATTTTAGCCTGCCGAGAGCACATCATCTCAGACAGCCATTGTGACCGGGAACCCAAATGAACCTATTATCGCACATAATCGAGAGGGAAATTAGAAGGCGCAAACAACGAGCCCATGACTCTAATTGCCACCTGGCTGTCGGAGTAGATAATTAAATCTCTTACAGTAAGATTAAGCCGCCAATCCACTGCTTCTTTGATTGCGACTACCTCCGCTTAGAAAACACTACAGTGGTCCGCTAGCCTAAATTTGAGCTCCTCGAAGAGTACTTACCCACCAATCCTTCTGTCCAACTGGATGTCATCCGTAAACACGTTTGCCAAGCCTTCTCCCTAAATGTTACGTACCGCCCACTTGAGGGATTATGAATGGGAGACCTAAGAATCGGACCCAGCGAGGGTGTGCATTGATTAGCTCTAAGTTTCTAAGAATACTAAAGTATCCGTAGCTTAAGTTTAGATTGTGGCCCGTGCACCGCAATCTGATTAGGGCACGTGCATCGGCAGTTTTCTCTGCGATGTCCACGGCTAACAAATTCAGCATAGCGTTAAGCGCTAGCTTAGGAGTGATCCGAAACGCCTCACTAGTTTCAATGCGGGCGGCCCCTTGGCCCTTTTCCAGCTTCTTCACTGATGTCGTTCTTTTCAGAGAGCTCTAGCAATCAGGGACTCCATACAAAAAAATTGACTTTATAATTGTGTTATATAGCCAGAATGCAACTTTGTTACTGCGAGGGCACAAAAGACCACCATGAGACCGAAGTGAACCTAAGAAATTTGGCGAGAAGTCCCATCTTTTTCCGATAGCGCCCTTACATCCATACAAGGTCTTCCTGTTGGATTCCTTCAATGGTAGGCTTCCATATCAGCCCTCTGTCAAAGATGAGTACCAGGTACTTCACACAGTCAGAGAACGCCAACCCGCTGTTGAGGGGAGTAGAGTTCTATGTAATTTCCTCGTAAATAAGACGATTCACCAAGTTACCGCCACCTGCGGTCCGAGCAACCTCTACTTCCACTCCTTCTTATACGCCCTTACATTCGTTTATAGATTTGAAATTAGATCAAATCGTCTCACCTCCTATCCGAAGTTGCGTCAGTTATTCTTAGTTATATACATATGTATAACATGGCTAAGGCAATTCCGGCTTTTCATAATGTGCAAGTCACAAAACTGTGCAGTTCGCCATCATTCCACCTTCTTCGGTGTCTGCGCGTACAGGTCCATAAATCATGCGTAAAATAGTCCCTTTGGGAGTTCCTTCTCCATCTTTACTTGACATTCGTACACCCAAAAGGACGGGCATAATGAGAGACCTGTATAGTGCGGTTTTTGTTCCTCAAAAGGGATCGGCTTTTTGCTTTTCAATTACTTACTGAGTACCAAATATCATCCATTGGCAATACTTACACCTTACTTGATGTCAAGGATTGCATTCCAACCGTAGGTACTTATGCTTGTTCCTAAATATACAAAGTTCTTCACAACTTCGAAGTTATAACGGCTGGCCTCGTTCACTGTCAGTCAATCTTAACCTTAACTGTTATATTTAGAATATTAAAATTGATCCCATAATTACAGAAATGCAGCAGGTGTCCTAGCCGAGTGCATTTGTACGAGCAATACTAGGAGTAGTTCCTGGATTCTATTCGCTCTGCATACGTCACACATGAGAGCAGTCGCTTTCAGGAGGCAATTTCAGACCTCTGAGTTTGTTTGCATCACGAAAAAACTTGTGAAAGCAAAGAATATGCCGTTTGGAGGCTATGTAAAGTCTGTATGTTTTCAATATTAGACTTAATACCTTTCAAGGATGTACGAGGTATGTTCAAAAAATACGGGGAAGGTTTCAAATTTCGCGGGCTACATGCATTCGACTTTCGATTATTTTTTTTATGTTGGTACACTCGTCTCGAAGATATGTTCATGGTTTTAGCAACTAATTAAACATGCCATAAATTGGTTTGTAAGAGGCATAAATAAGACAAGTGTTTTGCGTGTTCGGCGATTTTCTGGTATTTTTTTCCTTATTTTTTGAACACACCTCGTATGTGAAGAATTTTCTCTTTAGTGGTGATCTAAATATTTGGGACTTGGTCTTACATTTTCTGAGAATTGACTTGATTGTAGGCTTGTATTTTACTTTTATTATTATCTATGGTTCCAAAGAGAAACAAAGGCCACAATATATTCCTTTCATGTAGATATGTTTTGAGCCAGTATCTTAGCTTCATTCCAGGTTACATTCAGGCGCACGTTTCCAAATCCAACAATCGTCTCTAAGTGTCCGATGGTCTTCCTCGTCTACGGCTGCCTTGGGAATTCCACTCAATAGCGGCTGTTATTAATTCGTCATATTGTCTAAGAAGAACGTGGCCGGTCCAATCCCATTTTCGTTTGCAAATCTCAAGGGGCATTGTAGTTTGCTTGAGTATAATAAGAAGTAAACTGGAAGGAAGCTGAAAGGAATTTAATAATTTTGGGGCTTACTTAATGTTGAAAACTTTGATATGATGTTTTTTAAAATCAAATATATTAATACTGTTTGACTGCCTACTAATATACGCAGCGACGTTTCTATCGATTTGCAAACGGAGAGTATATGAATACATATGATAGTGCTTCACTAGAGCTTAAGTTAAGCTGTATTTTGCACTTATATGCCACTGGTTCGCTGTACGTGTTTGAACATAACTCGCAAGGTTAAAGAAGTCCCACTATGACACGTTCAGGGATTAGTGATCATAGTTTGAGCTATCAATTTAAAAATCTAAGAAAATACTCGAGTGGTAGTATATAAAGTTATCTCAATGCTTTACAACAAAAAAAATCAAAAACAAACAAAACATTAATACAAAGTTATAAGACAAAAACAATTCCTTTAAAGTAAACTAATTAAATCCAAATCAACTAATTAAATCAATCCAATGGAACAATGGTCGCATGAATTATTATGAATAACTTGGTTTAGCCACTTCGTTTATTTCCATTAATTTTATCTAAAACTCTTTCCGCCGAGTGAGTTTGAATCTCTATAGATGTAAAGCTGTGCTGCCCCATTCAACTGCTCTTGTGTCGTCGTACTTCTTAAATACACTTCCTCTCCATTAATAAATACCAAACATTTTCCTTTCGTTTTGGTGTCAAATTTATTTTCAGAGTCGTCAAAAAAATTATTTTTGCCAATAATTAATTTATCTTATTATATAAGAAAAGTGAGTAAATAGTCAAAACATCTGCTTCTCTCGATGGTATTTGTAAATTAAAACCTATTTCACTTCGACAAGTGATCATTTTTGATTTACTGGAATAAGACCGCAGACGTAGGTAAATGTCAAAATGGAAAGACGTTTTGTTTGGTTCAATGGTCTTGAAAACTGCGGTTTGAAATGAAATATCTAAAAATACTAAATAGAAAAACTGGATAAAGAAGGAAAGCGGGGACAAAACTAATTACCTACTGTCATCAAATAAACAGTCGGTGCACTCGCGTATCAGCACCCATGCCACTGTTGACAGTTATGATTTCGATGTTGTGAGAGACTTTGTTTATCTAGGAACTTTGACTCCGATAATAATGTCAGCCTTGAAATCCAAGGGAGAATCTGTCTTGCCAACAAGTGCTACTTTGAATTAAGTAGTCAATTGAGTAATAAAGTTCTCTCTCGACGAATACAACTAACACTTTATAATGCTCTCATTATACCCATCCTAACGTATGGCGCATAAGCTTGGACGATGACAACATCCGATGAGGCGTTCCTTGGCGTGTTTGAGAGAAAGTATCTGCGGAAGATTTTTGGACATTTGCACGTTGGCGACGGCGAGTATCGTAGATCATGGAACAATGAGTTGTATGAGCTTTACGACGACATAGACATAATGCAGCGAATAAAGATCCAGCGGCTTCGTTGACTGGGAGATGTCGTCCGAATGGATACGGCTCTGAAAGTGTTCGATGCGGTACCAGCTGGTGCTAGCAGAGGAAGAGCAAGGCCTCCTCTACGTTGGAAATATCAGGTGGAGAATGGCTTGGATTCGCTTGGTATGTCTAACTAGCACCGTTTAGCACAAGAAACGACTGTTAAATTCGGACAAAATCGCGTAAGCGGTTATCACGCCAATCAAGAAGAAGATAACATACACTGTCGTTTTGACTTGGTAATGTATCATCTTATTCTTCTGTTGCTTCCTTCGGTGCTCTCCAGGGTAGTGTCCTAGGCTTGTTACTACTCGATCTCTTTTTTAATAATATTTCCCCCTGTTTTGAAGTGTAATCCGTTTTATATGCATGTGACTTACATTTTTTTATGAAATTAAATTTATAGTAAATTCAATCAATCTCCAGGGTGAGCCTCGTAACTTATATATCATATATAAGTATAGTTGGTGGATTGTCTTTTCTTCTGGAATCAATTAGTGATTTTAAAGTCTTGCGTGCTTCTTCTGACTCCAAGCTCAATGTAACCACTCACAGAGATTTAATTGTTTCTAAATCGGCCACAAAAGACAATGAGATCGAGATGCAAATCTCAAATCAATCTAAATCGTTTGCGAAGTTGACCTTTATTCGTCGTAATTGATCTTTGTTTTCCGAACTCTATGCTCTAAAAATGTATTAGTATTTAGTTCGATTCCGCTTGGAATACACCGTATTTGCCAGGAGGTATTTTCATGCAGCTTACGTTAAAAGATAAAAGCCAGTTCAGAGGACTTATATACGCTTTGCTTTACGCTCGATAAAGTTCGTATACCATCCTGTCTTACCTATTCGGGAGTGCATAGGTTTGAATATCCGTGCATGAAACAGCTAATGATAGAAAAAGTATTTTTTAATAGTAGTCGCAGGCAATGGCAGGCCTCCGATTGTATTTCTGCCATGGAAAAGATCCTCATAAAAAAAAATTGCTGTTATCATCCTAGTTGCTATTAGGGAAAACAATCTAGCTAAATTCCCACTGCATCGACTTCAATTTGCCTATCAACAGGGAAAATCCACTGAGACTGCAATACACAGCCTGGTAACAGTTATTGAAAAGGCTATTGAGTCCAAACAGATACCTCTATGTGCATTTATTGACATATCAGGAGCTTTTGATAACACCTCCTATGAAGCAATCTATAATGCCCTATATCTAAAGGAGGTACCTGAACCCATCACTAGATGGATAATATTCATGCTGAAATCTAGGACGATCAGCACCGAACTAGGAGGAACAATCAAATCTATTAAAGCCACAAGAGGTTGCCCTCAAGGTGGCGTACTTTCTCCTCTTTTGTGGACTCTAGTCATAGATGAACTTCTCCACAAACTGAATAACCTAGGATTTCACACTCAGGGTTATGCTGATGACCTAGTAGTTTATGTATTAGGCTGGCATGAGGAAACCATTTCGGATCGCATGCAGCAAGCCCTTACAATAATAAACAAATGGTGCACGGAAAAAGGGCTCTCCATCAACCCATCCAAAACAACACTTGTACCGTTTACTAGGAGAAGGAACATAAATCTCAAATGTCCGACCCTTAATGGAACAACACTTGAACTCTCGACAGAAGCGAACTATCTTGGCGTTAGTCTTGACAAAACGCTTACGTGGAATTCCCATATTGAGAGAGTTACTTCAAAAGCCACAAGGGCATTCTTTGCCTGTACAAGGCTTTTTCGTAAGACATGGGGACTAAACCCTAGAATGACCTTCTGGACATTCACCACAGTTGTAAAACCCATAGTCACTTATGCATCCTTAGCATGGTGGCCCAAGGTCAAGCAAAGAAAGGCGGCAAACGAATTAAGCAAACTGCATCGCCTGGTATGTGTTGGTATTACAGGGGCTATGAAAACATGTCCCACGGATGCATTGGGTGTGCTCCTGAACATACCACCGCTTCCAATTCTAATTGAAAGGGAAGCTCGCTCAAGTTCCTTAAGACTAAAAGGTATATCTGAACTTAAAAGTGGGGATATGAAAGGACATTTAAAGATCTTAGAAGACTTCCTACGTAGTCCCATTCTTCATAGGGATGACATACTATCACCCAAACCAATACTCTTCAGGAACTTCCAAGTTATAATCAATGAACGAACAGACTGGAGAACTAACTCTATCACTTTCAAACCTGGCTCCCAGCTATGGTTTACTGATGGGTCCAAATTGGAAAATGGTAGAACAGGGGCAGGAATCAATGGGCCCAAGTTCAAAAAATCGATTCCGATGGGATCCTACCCAACAATATTCCAGGCAGAAATACATGCCATTGAAATATGTGTGAGAGAATGCCTTAGAAGGAAAATGCGAGGTACTCACATCTACATACTTTCAGATAGCCAAGCGGCTCTAAAAGCCCTTCTATCAACAACTATCACCTCTAAATTGGTAAATGATTGCCTAAACCTCCTAAACACGTTAGGAAACCTCAACATAGTAACACTATGTTGGATTCCGGGACATGAAGGACATGAGGGAAATGAAATGGCTGATAACCTTGCAAAACAAGGAGCAAATATGCAACTTACTGGTCCTGAGCCTTTCTGTGGACTGACAAAAGGCCACATTAATGAATTCCTTAGGAAATGGGAAGAAAGAAAACTTGCCGCACACTGGCTAAACTGTGCCGGTCAGCGTCAAGCCAAACTATTCCTAAGTCCCAACAAAGGAATATCTAACAAACTTCTCTCACTAATCAGAGTAGATCTGCGTCTTTTAACCGGATACCTTACAGGTCACTGCAGCCTGAGGTACCATCTAAATAATATTGGTCTATCCGAGACCAATGTCTGCTGCTTTTGCGAAATGGACATAGAAAGCTCAGAACATGTGCTTTGTGAATGTCCTGCGTTGGTCAGACAAAGACTTCACCACTGTGTGGTATCGTAGTATCTCCATGCAATCTTTGGAACAAAAAACCCAAAACTGTGCTAAAATTTCTAAAAAGCCTAAAACTCTAGGGTTACAAAATTGGCCTTTCACAATAGATCAGCTCTGGTCGCAGTGCGTAATGGCCTTCTAGTAATAATAATAATCCTAGTTGCTTATTGATACATCTTAATATATAATAGAGTTTAGAGTCGTTGTCAATGTGATTTGCCTTTGATATCATTGTTGGCTCTATTGATTGCTCGTACTTTCTCGTTTTAAACTTCCCTGACGTATAATTCGTTATAAAGCATTGTGTTTGTGGGCGTGTTTGAAAAAACTATGCATTTATGTCCCAATGTAATGCTTATTCTTTTTAGAATAAAATATACTAGAATATTTGGAGGTTTGCACTTCGACCTTAAGATCTTTTGTGCCCTCCTCAGCACAATACCTTATCCAATCCCTAAAGTATAACTAAGATAGAGCTGCCTTTCTTCTGACTGTACCAGGCCGAGATGTCTACTCCTTCTTCTCGCTACGGCATCGCATTCGAGAAGAATGTGTGTATTTTTTTCTTAGGATCTGATTACAATCTACACTTAATGCTCTTGTTATGAGGTTTTCGCTTATTTTTTGTTATCTTTTGTACGTTCATATATATTTTTCGTATAGTCTGTAAGCAACTTGTTTGTTGATTAAGTAAATTAATAATTAAATAAAATATATTTTATCTCAGGTCAATTCACCCTGTTGACCATGCCATTCTCAAAAAGCTTACCAGATGATTATCATCGTATTGCGTGTTTACAAACCCTTCTCGGTTTCTCTTATACTAAACTTGATAGTCTGTCAACTAAACAAACTGAGGTGGGAACCAATGAGGCTAAAACTTGCCTTGCTGCCCGACAAATCGGTAAAAAATGCGTCTCAATAGGAAGAGACTCCACATGGCGTTAACAATAAATATATTTTAAAGCTATTCAAATACTTGCATTAACAGCCCATAGCTCAAGCTTCCTTAAACATAGATAGTTCTTCAAGCCAGTTTTAGAGAGTCGCAGTGCACACAGTGCTCCTAAAGCAAGGGCAGCGTTTTTGAAAATGGATCCAAGATTTTCCAACGTAGAGTTTTCGTATATGACCTCTAGATTTCAAATTTTCAAACCCCGAAATCGTACCTGATCCTATTTTAAAGATAAATGTATGTATTACTTATGTATGCACTTAAATGTAAACCACTTTCAGCGTAACCCAGGACCAACGACGGGGACGTAGTGGTAACCTGGTCCCATTTTGTTTTTTAAATTTTTTTTGGTTGATTTTTTGTTTTTTTATATTTTTTTTTTGGTTTTTTTTTGATTTTTTTAAATGTTATTATTAAATAAAAACTTGAGCGATAACGATACTCCTTGGAATCAAAATTTTGATTATGCATTAAGTGATGAAAATTCTACAACTGCTGTAAAAAGCTTCTCTAAGTATAACTCATCTTCGATTGTATTTATTTTATATCTCTCCCAAGTTTGCGAGAATTCACGGTGGAGTGACTCTCCACTTTGCTCGGACCAATATCCTAGACCATCATTGTGTTTTATGAATTGAAGACATTCCATAATGTGGGTTTTTAAGACATGAATTTTTAAGGTTACTGAGATGTCTTCAATTTCATGTAAAGCAATCAAAGCTTTGTTTAACTTATCCAAATGAACGTTTAGTTCTGGTCCTACTTTTCCAGATGTAAAACTACAATCGACAACTTTATTCATTATTACAAAAGCATTGGTAAAAGGTATGATTTTTAAATATCCCACAGTTTCATAAATCTCAGGATCATTTAGTTTGTGAGCTTCTTTTAAAAGTTTCCTACATGCATTGCCTTCGAAACAATCTCCGTGGTAGTTTTTGGAAATAAGTTTTAATTTTTTTGGCCATATCAAAGCTTTATCTTTTCCCAAAAGGGGTACTAAACCTTTCCAAAACAGATGGTTTACGAAGCCCATTAGCACGTGTAATTCAGGAATTACGCATTTTTCTAACACAGTGATGTCATCACTTTCGGTAAATAGAGGGAGGTTAATAGTGCTATGAAACTCTTTGCTGTTTTTCTTATTTCCACCAGCAAGATTGAACTGTTCATAATCGTTTCTTAAATCTCCGTATGATTTCAGTTTGATAACATTGCTTTCAAAATTATCTGCATTGGAACTACATTGATTGTAAAGCACATCTTCCTGTCCAGATGTCTTGTTTTCTTTCAAGTCGTTAAGTGAAACAAAACAATAAGGACAAGGAAACATTGCAGATGCCGTCTGTTGGCCATTTATGATAAGCATCAATTTAAAATGCGAAACGAACTTGAAGGGAATGTTATTTATTTTAGTGATGTCAAACAAAAGTTTTACGTTTTCATACGTTTCCTTTATCTTAGGTACAATGCATAGTAGTATAACTCGTTTCACGCTCATGAATTTTGCTTTCTTACTTGCGCTACCTCCCTCAGAATAAAGACTTCTCTGATTTTTATCATGAATTGTTAAATCATCATAGTTAAAATCATCACCATCAGAATTTTCTTGAAATATTGATAAAGAAATTTTAAAAAATCCGCGGCCCCCGTCAGCCATTGCTTTAACACAAACATTTCCTTCAAGTTTTCTTTCCATAATTACTGCATCAAAAAGTTCTTCCGCATTTGCGTAAACTACTGGTCTTTCTTCTTTTTTTGCATCATCACAATCAAAAAAGTATTTATCTTTTTTATATATATCTTGTAAAAGTTTCGATTTTTCTGACATGTGCTTCTTATAGTCAACGGGTACTGACTTTCTTCCAACATTTGATCTTAAAAAGTTAGCAATGCTTTTCATTTTATTACTGGATAAGCCAAGGTTTACTCGCAAATTATCCAAACGCTCTTCACTGAACGTAATGTCCTTTTTTCATTAGGATTAACAACAACTCTCATTTTAGAACCCTTCGTACTCAACTCAATTTTCTTATTCTTAATGTGTCGATTTATATCGTCTTCAGAATCAATTTTGGTTCTAATAATAGTTGACGCAACGATTTCTTGCTTGACATCAGGAAGTTTTTCTATTATTTTTAAAGCATTGCCTTGAATATTATTACATGAATGTTTTTTGCCTTTACCAAGTTCTTGTAAGCATTTTTTACATATTTGTATATTAGTTTTTTCCTTTTTTTGGCTGTCTTTCTTTGCAAGTTTGTCAATATTTGAGGATCCATAAAGACCATTAGTTGTATCAATCTTAGTTTCGAAATTTCGTTTACAACCCTTACCCTTTACTACTTTCTCATGACCTTTATATCTGCCTGTTAAACATACATAACAATTACAACTGTCCATAGATGTGCGAGTACTTTTAGGTAAAACCAAACTATTGTAATCTGGCATGTCTGGAAAAGGTCTTGTAAAAATGTTGTTACTTGCATCAAAAAGTGTGAGGTAGCAAGTTCTGCATATGCTAAGGGGGTATTTTTCGTTATTTAAATCATAATCTTTGTTTATAAATTTCTTTATCAATGTTTCAT
This sequence comes from Anastrepha ludens, assembly GCF_028408465.1. Classification (NCBI taxonomy): domain Eukaryota; kingdom Metazoa; phylum Arthropoda; class Insecta; order Diptera; family Tephritidae; genus Anastrepha; species Anastrepha ludens. The sequence continues at coordinate 121,858,502 of NC_071500.1, read as the reverse complement.
ACTTTTCGTTTATAAGAAATTTATTCGGCTTTTTTTTGCCAAAAGAAATTTTTGTACCGCAAGGTCCGCAGACTTTACGTCTATTTTCATCGTGAGAACAAGCTTTCGTATTGTCCATTGCACCATTCTAAACAAGTCAAACACTACTTGAAAATATCTGCAAAGCCTTTTTTATTCGTAATTTAACAAAAATTATTTCAGTTTTTTAGTGTTGAATAGGACCAAAATGTTTGCGTCAAAGGTGATTTATATTAGGATTGTGAGTTTATTTTAAATTACAGGTATTTGTGTTGTTGAGATGATGGCTGCTAGACTACAAGTGACTTTTTAGATATTGTGAAATGTACAAATAAACGTCTAGCCTGGCAAGGCCTACTAGATCTTTATCTGGCGTAGACATGAACCTATGCACATTTAAACTGAAAATAAGTAATGTAAATCTTTCAACTAGATTTAAAATAGGATCAGGTACGATTTCGGGGTTTGAAAATTTGAAATCTAGAGGTCATATACGAATACTCTACGTTGGAAAATCTTGGATCCATTTTCAAAAACCCTGCCCTTGCTTTAGGAGCACTGTGTGCAGTTATAATTTCCAACTAACTAATATTATATAATATATTTTATCTATTTTTAATAAGTATTTAATATTTAATAAATTTACTAATTTTTTCCTTTGTCCTTCCAGCGTTAATTTCTTTGGGAGTGGCATAAATGTATTTACATGTACATAGGCACTCACTCCTCGTACGATGCATCCATCTAGTGAACAAATAAGTAGAAGTCGGCAGGATCTTGAAAGAGCAACGGAGTTATCGCTTTCCAATAATGTTTTGCCACATATACGATCGCATCATGGCAGTGCTGCCAATATATTCCACGATCAAACGGACGACTTTCGAAGAAGGTAAGAAAATTTCGAAATAATCTAGTTTCCTAGTGATTATTTTTATTTCTAGGTTAGATTTTGTGCCCACTGAATTTCCGAATTTTTTACAAACATTTTGTGATATGTACTTTCGACTTTTCCCTCAGGCCAGAACATTAGAATAAAATACTATGTGCTCTTCCTACTTCCATCGCAAATTTTTAATGAATAATCCAACCCGAATCAAAATAAAGAGCTTTCTAACTTTCTTGTTTCCTGATTATCTTTACGCAATAACTTATTGTCAATAATTTTGCCAATTTTCCGGCAGATATATTACGTTGAACATATCTCGAAATCATACAACCACATTTCCTGCAATAGCCAGTGTGCTTCTGCGTGACATACCAATAGTTAGGATTCTGATTGCGCAATTAAAATGATCGAAGACAACATAAAACTGTGAAGCGCTGAGGCAACATCAAAGTGAACACCAAAAGTTGGTGTCCAAATATTTGTTGGAGATGTTGGTTGGTTGGTTGCAATTCTTCTGAAATGACCTCTCAGAAGTCAATGAGCGTGTTTAACATTTCAGCCCTCCATACCTTATGGACGCAAGGCACTGACATTCTTGAAGGAAATCTTAGAAAGTCTTCCCGATATTATTCAGATCATAGCTGGGATAGCTTCTGCTTCAATGTCAACTCGGCTGATCAATAGAGATCTCATAAACACTAAAACTGATACATAGTGTTGCAAAGGCATTATATGACCGCAAAAAACTTAGAACCTATTCGTAATTCTATGCGTTCTGTAGAATGCTGGCCAGCGACATAAATAGTCATCCGGGTAGTAGTACCAGTTTTGTCGCGTGGGTTGATGTAGGATAGTGTGGCATAAGTGGGGTATCTCGATAGAAGGTCATCTGTTACGGGCCTTGGCCTGGGTAGCTTTAGTGCACCACGTTAGGTGGTTCCGGGTTCGAACTGTGGACTTGAAACATCAAATGATAGGTGTGCCCCTAGGCAGGTAATGGAACACCTCTGAAGGCATTTCTGCTATCAAAAAGCTGCTCAAATCCATGTTGTTACAGTTATGGTGAGGTTCCTTTACTCAAGTCTCCAAGTGTGGTTCTCTTGAGGGCAGGTCTACGAGCATAACCTATAATCGCCTATCCGTCTCTTCGTTTCCATGTGAAGTCCGGCTTTTTGAGCTTTTTTGTAAGTAACATATTTTAATATTAAAATCTTCATCATAATGTGTGTTGGATCATGTCAAAAAGATCATCATCAACGGTCTCCATAATTCTGGCTGCTTAGCTTTTCTGAAATCAAACCAAAAAACGCAATGACCTATGCTATCATTCGAAAATCTTAAATATGGGATTATTGAAAATAAATTTTATAATTTCTTTTGACTATTTTGTTGCCAAAAAAATTATTCGGAAGTCAAAATCAAACTAGTTAGTAGTTCACTAGGTTCGCGCTCAAACAAGCGCCAAGTAGGTGGCCTTTAACTGCTGTAGCTTCCAAATGCCTCCAGAAAAATTTACATCACTCTCTTTACAAAAACCAAAAAAAATATGGTAGGTACTGTTTCCCCATCGGAATTATAAAATCTATTATATTTTAAGACTACCGCCAAAATATTTCGGAAAAAATTTAAGATTTACGTAAGCTGGGCCGATTTGAAAATACCTCTAAAAATCGAGTTGACTGCAATTTAGCGGGCTCTGTTTCTCCTAGTGAATCCGCTCTAAACTTTAGGTCATTAACCATTTCAATTGAGGATGTAATTAAAGGTATTGGTGATCTTAGGACCTCGTCTCAAGCCGATGTAGCCGAGTTTTTTGTAAGAAAACTTGTTATGCCTAGCGAGTCTCGTACTTTTATTATTTCTCTCTGGCCTTGTTTCCAAGCTGACATATAATAGCCATGTGGGTTATATTCTTTCGCGCTCGTATTCGATGTTAGCTTTTATCCGCCGAAACTGTCATAACTGACTCTGTGGGCTGCCCTTTTCTTTTAGAAAAGATCCTCTAGAATTCTTCGCCATTCGGAATTCTTTAAAATTGTTTTTTTCTAAAAGCAATCCCATATCAAGAGCTTACGCTGAACTAAATTTAGTCTTCAATGCTTTAGATTTTGATTTCACGCATTCAAAACCGCCTTCAGTTAAATATTTACGTAGGTTTTTCTTTGCGCCACATCACTAGTATCTCATCTTAACTTATGAATTTTATATTTGCCCTAATTTTAGGATTGGTCTACATTTAGATTAATAAAAGTCAGTATGAGTTTCGTACTTCCAGGCTTGAAATAAGTAGAAGTAAATATATGGCATTCTTTCTACGAGTCCAAGCCAGTGTATTTGCTGGGCTTTTATGTATTTTATAATTTTTTGTCCTTTGATAAGGTGCTCAAGTTCAGAGTTGTATCTAATACGATTAGTGTCCTCCAGCCTGATTGGCTGGATATTTTTCTAAGTATGTATTTGCCTTTCAAACTTTGCTATTTGGCCCACGTCATCCACTTCACAACCGTATGCCATAATTGGGCGTAAGAGAGCATGAAATATACGTCGTTTTTGGTTTCTTGACAGGAGTTTGGACTTAGCATATGCCACTACCTTAACACTACCTGCTCTATTAAATTCTATGGTAGTGGTATGTCGTTTAACGCTGTTAATCATAAGTGGGAAGGGGCTCAATTCGCAATTCGTTGTTTAAATTTTCTATATTCATTCGTTGCTTAAAGTATCCATCTGCCAACAGGATTATCAACAACTACAAATCTACTCAGTGATTGGATGATAGTGTCGACTAAGAAGATTGAAAATGTATGGAGAAACAATTAAACATTAATTAAAAAAAAACACGTTTAATATTTACTCGAAAAGAGTTATGCTCGCATTTGCGTCAAGAGCATAAGAGAATCCGCCATGTGACTGACAACTGGTATTTTATATTATTATTGTTATTGACGCTATTTTCGTCACAACAACAGTGCACTAATTGTTGACTAGCAATGGCCGATTGTTTTTGCCATCGAGAGAGAAGTAGTCAGTCGAAAGGTGTTGCAAATAAATGAATTTGAAATTACCCATGTCTTGCTGAAAACGACTTTCGAAAACTCCTTTAAAATCTGCTTAAAGTCTCTAAAAATCTAGCGCTCTTAACGATAACAATATTGAACAGGTTTCCGTTATTTTTTGTCGTAAAAGAATTGGTTCTATTCGGTGACTGTCACCGTTCGTTCACTCATGAAATTCAGATTATGTGAGCGCAGAGTAGTATTTGCAGCTTTGTTGATAATGTATGCCTTATGTATGTGTGCGTGCAGCAAGTTGCCCCTGTCTACCCAGCTTCAGAAACTAGTTTTACGATTTGAGCGAGCATCGAACGTTTGTTAGGCAAAAACGAACCGATTGGTGAGCGCAACTTGAGAATTCGAATGCATCATTGTATAAGTATAATATTTACCTGCCAGTCTCTCTAACAACTTGGCCATATGAGCCTATGGGTATATATGTATGTAAGTATGTATGTGTATGAGCATTAAACTTGGTAAACGAACAGAGTGACTTTTAGCAATTAAATATGAAATATTGCAGGTGAATACCGTAACTCAGATTTTGTACATAAAATATTTACTCTGAGGAAGTTTTCAATGAGATAGGCCACACGATAAAGGTAGGTCATTGATAGACTCCTATTTGTTTTAATAGTACTGTCATGTGTGCTTAATGGAGAATATCGACGCTTTAAAGGTGGTTTTCTAAATATTCGATTACTTGCTTAATCAGAACATAATCGGCGTATGGTAAAAATATAATTTTTAGCTATTAACCGAAACAAAAAACAACAGCTGAGAAAATAAATAAGAGCTATTTTCCAGAGAATTAGGATATCACACGTATAATCCATGCAATTTTTGATGGCTTAGTCCCATATATACATATATGTGGCGTTTTCTCGAATTCATCTAACATCCTTCACAATTTATCGCCCGATGGCTCTTCCAGTCATTTGATACAAACCGAAGATTCATACAGACTCTTATCGTGTGCCGTCGATTCATGCGCTGGAAAATATTGTTATATATCATATACTACAATAACGTAGATTTGCTGACGTGCACTGTCGCTATTGACATCAACGGCCTTAAAAACCGTGCCGAGGAAAATACAAATTATCTGCTGGTTCTGCTAAAATTGCTTAGGTGGTTAGCCCGCCAGTTAAGGAGAAGAATATTAATAATATTCCCATTCAACCAACGTATGACATTAACAATGATGGCATTAGTCCTTGTATAGGAAGATCTTTGAGTCCATGGTGCAGTGTACGTTGGTTCTTGAAACACGACTGAAAATATACTCAGCGTCAGCAGCAACGTTTGAGGATGATTTAAGAATAGAACAGCAAATTGAACTTTCCATATGAATAACCTGTGCGTTAGGCCTTAAATGAATTTATAGAAATATATTTACGAAATCTGCGAAACACCATAATGATATAAACAGATATGTTCTAATAACGGTCACCCCTCGGCACAAACCGTGAAATTTCGTAGTAAATTTGCATAATTTGTATTCCTATGTCAAAAACATGTATTTCTTGTATGTGGCGCACTACTTTAACACAGATCCCAAAATCGCCCTATACGCACACCCCTTTAAGGATTGCTTGATGGCACTAAACACCCATCACCCTGTAGAACAAATACAACCGCCGCCACTTATTAGACCACCACCAACTAGCCAACAAACCAGACAGTAAATAACCTACCGAGCTAACTTCAATGTGAAACTTATCAACGCCAACAGCAACACCAACATAACACCAATACCAAAAAAGTAACAACACCAACATTATCGCATATTCATCTCGCAATCAGCGAAACGGTAAGCAAAAAAGTTCGCATTGCCACTGTGAACACCGAATCTCCGCAACGAATATCAGTTGACGAACTTCAATCGTAATGGCGAGTTCAATTGTTAGTTCCGCTGTCAAGACCGTGGAGCGGAGAGTTGCGCGTGTGGCTTATCTTTGAACGTAGTGGGCAAAATCGAATCGAAATTGATTGTCTATTTATAATTTTTGATTGATATATGAAAATGTAAATTGCAAATACCCCGAAATAAGAAATATGAAATTGAAGTGTGTCTAAAAAACCAACGAGAAAACCAATGAGAAGGGAATAAAACCACCTGTGCGCGCTTGTGTTGAATTAACAAAAACGCAAAACAAAAAACGCGAATCACATACAACTTTGTGTATGAATACGAGCACGTACACACACACCTGTGTGGGCGCGCAATACAAAAAAGAGATATACACATACGTATCTGAACACACACACACAAACACGTGTCTTTTTACCTTGACGTCACGCCGCTTTTTATAACCTGCCACCAGTAGAAACGAAACCGAGCGTTGGCTATTCTCCCGCTCAACCGAAGCACGAAACATATAATATCTTAGATACGTCTAGATAGTAACGCGTCAACCCCGGCTCCCAACGAACGACGAGGTGGAAGCAGCAGTGATACCACAATAGCGCAAATACCAAAAGCCAATGGCAAAAGCCAAGCAATTAAACGGCTCACATACATATAAAGGCAAAGAAATATATCACATGTAAATGTGTTACGCATAAAAAAAAAATAAAAAATTATGTATCGTATATTAATACATATGTATGTGTGTACAAAAATAAGAAATAAATAAATACTCGTAATACAAGTGCAAAAAATTACAACTCTCCCATGAAAATAAATACCAACTTTGCCAGCAACAACATATCAACAAAGTTTTCGCAACTAAAAGTACAAACACCAATATATGTTTAATACATACATACATACATACAGCAAATACATATTCAAGCTTTGAAGCATCATTAAAGTGGTTCTCACATCGCTTCAACGAATGTATGTTCCAGTCTAAAATTTATTTCAACCAAAAAAATAAAAGCACTAAAAATGTTTGTTGCTGTATATCCCAACAAAAATGACACTTACTTAAAATTTAACAATGAAGAATCACAAAAAAATACTAAAAATGTCACTTTAGAAAACAAGAGTACGTGTATGCAGAGACAACATACCTTCAATAAATAAAATATATTTAACATTTCCTCTCCACATTCCAACAACTATAAAAGGCTTATTAACAAAAAACAAAAAAAAAACATCACACAGCTGCACGGGAACCCACGATAAGGCAAAGAAAAAAATCTCTCGCATACATTTTCAAGCAGAGAATATCGCATATATACATACATATACATATATATTGTAATAACGGAAGCAGCCCCAACAACGTGCGAGTTTTGCTCAAAATGGTATTCTACATATCGTTTTTTGGCAAAAACATCGACCCACCGGACAAAGCGGCCAACGAAAAGAGGTGAGTGGAGCCTGCTCGAATAAGTTGCGATCGAAAGCAACAGTAGTAGCAAAAGTCCTGTGTCATTACCCTCAATGAAATGCTAATTTTTATAGCACATATGCACACATACTTCTTTATAAATACAATGCAATAAGTATATGAATGTATGCATGTGGTGTGGCTAAATATTGCAAACTACGTAATTCAATTCAAAACAAAAAAATTTGCTCATAAAAGAGATTCCCGAAAACCACAATCCTCCGTCACAAAAAAATAGCAGAAAACAATTGCGACTTTTGTCTGCGACACAAGCAACATATTACAGGGTCAAAGTCCGTAAAAACGTTAAATTTAACTCAGGCTTATTTTTTTTTATTATTATTTATTGTTGTGATTCTTATTGTCTTATAAATGCGTTCATTTGTACATATTAGGGTGGTTAATACTCTTGGAAAAGTAAAATCTACACTTTGTTAAAAGGATAAGAAGCAGGAGAAAGCTTGTCGCAGGATATTTCTTTGACAACTAGAGCACTTAAGCGAGTTTAATATTTCATTCGCCGTGCAGATGTCTAAAATTCTCAATAAGATTAAAAATCGCAGTATATTTCACTTTTTATTTTAATTCGATATTGTCTAAAATTTCGTAACGCAAAGTCTTAAGCAAATTAATATATGAGAATTAATATTCAGTCTAAAACATTCATGGCGCGATTCGTTTACGAAACGGTGTTCAGTGACGGAGCTCGCTTCTGGTTTATAGAATTTGACAGCCAGCAAAGTTGTCACATGCGGAGTGACATTAAGTCACATGGACTGATCAACTATCGAAACACCTAAGCAATGACTGTTTATTGCGATTAGAGAAAGGCACACCAGTGTTCTATGGCTATTTCTATATAAATTTTCCAAACACTACAGCAATATTACTCATTGCAACTAAGACCCCATAGAGAGAATTTAGAGGATAGGGAAAGACTTGCCAGATTTTTTTAAGAATCATAATAGTTTGTCAAGGGAAATAAAATCTAGTTCGTTTAATACACTCGTCCCGAAATTGTACAATTAAAGGCCGACGAAACCAGGCCAGTGTCAGAGAAAATGCTCTGTACTATTCTCATCCTCCCAACAAGATGTACACAATACTATATATTATAAATACACTAAAAAGTCTTTCCTATGGAATCTGGCCCGTAATTAGTCTTATCACTCCTTAGCTTGAGCAAATTTCGGCCAACCTGTCAGGTCTTTTCATCGTTTTGCAGTGTTAATCCTGCAACGAAGGCTCTCATTAACTTTATTAATAAACACTTTAATGTTAACGACTTGATTTCTCCCGTCCAGTTGGACGCCCAAAAGTACCACAGTTTTCCTATTCATCAGCACCAAAGCACCACAGTGCTCTAGCACCCACGAAAGTTCAAGCTCACTCCACCTTGCAGCAGAGTTTAACTCTAACTTAAGTTACTGGTCTATTTTTGAAAAGGTTCGAACGGTTCCTAAGGCTTTTAGAGCAGCTTGGCTGCCACTGAATCTCCTGATTGATTTGTTCTCGGCACCTTTCGCCAATTATCCAATCTTACTACTTTCAGTATTGGTGCTATGCTTTTGTTATTTAATGGTTTGGGTAACAACTATTTCGTGTTCAAAACTGATAGTGGTAGTCATAACAGACTAGTGCCAACGCCCTTAAAATATGTTTAGTCCATGCATTTTCTCATGGTGGTTGCCAATGATAACATATCCGATGAAGCGTCTCTTGGAGTGTGTGACAGAAAGATTCTCTGGAAGATTTTTTGACCTTTGCGCGTTGGTGACGGCAAGTAACGGAAGCGATGGAACGATTACCTGTATGAGCTTTACGGTGACACCGGCATTGCACAGTGAATAAAGATCCAGTGGCTTCGTTGGCTAGGTCATGTCTTTCGAATGGTTACAATCGGTGTGTCTATCAAAAATAATATCCAAAATTTCAGTACGATGCATTCCTCCTTGAAACGTGTTTAGGTCGAGCTTCTCTTCCAGTGCAGATTTCTATGCCTGCTGCAAATGGAGACTTCTTCTGTCTGATTCCGCCTGGACAAGGCAAATGTTTTTGAGCTTTCTTCTAAAATAGATATATATGTGACATTAAAGATTCATAAAAATATCTCGAAAGAAAAATGTTTAGCCAAACTAAATCGTAAAACGGCGGGCGCCGTAGCCGAATGGGTTGGTGCGTGGCTACCATTCGCAATTCACAGAGATTACGTCGGTTCGAATCTCGGTGAAACAACAAAATTAAGAAAAACAAAAAGCATTTTTCTAATAGCGTCACCCCTCAGCAGGCAATGGCAAACCTCCGAGTGTATTTCTGCCATGAAAAAGCTCCTCATAAGAATATCTGCCGTTCGGAGTCGGCTTGAAACTGTAGGCCCCTCCATTTGTGGAACAACATCAAGACGCACACCACAAATAGGAAGAGGAGCTCGGCCAAACACCCAAAAAGGGTATACGCGCCAATTATATATATATATATATAAATCGTCATACAAGTATTAGAGAAAATCACAATAACTGCAGGTATTCATTTCGAAAAACACATATACTAACTTTACTGATTTTAGCAATTTTATTCTATAAAACAAGTGTTGAAATATTCTAAAATAGGAATTTTCCTATAATATTTGAACCACCCTAGTGCGTTTACACACTTAGGGTGAACAAGCTACGGCGGCCTTAAATAAATAAGAGCATTCTTACATTCCATTTGCATCATATTTCTTACAAAAATTTATTTTCAATTTCTGACATATGTATTTACTAAATGTACTTTCGTTAAGCACTCCTCCTCTAACCCTATCGATGTACTATTGTTTGAAGCAGTGCTGTAACTATTCTTCTGTTACTTTCTTCAAGACGCGTGTCGCTTTCTCCCTCACAGTTTCCAGCTTCAACGGATCTCAATTTTTTTTTGTTTTAATACAGTTTTCACTTAAGAAAACAGGTAGAACTCGTATGACGTAAGATCGGATGATCCGATGACTGCTTATTCATGACGATCCATTCTAATACCGGAATGCTCTACTTTTCTTGAAACCTGCGACAAAGTGAAATGTGCTGGCGCATTGTCTTGCTCCCTTGTTATACTTAAAAGTTTTCCTGCGTAACAAAAAAATATCAAATGCTAACGAATGATGGGTGTTCTGATTTGTTTAGAGAAGCGAGAGGAACTGCATTCGAAATGGAAGACGCTAAACAGCTGTCGCTGGTGTTTGACTCATGCGTACGTCTTCCACATCGTATTTAACAACCATACCTCGTATTAAGCACTACTAACTTCATCTATGACAGCCTATACCGAGTTATCGGTCCACGTATTATTGAGAAATTTTTAATTTCCCTTTGCAGCTGCCGCTGCTTCTAGATGTGATGCTCCCCAGAGGCCTGTCTGGAATGTGGTTATGTATGAATATGAAAGCATGCGTTAAAGCGCACTGTTAATGCCGACTGGCTTTCCTTGGCGCTTAGTAAAAATCAACTGATCATTCACTGATCATGTAATTATTTTTTGTACATTTTTTGCTACACACTTTCCAGTCTAACTACATACTTCCCTGCCTTAGCTTATTAACAATTCTTACTTTATTGTGTTCTAATTGGCTTAATCGAAGGTCAAAGTAAATGCTCGACACAACATTAGCATTTAAAATAATGAACTGCACTTAGGGGTATTTGTACCTTCACTTTTTTATTAAATCTGTTACGTTAGCAATATTGAATTGTGACCATTGAACTTTTTGTATAATTGACGCCATAGTAGAACCGACATCTAAATAGGCACTATAAAATGAAATCTGTTCTGGTTCGTTTTATTTTATGAGATTTATTAATAAAGGGAAAGAGAGGATTTATGTAGTGTTATTAACGTTTTGTAGTTCACGTTTTCTAATTTGAACTTTCTTTTTAATATTCGTCTTGTATATTCATTAGTCACTTTTTCAAAATGGATAATTTTTGTTTTTGAAAGAAGTTTCAATCAAAATGTCACAAACATCATCGAAGCACCCACTAATACTATAACACCTCGGGTAAAGTCCCCTCCTGGACCTAACATTATTACATCAGAATGGAACCACGTATATGTCTGCTGACACAAGAGGTGCCTGCGTCTAGGTTCCTCTCCTGTGGGCGCATGGAGACTCCACGCCTTCCATAATATCCATTTCTTTCTCAGTGTTTTTGGAGTGATTGATATATCAGAATTTTTGCGATATTGTGAAACTTACAAGCTATTGTCTTGCTTTCGTCAGGATTGCGACTGCAAACGCCCTTAATGCGTCCCCTTTGACGCTGGACGAGCACATACCCTGTACAAGTCCGATCTTAGACCGTTGCGAGCTCGATCTTTGCTAAAGCGAATGCCGTGCATGTCCACATGCTCTGCGCTCTCTATTGAATTGGGGAGTAGAGGCTGTCTGTAAGCTGGAAGCGATGTGGATACTCCAGCCGTGACCGGTGATTAGTTGAGTGAGGTAATAATCAATGTCGCCATGTCATCTATTCACCCACTTCTCCAAGTTCGGGTTAAGTCTGTGTGTCCAACGGGCTTTTGTAGACGCTTTACATCTTCTTTGCCCCTCGGTTATGGATGGTGCTCTTTCTATAGCTTTTTGTGCCGTCGGTTTTGCTCCTTGTACACCGTATACGCGATAGGGCGCTCTTGCGTGGATATCTACCGGTATCTTTCCGGATACGGATACTTATATGGTATGTATGTAGGTATGGACCGCATAATCCTCTTAATTATAGAGGTATTGTGGTATAATTATCGCGAAACATTTTTAGCACGCGTTCCCCGTACTGGTTTTTTGACTCACGCTCTCAAATCGCTTTCTTGATGTTTGAATTGCATGTCGTACTACTAAACCCCTGCCTAGTCCCCAGTAATGATGCGTTTGATGTATGTCGGATTCAGCCTTGGAAATCATATCTTTGACGATATCAACGGGGTCCCTTATTTGTATGAAATTCAAGTTCTTTGAGACCAACTTTGCACCAACACGGCGCAAACCCAAATCATTAACTACAATGTCCTGAACGCCTCCATAAGCAATGCTCAAGACCTCTGACAATAATCTGCCACAACAGCAACAAACTTTGCCAGCTCTCTGATGGCTAATTTCAGGTTATTGATCAACTTTTCCTTCCTTTTATTGATGTTTTCATCAGTTTTCAATATCGATGGCCTGCGACTACGTTCCCTCTACGTCATCCTCGATGTACTGGCGATCAGTATCATTACCGAAACAGTTTCAAAACATTTTTAAGGTTTTCGCACCATTGAATCAATTTTTAAGGCAACATTTTATCCAAACTCATTGTTGCTAAACTTAAAAAAAATTCGAAACACGTGCAGAGGTAGATTCACTCAAGACGGCGCAACTTTTACAAATGTCAAGCAATGGCGATAAAATTTTGGTTGGAATGTTAATCACAGATGTGGTAACCTAACAAAAACCTGAACTCGAATCACTTTAGCTAAATCATCATCTGGACATTTCTTCTAATATGTGACATGGTATAGAACTTCTGACGGCGTACCAAATCTACCGAAACCAACTTAAATCTTTCTGGTAAAAGAAGCAATATTCTCTAGAGCAGGGTTGGGCGTGTGCACTAAATAATTAATGTAATACGCGGATGAAGATTTAGTGATAATGAAACCCTTACTTGAACTATCCCTAAAAATTTAGTGAAAGTGCAGTTTAGTTGTAGTGCAAAATGCCCAACCCTGCTCTAGAGAGTTGACTTGTAGCATTGAACAATCACTCACTGGCCACACTTGTTAGCGGAGCAGATACATATGTAGGTATTTTAAAGCCAATTTTTTAATAGTATTCGAGATTGTAGAAAAACTTAAGGTTATTATAACTTCTGAAACAAAAAACATCAAGAAATTGTTCGGTCATTTGTGTGGTCATATGTATATACTCGTACTTATATAACTGCCACCTACATCCTTTGTTAAGTGCTTTACCTCGCTTTTCCTCCAATTTGTGATGTGTACGTCTTGGCGTTGTTCCACAAATAGAGAGTCCTACAATTTTTTGGTTTCAGCGGTTTTCGAACCCAGGTCCTACCGAATGGTAGTCACGCACCAATCCATTCGGCTTTGGCGGCCATTCTAACACTTCTTTAGTTGCTTTATTTATAGATTAACATCCATTCAATATCTTGCCTCCCTCTTCTTTCGTCATGTTCATGTTCGTTTTCGAAAGTGTTTACATGTAATACTTATATATTTATAAGTGTATTTGTTATGTATAAATTTATGTTCTTAAAAACCATTGGTTGTAATTTTGCTGAGAACTTCTCTGTCTCTTACCACATTCCACAACTCTCCGATATTGCCGATTGCCGTCCAGTGCCTAATATTTCGCAGCTATGATATCTGCTTCCTCCCAATCCCACGTCTTCCTTCAATTGTCCCTTCCAGAATGAGTTTTAGCAATTTTTACATACTTTTCGTTTCGTAGAATATGCCCTAGATAAGTCACCGACACAAGAAGCTGCTTACTTCGATTCATTGGCGAATAACATTTTTGTTTTTATGTTTTCTTCTTTCATCTATTAAGTGCAAAATTTCTTCTGCCATCCTCTTTGTTTTAGGCTTATTGGACTTTTTACTAGGACTTTGTGTGCAAGTGTTGATAATGTTGTTACTATTTATGTTGCTCCGATCTGAATTCATGGGTTGGATATTACTAAGATGATCATTAGGGAGTTGCGAACGATTTCGTTTTCTTTTATAATTCTGGGGTTAAGTTTCCGCTTGTGTTGTTCCTTTTTGCACCTTGTAAGTTTCAATTTCATATTGGCTAATAATAAGCTGAGGTCTGGAAAAATATTAGCTCCGGAAGAAGTAGATACTTTATTAATTGCAGCCAAATCGCTTGTTTTTAGTATACTCGTAGCGTCCTGTAGCGATTTCCAAATGTACTTATACAGCCTTCTAGGTGGAAAGCAATACCAAATGTTTGAGATTTATGTGGACTTGAGATTTATTTATTTTGCCATTGTCTTGGCAAAATGGAATTAACCGGTCATCCCTTTCATTTCGATTTCCATGACCGAAGCCTCCAGTTACGCCATGAACGCGTGCCGAGCCAACTTTGACATTGAAATCTCCTTGTGTGATGTTTAAGTGATGTGGTTTAGTAAAAATTAAGAGTCATGTCTTTCCAATAAAAAATCATTACGTTGATAACTTTTATGGTTCTCAAATTATAATTTAAGTCAAAAAACACGTTTTTTTAGTTTTAAAGCATAGTACTAATTTCGAGTTTCATTCGAAATGGCTATTAATCCATTAACTTTATATGAATCCATACAAATTGCATTGCTGAGAAATATCGTATGTACTATATCTCACGGCAAAGTAGTACTCAGCTCACGCCGTGAAAACAACTTGCAACGTAGTTCGAATTATCCTCACCAGAGCAATTAGAGTTCGCGGTGAGCCAGTGCTTCCCTCACAATAGCGCTCCATATGACTCGGTTCATTGTGTCGCTTCACCTAGCATTTATAAGGCGTAAATCTTCATCAACATCGTCTGCTCAGCTTCTTGCCGGCCTTCCACGCTTTTTACTGGAGATCTCTTTCGTAATTCTGCTGTCGTCTATCCTGAGTAGGTGTCCAACCCATCTCAATGTGATATCAGCTGTTCGATCTCATCATTATATCTGATTCTGTGAGAACCATCAGGTTCCTTGCCTGATCTAAATGTCCTTCTAAGTATTTTATTCTCAAAGCGGAGAAGGTAGTTCTTTATCTTAGTCCGAATACTTCCAAGATATGGCATTTTGAAGCGAAATGTCTTCGCAAAGAGTACTAGTAAATCTTCTTAATATTTTTGTGTGCCAATATACTCGTATATCATCATTAATTTGTTTCAAAACACTTTTCTTACCAAAATTGCTTACTGCAAATTGTTTCTGGGGCGCTGCTCATTGACGTTTCCTTCCATTTGACAATCAATGTTGCTAGCAACATTTCACGGCAAGCCAAATGCATGTTGCTGGCGAAATTTTACGGCTGCGCAGTTAGTACTAGCGCTATTTGCAGCGCATAGGAATTGAGCACCCCTTTCTTTCATTTAATTTGAATGGGCTTAGCTTCATTTGTGAATTTTATGTTGCAGACATGGTTGCAACGAAGCCGAAGATGACTTTCGTTACTGCTAGTAGTGCTAAAAAATGTTAATTGCCCTCTGTAGTTGGAGTAGTAGTAAAGAACTTTGTATAGACCAGAGCGGTATTTGCGAAATTATTCTTGTGTACATATTTTAGCAGGTAGGCGAGTGATAATGCGAAAACAACAAAGGTTTGAAACTCTTAAAAATACAGGCTAGCGACTCTGGAAAGACCTAAAGAAATGTCCCAAATACCATATATCAAAATGGAAAAATATTCAAAACCTCTGCGATTACTTGTACTTGAACTTGTACTTTTTACTATTAAAAAAAATCGCAAGATGTTTTCACAGCTTCTAGTTAACATCATGATTCAAAAATATATTATGAATTATTGAATGTGGCTACAATAACATCTCTGTTTGCTTTTACGAATCATCTGATTGTTGGTCATATAAGTTCTCAAAGCCAAGCAAAACAAGTACAGCAAGTAAAGCCAGCCTGTATTGGGCCAGCACCTTTAAGACTATAGAGACAATCCGGATTTGTATGAGAGGAAGACGCAATTTTTATCATCATTTGAACTTAACTTACGTGTACAGAATAAAAGCTCCATATCTCTTCAACTGCGGTTGTAATTAAATCAAGTCCCCCTAGATTGACAAAATCTGCCACTGTGTTGCGACCTCTTTTAAACTACTTTCCATTTATTCGTCTACGCGTTGCTTTCTTGCATCGTTTTTTGCGTTTGTAAAATTGTTTGTTCATTTGATTTATCTTTTAGTTTCTGATAATTATTAAATACTTATGAATGCAATAAATACAATTACGTTTCTAAAACATTTCTACTTCACTTCATACTTAATATTCGTGTTTTTGGTACGGTTTATGCACATGCACACATATTTACTTACGCGTACATTTGTATGTAACCTCCTACTCGCCAGTCGAAAGTTTTGTTGATAAAATGCCAAACCGCTTGCTCACCTTAAACGAAATGAACTAGCAAGTTTTCTTATGAAAATGAAATGATGTACTTTGAAATGCTCAATGTTATATTACGCCATAATATATGGCACCTGTTCCTGTCCAGCTCGCTGTCAATCTGTGTACGCTATGCAAAGTGGAAAAGAAAAAGAGCATCCAGAGGATTAATGCTTTTGAAAATAGTTGCTTGCTGATAAGAGCTTTTAGAACCTAGCAAATAAATTAGTATTTGAGCTGTTAGCTAACACTTGGAAGGTCTAACAATAGTCAAGCGCAAAATAACAAAATAGCAAATAATAAAAAAGTACAAAGCAAATGCATATACAAAATACAAGTGTGTGTAGGTGCTTACTTCACCTGTCGTTTTTCTGAGTGTTGTGATGTGCGAGTAAATTGAGTTTTTACTCGCATTGTTCAATTCCAGCATGCATATCTACATACATGCCTATTCACATACGTACATATTCACTCCACCTTATCTTATCGCAAAAAATTGTTTCCTCCTCGCAGCCCCACGCGCAACAACACGCGTCGATTTCGTCACAGGCTCTAAACAATACATAAGCCAAAAATAACAATAACGTAAAAAATGCTCAGTTCACGCCACCATGCACGATTTGTTTTTGTTTTTTTGTTTTTTATAAACTGGTATAATTTATAACTTGTATGCCATGTTGTTGTTTATTTACTTTTTGCGCTTTTCGGGTGATTTTTATATTTGTTGAAAAAAAACAAAAATGTGGGGCGCACACTTGCAGAAGCAAAATAAAAATATGTAAGTATGTATGTGCATACATGCAAATGTGAACATATCAGTGTGCAGCAATATAAATCGCGTATAATATAAAAATGCGAATACAATTACATATTATTATGTGTATGTATGTATGCATGCATGGTGGCCATAACAGAATGGGTTTTGTCTGATTACCATTCGGTTCCCTGCGAAGCGAACGGATTTGACCCATTCGGTTGGTTGCGAGTTCGATGCTCACCATAGAAGTTAAAGGTCAAAAAGTGTTTTCTAATAACGGTGGACCCTCTGGAGAAGAGTCTCGGTCAAACAACTAGGATGAAAGCAAGTATTACTACGTTCCCAGTTGAGTCTACGCTAGAGACACAAAACGCGTTTCCAACCGGCCAATAGCTTTCACTTGAGCAGCGTTCCCTAAAAATGTATGAGGCATGTTTTGCTCTGTTACAATAACAAAAAAAGAAGATACTACAAAGCAATGAATCTATATGGGTACGACCGCTATGGAATAAAGATTTCTTTCACAAGTCTGTCTAAAAATCAAGCGGAATCACTTTTTCTGTGTTCAAAAATAGTTTGTGATATTGAAATTAAGGTCTCCCTCTATTTTCAGAAATTTTTTTTTATAATAAAAAAATGAAAAACGATACATAAAATTGTTAGGCTTTTTATTTAACTTTTGTAAAAGAAGTAAAACTGTAAAAAAAAAATTATTTTAATAATTTTAATGTGACCCCTGAAAAATTGGACCTGGACGGTATTGTGCATTTTGGAGCTGCTATTTATCTGAAACACAAAAACCAAAAAAAATTATTAATCAATATGACTGTAGCTATATCCCGCTACTAGAATTAAGCAAAATTTACAAAATGGCGCGTAAACAACATATTAAAATGTCAGGCGATTCGGTTGAATAGTGTGCTTGTTTTTTTTGACAACACCATGCCGAAAAAAGTCGTTTCGAGATAAATGAGTTTAAAGTTTGAGGTACAGGAGTGCGCGGACCGCTCTCTACCTAGCTAATGGGCTTATATATATAACAGTATATTCTTAAGGCATCGAAAAAACACAAAATCGATTTTTTGGAATTTCTAGACCACCTTAAAAACGAATGTCATGCAGAATCTTTCAAAAGAGTGCAACTTAATTTTCTGACTGATCTGATCTCAAATAGATATTTTTCCGACAGCTATTTAAAACCCCACCTAATGAACATTTTTGTGAAAAGTGAATTTCTTGTGCTCATTAAATATTAGTTTGGGGGAAAAAGAGATCCATTATTTTCTCGGTAGATGGCTGTAGTGATCAAATAGAATATCGATCAAACAATTTACAGTTTATGCTCGTTGTAAAGGAGACATTTCACACTAAAAAAATTTTTCTGCTCTTTTTTGTTTGTTGCATTCAGTTGTGAGTTACAAAGTGTTAACAATGGATGCCCACAAAATGACATTCTACAGGTTTTCTTTGATAAAGGCTGAAACACAAACCAGTTTTAATGTCACTGAAATTGTGAATGGTGTTTATGATGCTGTTACAGTAAGCTAATTACGTCCAATTTGGGCTTCGTCGATTCTGTTCAGGAGTTTTTGATGTTAAAGAAAATATCGAAAAATGTCAACACAATCACAGTAATAATCGAAGTTGAAAATTTGACGCAAAAATCAAATTTGGAAAACATCTTTTTCCCCAAACTAATATTATATTATTTTTGGGTGAAAAAATCAAGTACGCAAGGAAAACAAGGCCTAAAAAGTTGTATACTTGTACATCCACTGTTGGTTTATTACCGCCACAAGTACCGTTGAATGCTCTACCCACCCATTTGAAGTATCCAGAAAATAAGTGATAGGTTCGGAGGATCAGCGAGTAAAGATGTGCAAGCTTAGAGGGGCTAAAGTGGTTTCAGTTTTGATAATTAAACGAAGTTTTGAGTCCCTTCGTAAATGTGGACGAAACATGAGCTTTTTGCAACAAACCAGGAATGAAGAAATACTCACGATAGTGAATTTCTTTTGGTAAATCAAAGCGGAAGAAGGATAAGCGTCTCTCAGCCAACAAGGTGTGCGGTAAAAATAGGAAAGTTTATTAGAATATTTTATCGGCTATGGGAATTTTATAAATTTATATATAGGTATGTATACTTTTATATATTTTTTTAGATTTTTTTATTTGTTTATCAAACACACAACCAAAAAGTTATTTTACAGAGTGTGAATTTATGACTACTTTTCTTAATAATAACATAGTGTAAGTTCACATAAAGGTAATGTTTATGGAGTTAGCAGAGGGACTCAGTAGGATATAGAATATGAAATATAAATAATGTTCAAGTTATGAAAGAGAAGAGAAAAATTAAAAAGAAAGATGGACGTACATATTAGCAACTATTGGCAACAAAGTAATGTATCAGTTCACTTCTAAAGTGCGGTGTGCTTCTGGTAATTTTGATTTTCAGTGTTAGCAAAACCTGGCAAAAGTCCTCACGAAGTGTCATACCGTCCAATCTCCTTGCTACCTATAATGTCCAAACTACTCGAAAAAATAATTCTGCAGCGGTTAAAGCCTTTGATTGAAAACAAACGCCTTATTCCTACGCACCAGTTCGGATTTCGAGCAAAGCACTCAACAATCGAACAAGTGCATAGGATCACAAATGTGATAGAAGAAGCAATTGAAAAGATAAAAGTGTGATCTTCCATATTTCTCGATGTTGCTCAGGCCTTAGACAAAGTATGGCATGACGGACTACTAAAACTAAAATTAAAATCTTGCTTCCAAGGGAGTTTTCGGACCTAGTTACTTCGTATCTAAATAACAGATATTTCAGGATCAAGTGCGATAGCTCTTATTCAAGCCTAAAGCGAATTAAAGCCGGGGTTCCTCAAGGCAGTATCCTTGACCCTATACTTTACGTGCTTTTCACCTCTGACCTACCGGTCTCTGAGACTAGCACTATAGCTACCTTTGCTGACGATACGTGCATTTTAGCAATTGGAGACGATGAGACACAGTCCTCTCGCAAACTTCAGAAAGATGTTAACAAAATCACCGAATGGACTACAAAGTGGCGTATAAAACTTAATGAAGCCAAGTCACTTCATGTGGATTTTACAAACAAAAAAATTCAATATCATCCTGTATATATTTCTGGCACGAAAATTCCTTACTGCAATACGGCGAAGTACTTAGGGATGACGCTTGATGCCAAACTATGATGGAAAGAGCACGTTAAAATAAAACACGTGGAATTAAACCTCAAAATGCAAAAATTAAACTGGCTTACTGGAAGGAGGTCTCCTCTTTCCATACAAAATAAACTTTTAATTTATAAACAAGTATTTAAACTTGTGTGGACTTATGGTATACAGCTATGGGGCTGTGCCAAACAAACTCATATCGAAAAAATACAACGATTTCAAAACAAGTTCCTAAAGATCGCAGTAAACGCACCATGGTATGTGAGGAACACTGATTTACATCGTGACCTAAAGATGTTATTAGTATCAGAAGTTGTCAAACATTACGCTGTAGCTCATGCCGAAAGGCTCGAAAAACATACTACCCCGGAGGCTCGGCGACTTGCCAATTTAGATAACCAATGCCGGAGACTTAAACGAAAAAAAACCAAATGATCTTGTTCCAGAAATTTTGATGACTGACAAATTTATGTAAATTTCTATCAGCTGTCTTCCAGTTATATACGTATAATATTTCCTGTAAATACTGTTGAATTTAATAAAATAATATTACTTGATAGTTGTGAACTAGGTGTAATAGAATGAAATGTATTTAAATATTTATAACGTTTCAAAAAACAAAGACAGCAAGGGCGAAGAACTGACCTTATGATCCTTCCCACGACAGTATGTTCTACGTTATCGGAACGACCCGGATTTATATCCGGCCAAGGGCTATCACTTCAGCAGCATTCCGCATATACATATGTATGGGAATGTTTATGCTGATACAACAACAACAACTGACGTTCTGATACTAGGCAACTGTATTTCATACTAAGTAAGTTAAGAGATCAAGACGATTTTGCAAATTGAAATCGGTAATGACTTTGAGGAGAAGTGTTAAAGATTTTAACTTTCGCAAGTCGCGTGCTCGTGGCGTTTTATACAATACAAGTATTTAGCAATATTGTTAAACAAAAATAAATAAAAATATTGTTGTAAAAAATATTAAGCTTACTACGACATAGACTATCACAATCGGCATACAGTTCACAACCATAAAGTAACGTTGGTGTTAAGAACGTTCATACCATAGACTTCCCTATTGTACCATAGATGTGGCTATTCCAAGTCAGATTTATATTCTAGTCTTCTCTACAAATTTCAATTTATTTCAATTGTTATATACATATACCTATATATATAATTGGCGCGTACACCATTTTTGGGTGTTTCTCCGTGCTCCTACTCCTATTTGTGGAGTGCGTCTTGATGTTGTTTCGCAAATGGAACAATTGTTACATATAAATTTATTTAGAATATAATAACAGAGTTCTCAGTTGGTCGAATGCAAATACAATGTAATGCTACTGCTGTATTTTAGAATTATATACTCTAGCGAAAGCAGAACAAAAGAGGTGGCGTGAGTCCTATTTACTGTTGCAGCAATGGGGTGACAAAAATATGCAAAGTGAGCGCTCCCAAGACAGTTGCATCTACGTTTCTAGATCGCAATTGTCATAGCTCAAATTATTTTTATCGCTCGACTCTTTTGGTCATACATACATGTACCTATATGTCATTTCTGCAACTTTCGATACGTTTCACAAAAGCTTTGACAATCTATATCTATGTATATTTATCCCATTCTCAGAAAACCTAAAAAAATAAAATAAAAAAAATAATTTTTTATCTGTAGTGTGCCCAATGGCCCACACTTCGACATAAAAGATCTCTTGCGTCCTACTACATGTTGTATATATATATATACACTGCTGGTCTTAGGTTAGACGCACCATCGTTTTTTTTAAACAAAATCAATTATTTATTATCATGCTTGTTCTAATTGTCCAAAATGCTTTTCTTATCAAAGTGCGAATCTTGTTCGAAAAAAAAAATGCTGACAGCTGGCTGATTTGCGAAAAAATAACTGTAGATTCGGAGATTATAGAAATTTCTATGGTAATCACACGTGTTTTCGGTTAGTCATTGAATTAGACGCAGCTTAAAATTCTTCGTATTGCGTGGACAAGTGTAAACTTTCGTATTGAAAAAATATCAAAAATAAACAAATTAAGTATTATATTTTCGAGCTATGTACATTTAACGAAAAAAATGGGAAAACCTGCTGTTATGAGCTTATTGGAACGTCAAAAAGTAGAATTTCTTCACTCGCATGGACTGTCCAATCGGAACATTGCCAAACAAATTAATCGCAGCTCCAGAACTGTTGACAGATATTTGAAGGATCCAGAGGCATATGGAAATAACTTCAAAGGGGGGAAAAAGGCACTATCAAAATAAGCAGTACGCCAAATTGTTAAAATTGCTTCGAATTCGACTAAATCTGCTGCTAAGATCAAGGAATTGACCGGAGTAAAAGCAAGCCTATCAACTGTTCAGCGTACGATCAGAAATGCAGAACACCTGAAGCGTCTAAAAATCAAGAAAAAAGCCCCTTTGAATGCAATACGCAAAGAAAACCGGCTTCAATTTGCGAAAGAATACATGACATGAACTGTCCAATCTGACACTCGACTAAATGATTGGCGTTCAGTTGTATTTACTGATGAAAAACGTTTTAATTTAGATGGCCCTGATGGATTTCAATATTATTATCACGATTTGCGGAAAGATGAGCTATATTTAAGTCGCCACCACAGCCGAGAAGGGGGAATAATGGTGTGGGGTGCTATCACGTTTTATGGAACAATTGACTTGATTTTTATCGATCAAAAGATGAACGGCGATCGCTTCAAAACATTGTTGGAGTCCGTATTTCCAAAATTAAAAGATCTCTGTGGACCAATTCCTTGGATTTTTCAACAAGACAATGCTCCTATTCATAACTCTCGAGTAGTAAAATCTTTTATTTCGAGTGAAAACGTTAATATCATGACCTGGCCACCATATTCTCCTGATCTTAACGTAATTGAAAATGTTTGGGGCTGGCTAACACGGAACGTATACGAAGCACGAAAGCAATACGAAGATAGGGAAACATTAACTGCAGATATTAAACGTGCTTGGAGCGAGATTTCCTTGAACTACATAGATTCCTTGTATCATTCTATGAGGGACCGGATTTATGAAGTTATTGCTAACAAAGGAGGCAGTACTTATTACTGAAATTATTATTATTATTTTTTTTCAAATAAATCAAATAGTAATTTAAGTTAAAATCCAAATACTTTTCTTATAAAAATTAAAAAGCCAAAGTGCGTCTATTCTAATGACCAAGAAAAATTCGCCTTATTTTGAGTAGCTTTAAGAAAATGTTTGAAAAACACAATTTTGTTAAATATTATATATATAATCATTTGAATATTATATTTAAAGTATAATTAAATAAGAAATGTTTTTGCATATCAACTTTTTTTCTATCGCCCTTTAATTAATAAATATGAAGCAAAGTTGTATGCAACTAAACGTGCGTCTAACCTAAGACCAGCAGTGTATATATAGGTATATATATACGTACACCCGTTTTGGGTGTTTGGCCGAGCTCCTCCCCCTATTTTTGGTGCCGAGGGGCGACCGCTATTAGAAAAATGTTTTTCTTAATTGTCTAGTTAAAACAAATCCTACAAGGCACTACCACCATTAAATGTATCACACCAGGTTCTATTTAACCTAGATGTTCTCTGTTGGTTGAGAGCCAAATTCTTTCAGTAAATGCTCCCGCCTTTAGTTGAAATTTTAAAATATCTGCAACGGGAGCATTTCTAATTTCATTCGGGTCTATTTGATCTCGGTGGAAGATGTTCAGTCTTATCTTTGCCAAGGCAATACTGTTGCACAAGATATGCTCTGTGGTTTCATCCATCTGAATTTTTGAGAGATGATATTAAATAATAGTGACCTGTTAGAAAACCTACCGATGTCTACTTTAACCGTGTTTGTAAAATGTATTATAAGCCTTTTGTCTTGACGGAGTTCTTAGCCGACTTCTCAATGGGTAATTCATTGAATATTCTCCCACTATTTACTCTACACTTAGCTTCTGCCCAGCTGACACAGGCGCAGTATGGTTCTGGAGCGTGCAAATCTACTGCCGACTCCGTCCTAAATAGTTCATCAGCAATTTTGTTACCTTTCTTATATTTATATATACTTATATTATTTACTTTTATTTATAAAATCATAGGCATCTTTGATAAAATCTTCACCTAAGATTGCTAAGAAAAATTAGTGTTTCGAATGTTTTCCTATATATGTAGTACCTTAAGTATAAGTTTTATTAGGTTACTTAAAAATTAGCTAAAATTAAATTTAAAAAAATTATTTCACGAAAAAGTCTTAAGCTATGAAAAACAAAGTACTTCAAGAAATTTCTTTCCATTTATTTACTTTCCACCTCTCTAAAAATCTGTGATCGCTTACATTCTCTATAAGAATTTGCAAATAAAGAAGAAACCAAATCTTGGGCTAGTAAAACTATAATTTACTTAAACGGTTTTTTGTGTTTGTTTTTTTTTTTTTGGAAATTTCAAATTGCTCCTGAGAACACTAAACACGTTTCTGTGATCAAAAGATGCTAAGAGTGAGTGTTATTTTTTGTTACATAAATAATTGAATTCTTGTTGTTTACGTGGATAAGTGTCAGCTTTTTAAAACTGGGCTCTTTCGATGCTTCCGTGGTGCCATAGCGGAGTGAGTTGATGCGTGACAACCATTCGGTAGTGCGGAGGTTCAGATCTCCGTGCATCAAACACCAAAGCTCCTCATAAAAACCTTTCGCTTGCAAATTTTCCCGAAGCTGTGAAATTTTCGCACAAACGAATGAATCGTAGGAATTTATTGGACTCTAGCAACGTTATTGCGCTCATTGTCAGTATTTATATGTATGCTGCCAATCAGAATTGTACGCTCTATCAACCTTTTTTCGAGTACAGCGAATAATAGCATTTTTTTGTCCGACCTTATTTTCACATTTGGATCTTTCCGTTTGAGACTTCATTCTCTTCCTTCGACGACATCGGAAGCAACCAGACGCAATATCAATCATGTGAAATCTCGTTTAAGACTTGTTGTGCCACACCAAATACAGCTGTAATTAAGTTAAAACTGATCTCAGTATTTATTTAACAAATTATATCGAAATGTCGCACTTCGAACACCTTTTGAGTTTTTTGGGAAGCTGACTCGCATTCAAACTGCCACATATTCAAATGTCTGAAGCAAAAAAGAAACACAAGCGTTACAAAAAGGTACACAGCTACATATTAGATATTAATAAATTTTAATATTCCATATGCAAGTACAAACATATATATCCAGTACTTAACATCCACGAGTACAAACAAACATATTTTTTCGGAGAACACTTGCTATCGCTATTTTATTAAAAGTATATTTTTTACTAAAGTACGCCCTCACAAAATGTAAATGTGATAAGAAATAAAAGAATTAAATGAAGCGAGAGAAAATTTTTCTTTTTTCCTTATCATTTATTATTTACTTATGTATATTATATTCCATACCCACTCTGCTTTTACTCTTCTTTACATAGCTTTTGGTGGTTCCCCAGAGGATTTTTTTTTCAGCAATTGCGCATTTATCGGTAGACGAATTACACAAATATTAAGTAGGCTTTAGTTTTGGTGCATACACATGTACACACATACATTTTTGACTAAAAATTAGATATTAGGGCTTAGACTATGAATATATTGTACATATCTATGAATGCTAGTTTACTTGCGCAGAACAGCCAGCAGGGAAGAAGTGTTCAATCTAACTTGAGCTCGGATTTTTGTTGCCTTCAAATTACTTACCCCTAAACTATCCAGTATGCTTTTGTAACGTACCTGACCAGTAGTGTCCAACTAACAGGGCCATATGAATGAAAACAAATTTATTTTGAATTCAACAGAAGTATTTATCGTTTAATATTAAACTTCTATTACATGTTTTTTTTTTTCAATATTTAACGTGCATTTAGTTCTTTTTTGCTTACAGATATTATAGATAATTTGTATTTCAGAATGTTCACCGCACACATTTCGGTTGCTTTATCTCAACACTTACATGATCAGGATATATTCCAAGAACAAATGTGACGTTTCTTTATTTTTGCCACAGCTTCAGATGATTGAGCAGCTTCTTGATTTGAACCTACTAAATTTTATATCGCGGCTTGTCCTGTCTTGTTTAGTCTCCGTACATGAGGTGTAATCACTTCGGTTACAATTTCTCGTAGAAAAAGTTTTCTTTGTGAATTTTCCCCGTTGGTTCTATTTAGGATTTACATTTTTCAATAAAATTAGCAATGCGAACAACATCAACAATATTTTGTAAAACTCAATCGGCCATCTATTTGTTTTTCGCCGAACAGAATATTCATGAACCATCTGTTCGAGGGTGTATTCCCTTATTGTAATTATAGTACCAATTTACTGCAGATTTGTTTTTATTGCTCACATTTGTTTCTTTTAAATGATGCATAGTGGACCAGAAAACTACTGCAAGCTTTTTTTCGGTATATACGAAATCCATGTCATATTTTTATTGTATAAAACCAAAAACTTCACATTCGATGTAACGATTTCTCTTGGGTTCAAAATTTGGTGGCATAAAAGCTTTATTTTTCCTCAATGTTCTATAACTGTGAGTCCATTTTGTGTCAAAGATTTTGCAACTTCAAGACTAATAAAATAATTATCAAAAGTAGTATTTCTGTTACTTCAGAAGTAAGGTTCACATAACCAGTTGAATATTTTATATGCTAAATTTTCAGCTCTGTTTTGTCATTGTTTTCCAAGATATGGTATACCATATAGATGGTAGCTAGTTTAACTGTCGCTGATCCACCAAATTGTTATACCATATTTATCAGGTTTGTTGGGTAGATATTGTTTGAAAAGGTATAAGGTCGGCATCAATAGTGAGATTTTCTCCAGATAAATACATTTAAATACGCCAATAACTGTCATAACAGCTGCGGAAGCGTATTTTGCAGCCCTTCCAGATTTTCACTTCAGGGATGGAGTTCTTAAATTGGAGTCTCGTTGGAACAAGTGTATTGATGTTCAGGGAGACAATACTGAATAATAAAGTGTTTTTCAAACCATAAAATTGTATTTTTCTTATGGAACCACAAAACTTAATGAACAGCCTAGTACATATTCCTCCGCAACTCCGGAATTTGAATTTTAGTATAAAAAACTTTAAAAGCATTTTTCTCGAAAATACATCTTCAAGTCGGTCGGACACCAAACTCGTACAAGTCATAACCGATTTACTTGATACTACATTTTAACTCTATATGCACAAATACATTTTGTATGGAAGTTGAATGGATTTTACATTCACTGTAAATTAAAAGTTGTAGATGCAGTTGAACGGCCGCGGCCTCTTCAAATAAGATTTATTTGAAGAAAAGCTGTGCAGCCGCCGTTATCTCTTTAATTCAAAGAAGTTTCTTATACACCGGCATGAACAATAAGGACGCTTTTTGACTTATTTAATGGTGCCGAAGAAATAAAAAAGCTTATTTTTTCCGCTTTTATTCACAGTAGCCTAACCTCTCAAACTCGCTCACAATTCACAATTTATATTTCTTACGAATATCGGATACACCTTAACTTGGCCAAATAATTGTCTTCATTAACCATCTGTCCTTTGCAAGTATCAAAGTATGTCTTATTTCTGATAGAATTTTGGACTGACACTGTAAAATATTTTGTTTGGATCTCATACATATTTACTCATTATCACAGCCTCCTTTGATATATGTATATAAGATCTTCTAGCTCCTAATTGGAGCATAGGGAGTCTGACGATTCGTTAGAGATCTAGGAGATATGCAATCACTTGAAATGATATTTGAAAAAGGCGAGCCAAGAAGCAAGGGTAACTCCTAAAACACAGCGTCTAAAACGCCCATTGTATTCAAAGGTCTAGAAAGTAAAAGAGTAGATAGTCAAGGAGGAAAGGAAAGAAGTAACAGTTGGGCAGATAAGTACGAGTACGAGCTTATTCCGTCTTGCAACAGAATTAAGCTTCTTTTTACATTCTTAAACAATTTTTAAGGGCCTTCAGTGCAGCCTGACTGTCACTAAATAACCTGTTTCTCGCTCCACCTCCTCTCAATTATCCATTCTAACGGGTGATTTTTTAGCTGTTATCTTTTTTATCAGCTGACGCACGTTTCGTGTTTTGTTTCACTGTCAAACATCTTCAATTTGGTCTACAATTTAACCATGAATCGTCTTACAAACGAACAACGCTTGCAAATCATTGAATTTTATTATAAAAATACGTTTTTTGTTAAGAAAGTTTATCGTGCGCTTCTTCCATTTTATGGTCAGTTTAATCGGCCCACTGAAGCGGCTATTCAAGCTATTGTGACTAAATTTAGAACCAAATTTACATTATTGGACATCAAACCACCAACACGCTTACGTAGAGTGCGAACTGAAGAAAATATCGCTGCTGTATCGTCCAGTGTTAATGATGACCATCAATTATCGATTCGTCGCCGTTCGCAGCAATTGGGCCTCTGTTGCTCAACAACGTGGAAAATTTTGCGAAAGGATTTAGGTGTGAAGCCTTTTAAAATACAGCTGGAGCAAGAATTGAAGCTGAACGACCTACCGCAACGCAGAATTTTTCGTGAATGGGCTCTTGGAAAGTTGGCCGAAGATCCACTTTTTATCGATCAATGGGTAGGTAAATAAGCAGAATTGTCGATTTTGTAGTGAAGATCAGCCAGAAGAATTGCAAGAGCTACCAATGTATCCAGAAAAGGTCACTGTTTGGTGCGGTTTATGGGCTGGAGGTATCATTGGACCGTACTTTTTCAAAGATGCTGCGAATCGTAACGTAACTGTGAATGGTAAGCGCTACTGTGAAATGATATCCAACTTTTTCCTGCCCAAAATGCAAGAGCTCGACTTGCATGACATGTGGTTTCAGCAAGACGGTGCCACATGCCACACAGCACGCGTAACAATGGACTTGTTGAGAGGCGAGTTCGGTGAACATTTTGTTTCACGTTCGGGACCTGTCAATTGGCCACGCAGATCGTGCGATATAACGCCTTTCGATTATTTTTTGTGGGGCTATGTTAAAGCTCATGTCTATTCAGACAAGCCTGCTTCAATTAACGCATTAGAAGACAACATTAAAGCATTTATATGTGAGATAGCGGCCGAAACATTGGAAAGAGCATGCCAAAATTGAACTAAGCGGATGGGCCATTTGAAGCGCAGTCGCCGTCAACATTTGCATAAAATAATCTTCAAACATTCAATTATACGGACTGTACTATCGATTTAAATGAAAATTGCATGCATTTTTCTGAATTTTACGTGTGTTTTTTTTGAAAAACTTTCCTATAGCTCTTAAAAAATCACCCTTTACTACTTCTAATTGGAAAACAGTTGTCATTCCTCCCATAGCGTAATTGTACTTATTACCATCGTTTAAATACCATCTGTTTTCAAAACTTATTTCATTCTTGGACCCATCGGTAAAGAAAATATGCGTTAAATTTCTTTGAATTCACTTAGGTGCCAAACACAGCGGATACTGCTCAGATATCATCTTAGTGATTTCTATGTGCCCAGAGATTCCGTAGACTACACATTGCTTTTATTGCTTCCTGCTGTATCTTAAGATCCGAGGGGAGCAAATTAAGCAAGTATTTAGGACATCGCCGGAGGTTGTACTCATCGCACCCGTAGATCAAAAATATTAGAATTGTTCCGAAAAATATATTGGCGGTCTTAGAGGGCGAATTTTTAAATAAAGAATGATTAAGAAATTAGTTAATAAAACTCGAAGATCCTCTTTCTCTCTTAACCCATAAGCGATACCAAAATCTTCGCTATTGTTCCCCCTTTGCTATGCCACCTCCAACACTATTGTTCTCATAATTATGAGGGGATTTAGCACTGTGACCTGAAAGATCTATTATTCCCACTTTAGGGATTTGGAATATTTTCCTGCTTCTTGTATTCGTCCTATTTTATATTGTAGAGTTTTGGTAAAATATGTTTACGCTGATGTTTGCGACGCTTTTGCATTAGTGCTTAGTATGCTGCCAACACATGTTTGGCGATTTCATCTTCCTCCCTAAAGAACCTGCAAGCTCCGTTGGAGTATTTTCCTACGTTACTAAGCCGATAATTCAATCTACAATGCCCTGTTACAATTTCTACAATAATTTTAAAATTATTCTTATTTAATTTCGTACAATCACCTATATCGATTTCAGTAGCAATATTTATACGAATATTAGTCCAACCATTCATATAACCAATAATTCGATGTATGGAATTTGGTAACAGTGGATGCATCATTTTAGTTTTCTAATTATGAAATGTCTCGTAATATCTCAGTATTCAGTACTCAGTTTTCTCTACCGTGCATGCATATATCCTACACATATGAAACTATACGAGTATACAAATATTAATACAACTATTTCTATTACCTATTCCAGCATGGCCTGCATTCAAGATGGATTGGAACAAATGAAATTAGGTGCGGGAAATCTCTCATTCACAACAGACATCGACTTTCAACGACCGCAAGCGAATAACAACATCACAGACAGCAGTTCGGACAATACCTGCCAACATCGATGGACCCCCACGCATGGCTATCGCGACAAGGGAATCGGTGTGATGACAAGCCTGCTGGGTTGTATGAAACCGATACTCTCCTTTATGACCAAGACTGGCGTTATCGAGATCAAAGATCCAAAAGATTACGCATGGGAGATACCATTTGAATGCATCACAGGCTTGGAGTGGCTGGGTAGTGGGGCACAAGGTGCCGTTTTCAGTGGCAAATTGAATAACGAAATTGTGGCAGTGAAGAAAGTGAAAGAACTGAAGGAAACAGATATTAAGCATTTAAGAAAGTTGGATCACCAAAATATAATTAAGTTCAAGTGAGTGTTCAGAGTATAGTTTTTAAATGTTTCGCTTTTTCTACTCGCGCGCACTTGCCACTTGGCCAAACTTAATTCTAAATACTAAAATGTGCACGGGTATTAAAAGTTCGTTATGAACCGAATTTAGCACTTCTTTACTTTTTACTTCCTTACATTTATAAATATTTGCAGGGGTGTTTGCACACAACCGCCTGTTTATTGCATAATCATGGAGTTTTGCCCCTATGGTCCATTGCAAAATATTCTGAAGGAGGAGAAAGTGATGCTGCCATCTCGCCTAGTGTCATGGTCGAAGCAAATCGCACACGGCATGCAATATTTACACTCGCATAAAATCATACATCGTGACTTGAAAAGTCCCAAGTGAGTAGAAGGGTTTGAAAAAAATGGAATACCTATATTTTTGTTGTTTAAATTACGTTTTTCTCGTTAGTATTCTGATCGGCCAACACGAGATAGTGAAGATCAGTGACTTTGGTACAAGCAAAGAATGGAATGAGATTAGCACGAAAATGAGCTTCGCCGGCACAGTGGCTTGGATGGCGCCTGAGGTGATACGAAACGAGCCTTGCTCGGAGAAGGTCGACATTTGGTCATACGGAATAGTGCTCTGGGAGATGCTAACATGCGAGATACCCTACAAAGACGTTGACTCGTCAGCCATCATTTGGGGTGTGGGCAATAACTCATTGAAACTACCGATACCGTCCAGTTGCCCAGAGGGTTTCAAGTTATTGGTGAATTTATGTTGGCATACCAAACCCCGCAACCGTCCCTCATTTGGGCAAATATTATCGCATTTGGAAATCGCTGGTCCGGAGCTATTGCGTAAAAGCGACAAGGTATACTTCGAAGCGCAACAGTCTTGGAAGGAGGAAGTGCGGTCGCATCTTAAGGAAATTACACAAAATGGCACTAGTATACATAAATACGAACAGGATTTGATTAGACGGCGCACGGCCGAGTGGCAGCATGCGCAAGATATACGACTGGTCTATGAAGATAAGCTGGAGAAGACAAATCGACTGTATTTAGAATTAAGTGAATGCATGACACAACTACAGGAAAAAGAAAAAGAAATTGCAATGTAGGTTTCACAAATAGGTTTTTAAAAGAAATGTAATTGAAAATTTAAAAATATTTAATTTCATATTTTAAGGCGTGAAAAACAACTGCCAGGTTACAAACCAACAAGACGCTTGGGCAGCACACTGCGAAAAATACAGAATTATCGTAGACGACTTAATCCACCCATGACAACACCAGGAAATGCTCAACAACAACAACAGTCATCGACGCCTGATCCTGAGACAACGCCAGAGGTAAATTACGCAGCTGGTCGTATTTGTATCGGCATTTCAAAATGCTGGTTCACAAAACATCGACCCTCGTAGGGACATTCTAGATGAAATTTGTGTTAGGTTAGGTCATATTGTTCGGCCGAAGAACATACGTAGGCTACTGGCTCTTTGTGATCCTCCACGTGTTTCGTACTCAGGAATAATTTTAATGGATTCAATATCCGTAAGTTCCTTAAAGAAGTTGGAGCACTTCGCTTGACAGATGAGGTATTGTAGGGTATGCTCCTCCTCCAGATCCCGTCTACTTCTAGAGAAGGACTCACTCTCAGACAGCGTGTAAGGCAAGTGTTCTGTCTATTAAGCAGTTTACACATTTTAAGAATAATGTTTTTATGAGGATACCTGGTGTAACTGCCATGTAGTTTCCCTTTATGTCGCTATTGATTGAAAGCAGACAATATGCGATCGAAAAGCTTCAGTAATTTCTGTCATTGATCTGCTGTGTTTTACGGCCGCTGCCACACACTGAACGGCTTTTGAAATAGCCATAAGCTCAGTTGAGATACGAGGTGTGTTGAAAAACGAAATTAAGTCCGAATGTTGACTGTGTCACACGGAGATGCTACTTTGGACCAAAGCAACGTTAATCTGTGCTACAAAATGTTCTCAGAAGGCCGAGAAGATGCGAACGACGAAAGGCATGCCGGACGCCCGAGCACTTCAACAAGAGACAAACAAATTGATGAAGTGAAGAAAATGGTATTGGCCAATCGTCGAATCACCGTTAGAGAAGTTGCTGAGGACGTAGACATATCGATTGGCTCGTTCCATTAAATTTTTTTCAATGATTTGGGCATGAGACGGGACGCTGCAAAATTCGTAACAAAACTGCTCAATTTCGACCAAGAGCAGCATCGCATGAACATTGAGATGTTGGACTCTGTCCGCGACGACCCAAATTTGCTCCTGAGGGTAATAACTGGTGAAGAATCATGGGTTTATGGTTTTGACGTGGAAACCAAAGCTCAATCATCTCAGTGGAAGCTGCCGCACGAACCAAGGCCGAAAAATCCCGCGCCAAGTTCGGTCGAATGTAAAAGTTTTGCTTACCGTTTTCTTCGATTGCAGGGGCGTTGTGCATCATGAGTTCTTGCCACAGGGTAAAACGGTTAATAAGGAATATTACCTGCAAGTTATGCGCAATTTACGCAAAGCGATCCGCTAGAAACGCCCGGATTTGTGGAAGAACAAAAATTGGCTCTTGCATCACGATAACGCCCCTGCTCACACATCGTTGCCTGTGCGCGACTTTTTGGCCAAAAACAACACACTAATGATGCCACAGTCACCGTATTCCCCAGATCTGGCCCTCTGTGAATTTTTCTTGTTCCCGAAACTGAAGAGGCCTATGAAAGGAGGACGCTAGGCTTCGATTGACAAGATAAAGACGGCATCGAAGGAGGAGCTGAACAAGATACAAAAATGATTTTTTGAAATGCTTCGAAGTTTGGAAAAAACGGTGGCACAAGTGCATAATATGTCACGGGGATTACTTTAAAGGGGACAAAATAGATATTAATGAATAAATAAATAATTTTTGGGAAAACACAAAATTCGCGATAC
Source organism: Anastrepha ludens (assembly GCF_028408465.1). Taxonomy (NCBI): domain Eukaryota; kingdom Metazoa; phylum Arthropoda; class Insecta; order Diptera; family Tephritidae; genus Anastrepha; species Anastrepha ludens. The sequence goes on along the minus strand of NC_071500.1, from coordinate 121,824,317 downwards.
TTTTTGAACACACCTCGTATGTTACGGTATTCCGACTAAATGATGATGTACCGAATACACCGCCCGCTAACCTGTACAACAATCCAATCCGTAATATTATAATTTTTTTTTTTTTGTCCGCTGTAGCCAAATGGGTTGGCAGTGCCCAGGTTCGAATCTTCGTGCATGAAAAATCAAAATGATAGAAAGCGGTCGCCCCTCAGCAGGCAATGGTCTCCGAGTGTATTTGTGCCATGAAAAAGCTCCGCATAAAAATATCTGCCGTTCGGAGTCGGCTTAAAACTGTAGTAAAAGGAGGAGCTCGGCCAAGCACCCAATAATTATAAAATGGATATCAACAAAATAGAGTCGGGCTGTCTGTAGTGAAGTGTGTAATTTGGGAAATTATCATTGTCCAACAAAATCTTGAGTTGAGTTGAATTGCCCTCTTTAGCTCATAAAATCTATGGAGACTATTGAAATATATTATTTAATATTTTTACGATATTGTCTTCTTTAAAGGAAGTATGATCCCTCAAATTCTATTTTATATTGTGCTCAAATTTCTTATGAATCCATGTTGCGTTTTACAAGTGCCGCCTACTAAATGCAAATTTCCATTAACTCGAGTGTATTATTGGCTACAAAACTACCATTTGCCTTTGGGGTTTCGATCTTGTCGTCCAAATCTCGCCGTATTTTAAGAGTGTAACAGATCCAGAGCAACAGAAGTGCAAAATGTCCGATTGTAAAAGCTAATTTGGGCAACCTTTCTTTGTATGTCACTGCAACCGAACAACTACAATGAGTAATTGACGAAACTTTCAAAAACTCAAAGAAAAATTTTCCATTTGCATCAAGTTGATTTGATTAATAGGAGCGAGCGTATAATCTCGTATCCTTCAGCAAGCTCGATAACCAGGTTCTATTTGAGCTCTGTTAAAGCCAATAAGGTTGTCATCTTTACATTGCCATGAAAGTCTTCTCAAAGTGCATCTAGGAAATATGCAGTTTTGACAAGATCGGGTCAAATGAAGAGTGGTATTGGATACATGAGTTGGTTGAAATGAAGAAGCTCATGTCGGGTGAGATCTCTCCTTTTGCAGCACATACACCTGTGTTCACAATAATAGCAGCGCATGCGAGTTGTAAAGTTTTTACCTATTTTTTTCTTACCTTTTCACAAAAATATAGTTTATTCTACAACAAAAAGAATATAACTCAAAATTAAAACAAAAATCAGTAAATTTTCATCAAAATTTACAATCTTTTAGCCAGATTATTTAGAACGATTCTAGGTATGGAGTTTTATAGGCCATTCAATTATAGTAAGACTGCTGCAAAATCTAGAATAAAACTGTGCCCATCCCTATGATAGCTCATTCTAACTAATATATATAAATATCAACTTGATTTGGATTTTACCAAATTAAGAGTACTTTTTGTAGGATCTTCGATCGGTAAATCCTGTCACAATAAATGCCTAATAATCCCTTTTACTGCAGCTTTAGAATATAAACTCAATTTTTTTCGTACATTATTTTTGATATATTTTTAACTATGTGCATATTTTCCCAATCATAGAGTCCTCTTAAAGCCATGCTGTATGCGCAGGTAATTAGCTTAAATCAGACCAAGTCATACTGCGTTTCCACGCAGAAGGCGAAGAAGAGCAGACACCGAAGAGTTGGTTCGGGTAGTTTTGCAGCTGCACCCAAATATAGTCCAAGTCGGGACCGACGCTACCAGAGCGAGCCCGACAATCGTAAGAACGTAAAGCTAGTGGACACCGAAACTCAGACAGATGCCATGGATATTAGTGAGACGGACATTAGTCCAAGCGCGTGCTTTGCAATGCGCGATATCTCAATGACTCTTGCGCCCGACACCGAGCTGCCCTCCTACGAGGTTTTGTATGCAATGGATCGCATTAATCAGCGCCAGCCAGCGGAGCCACAAACTGCTATGCAACGTGCACAACAACCATCACAGCACCTAAAGGAGCAACAACCACAGACCGATGTGCCAGTAGAAGCGGCGACGACTCCTACTAGTCTAAATGGTAACTCCATGACACCTTCAGATGTGACTTTCCAAGATGCATGCTCTAGTCCTGACCAATTGCTCGACGATGTGATCAACAGCAATGAACGGCTGGACATACCCGATTACTGCAGTTCCAATGAACACCTCGATCGACTTGGTGAAAAGGTGATCAAGTTTATCAATGAGAATCGACTGAGTATACAAACCACAACAACGCTAAGTAATCATGGTGAGGTAGCGACAACCCGTTTACAAGCTGACAATGGCAATGAGAATGTGAGCGAAAGCATTGGCACGACAACGCAAGATTTGAATCGGCAGAGCTCGACGGAACGTATGACACCGAGAACGAGTAGTGTGCGACGAAAACCTCAACACAGTTTAGAGAAGTCGGTGCCTGCCGAAGCGCAAGCGCAGGCGCCCAGCAATGCAAATGGCGAGTCTAATGAAGATCTCTTCGATGACAGTTGGTCGGATGAGGAGGGCGAGGATACAGATTACAATTACGGCCTACGACGGAGAAGGTAAGTGAAATTAAAATTCATAATAGCTCAAACAGGGTCTTAGAATACCCGACAAATTTAGATGTATTCAAAACTATTTTAAAGCAGTCGTAAAATCAGCGCGATTTCTGAAAAGAATTACTAATGAAATAGTCTCCTTTCTCCATTATTCGCAGCATTGGACGCCTTCCTATAGGCCGTGGCATGCGTGCGCGACGTTGCTATAAAATACCTATCATTCCCAAAATTCCCATCCACAAACGAAACGTGACTGTCGTTTCGGATGAGGAAAATACCTCCGAGTATAGCCACTCACCATCCAGCCAGCATTCAACGCTCGAAAGTAATCCTGATGAAGTACTCAAACAAATGAAAGCCACACAGAAGTGCGTCGCCACAACCGCTACAACGGACACCGAGGAAGAGGTCTCGTCTAGCAGCAGCAGTGACGATGGCGATGACGTGAAAACGCAGCATGAACGCCGCCCAACAACAACAGCAGCAACACAACGACAAAGACGTGAACAACGACAACATCAACAAAAATATGCAAATGCACCAACAACAAGAGCAATAAGTGTGACACTTACAGCGCCAAGCAATGCGCTGCCCATTTTGCGCAAACGCAGTGATGTAATTTCCATACCCACGTATGAGGCGGACGGTGCTGTGGATATGGTGTAAGCTAATGTACCATGAAGTCACGTACAAGGCAGGCTCAGGGACTATGCCTTCAACATACTCGTACCATGATGCATAGGTATTTGCATGAGGCTATAGTTCCAACTACTTAAAAACAAAATATATATACATAGTTCGTAAAAGAATAAGAAAAAAATTATAAACGCAAACAAATTTGCTTTAGTTCAAGTATCTCAAAAAATTTAATGCCCTGTATTTAATATTAAATCTACCAATTTATAACTTAAGTAATCGATACGATAAGTGTACAACAAGTCAGGCATCTTGTCATAGTAATTAGTCATACATGAATGCATACATACATACACACAGGATTACATTAAATTAGTACTCATTACTTCATATTTATGTAAATGTTAAAAATGAAACAAATTGTACACGTCTCATACACACGTACTTACAAAGGGTTACATTATTTAAATGTTGTATGACTTGCAGTAAGATTCCGAAATATATTAATTTTTTTAAGAGAGTTGGTTGCCAATTTTTGCATGGCTTCTATGTACGACAAAGTTAGAGTGGGACGTATGAATGTTCCCATATAACGGAAAAATTGTGATTTAATCTAAACTGACCATTGGCGTTAAGGATGTGACTGTCCAAGAAACACAATTAACTTAAGCAATTTTTGTTTAGGGTTGCAATTAGGCTGTAGTTACTTCTAATAATTGTTTTAAGGGTGTTTTAAAACCCAACAAACATATTAATATACATAGCACAGAAAGTCTTAAAAAAATAATTAATAATTCTAAGAATAACTAATTGGGTTATGTTTTTAAGAATCCTTTTAATTCTTTGTTTTTTCCATGACCAGCAATCAATCATAATTGGCAGTAATCAAAATATAATTACGATTTCTTACTATTAAAAGAAAAAATTAAAAAAAAAAAATTATGCGATATTTGAAAATTGTTTACCCTTTTTTAATCTAATTGAAAAGAAAACATATTAAATTGTTCACATCAAAGGTTTTACAACGAAGGCAGAAAATCAAAAAGGATTAAAATTTTATGCGTCCGATTCTTACTAATGGTTCTGAAATCTGGACACTGAAAGTTAATGATGTTAACCAACTATTACGATTTAAAAGAAGCATTATGAGAAATACTTGCGGTCCCATTCGGTTTGAAGACGGGACGTAACGATCCGTTACAACGACGAAATTGAAAACCTTATTGGTGGTGCGAAAGTAATACCTTTAAGGCGCAGCGGATTACATTATAAGATAGTCAAATTCAAAGTATTTACTTTACTTTAGAAAGAAGCCGCCCAAGAAAGAGATGGCTTGATGACGTCGCAGGAGACTTCGTCGTGAACGTTCGTAATTGGAAAAATGTAGCAGTGAAGAGCGAGAAAGTGAACTAGAGGAAGATTGTTGATGAAGCTTTGGTCCACCACAGACTGTGAAGCCAAGAAGAAGAAGAAAAGAAAACGTATGTTAATGTTAAAATAGAGCACACATGTATGTTTCTTTTCGAGCGAATTAAAAATAAAAACAGTAATCAAAAATAGCAGATATAAGTTTAATACGTTTTTAGTAGTTTCAGATTATTTGTTTTGATGGCAAATAGTCTTAATTATTTTTGATTACTTTGAATTACAATCGATTTCTAATCTCTCATCAATAAAAGTTACAAACCATAATATAAATTCAACATATTGTGAGCTGTAGTCTTAAGAAAGAAAAGTTTTATCTTTATTATATTTTATAGATAAATCTGCGTGCGAAGTTCATAGAGCGATGTGTTGAAGAAGACGCCGAAATGTCAATTCGTCGGCGTTCTCAACTTGTTGGCCTTTATACTTTGTCTACGTGGAAAATTTACCATAAAGATCTTGGCTTAAGTGCCTGTAAAATACAGCTCGTGCAAGCATTGAAACCAACTGACCATAGTTTGCGATGCCTTTTTACTGATTGGTCTAATTTTTATTTATGATTCATATTTATTGGACTCCATTTTGTTTCAAAAAATTAATCAGCTAAACATTGACGACATTTGGTTCGAACAAGACGGCGCAACTTGTCATACAACGCGCTTAACAATCGATTTATTTCAATATTCGAGCCACCATTGATGCCGTACCGCCAGATTTCTTGGAAAAAGTAGTCAAAAATTTAACTGATCAAATGGACCATGTAACTCTAAAACTAAAAACTAAGTGCTATGAAATTATATACCACGTTATAATGGAAAAAAATGTATTCCAAAAATAGTTCTGCTTTGTACTATCATTTTAAGTTCTCAAGCGCATAAAAAACACCCACTATTCATTTTTTTACTACTGTTTAACTACATTATTTTTTATTAATTAATTTTTCAATGTCCTCTTTCAACGTTTATCGTAAAACAGTGGAGTAATCAAACGTCAGGAATATTCGTGCGGGTGACTATTTGCTTAGAATTGAATGTGAAAAGCCTAATGAAAATAACAAAACTAGGTTACTAACAGCCCTATTCTTATGAGGTCACAAAATTCCACGCGTGCATAATTGAAATTTCGATCGCAACTCAATGTCGTCATTTCTTATAAAAACTAATAGCACATCAGTTCAGAAAAGCAAAATCTTTGCACCTCATAAGCGTATCGTAAATAAAAATAGCTGTTAAAAACAAACAAATAAAAAGTATAATACTAAACTTTTTTTTATATTCTCAATCATAGTAAAATCTTATATGCGTGCGGGGCTGGAGGTGAAATTTCAAACTAACAAACTAAATCAGCAAATAGAACAACTCGACACACACAAATCTTCTATTCCTTTCAATGTTCCTTTTTCGCACATTTACCTATATTTTGTGCACATAAATCATATCAAAAGAAAAAGCCTAAGCCGCCGTTTCATAGCAAAAGCTTACTGTGAGAAAGTGTGTATGCCTTTTCTTTGAGAAAGTTTTCCAAGAATGAAATCACAGAACCTGATCATAAGAACAAACCTGGGAACCTTTATAGTGTAATTACTCCAGACGTATAAGTTGCTTAAAAGACTTAAAAGCAACCTGCAAACATGTATAAATGACTACTGCAGCCTTAAGAAACTTAGAGCTCTGTTAACCAGAAATTAGACATAAATTTACATAATTTAGGCCAACCCAACATACCAGCAAGATGCCTCCGATTCGCTACTCCTCTGCTCGCTATCTATCGATCAAGATTCGATTCGAACAGGGCTATACCTTTTACAACTGGTATGGTACAACTCACTATTTTCACAGGCAAATGCAATTTTTGGCAGCTCTTTTCCAGCGCTACCACGATCAGTTGCTAACGCTTGGCGAATCGAAGAGGTCTATAGTTCTTCTATTTGACTGAAAACCAACACAGAATTCGAAACTTTCTCTCACGGAAGAAGAGTGAAACAATCGTCAAGTATTGTTTTACAGCCAACTTTAAGTTTGACAATGCGAATAAGAGGCACAAAGCGTGTCGCCAGTACGGGAGATAAAGTCCCCTCCTCTGCTGCGTCCGTCCTTCTCCCACCAACAAAATGTTTCACTTCCAAATGTTTTCCTGTGTAAATCGGCACTAAGTAAAATCTAATTATTGGCTAACAGAGCGCTTGAAGAGCTGTTGATTTAGGATTCTTAAGCTGCGTAAATTACCGTTAGGCGAAACTTGCTATCATATGATTAATTTCTTATTAATTCAATAAGTCTTCAAAAGTTTGCATGAGGTATTAATTTTCGTATAAAATTATTTGACGTGTCACCTTTAAAAATTCCATATGGAGTATCCTGTAAAATTATTAGGTCCAGGCTACCTATGTAAATATATAGCGCTCATAGTTTACCATTTTCTTTATCTTTTAAACGTATTGCTTAGCTGACGGAGAGCACGTGACCAGATTTAGGGTTAGAATCAAGTTATAGGAGGTAGGCATAACTTTTTGTTAGGCGTATTTATCGAGCTCAATGAAACTAATAACATAAAGACTGGCCCGCTTTGTTTAAGGTTACATACGTCCAGCAACGCCAAAAATGAGCCAAAAGAAAAACTTTTTAAAAGGGATAACAATATAAATAAATAAAAAAAAAATTTTTAATTTTTCTTTACAAAAATTAGTATATAAAGATTCACGTAACCCAAAGTGCAATGAAAAGAAGTTGCTCCACGGTTATGTGTAGATAAATAGTTATAGTCTGTCGAGACGGATCTTTGAATTTCGAAATATTTTGCAATTTACGGCATTTAAAAAACAAGTTGAGAAAACACTTCCGTATATTAAAAAAAAAAATCTCATCAAAAAATATTAAAAACTGTATGAGTTATCAAGCAGACCGTGCCGGAAAACTTTCAAGTGCATTTCCCTCGAGGCAGTCGGGCAGTTACATTTTCTACCATAACTTTGTGTCTATGGGGAATTTTTACAATCGACTTCCACAGAATTGCGCCTAAAACTATAAAGAATACGTACGTAACCCCTTAACTCGGCCAAAATTGCGTAAGCGTTATCCCGCCAATCAAGAAGTAGAAGAAGAATGAAACTGAGAGGAAAAATGTGTGAAAAAATTACGTGCTCTTATTTGTTTGGCATTAGGCCTGTGTACGTAAGCAGATTTGACAGCTTTCGTCCTTTCCCAGCACTTTAAATTCTTTCGTAATTTAAGTTAAGTTTACGGTTAGAGTAATTACGCTATTAGGTTTTATATGCTAGAGTTATGGTCTTATGTAAATTGGGTATGCAGAGTGAATCAGTCTTATCAGGTGCTCACTTTCAAAATCCTTTAACAAATGTATTAAATGTCTATAAAGTTAACGTTGGAAATAACTCATACATTTGCCATAGTCTGCCACTATTCAATAAACTGTTTCTTTAACGCTCGCAGTGGAGATAACTCACAGGGCATACTAGATGTATGTCACTCACAACAACACTGGGCCACATTAGCCGCCAACTTAGTGTTTATACGTTTTTACCAGGGGAATTGTGCAACCACTCTCGTAAAACATATTTTTATTTAATACGTACCTATCGGGAATTTCGCCATTTATCAGTCGCATGCATAACATTAATTGATGTACTTTTCGTACTTAATTAAAACTTGTTTCCTGTGAAAGGAATTTCCTTCACAATGCTTGCTGAATGCAAAGAAATGTTTTGTTGAGATGGTATTAGTTAAGAAAATATTCCCAAATTGTGCATGTATTTTAGTTTTTAAGAATAAGGTTCTTTAGGTTATACACTTGATTTAAGATACAAATATATACATACATATATTTATTATGTGTTGTAATGCGAATATACGCGATGTCCAATCAGTTAAATTGTATTTAAGAAAAAATTGTGTACTTAGTTTCGATATGGAAGCGATGAGATTGCTTCTCTGTGCCTGCTATTCCACGAATACAAACAAACATACATACATACTTGTGTATGCCTTTAATTATTATATTTTAGTCGATATGCATATGTGGCTTTATGTATTCATATGTCGCACACGTATTTCAAAAACATACATACACACATTTGTGGCTATTATTATGTAATAGAATATTGCCTAATTAAGTAATATAATAAATAGAAACATATGGATATTCAATTTAATTTTAATTTAGTTTTATTTACATATTCGTACTGCATACAGTTGGTCTCACATTAAATGGGACGCATCCTTTGCAGGCATACATTTTGGATTGTAATTAATTGTTTCATTGATTTATATTTTTTCGTTAGATTTTTTTGTTTCTTTTTTGTTAAAACAACAGCCAAAATATATTTGAGCATTAATTACTAAACTATTACTGGTGTGCACACACATAATAGGGCACCAGCACCAGAAATTGGTAAAAAATATTTTAAATGTGTCATTAGGTCTGTTCATGTTCGCTCTCAAAGGGAAAAATATCATGAAAAATTATCAGAGAAAAGTACATGAACGCAAAACCAATAACAATTTGCAAGTTTTACGAACAGCTGATTAAATAGTCGTCAGAAAAAATCACAAAAATTAAAAATTGTTTTCAGTTGAGCTACCTCGCATTAAATTAAAAAAACAACAAAGAAAATAAAATGCGAAATAATGAGCTTAGCATCGCATGATTTTATTTTGTCCACAATAATTTGTTTCATTTCGTCCCCTTAGTATAATAATAGCCTCTGTGCTCATAGGCTATTATTTTTTTATTGAATTTTTGGATTCTCCATCGTCGATTTTATATGTGGTCAAAATTTGGTCAAATTCTAGTTCCACAAAGTGCGTCAAAACGTCAGTCAAAAATAATAAATATTTACAGACATAACGAGATTTGAGTGAGAGCTACTTTCGACAAAAAGTTTGAAATTCATTTTCTCAAAACATCAAAAAATTTATAGGCTATTTTAATACTAAGGGGACGATTTCATCATCGCTTTCAGTTGCAAAACATTTCATTAGCAATCGTTCATTCTTGCGCCAATCACAGATTTTTTCATATTTTCCTTGCTTCCGTCTATGCATGTATGTATATACATATGTATATTGCCAAATTGGTTAATAACAAATAAGAACAAGCATAAAATCCACTAAAGATACCTTCAATGTTTTCGATTTGTATTTCGAAAACTGCAGCAACTGTGGCTGGAGGCTGTTATGAAGAAGTACTTACCTCTATATTATTGGCCGATTGTTATTTCAAATAAGCTTTATACATTTTATCTAATATAATATTAATATATTTGCTTATATTCTCCAATTCAATCAGCATTTTTATTTGAATTTAGAACTTTGACTCAATTTTCAAATTTATTTCGTGTTTATTTTTACTTTGCGATCAGCTGTTTTTCTCAATTACAAATTTTTACAAGTACAAATTCATCCAGTAAAAACTTGCAGCTTCCCCTAAAAATGAAATACCATTTCGCTCTTTCACTTTCCCCTACTTTACAAGTTTTTTGGATACATGAACACCAAAACTTGATAGTTTGTAAAAATTGTTACAAATTATTTGCTTTATGAACAAGCCAATTATAAATAGAAATAAAGGTCACAACTGTTAGGGAAACGAGAATTTTGTAAACGAAATTTACATAAAAGGCGCATCTCGCGGTGATGTGAGAAATTTTTAATCGATAACACATTTACATACATATGAGTGGATTTGTGCCCGACAACCATTCGGTTGGCCCAGATTCGAAACCTACTTTGGGCATGAATCATCAATTTTTTCATTCTCGCCCCTCGACAAGCAATGACAAATCTCGAAGGCTGATTCTGGCGTGAAAAGGTTTCGGAGGCGGCAGAAAACTGTAGGTTCCTCCATTTATAAAACTACATCAAGACGCATGCCACAAATTGAAGAGAAGCTCATCCAAACACCTATATAGAGATATTCAGCTATATATTGTATATAAATATTGTATATATTATAGAAATGTTGAAAACTATGTTGCGGTGTTAGATTAACTCATCTTACAATAACTGAAAGTGAAAAATTGTAGTGTATCGTAAAATTACCTGGTTGATGTGAAACTCCAGCATGTGCATATGGAGCCGATTTTGCGGCATAGAAAGGAATGCCCCACTTCACAAAACTCATTTTTGCATCCTAGCACGGCACACTTTATTTTAATATACCTACATAATTTTCACTCACAACTGTTCGAAAAACTCAACCACAATCAAAAATAAACCGATTTGTAGAGCACGAAGCAATGGCAAATCTAAACAGGAAAATTCAAACAAACAACTCGTTTTTTTTTCAAACCCAATTACAAATGCAAGGCCTCTTTCAAGGCGAATATGTAACCTTCAAGGTGGTGGCATTCGAGGAACAGAAACCTTTTTTTAAATTAGAACTGTCAAATGAAAGAAAACAGAAGAATTCGATGAATGACAAATAGACGAAACTAATTTGTCGCTTATCCACAACACATGCGTCATTCCGTTTTAACGGCATTTCTAAATCAAAGGCGAGTTGAAGAATAAGAAATCAACTACTCTAATCACACCACCTTCTATAAATACAACCAAGGCGCATTCATTAAAGGTGGTTGCACTAGACCAACAATATTGTTCTGGGCGTTTGATTGTCAAAGCAAAGTATTAAGGAACTAGAAAACAAATAATGAATTCGCTTTGTTTCTTTCCTGACAGCCACATGGACACGACGAAAAAAAAACAACTCAGCTGATTTACCAACACCACCTTTAATAGATTCACCTTGGATTCAACTTAGTCTCGGTCATTCGTGATTTTGTATATTTGGTTCATGAGTGCCACCTTAGACGCCGTGAAACATCAAACTGGAGTAGCACCTTTAGACTTTTGCATTAATAGGTTTTCCTACCAAAATTTAAAGATTGTGGGTTGCGGATGTACAATCAAAAATAAACAATAAATAAATAAGGAAAAAATACGTGCATTTTTATAGCAATCAATTTTTTCTTTAACTACGTAATCGTCTCCAAATATATTAGCTAAAATCTTTCATCTCATACTAACGGTTAATTGCTTGAAATAGCCTGAGTATTGCTTACACAAATCTTTTTTTTTAATTTTGGTAAATTTTAATCTATTTCGGTAGATAAATTTTTGTAAGCGGCCCCATTATAGGGTTATGGAATGATGCAACTGATTTATTAATTATCAAAGCTGCAGTATTTGTAAAGGCAGGAAAAAAAAGTTTATGTTTTTTGTTGAAATTTTTGTATATTGATGTGCATTTTTTTTAGGCAATTTCAATACTTTTAGTTGAAAGTAGCAACGCCATTCAATCCTAATCCTAATAATCAATTAATCTGTACTCTTATTTACTATTTTTCACCTAAAAGTCAGATTCTTATGTAAGATTTTAATTGAAGATTTGTTCATTATTTTCAACATGCATTGGGTATCAACATCCAAGCTCTAATTTAATTTTTTCTTTAAACATATATTAGATGGCAACGCCTCTAATATTATTGAATTACAGCTATACTTACCTTTACCTTAATATGTATATGAATATTTTTATGTGTATCTATTTTTTACACTTAATATATTTTCGTAATCAGGTGGCAACACCAAAAAAATATTTTTTTAAAACCCATTTATTTGATACCTACACCTTAATATTCAACTGAACTGTGTGATAAATAGCTATTTTTGCAATAAAATTCAGGTGGCTACGCTATCAAGAGCTAGTTTTAGGAATAGTTTTTTCTTAGAAAAATTTTTTTTTTTTATATTATTGTATAATATTGTCCGTTATTATGAAATCCCTTTTTTCACTATGCAGGTTAGCTTGGGATGTCTGCCCTGTAAAGAGATCTCACTTAGACCTCTAAGGTCCATTGTTTTGCCAGATCTATGTATTTGGAGTCGAAGATATTATTTTATATAATTCTTAAGGTACCTCTTCGCGAGTATTAACTAGTCGTTCAGCCTATTATCAGCCATATCCTTCAAGGATGCAAAATATGCTGATCCTAGGCACATTTGTCGAGCCCTACAAAGAGCAGAACAGTGGCAAAGTAGGTGTTCCAAAGTACTCTTAACATTCGCTTTGTTGCATGTGCTACACGCATCCCTCTGGACTAATCCCATTTTGACTGGGTGATGTGGGAGGAGACAGTGTCCCGTCAGTACTCCAACCAATATTTTGCAGTATTTTCTATAGAGTGATAAAATAAAGTTTGTGATTTTCATATTCCAAGTCCTTAGCATAATTTTGACAGTTTTGTATATACAAGGTTGAGTGTTCCCCTATCAACAGCGTTTACAGAGCTAATTCCTCATTTAGTTCAGTTTTCAGAAAGGAGAGTGCAATAGTGTTAAAATCTGGGCAGCAGTTTTTGAGTCGTGTTCTTTCGAAAAAATGTTCTATGTTTTTGTATTTGTGGGTACTTACTATATGTAAGTGTAGAATTATAAAAATTAGCTTTATGTTTTTTTTTTCGTTCTATTCTATTTTACTATAGTTTTCATAAAGAAATTTTAAAGCATACCTGCAATACTTGGCAGATTATGCTTGCCTATGCGGCCTCCCATTTTGAATGTGAGTAACTGTAAATAGTGTATATCAACTAATAAATACAATTCATAATTTTTTAGTTCTTGATCGAAGTTGATGATTCGAATATGAATCTCAATTTTGTGCGCGTGATTAAACTTGAAAATAATTTTAATATCTGTTTGATGTTCACGAACTACAAACACTTAACTCCATACATATGTTTTCTGAGTATATCATTTTTACACATACATACATACGTATAAATGTATGATTTATATCACAGACCCCATATATTTTGTATTCATATCTTAAATATTAATTAGTATTTATTTTTATAAGTAAATGGTTACCTTGCCTGGTTTGATAGATTTATAGAGTTCGATATTTATTGTAAATTATTTGAAGTGTTATTTGATAGTGTGTGTAAGTGCCTACTTAAATTCTTGCATACGTGTTTTTTATAGCGAAATTAGTTATGACACACACACATATATGTACGTCCTTTTTACGTCTTTGAATTTTGTTTTAAGTAGAATCAGAAATTTTTCGCGTTTGTAATTTATGCCGCAGCTTTAAAGGCAACAGGAAATTTAAAGAAATATTGGCCAAATAGGTTAATCGCTTATTGATGAGGAGTATCAGTGGTATGTATTAGTAAAGTTTTTAGCGATAGTTCAATGCCAACTTCTTTGTCCCATATACATATGTATATGTTACAGTTAAACACCGAAATCTCGATAATGTCGACTTTCACCGGTGAATGTCAACATTCCTTATAGTCGCTTGGTGTATGTCCGAAATATTTGCTAAATACCCTTATTTCTGACATACACCGGTAAATGTGCATATTCACCATGCACTAATGGTGAATGTTGAACATGTTGGAGATTGATATTTTCTTCTCCGTAGTTCAGTCGATCTTAAACGCCACAAGGATAACGTAACTTTTTCGCCTCCCTTTCTGAAAGGAATGACCAAGAATTTAAAATACACGGTACATTTTACATGAGAAAAGAAAATAATAGTAATAAAAAAATACTTAATTATGTGATTCAAATCTTATTTATTGCAACAACTTAAACTAGTATGCAACTTTGAATTGCACAATAGTCCCTCACTTTTACAACTGCATTTATTTGTAGAACACTTCCTTTTGCAAGGACAGCGTCTATAGCCTTGTCCCCCGCTACTCGAATTAGCTGTAGCTGCTTCTCTCAGCGTCATTTCTTGAAAAGAAATCTCATCTAAGGAAAGTTACTGCTTGAGGGTACCATTTTTATTTGCCAGTTTAAGAAGTCGGTGTCTTCTATTCCAAGAACAACCGCTAACACATTTCCGTTATCTGTAGGCCCACGGTAGACATCAGGGACTTGTATTCGTGCATTATGACCAATTTGAGCAGGAGGAAATTGTTTTTGTGAGTATAGTAACATTTTTGTTGCTTGCAGTAGAAGATTTTCTTTCGCGGCCGCTCTTTTTGTAGTAATCAACTCGTGTTTTTCAGTCAGAATTTGATGTGAAAACGTTGTAGGTTGTAGGTCCTCTTCAATGTTTTCCTTTGAAATATGGTTTTCGGTATGACCACCACTCAATTTTTTTTATTAGCACTAACAGTTTCTTCAAGCTATTCTTCGGTTTCAGAACTATTGGTAAATTCTTCAAGTTGCTCTTCAGTTTCAATATTTGCGATTTGTTCGCCAGGCAAAAAAGACGACGCTATGCCAATTTTTTTTTTAACGCCAAACATGCTTTCATAAGACTTTGGCTTATTCCTTCGTGGTATGTAGTGTTCTTGGCAAATTGAACAAAGAATAAACCATCTGACCATTTATTTGTATCGTTATCGTTCGTCCATGCAGTTAGCATATTCTATATATCCTGACTGGCCCTTTCAACTGAGCCTTGTGTTTGACAGAGACGAGGCTTTCCATGAACGATTTTAACATCTTTCCACATACTTCTTCAGCTCTTTTAGTTTTCAAAGGTCGTAGCTGGACAAACTTAGTTAAATGATCTTGATGCACTATTATGAACTTATATTCGCCATCTTTGTTTGACTGCATATCTATCAGATCAACTTGACATCTTGAGTGTAATTCAGAACTAACCATTGGCTTAACAACAATAACTTTCTTAGGTGCATTGTGTTTCCCTGACACTGTTTGCATAAATTTAAATACAACATTACAACTTCATATGTAATAATATTTTTGTATTTAACTTGTAACTCTTTAAACATACATACATATTCTTCCTCCGTGGCCTATTCTAGTGTGAGTTTTATGTAGTATATTGCTTCGATCTTTCACCGACGTATTTGGTATCTGTTGACATTCACCTGTAAAAGTCGACATTCTCCAAGGTGTAAGTAGTCAAGGTTTAGCAAGCGAATATTTCAGGTTTATGTATGAACTGTAGTGGAAAAGAACGTAAGAAAACAATTTTTGAATTTCAGTACCATTTTTATTTCAGTATTGCTTATTTTTCCTAGATTGAAGGTTAGGATAGGTTAGACTTAACTGCCAAGAAAGGAGCAAATTTGTGTGGCTTATTAAAACGGAAGAAGAAAGGTATGCTCTTTGTGCTATCCGAACCCTATCCACCAAACGCAAAATATGAAGTAGTTCACTGGCTTAACGAGAGTTAGTAATTCACCTCCATAGGCGAGAGTTAATTCATACAAGATGTACCATATATAAGTATATTAATTCACATTCAATTGAAATTCTGAAAGCCGGGCCTTCCCAGAGATATTCATTCCTCCAAATATATATTTAAAGATATACCATCGAGAATACTCCCGATGCTGAGCTCCTTTTACTAATAAACCCTAAACTTAGCTTTATCTATGACTGACTCAAATTTTAGATTTGAATTTGCAGTGTCTTCATATGCGAAATTGCTTGTCAGACAGCTTGATCAGTATTTCATACTGCAAGCTTCTTCATATCCTATTAAAACTAAGTACTAACCACCTTAATTGCCACCCTAATGCTAGTAGTGGATCTGATACTTGGTTTTATCGACCAAGGAAGTCATCTCTTTAGTGCTCTCCCTGACTCCTACATTGCTGCCTAGAGTACGATATTGCAAAGGTCGTTTGAAAAGTCCGGGCGAAAATAAAAACTACTTAATTGTTTGAGGTAAACGGCTGTTCTAGTTTGCTGATCCCTTTCGAATAATATATAGAATCTGTCTAAGTCAGAAAAATAGCCATTCAAATGCTATATGTGAAAATCCATTTTCAGATATTCACGCCAACTGCTGAGGTGTGAACTGGTGCGTTGTCGTGATGGAAAAGAAAAATCACTCGACTTCCCCGATTCAAACGAATGCCATACACAAAAAAATATACCGATCTGGCTGAAACTTGGTGTGTGTTTCTCCAAGAGATGCTACTTACTAAACATAGCATCGTTACACTTTGCCTGGGCATCTCCTCGGTCAAAAGATTTAACGAAATCTAACTATGGATCGATATCCAGATTCCTTTAATACAAAAAGATTCTACCGACTATGCTGAAAATTCAATACTTTCTCGATTGAATCAATAAAAAAGAACGGCAGAGGTCCGACTATCGTCAGAAAATGCTTTCGTAAAGAGCTAGTTCAACACTTCGATAATAGCTCTCCAGAACCGAAAACTAGGCTCCTTTCACTCAAAGAGAAACATACACATAAATTTACATATTGAGCAAATTATAAAACATTTGATTTGTCATATTCCCCTTAAGTTTGGTTAGGCAAAAAGGACTACTGATTGCCACTTAAGCTGCAATCGGGTCTTTCGTTGTTGTTGTTATAGCAGTTTACTAAATTCTGCCAATGTGGAGTAGTCACCGATCGTCATCGTGTAACTTATCTAATGGGCATGTGAATAGGTGGTTAGTATCATTAAGTATGGCGGTGTCGATTCTGGATAAGTATGAGTTTAACCTACTACAATATCCAGAACGTAATTGAGCCAAAGTGATACCACATGGTTCTAAAGCCAACACTTCTCTCCAAAACATTTCACGGAGTCTACGAACCCAAGTAGCTGTCGTATCTTCATCTCATTAAAAACTTGTATGTATGTATCTAAAAATATTTGCCTTCACCTGCTTAGTGCAGGCCCATCACACAGTCAATATCTGACAACTTCTGACTTTCTTCATTTTTGTAGGAAAAATCTTTGATTTTAAATTAGAATGTTGCTTGTAAGTAGTCTAATGGCTAACAATATGTCTCTCCTATAATTGTTTAGGATTGCTCATGCGACTCTCTTTTGTTCCACTCTATCGCCATGAGTTTGACCGTGGGGCAGATGCTAACGTACATAAATTCTTTGAGCAATCAGCTTTCTCGGTCAACCGCGGTGGCTCTTGCGAGTTCGTCTGCCCTTTCGATACTTGGTATGTTACGGTGGCCCGATACCTAAACCAGATGAAATGTGAAGAGCGGTGGCAGAGCTAACACTTCCGAAACTCGAACCTCTAAAACTCGAATTTTCTATAACTCGTACTAAATCGAGTGGCAGTAACTCGAATAAGAATTTTGGCACTGTTTCTCTAAGTAAAATTATTTAGGGAAATCCCAAATGATGTATTTGTTTACTGCTTTTTATGTATTCGGAGATTTGTATTTTTTTTGTATTTGTAAAGCTTATGAGTGTTTCCTTTTTACCTTTTTTTAGACGTTGCTTTGTTTAACGTTTGCTAATCAGTTTTAATAGCAGGATTCCCCACAGTCGACGACATTATTAAGCACGCGCCACAGTAGATTCGGATTTGAGCAGAGTGCAAAATGTTGATGAAGGTTCAGTGGAGGAAATTATTCACATTTGAAAACGAATGACACTATTACTGAGGGACCATCAAGCTTTGAAGAAATTAGAATCCTTTTTTAAAGAAAACTCCATAAGGAAATTGGGTTTTCAGTATGTATGTTTCAGTGGGTTCAGTTAAAAAACAAAAAATATATATATATATATATATATATATATACCTATATTTGCACTGGATTGCAAGTGCTTATGTTCTTTTGAAATTAATTTAATTTCATCTATTTTTTTAAGTTTTCCGAATTTACATACAATTTTACATTTGCAAAATCAATGCAACAAACAAGAAACAACGAATGCACTTACCGAAGAAGTGGAGTCAGTTTCTAAAGTGTAAAAAGAAAATATAATAATATTGGTAGTTGCGCCGCACTTTAGTGCATATGGAAGTGTAAGAAGCAGACGTCTGAGTTGATAATTGTTTTTTTAGAATTTCGTTGCAATCTTCAACTTGAATATGCATATGTGAATATATGTAGGTATATAAATAGATATGCTTAGAAATGAATAAAACAAAAACATACATAATACATATATTTTTAGTAAGCTGTACATCAACTATTGAAAATTGCAATTAAATTTTGCACAAATTTTTGCTTCAGTGCCTTAAACACAAAAATGTAAATTTATGTTGCAAAATCAAGAGTACATTTGAAACAAAACACCATAGCAGTACTTGAGAAAGAAAACGAAAAGTCTTAGCAAAAATATAAAACAAAAAACAACAAGAAGTAACAAAAGAGCGGAAAATGATATATGTAATTTTCTATTGAATTTGTGCAAAACTGAAAAAGCCTATTTAGCTATTTTTTAAGAATATATTTTAGTATGTACTGGTAGTAGTAGTTTACAACATACAAATGTATAAATACATGCACTACACCGTCATCTATTTGCACACATGCATACATACATACATACATGCATGCAAACATACAAACCTACATAAATACATAGTAGCATAAACTGTATAAGCATTCACAGACGATGATTATACAAATACATACACACACATATACAAAATATATATTTAAAATACGTGCATAAATACTTACCTATATTTAAATTATTATAAAATAAAAATTAAAAAATATAAGAGTTCATCGAAAATATTCATCTGCCGTTGTTTCAATTGCTAGCAAATTTGATTTTTACTAAAAAAGAAAGTTTCTACCTGCGATCAGAAAGAGCTTCTGATGTTACTGATGACCGCTGTAAAGTCAAAGCCAGGCTCACTCGACTTTTCACCAAGGATGATAGATTACCAGGTTGTCTATCGGGTCAGTCCATAAGTTCGTGCGTATTTTACGCATAATTTCACTTTTGTACGATTTTTGGATACAAAAAATGATTCACGGAATATAACGGAACTACGAGTATTTATATAATATTTTCTTTGATATATTGTGCATTCAACAAGTAATTTTAATCGCGGATAGAAGCACGTGTTGGTAAAAAATAAAATGGAATCTTTGAACGCGTATAAGAGGCATATTTTGCATTTTTTTTATAAAAGTGGTAAAAATGCAACAACTGCTGCTGCAGAAATAAACACTGTTCACGGAGAGGACTGCGCAAAGTGGTTTTCAAAATTCCGAAGTGGCAATTGCGACGTGGAGGATGCCCCGCGCGCTGGTCGTCCTGAAGCCTTTAACTACGACGCCTTGCTCGAACTCGTGGACCAAATTTCACAGCCGATATGATAGCTCAGAGGTTAAATTCATCGCATGGAACAGTTCACAGGCACATGGTTCAGTTGAGAAAGGTTTCAAAACTGGGAAAAAAGGTTCCGCATAGACTTTCCGTCGCCAACCTTCAGCAGAGAGTGAATGTGTGTTCTCAGCTGCTGCAACGGCTTGAAAATGAAAGTTTTTTGAACCGTATCGTTACTGGTGATGAAAAATAGGTCCTTTACAATAATCCTGTTCGCAAACGCTAATGGTTAGATAAAGATGAAACACCAGAACAGACCCCTAGAGATGGCCTTCACCCCAAGAAGATTCTCCTGTCTATTTGGTGGGATATGACCGGTATTGTTTATTGTGAACATCTGGAACCAAACCAGACGAAAACTGCTGATTATTATTCCCATCAGCTATCAAATCTGAATGAGGCAACTAAAAAAAATCGACCGTCTTTAGTGAATAGACGCAAAGTTTTGTTTCACCACGACAACGCGAGACCTCATACCGCAAGACAAACATTAGGCAAGCTGAACGAGCTCGGATGGGAGCTAATGCCGCATCCACCATACTCTCCGGATATTGCACTTTGTGATTATCACCTTTTCCGTGGACTTCAATCCCATATGAGTAACAAGAACTACTCCTCAAAAGAAGCTATAAAAAGGGATATCGAAGCGTATTTTGGCTCCAAGGACAAACAATTTTTTGAGCAGGGAATTAAAAATTTGCCTAAACTTTGGGAAGACATTGTAATTAATGAAGGAAAATATATTATTGATTAATAAATACTTTAAGCATCTTTTTTATTAATTTTAAAACAACCTTTAAAAAACGCACGAACTTATGGACTGACCTGATATTTAGCTATGACGAAAAAGAAAATTGGTAGCGGAACTTTGGCTGCCACGTCACTTGAGGATTCGGCAGCCAAATTCTGCACGACCGTTTCACATGTATTCACACACTCGTGCGCAATCAGTCGTTGTTCAGACGGCAACGAGGTGTCATTGGCTAATTTTTTTCGTACATCACTAACACAATCTTATTTATCGTAAACAAACCATTTCGTGACCACAAGTAACGCCAGCCCATCAGCCGATTCTATCAAATTCGTTCAGAGCTGAATAACGGTATTTTAAAGAGCCCACCTTTGAAATCTATTCACCACGAACAATTATAATTACTAGTATCGATCGTGGACGAAAATTCAACCCATAACAATTCTCACTATAAATATGATAGTAATATTCGTAATAAAAGGTTGTGTTTTAAATTTGACAACTGATTTCAGATTTATGTAAATGTATGAAATTTCAGTCGAAAGTATCTGCTGCCTCGGCTGCGGCAGACGGCGGAGTAATGAAGATGTCAACTGCAGGCTAAACAAAGTAAGTGCGGGATTCGGGCGAATACATACAGTATGGGTGAGTTCACCAATCTCCAGGTGCTCTAAACTCCGAATATTCAGCTCATGTATGTATAAAGCCAGTATTGTTGTACGGAAGGAGCGCATGGCTAATCTCAACACCATCACACAGAGGCTACAATCTTTCGTAAACAAATGTCTCCGCATAAACTGTAGAATATTCTGGCCGAACACCATCAGCAACAACGCGCTGTAGAGAACAACGAATGAGGAACCATCCTATGGCAAATCAAAAGAAGAAAGTGGCGTTGGGTAGGGAACACGCTTAGAAACCCACCACCACTTGACTGGAACCCGCAAGGGAGCAGAGATCGCAGTCAGTCAAATCGAGAAGGTCAATGAATGGCACAAAAATAACAGCACAGAACCGTGTACGATGGGCAAGTCTTGTCGAAACCCTATGCTCCCAAGCTGCGTGAACAAGAAAAAATTGAAATTTCAGTATCTTAACATAAGCGCTTCTAAAGAAAAGCGTTACATATGAAGGTTTCAGTTCGGATGAGAGGTGTTACGTCCCCTTTTCGAATATCTACCACTTTTCAGCATAAGACAGGTATTGGCAATTTGTGTAACTATCAAATTTCATAAACTTAGCTTTTGTGGTTCCGGAGAAAATCGATTTGAAATTTTTAGTTTATATAGAAAATCTCACGCCTCTTTTCCAATGCCTACCACTTTTTACCATAAGTAGGTACGATATATACAATTTATGCGTTCGCGCCAAGTTGGAGCTAAACTGGTTTTGGAGATACATTAGTTTTCACATTTTGGTCTATAAGTCAGATGCCACACCCCCTCTATATCGGGGCTAAAATTTCGGGAAATCGAAATACATATACTTTATTGAAACATGCTAACGGTACACTCAAACAGGTACAGAGGCTTAAATATTTTAGTTAGGCGTATGATAAAAATGCTTTGAAATCAAGTCGCGCAAGTCTGCGAAGATTTGGAGGCGATATTTGGAGATGCTTCGAAAAATTGCGTTTGTGATCAATCCTGGCTCGCTACTGACCTCGCTCGTTAACCAAAAACTGTTTCCTCTTAATTTAGGGTGGTACATAACGATGTATTCATTGAAATTTTCGCAGCTAAAACTTTCCCTACTCCGACTATATTATAACGGTGTCTCTTGCGACACAGGACTCTATCATGGCACACTATTGAGTTCCCGTATGCCTAATTGAGCAGGTAGGCGTGCGATCAAATTAGAAACGCCAACGACAACAACAACTAAAACAGCAACACCAAAATAACGAAGATCCTTGAATAGAGTAGGCAGCTCGCTTCGTCGTGCATACAAGATCTCGTGGTAAACGGACGATGAACAAAAGCGTCTACGGAGAACCTGCATTTAAGTCTAACAAACCATGTGATAAGGCAAGGCTTTCGAAACCTTGGCGTACTCTAGAAGAGAAACTGTAATGGAATGCTTGAAACCACCGAGTTTGCCGAGCAAAAAATTTAGATGCGAGCTTAAAAATTGTATTATCATTTTATTAATATTTTCTACGGTTCAAGGGAGAAACAAAGAGCAAGCTCATTTGCAACCCGAAAACTGAAAGTTCTCAACAATGTCACTCACAAATTTTATCACAATCACGGCTCTTTTTTGTTCCCCTGCAGCATTCTAATCATCAATCCGAATTTGTTGATAAACGAATATACCAGCTTCCTCATATTGTTCAACGTTCATCGGTCCGGTTTTTAGTGATTCTCTCGGGCTCTCTATTTTCTTTTTGTTATGATTTTGTTGCCCCCTAGCTGAAGGGGTTGCTTCGTGATTACCATTCGGAAGTGCATAGGTTCGAATCTCCGTGCATGAAACATCAAATAGTAGAAGAAGTTCTTTCTAATAGCGGTCGACCCCGACAGGCAATGGCAAACCTCCGAGTGTATTTTGTAATAAAAAACCATTTGCCGTTCGGAGTCAGCTTAAAACTATAGGTCCCTCCATTTGTAGAGCAACATCAAGACGCACCTCACAAATAGAAGGAGGTGCTCTGCCAAACACCCAAAAAGGGTTGATTTCTGAAAGCCCATGCCAATAATCTTGAGATCACCGCAGATCATCTATTGTTTCACCTAATACTTCATTTTCTCAGAAACAAAATATGTAAAATACGTAGATAACAGCTTCCAAGCTCAATAGTCTGGCAATATCGGTGCAGTATACGAATTCCATGAATTCATTATAGGTAAAAACACGACACGGCGTTTTTTTCTAAAATATTCTTCTCTCTTCTCTAGAAGCTCATTAGCTTCTTCCGATATTCTTAACTTTCTTCCTAAGCCACTCAGTTGAGCTTGGGAAAATCTTTGACATGTTTGCTCGTTGTTGTTTTTGGTGGTGGTGGTGTTGTTGTTGTTGTAGGGAATGCTTCTGAAGTGACAGTCCTTGGGTGGATATAAATCCGGGTCGTTTCGGTTACGTAGAACAGACGTTTGCTCCTCGCTTGCACTGGCTTTTTCGCTTTAAATCTCACTCTCCAGTTGCTCGGAATTTTCTTCTGAACTGGTGTAATACTCATTATATGGGATGATACTTGCAAGTCGCATTTGAATTATTTACAAGTTTAGGAAGACCGACTACCGGTTTCGTCTGGAGGGGATCTAAAGTGGGAACGCGAACTCTACTGGGCCACTCTGACGTATTAGATTTAATGGCTCACCTATTAAAGTGTCGTTAAACAAATTTCCCAGGACATGATTATTCAATAAACTTGTATCCTGACTAACTTACGAGATTAGAACCCTGGCAGTCAAAAGAATATATAGGTTACCCTGCAAAACATTAGTTTTCAGCTGAAATGGGAAACACCCATTCCTCCGGAATAAGAAGGTACTCTCTTACACCGCACAACACTAACCACCTCTCATATGCCACCATAAGCCCACTCTTCTAACACCACTTTCGCTCTGATCAAACCTATTCTGAAATGGATAATTGAGAGGAGATGGAGCGAGAAACAGCTTGGAGTCTTTAGTGACAGTCAGGCTCTGGAGAAAGCAAAGCAAACCTCAAAGATTGCTCAAAAATGTAAGAACAAGTTTAATTCTCTTGCTTGGACTTATATGGGTTCCAGGACACCGCAGAGGAAATAATCGGAATTGGTTCTTCAGGAATCATTAATTATATATATATATATAATTGGCGCGTACACCCTTTTCGGGTGTTTTGCCGAGCTCCTCCTCCTATTTGTGGTGTGCGTCTTGATGTTGTTCCGCAAGTGGAGGGACTTACAGTTTTAAGCCGACTCCGAACGGCAGATATTTTTTATGAGGAGCTTTTTCATGGCAGAAATACACTCGGAGGTTTGCCATTGCCTGCCGAGGGGCGACCGCTATTAGAAAATGTTTTTCTTAATTTTGGTGTTTCACTCTGTGAATTCCGAATGGTAGTCACGCACCAACCCATTCGGCTACGGCGGCTGAATTAGATCAGCGATTATATATGAAATTTACATAAAGACTTTTGTGACAAGCCCGAACCACAAACTGTCGAACTTTCTTCTAAGTATATTTTCAGGTTTGCCAAAGAATCTGTCTCTTTCTTTCAATCACTTCGCTCCTTTCCTCCTTGACTATCAACTGTTTTACTTTCCAGAGCTTCGAATGCAATCGGCTTTTCAGCCTGAGTGTTTTAGGAGTTACCATTCTCTCGGTGCTTCTTGGCTCACCTTTTTCAAATTTCAATTTCAAACCCTGTCGAAACAGACCTTATTCGGGGTCTACCGTTAAATGAGAGGACTTCACTGCGCTTAGCAGAGTTTAGTGATCTGCTACAAAGGCAACATTCCCGAAACTCCGATGCCCGGTAGGCGGTTTTACGCTACCGGAGTGCCCCGAATTTATCCGGTCAAAGGGTGGCACTGCAGCAGCATTCCAAAAAATATATTGAGAATGATTTTTACTGCTACAAGAACAATAGACAATCCTCAGTCAATCTCAATCGCTCTATAAGTGAGCCTAGGGCGTGCCGTTTGGCTAACATAATAAATTAATCCAAAGTTAACTTCCATACAATCTTTTTAACTAGTGCCACACAATCATAAATTTTCTATTATCCATAATACAAAATATTATCATTTATATAGAAAAACAAAACAAATAAATTTATAAATATTTATAATAATTATAAGTTTCTTATTCTCATTTTTTCGTAGTCTCAAATTCTTGTAAATCACAGGATTTTGGGATTTTAACTTTAGCAATATTGCCGGCAGATTTCGTCAACCAGTTTCTTTCGACTCTTTCTCAAGTTACCACGTATCTTTTGCGAGTCAATAATGTAGCAAATGAGATCATGCAAGTTCTCGAAGCACAACAGTCCCGCTGTACCACAATTGAGGTCCAGATGTCGGAAGCGATTCAAATTACATGTACAACCATCGAACAAGAAATAAATTTTATGATAACACGTACGACCACGAAAGACGACATAATTGCCCCATGATGTCATTGTGAGTACACGATCGGCGCATTTGAAGCCGGCACGTAATAGCTTACAAATGCTCTCATAAGTGCCGCTCTCCGAGCCAACAACGGCCATATCGTAAGCCACGCACGAATAGCCTGGATAACTGTTTGGCTTGCATGTGAGTGCGTTTTGGTCCGCTCCGCCATGGCGATCGTCTTGACTTCGGCCAGTATGACTATAACGATCTCTACTTGAACGATCTCCGTCATCACCATATTTATCGCGCCTATCACGATCGTCACGACCATCACGGCCGTCACGACCATCTCGGTCATCACCATCCCTCCGCGTAACAGCACCCTCACCGCGTGACAATTCACTTGCAGTGCGTTTAGACTTATCTTCATCTGCGTTCGCGGTTTTCTCTTTTTCCTGACCATCTTTGCTTTTACCTTTATCTTGGTCGATTTTCTCCTTATCTTTCCTCTCCTTCTCAGCTTTTTCCTTGTCAGACCTTTCTTTATCTGATTTCTCCCTATCACTCTTGCCTTTGTCACCTTTTTTCTTCTTATCTTTTTCTATATCTGATTCATCGTCTTGCGATTCGCCTTTCTTGCCCTTTTTCTTTTTATCCTTATTTTCTTTGTCCTTCTTGTCTTTGTCTTTCTCCTTGCCTTTATCTTTCTTACCCTTTTTATCTTTCTTATCCTTATTGTCTTTATCTGTCTTTTCCCCTTTTTTCTTGCCTTTATGCCCCTTTTCTTTACTACCTTTTTTTTTGCCTTTTCCATGATCATCATCGGCACTTTTTCCTTGACCTCTTCGCTTTCCCCCTTTGCTCTTCTTTCTTCTTCCCTTACCATGACGATGACCATCACCACTGGAAGATGATTCATACTCGCCAAGATCTTCTAATCCACCTTCTTCCTCCTCTAACTCTTCTTCGGACTCTTCGGTCTCACTTCTATCAGGCATATCCATCTGTACTATACCGGATGTAATATCTTCCTCCTCTTCATCATCTTCGCCCATATCGAGTTTGCATTTCGTCTCATCTTCCTCAAAGCAAAGTGTCTCATTAAGCGACTCCACCTCAAAATCTTCATTGAGAATTGGTTCCTCCGGAGGCGGAATACCTTCCTGTAGCCACATTTCTATGTTATTGATTTTAAGTGCGTGCACGGCAAACTGCGTTGTGCGGTTCGTCTCCAAAAGCATCTGAGTAAACACATTCAAGAATACTTCCAGTGAGTTAAACATTCGTAACGTTGCGCTCTTCTTCACTACCGCTCCCTCCTCTACTTGGGGCAAACCCTCAACCCGATGGCGGTAGGGATCGAATAAATAAAAAAACTCTTCCTTTTTAAAAACGGCATAAATATTCTGATCAATTTGGATCAGTAAGTTGTTGTCGCCAACATCAAAACTACTAATCAAAGCTCTTTCTAGCTCGCTTTGCTTGAAATTGGGCACACACTTCCAAGTGCCGGTAAACTTACGTGGTGTGAGGGTATATCTAGCTTTGAATTGAGCGATTTTAAGGCGATTCGGAAAACGCTCGATATCGATCGGCTCTTTTGCCTGCAGGCATTGTTCCCAGCAACAGACGCAGACATTCACACCATAGCAAATTATCCTATCGACCATTTTCTCATTCCATGTAGCTGGATGGTCAATCTTGGCGGCTAACAAAGCTGCCACACCTACTGGCAGAGCGCTACGCGTACGTATTGGATCGCGGCTGTTGCGTAAGAGATGTGTTTCCGCTTTCAGCACAGCATAATCGTCGTTAATCACTTGGTATTGATGTTCGCGCTTAGCAAAGTCACGACGTATCGTCTTGCCATCTGTCCCTTTCATCTTCACTATTTTAAGTTCCCGCAAACTGAACGGATCGGTGGGTTGAACGCCAGACAAATTGTTTATCAAATATATTACATTATCTAGCTCTTTGAGACAGATCAGCAATGCCTTGCCATTCACCTTGTCCGTTTCTAAATCGTCTAATTTGCGGCCATATAAGTCCAATACAAAATAGATGCCGCGAGAACGCCACACCATTTTATAAGTGCCAGCCACCTTGATAAGGCAAAATCGATGCTTAGAAAAAAACTTTTTCATCACCATTTTGAAATTATCCATTGTCAAATCCGGTATGTGGCCTTCCTCCGCGGCGCTTGATGGCGAGCTTAACGTCAATTTTTCAGTTAATTCCACATGAAATTCGATGCCATCTACAGTATGATATCGCTTGATATGGCTTTCCAATTGAGAATAGATATGCGCTGGTGATTCGAAGTCATGCTCTTGACTCTTCTGCTTAGTCAGCAAAGCTTGACCTTCTTCTATAAGTTTATCTAAAGTTTCTTCAGTCCATTGGCTTTCCGGTGTTGTATAGACTTTCATTAATGCCACCAAAGATGTGGCATAGTGATGAGCATGTACATCTGGTGTGTCCGACTTCATAGCAATGGTGGCTTGTAAGACACCAACTGGTGAACCCAAAGAATTCGCATTACTGCTTGCCCTACTCCACTTCCCTAGAGTTAAAACGCATCAAATTTAGTTGCATAGGAAAAACAATCGGAAATTGGATTTTCGAACTTACGGGGGCTGCAAGCCTTGGGATCTGGTCCAGGAGCATTAAGGTCATGCTCACCAAAAATACTACACATTTTCGGCCCGCACAAGCAGGTCGAGGTACAAGGTGCTTCATAAGATTTACCACTATAGAAAACCCCTTATTACGAATTGTCAGCACACATAAAACTTACACTTACATTGATGGGATGGGTTTCCGATCGCAGGGTGGACATCCTGGTGAACAGCAAATTCCACCGTCATTTCCTCCGAGATTATTATCCTGGTTCATTTTATTTACAAGAATTTTAGAATTTTGTTTTTTTAATATTCTGCGATTTTTTATTATAATTTATTTATATTTTTAATAGAATTTTTATTATTCGTCTAAGTTATTGACAACTTAGAAAAGGATTGTTAAAATTGAAATATTTGCTTGTTTTTGTGTTTAATATTTATAAGCTTAAAAAAGGCTGTTGTTTGGTTCGAGTTTTATTGCATGGGGTCAATATCATGCACATAATTGACAATTTCAAATAATATTGTGCGGAGAATTTTTTTCTAATACATTTTTTTAAATTTAATTATAACGAACAACTAACATAAAAATTATAATATATTCTTCAAGATGGTGCCAAGTACAATCATTTACACATTTCATATTGAATGTAAAAAGCTTCTGCAAAGGTCTTCGCTCATTTCGCTCAAATTTTACTCGTGAACTACAATAGATTCATGCTCAAACTGACGAACAAAGTTTTATAATTTTTTTCACAGAAATTATGGAGGAAGCAAAACAGAAAAAGTGGTATTAGAGGTGCTAAAGTCAAATTTTTCTGATCCGATTTGCATAAATGGGGTATCGTTGGAAAGGTTATAAGTCAGATAGTATTTTAGTTTAATTATCTTCATAATTTTTCTCACAAAATATGTTTTTAGAAAGCTCTACTTTTTAATTTTCAAAATTTCATTCAATATTCCGAATATCAATAAAATATTTAAAAAATACCTATTAACTATGATAATTTTCCGAGATGGAGTTTCAAAGGCGGCAGAAGTTAGGATTGTTTGAAGATGCAATGCTAAAAAAATTATTATAATAAAAATTGCCCAAGAAAATTACACGCTTTCTAAATTTGTTTTTCAATTGGCGCGGGTCGATTTTGTTTTGGAGACATCTGTCAAATCTTTTGTTTATTATTCAGTTGTTTATGCCAAATCATCATGGCAAGCTACACGATTGAACAGCACGTTCAAATGTTCATTAACGCAAAAGTTGCGCGCATTGCGCCCATTTTTCGGTAGACGTGGTGGTCCTTCCAATTTCTTATGGCCCATATTGAACCATATGGACCTAGACGGCATGTGGTTCCAGCAGGACGGCGCTACGTGCCACACAGCAAACGCCATTTTATTCCATTTCAACATCTACCCGCCCTTATTGAAAAACCCTTTATAAAACTTTGACAGGATTTTCTTTTAAATGTTTTAATTTATTTCCCTTTTATTATAATTATTATTTTTTAACTAATAAATATTAAACGACTACAAACAATACATATTTTTTCGAGTAGCAGAAAAACGTATTCTGTACTAAGAAATAGTATAATAGTATTGATTTTTTTTAAGAAAATTCAATAAATTGTCATCAAAAATTTAAATATTTTTCATTTAATTTTGAAAATTTCAAAATTCGTTGAAGAAGAAACCCGTCTATGATTCAATTATTAAAGTGGCATTAGAGTTTTGACACTCCCTTACAAAAGGTTGCTTTTAAGGAGGGTGGAGGCAGGGGTAAAAATTAAATCCCTTTCGCTAAAAGTGCTAGCAAAAAAGAGTTTTTACCTAAATGGAAACAAGCGGTTTAAAAAATTTAATTTAAATTTTAATTAATATTTGAATGTAGATAACATATTTTATAGGCAATGTAAATATACATACATATTTCATATATGTATGTCCATATTTATGTCGACTATCGTTAATTCAAACCTGCGATATTTTGAACCTCTCATTAATTCAAAGTTATCACGAGTCCCCTACAAAATCTCTTTATATTTCGAATTATGTAAATTTTTATGCACTCGGTAATTCGATCGAAAAAATCATTGCTACGACGCGGTAACTCGAACTCATATGGTCAAACCCTCGACAATTCAAATTTGCAAAGTTTCTTGGTGTGTTAGAAAGAACTTTGAATTTAGGACTCCCCTGGAAATACCTAAAACATAGGCACATTTTGACGCACGCTTCCTCACGAAACGCTTCGTTGGTATACAGATTAAAA
This sequence comes from Anastrepha ludens, assembly GCF_028408465.1. NCBI lineage: Eukaryota > Metazoa > Arthropoda > Insecta > Diptera > Tephritidae > Anastrepha > Anastrepha ludens. Next base: position 121,793,955 of record NC_071500.1, on the reverse strand, counting down.
ATTTGTATTAAATATTAGTCCTAAAAAGTATAAATTGACGATTGCTGAAAAGAAGAAATTTATTGAAAAAATAGAAGAAGGTGAGAAGAAAAGCGATGGCGAAATTTTATCTGCGACAGATACGAATGAAAAGAGCAACGATGAAGGTGGAGACGATATATCAGAACCTTTGGCAGAAGTGTCAGTTAAGGTAGCAAGAGCCTTATTAGACACCTGTAATTTACAAAGTTTTTGTCTACAAAACGACACTGGTGAAACAGCATATTAGGCACGTCTTGATGTTGTTCCGCAAATGAAGGGGACCTACAGTTTTAAACCGACTCCGAACGGCAGATATTTTGTATGAGGAGCTTTTTCATAGCAGAAATACACTGGGAAATTCGCCATGGCCTGCCGAAGGGCGACTGCTATTAGAAAAAACTTGTTCAATCATTTTGGTGTTTCATGTACGGAGATTCGAACGTACGCTCTTCCGAATGATAGTCACGCACTATATTTATTAGCGGAAATTGCCAAATCTGATATTAACACAAAAAACTGTTTCACTTAATCTAAGACAATATTTTTCGAACTAATTTTTTAATTTAAACCCGAACGCGAAGTTTCACCAATATGAAGCTATTATGGTAATATAACTAAGTAAAATAGGGTCCTAAAGAATTCTTTCATAGAAGAGATGGATTCATCATAAATTGAATTTACTAAAAACAATCTTTACTGTGCTTTGCCGACGTAAGTTTGGAGTTTTGACCCCCAAGTCCCGATTCTTTTTACAATCCTAACTACTTGACAAAATGAATTATTATCATATTTAGAGGACTTTTTTGATCACGAAGTTTTTTGTGTACATTTTGATTCATGTATAGTTTGTTTGTATGTTTTGGAAAAAGCTTCTTCACTTCATACAGCCATGGGCAGGAAGGCTAATTGGGAGCATGCTCCGTCAACCTCAGCTTCCTACAATGAAACCAACAGTATATTCGATCTCCTCCTCATGCCCACTATATGTATCTCCCTATCGTATCTCTTTGAGAAATGTTAGCTCGTTGCAAAAAGTTAATTCGTTCAAAATCACCTCATCATCAGTAAAAGAGGTTTTTTTTAAATTCTCCACTGATGTGTAAATTAGTAAAAACCACTCGGTTTCATCAGTGAGCACGTTACCACGAGTAGCAAAACTTGCGGTGCTGCAGGTTGTTATTACTTACCTTATAGTACTTTCGCAAACTAAATATATTCCAAATGCACTGGACTCAAATTGTCAAAAAAATCCACTGTTGTTGCACGCATTGTCCCAAAAAAATGCTCAATAATGTCCTGATTTAAGGGGACCCGGTGGTCTAAAAATTTCAAAAAATTATGTTTTTTTTTTTTTGATATTTCGAAAGTGTACTTTAAGAATATACTGTGAAATTTTCATGCGGAAATTCCCAATATTATAGCTTCTACAGCCCATTAGCTAGGTAGAGAGCGATCCGCGCGCTCCTATACCTTAAACTTTAAACTCATTTATCTCGAAACGACTTTTTTAGGCACGGCGGGGATGAAAACAAAAAAACTATTCAACCGAATCACTTGAAATTTGGATATGTTGTTCACAACATGCATCGCTATCGTTGGAACTAGAATCATAATTTTATTTAAATAATTTCCTATTTTTTAAACTAAAAAACTAGTGAAAAAACCGATTTTACGAACTTTTTTTTCAAAAATGCGCCTTTTTGTCAATTTTTCATTTTTTCGATTTGTTCTAGTTCCGACCATAACTGCACTCTTTCTGATTAAGAATCTTCTCGAATTTTGTGTTTCATTTTTCGAGAGGGTCATCTTCAGCGGCATTTTTAGAGCGAATTGTGGTTACTCATAACCACACCATTTTGAAAACGAATTGTTATTCCTACAAATTTTACTTTTCCTCCATTTTTACTCAAAATCTCTAGATTTAACAATCCAGTGTTTTGCCAGGGAGCCAATTTGTCAAGAGGGAATGAGAGAGAGCGTCTTACTAAGCAAATCTTTTATTAGGCGCCTTCGCCACTCTCTATGCTCGATTAACTTGACGAACAATTTGCATGTGAAAGCAACAGCAAAGTTATCGAGTAAGGTTCGCCGCTAGCAAGAAAAGAAGAGCCCTATTGAATCATGAAACCCGTCAGTACCGATGTGATTGATGGCAAAAAGGCACGAAACCATGATTCAGTCAATTCAGTGACAACTAAAATTTGGCACTACTCTATTGTTGCATTTTGAAAGTAAAGAGAAAGGGGAAGAATGTGACGCCCTCTGTGAAAATGATAGTAGAAAGGTAATAGAAATAAATAGTACGCAAAGTAAACAAAAGCGGTGAAACACGTTTCATAAATTCCTGCAAGTTTGCAATATAAAGGGTTTTCCAATAAGAGGTGTTATTTTGATATTCAAAGAAAAATGCTATTTTGTAATATAAATGATCGGATGTTTATTTCATTATAAAGAGGAAGGTATGCCGTTAATAGTGGAAAATAACATCAGGCAAATGACCACCACGACCACGCTTACAGGACAATATCCTTTTCATGAAGTTTTCTATAACCGAATTGCAAAGTGGCTGTTCTATGTCCTCGATAGCCTCACGAATTCCATCTTTGAGTGGACCCTGGGCTGTTGGCGTAAACCTTCTCTATCAAGTGGCTCCAAAGAAAAAAGTGACAAGGTGTTAAATCGCAAGATCTCGGTAGCCAATTGTGATCACCTCTTCGAGAGATAACACGGTCCGGTAACTTTTCCCGTAAAAGATCAATGGTTTCGTTGCTTGTGTGGCACGTAGCGCCGTCTTGTTGAAAATAAACGTTGTCCAGATCAATACCATCCAATTCCGGCCATAAAAAATCGTTAATCATCTCTCGATAGCGATAGATAACACCTGTTATTGGAAAACCCTTTATTTGGTATTTTAATAGTAATATTGAGGAAAGCATATAAAAGTATTCTTTCTTAGTTTAACTAAAGCGTTTATTATCAGTGCTAAAACTGAAAGATCTCTCAAATTTTTTTTATTTTTTTATTTATATTGTATGTTATGTATAATAATTTCAATTTTGATTGTATTTTATTCGAATAAAATTTTTGGGTCAAACCTGTACAGAAGAGAAATTCAAAACTATATAGTTACCGTGGGGACTCTAAGAGGAAAACCGCTTTTATTACATTTTATATGCAAGATCACAGCAAGATGCGTTCACGGGGTTATCTGAAAAGTTATTTGTGATCAAATATCTCATTAAAAGTCAATGACCAATAATTATCTATTCAATTTATACAAGTTGTATATGTTTAAGAAGAAGAAGTATGTGTTTACGATTATTATAATTTATTTATTGAAAACTATTTAAAAACAAAAAGTAGTTAACTTGTGAAAAAACTACGTTTGGTCATATATTTAGCGCCGGTTTAATAAGAGCCTATCTTTCTTGAAACACTTGTTAAAAAAGCTTCTTCACATCTTCATCTAATACAATATTAACCTGAAATAGCCGCCAGCATTTACAGTTAAAGTTCTATATCTCCGTAAGTTTTCGTCTGCTGGGCTTAAATTTTGTATACAATATTAAGAAAAAATGGAAAAAAACCAAACTCGGTTTCTGGTAAAAATCCGTAAAATGCGCTTAAATTCTCACTAGTTCCAACTTGGCGAGGGAAACCTTTCTTGTAAAAATAGTTGTACGCGTTTGGTCCAGACAAACGCAATGCCATTGCCAATGCAATATCGTCACATATCCATTGGTGCTTTTCCCCATTATTCTCTAATTTTCGGACTTGCCTTTCTGTGAAAATTGAGCGTTGGCCCTGACCCTGGGCAATTATTTTTCAAGAGCTGCAATCTGGCAATCAGCGTTCGCTCTAAGTCAAAATAAAAATTTACAGTTTGAATACAAGCGGCGGCAAATGCGGAATCCAGTTTTACATGCTTATTTCAAATATTTAAAACTTTAACAGGCATTAGAAGAGTTTAGCTCTTTTCTGATCAGACCCGGTCCCAAAGTCCATTTGGGAGAAATAAACGACACATACTTTTCAGGACTTAGAAGGCTGCGTCACGACTCAATCCACTTTTTTGTTTTTAATTTCTTCCCTTCTTCCTTTAGTACGTGAACAAATTGTATGCCTTCTTATGCCCACTTCTTGTGACATAAGACACAACTTGCGTTTGGCATAATAAGCCTGTTTAAATACATATTTAAACAAAAATATAACATTATAAGAAGCCATACATATTTTCGATACAATTTTTCCGCATAAATCATCAAGCGAAAGCAATTATTTTGTGTATTGGATGTACCGCTTTTATTACGGTATATACCTATGAAATGACACTTTTTTCAATTTCAAACTTTTATTAACAAGAAAGGGTTACAAATTTAATCTTCGAAATAATAGCCATCGCTAGCGACACATTTTTCCCATCTCTCAGGCAATTTGTGGATGCCGCGCCAAAAAAATTGGCCGTCTTTGGCCGCAAACCAATCATCGAGCCATTTTGGCTTATTCGTAAGAATTGAAGCGCTGCTCGGAAAGTGCGTGGCCCATCGATGCAAACAAATGATAAACGGAAGGCGCCAAGTCTGGTGAGTAAGCCGCATGCACCAGCGGTTCCCAATCGTACGTCTCCACCAATTCCCGGGTCGTTCTTGTTCGATGTGGCGGTGCATTGTCATCAAGAAAAATTATTTTGTGACTCCGATCTGCATATTTTGGGCGTTTTCGGTGTATAGCGCTATTCAAATCGGTCAATTGTCGTTGGTAGCGTGCACCGTCGACTATTTCACCTCGTTTTAATAGCTCGTACCAAATCATTCCACGCTGATCCCAGAAAACACACAGCATTGCCTTGCGGCCGGGCGGACCATACGATCATTAACGCTTGGGATTGGAGAAATACACCCATTTTTCATCACCCGTAACGATTCGATGCAAAAAAGATTTCCTTTTGAACCGGGAGAGCAACATTTCACAAGTTGTTTTTCGGTTCTCTTACTGCCTTTCAGTCAGTTCATGCGGTACCCATCTTCCGACCTTTAAAATCATACCCATGTCTTTCAAACGTTTGGAAATGGTTTTTGGGTCACTCCCAGCTGCTTTGCCATCATTTCTTGCGCTTAACCATCATCTTCATCCAACAATGCTTGCAATTCGGCGTCCTCAAACTTCTTCGGTGGCCGGCCACGGTCCTCGTTCTCCACGCTAAAATCACCATTTCGGAATTTTTCAAACCACCTGAAGCACTGTGCTCTACTTAGAGCATGTCCACCATAAGCTTCTATAAGCATTTGATGAGCTTGAGAAGCGTTTTTCTTCAATTGATAACAGAAAATCAACGATATCCGCAAATCGTAGTTTGAAGGCACGAAATTCGACATTTTTAAGAGCGACAAAAATGTATTGTTGTATGAAACATAACAAATAATGAACTGAATATTGTTGACAGATGACAGACGAAAAAAACAAGACATTTGGTAAGGTTTAAAAATACTCCTAGCGGCATCTATGGACTAATAGCTGAAAGTCTCATTTCATAGGTATGGGGGCGTTCATAAATTACGTGAGGTGTTTTTTTCAATTTTCTGAACCTCCCTCCCCCCCTGGTGAGATGTCGTGAGATTTTATTCAACTCCCTCCCCCATCCCCCAATCTCACGTGAGATTTTTCAAAATGTGGGTTTTTTATGTAAACGCGTTGGATTGTTATTGTAAAAAGAAAAAAAATTTGCTTCGTGCTTTTATTTACGACTAGTTAAGACTAGTAATCAATATTGCTGAGAGTTATAAGTGTAATAAAAATTTAACAATAGAAGACTTAAATCGTAACTACTGCGATTAAAAAAAGAATATACGATTACGCTTGAGATTAAATCTTAAGCATGTACAATTTTTTTGTTTCAATCAGAAAAAAAATTGCGTGATATTTGCCGAGACCCCCCCTCTCTCCAACGTAAGATTAGATGAGATTTGACTCGACCCCCTCCCCCCCCTTAAACATCTCACGTAATTTATGGACGCCCCCTATCTGCTGGTAAATCTTTTACTAATCTTAAGAAAAAAACTAGTATTATATTACCACTATGTATAATAACGGCCGCCGTAGCCGAATGGGTTGGTGCGTGACTACCATTCGGATTTCAGAGAGAGAACGTTGGTTCGAATCTCGGTGAAAGACCAAAATTCAGGAAAAGTTTTTTCTAATAGCGGTCGCCCCTCGGCAGGCAATGGTAAACCTCCGACTGTATTTCTGCCATGAAAAAGCTCCTCATAAAAATGTCTGCTGTTCTGAATCGGCTTGAAACTGTAGGTCCCTCCATTTGTGGCACAACATTCAGACGCACGCCACAAATAGGAAGAGGAGCTCGGCCAAACACTCAAAAACGGTGTACGCGCCAATTATATATGTATATATATATGTATAATAACTGAAAACTGAAGAGTGAGCAACATTTCTTATCAATTAAGAAGACGATTTTTTCCTGTGGAAGCGAGAAAGCTGCTTGAATATAGAACCTCTTATTATTGAATCATGAGCCTCTCCTTAAAGTCGATCCTTCCAGCAAATTCCATAAATTACAGCATCAAACCATCGTCAGCCCATCTCTTCCGCGTATCATTAACCTTTGTCTTTCGATCGAAACTAATTCTTTTGGAAGCTACGGTCACATCATTTCAGAAAATGGAAACGAATTAAAAAGTGTAAATATTTTATTACAAAATAATATGGATAAATATTAATGTATTTAAATATTATTTAAACGAGGTGACACTCCTCACTTCTCTCTGCACGGTCCTTGCTCTTTCTTCGTTATATGCTGTCGTTGTTGTAGCATCATAAACATTCCCCATACATGAATGTTCTACTCCAGATATAAATCCGGGTTGCTTCGAAAACGGGGAACTGACTGTTACGGTTAATGCTGTTGTTGTTTCAGCATTTCACTAGGCCCTGCCAGTGCAGTTTAGTTACCGATTGCCATCGTCTAACCAATCCATCGGTAAAGCCCAGGAAACGTGCTGTTTCACTTAATGCGCCTTCTCAATGCTGTTTTTGGAAAAATGGTCAACAAGCCATTTCGTGCTTCTAATATTAATATGATAATTTCACACTGTGCAACTGAAAAGCGGTTCACTAGACAGGGCTAGTTTACGATGTGCAACTCTAATTTCCTGCTAAATTGTAAAATACATCCTGTACATTTTATCCATGATTCTATCATGAGACCTTTTGTAAGGGAGTTTCACAAGTGAGCAAACCTTTAATAATTGAATCATGAATCGACATTATGCATAAAACGATGGAAATTAATAAAACCCATTCAACAGGCAACCCATCCTTTCAACGTTTCCAAGTTCTCGATCTCCATGCGGAATAACCCGATTTTATATCAGCAAGGACAAACACTCCAAAAAATGTCCGTTTCCATAACAGTCGGTTCTACGTTACCGAAACGACCCGGATTTATATCCGGCCAAGGACTGTAACTCCAGCAGCATTCCCCGTATGTAAGTATGGGGAATGTTTATGCTGATACAACAACTCCAAAAAGTGTTTAGGAGCTTTTGCTGTTAGGATAACGGCACTCTTAGTCAGCCATCACCACGTTCCTACGACCCGGATTTACAGCCCGCCAAGGATTGTTACTTCATCAGGATTGTTACTTCATCAGCATTCCCCAACAAATTTTTAGGGCATATTAATGTTACAACACAATAACAACTAATTCTAGAAAATGTGCATTCATGTGTCATAGTACCAATCCCTCAGCAGAGACAACATTCTTTTATACATATTAAGTGATAACATTTAATTATAAATAGATTTTAATTATAATTAAAGTTGTCTATATTTATAAATTAATTTTCATTAATTAGCTTATTAGATTACTAAACATCTTCAATAAACTATAATTCTATTAGCGAAAATGCAAAAAAAAAACCTAAATTATAAACCGAAAAAAGCTGAATTAGCGACAACTGAGAAAAAAACAATGAGATATTTCCAGGCCGATGCATATGCATTACTAATTGGTTGTGGTGTGACAGATATTAGGTACAAAAATACTTGTAAACAGGATGATATAAACAGAATGACTTAGGTAAACTAGAAATATCCTAGCACTCCATGGCAAGCGAATTCGAATTTTCATTAAGTGCAGTAACACCATTTTCGATTGGCATGTTCAGACTATTATCATCGCAAATTGCTTCTGGTGTGTCCATCGATTCGCAACCAGCACTGTTAAACCCATTACCGTTTGATCCAGGTCTCATTGCTCCCGCCGCTGCCGAAGTCGAAGCGCCGTCATCTCTATCGTCCATCGCATGCGCATTTAATTGCCCATTACCGTTCAGTAGTCCATTAGAGGGTGCGTCATCCCAATTTATTTTGAAGCGGGTGATGCGCGGCTTTGTTGCTAATATATTACGTGTAAGTTTATCAAACAGAGGCTTCGGCGGCGGGTTTTCTCGCATTTCGGGGTCTGCATAGTCATTATTAATGAAATATCCAACGCGAACAAACTCTTGGCCACGATACGAGCAAGTAAGCAATACTATCGTCACGCCTACAGCATCTTGTTCTGGAATTTTCGTCACATCGGGAGGATCCGCTTGAAAGACAAATATGTGACGGCCTTCTGGTACGGGACCTACGTATATCGTATCCAACACTTGATCATACTCCTCTGACTCAGCAGAACCAACATATATCATTTTCCATTCCAGATCCTCTTTCAGTTCTTCAATACACTCGAACGTTAACTCAAACTGAAAGGGATTAAAAAAGCTGCTGGGATTGTCCAATACGACCACGTTTGTAATATGTACTTTTGCCATGGCGCTTGCAAGCGACACAGAGGCTGCAAAATCGTTCTAAAATAACGTTTCTACTTTTCTTATTTTCAGTCTGTAAATTTACTACGGGTTTGTTAACTTCTTTTCTGCTTTTCTTAACTTTTAAATGCTTTTTATTTGCCTTAAATGTGTAGTTATGTCTATGACGAAATTTTCAGTAAGCACAATAACCGATGACAATTCCAATTGCCTCTGACTTTCCCGCCAAACAAATTCCAGTGGAAAGTTAGCGCATCATAATAGAGTGCTGCCATAGGTTATTTAAAAAAAATAGTTTAAATATCCTAATCAGCTGATCTCTTGTGAAAATTTACATCTCTATCCTCGATACTCAATTATTCATTTTATAAGAACCGTCAAATTGGATTGAATGCGATGGCAATATTTTCAGTATGAGCAGTACCATGTTTTGTTATCGTCATTTCGAAAATATCATGAAATAACCTAGCTGTTGTGCCCGCGCTCTTCATTTTTGGAAATCATTGTTTGATTTAAACGATGAAGCGGAAAGAAGGGCACCAAGATTCTGGGTGATTTTTTTTGCAAAGAAGAGAAACATGCAAAAGACAGTCTTCTGCTTCACAGATATTGAAAATATATGACTTGGAATATTTCATGACATGAATTGTCAACTTCATTCAATTCGCTATATTGATTGTCAATTTTGTTGAAACTGACCCCTGAAAGTCATAAAAAATTTAGGGTCGAAACGCTTAGTAAATCAATATTTTACAAATGGAATTAATCTTACCCCTCATCTACACATTCTACTAAAACGTTTGTCAAATTTCTGTTTTTGTCCCGTTTTCTCATCTGCAATATGAATTCTGTCATATGAATTAATTTTCAAAATGGCATTACGAAACGGCATGGAAATGTATTCACGCATCAAAATGGTATGAAAATTAAAATTGTATATTGCGATGTCGTAATTGACCAGTCTAGGTGAATATATACAAGGTTTGTTACTAGATTTGCTGGGTTTTTCTTTACGGTTTGTTAGCTTGATCTCAAAGTGATACCTTTTTTGTTGTAACTTTGTTTGTTAGTTTACATTCTGATTGAAATTTTGACATTCAAATCACCGAATTGCAAAAGCAAGATGCATGCATACATTGGTGTTGCGGTCGTGGCTACACCTTTTATAGATTCGGCTTCGCACTTGCTCAATGCCCTATCTTTAATTAATATTTTTTGTCATACAGTGCACTCTGTGTTTAAAAGGTAAACATTTGACCAATTGCAATTAATTTTTTCAATTATCACGGCTGTTTCGGATTTTCAATTATATTTGTATTTTATATGTTTACAATTTTATAATATTTCAAACACCGTATAATAAAACTTGCTTTACATTAAGGTTAAATAAAAAAGGTTAACTAGTCATCTGAGCAGAAATAATGATCCACCTAACAGGACACAATTATAATGCCCGAGAGATTATACAAAATATGTTCTCCCCTCTGGTGGGCGTTGTTTGCAGTCCACTAGCCAGTGAAGTTTGTGCACGCAACAACTTATCCTTTGTGGAAATGTTACAACCATTCGCTAAATTACTGAGCGATGGTAAGTATTGCTACTAAGCTGTTCATAAAGGAAATTAACTTCTGTTTAATTGTCAGCCCAATTTCGTGACGTGTCCGAGACGAGTGTTTCCATTAAAGGTTTGCGCTTAAATTTCTGCGATGTCGATTGGCGACCACCACAGACCGTACTTGCGCGTAAAATGCTAAATGAGGCTGTAACAAATGCGCATAATGAGAAAACTAAATTTTTAACTATAGGCAAATTAAGATTGTTTTAAAAACAAACTTTTATTAACTAATCTATTGTTTTTGAAATCAGGAAATATGGATTTGGAGCTACCGACTTCCGAGCCATGGTTCGAACAGTGGCGCGAAACGTTTCTAACGGTGCAGTTCCCCGCTGACCATGAGTTTACGCGTCACTTTATTAGTTGTCTCATTGTCTTAAGTAGTAGCGATCCGAACATTATTGAGAGCGCACAAAAGCTTACGCAACGAGTGCATCAAATGCAAAGTGTAACACCACAAAAATTACCCAAGTGGTTTCATCCTACTAACGTGCTTAATAGTTACGTAGTGCTGCATGAGGGCTCGCAAGGGGACATATCTAAGTTGGATAGAAAACCAGTGTTATTTAAGTGATCAATTAATTATTTTTTGTTTTCTTTTTAGAGCACAACAAGGTTACGAGTTGCTTAAGTCTACGTTTGGCAATAGTAAATGCTTTTTGGTGCAAATCAATTCATTAGATGCCACCGTATCTGGAGAAGTACCGGACTATTGGGCAACATACATAAAACGACAACCGAAAAATGTATAGTATTACTTGTTAAAAATGTTAATTATATAAATGAGAGCACACTTTTTTTCACGACGAATGCTTTTAGGAGCTTCAAGTAGACCAGTTGAGTGGTCCAAAGACGCCACAGGATGCCATGTCGATTATTTCAATGCCGAATATTCAAATGTCAGTACTTAGTGATGCAATGGCGCCTACTGAGAGTGGCACTGATGGAGCCATTTTACATCCCTTAAGTCCGGTGCAGGAAAATGCAACCGAAGCAATAGTCAGTCAGCAATGTTTTACAAAATTAACTTATTTGTATTTAATAACTTATTTTTTTGTCAAATTTCTTTGCAGAGCTCAAAATTTTCAGTTAGCAGCGAGAGTATAGCTTCTCAAACCATAAACGCAAATGTATGGGCATGCGAGCCGGACGGTGATGGCACAACAGTGCATGGCAGCTGCTTGAATTCCATGGACGTGGAAAACTTGCGTCATTTCGTACAAGATTATACTGTGCGTGCGCTTATACCCTACGCCGAGCAGTTGGTGGCCTTACTGGCAGAAGCGGTATTTTCAAGAAATTTAAATAGTCTATTGTTTAATAATTTAATAATTTTAAATTTTAATTAAATAATTTTTCTTTCGTACAATTTTTTAGATTACAAACAAAAAAGGAGTTAGCAAGTCGCTGCTTAGCGCTACTAAACGCTGGTTTGTTAGTAGTAAACCTGGATCGAATTCCATAAATCAAAATGCTGTAATGTGAGTGATAGCAATTTTTGCATAAATTTATATCAAATCGATTGCGTATAATTTTTGTTGCTGTAATAGTTATACCCACGAATCGTCGGAATTGCAAACACGCAAACTTGGGGATCTATATTTTATGTTTGGTCATTATAACCTGGCTTTTCAAGTAATATTTCATGCCAATTAAATTCACATGAACCTTTTAACTTAAATCAGATTTTCGTTTTTAGGCTTACCATCAAGCTAAGCGTGATTTTAATGCTGATTCCGCTTGGCAGTATTATGCGGGCGCACTTGAAATGGCCGCCGTTTCGGCTTTTATGCTCGGTACAGCAAATCGAAAAACATTTGATTACATGGAGGATGCCATTATGTGCTATTTAACCGTCTGCAAGTAATAAACTCATGCACATATGCACTTATGCTCTATCATATAAAATATGTTACCCCGCAGATTACAGCAATTTGCCACGCGCGCAACACTACTGAGTATGGAATGTCTGCGCACATCACGCATGTACGGCGAGGCCGCTAAACAGCTTATCCGCATGACCAGTGAAGATACCGATTTGCGCTCGGCTCTGCTTTTGGAGCAAGCAGCTTACTGCTTTTTGGCGTCGAGCCCCTCGATGTATCGCAAGTACGCATTCAACATTGTGCTCTCGGGCAATCGATTTTCCCGTGCTGGTCAGAGGAAGCATGCGCATCGCTGCTACCAACAGGCTTTTCAAGTTTTCCAAAGTCGCGGCTGGAGTTTAGCGGAAGATCACATACAATACACGATGGCTAAGCAAGCGTGTGCGCTGAAGAGATTAGAAGAGGCGAGTCGTTCGTATTCACATCTACTGCATCCTGACAGTCAACAGACTGCACAACAACAAATCATATTTCTCAAGGAGTATATTCAAATGCATACTGTACGATGACGTTTGACGTATCTATTCCATAGTGTTTGAAAATGTTTCGCCTTTTTTAGGAACTTATGAAGCGGAATCCTGAATTGGGGCTGCTTTCGTTGTCTTTGCCACAGGTTTCTCAAAACTCTATACGAGTCTTGCTGTCGACGCCAACGACCATGGTGAATGGACAGCATGAAGCTGCCAGCGGCATTGATATTAAGGTCTGCTTAATAAATTAACGATCTACGATTACTTATTTATTACAAAAATATACATATTTTAGTCTAATTCTGCTGATGAATCAACTTGGCAAAAAATGGAAGAAATGCTTGTATCCTCGGCAGGTCTTAAAAAGGCGTTTGTGTTCAAGCCAACACAATTTCTATTCTCTAAAGAATGCCCAGCTGTGGAGAACCCGCTGGCTGTGCAAGGCGGTAACCTAATGTGCAACGTGTAAAAAACTTTAAATATTATTTTAAATTTTTTCACAGAACCCATTGAAATTGCTGTGACTGTGTTTAACACCGTCAAGTGCAGCATTACATTAAATGGCATCGATTTACTCTGGAAACTACAACTTGACAATGGCGAGATGCTTTCTAATGAATCATTGTACATCCATAACGAAGAGAGCTCGAGTAACTAACCCTAAAAAATGTTTTCGAATTAAAACCAATAATTAAATAGCGCCTTTTCTTAGGTAAAGCCGCAGTTAGTGCGGCCATCAAAACTAATTGTGTGGCTTCGGTCGTTTTGGATGAGCGTTGCGAGCAATCAATTTTCTTTAAAATCACACCCAAATTAACAGGACTTTTAAATATAATCGGCGTGGTCGGTGAAGTGGTACTCACATCCGAGCCCACTGCTTGTCTGTTGGGTATGTTACAATTCGAAACACCGCAAGTTAAGGTTAAGGGCAAGCAGTCCACTCAAATGATATTGGACAGCAAACTGAGTATCAAAGTGACACCTGCTGTGCCCTCCATGTCCGTTAGTTTCTCCCAACTACCAGCAAATTTAATAGCCGGCGAAATATTGCCCGTAGCGGTGACACTGCGAAATTCTGGTATTGTAGCAATTGAAGAAATTTACCTTTGTTGCGACCAGCCGCGCTGGCTAACATTGGCGGATGCGGATGCAGAAGTACCACTTTCCATACTAAAAAGTAAACGTGTTGATATGTCTAGATATTTTGCCAACAAGTCTAAATTTTTTCTTTATTACTGCGTGCTTTTCAGCTGTTAAAGATCTATCCAACGAGAAATTATCAAAAGACCGTGAAATACGTCGCCAACGGGTAGTTCGTTTGCTCAAACATGACAACGCGGTTAGTTTGAAGCCACAGGAGTGTGCCACCGTACCGATGTACATGCAGGCACCCTTCCAGAAAGGAGAATTTACACTGAGACTACTTTTCATTTACACGCTACCTGACGGCACTAGCGCCTCCATCAAATATCGTTTGGTGCGCCACAACTGGGTATTCCAAGTGCACGAATGTTTACATTGCGAAGCTACGTGCGTGATCAGCAACACGCTCTCTGGCGAACTGGGGCTTGATGTAGCGCTGAAAAACGAAAGTAGCGCAAAAATTTTTACAGCAAGCGATATGTATGTAAATTCACTTGGAATCTACAGCAGCGATCACAACGTGAATAGGAACAAGCTATACAGTAAGTCAGTTTGAGAAAGCGTAGTTAAAATATTATGCTAATGTGTATGTAATTCCAGTAACTAATCAAATGGATATTGCCACCGGCAGTGATGGAGGTGCGTTTACTAGTTTTACTCGAAAAAACTATTTTTTGAAAATTACAAAATTTTTTTTTCATGAAATTTGTGCATCACGTATTTATTTATGCAGTTTGCTAAATACTACTTTTGTTGCAGGGCGCTATCTCCCCTTGGGAAAATCAATGAATTTTCAGTGTCGCTTAGAACGGAGCACCAACAAAATTACGGTACAGCCAGCTAATGTTCTGTATGAACGCGTCTCGTTTGTGAACGTCATTCCTTCAATTAATGCCGACAAAGCACATGCGAACATTCCGTCCGTGCATGAAGCGTATGGCTTTTTAGCAAGACATGAGACTTCATTCTTCAACACCAATATCAACACGGACGAGTTCAATAGCGCTGTGCTTAATTTAGACCCCCACACCACGGTAATATTAAATTGGGCGGCGCTTGTTAAGTTGAGTGGAAAAGACGAAACGCAGCGTTTTGCTGTGGGTCAGCATTTCATTCAACTTCGCAACCTTTACGAAAGCTCGACATGTCTAGGCGTAAAGGCGCCACATGCTTTTGTGGAGATTATAGCGAAGCCGGAACAGGTGCGTAGCATTGCCGCATTCGCGTTGAACGACACGGATGCCCAACCGTTTGCGGTATTCGCAGATGAGCAACGTTGGGTTGACGATGAGGATGATGTTGACGTGGACGACGATGGCGCATCGTTTTGGGAGATGAATACCGATTATGTGGGCAAGCGTTGTTTACTCTTGGATGAAAATTTACCGCCTGCTGTTAAAGTATAAATTTTAATCGTAGATATGTATGTCTTAGTTATATAACAAATAATTTTAGTGTATCTAAATGCCGTTGTGCAATAAATGACTAAATATTGAAATCATAAATAAGGTTGTCTTATTTTATTAACACATCGACATTTGTAAATCTAAACACAAAGTAACACACACTCTACTTATATACAGAACATTAAAGACTAGATACACATTGTGCTTAAAAATACTTATTGCTGCAAATTATATTCAGCGCAGAGTTCCATGCAGGCATCAAAGACTAGCGTCCCTTCAGCGATACAAATTCAATTGGGCAACTAGTTCTCGCTCGTCTATTTCTTTCATATTTAATTCTGCCTCCTGTTTTTTTAACAGTTCGAAAATTGCCGCAAGTTGTTCACGTTCGATTCTAGAATGTAATTTTCTCATTATTATTTAATAAGCAGCACTTTTCAACTCTCTATTATATGTAAGCAAATTACCTGCGCTCTTCCTCCAGTTGGTCGTGCGTCAATTGCGCTTCCAACTCTTTTAGACGCGCCGATTTAATTTTGCCCACCAAGCCATCACCTAAAGGGTTGTCTGTGTCGAAATCTTCATCGTCACTGGAATCATACGGTCCCTCCAACTGTTGTTCGCCAAAGTTCTTACCACTGCCCATGATATGCTCCACTCCAGTAATGCCATTATGTTCTTCAATTTCCCGCTCCTCTGGAACGCTAGGCATCTAAATATTTTTATTGAGGATATGATAGAAATGTTGAAAATAGCTATTATCACCCCAATGCCCTTCGCCAAATTGGAAAAGTAGAACGCCAAAACCACGGCAGCCAGCATGGTGGCAGTGCTCAACAAGTAAATATTGTCGAATGAATCAAATATTTCGCCGATGCCAAGTAGACCATTCATTTCGTTAACTTTAATTCGGTTGGCATAAAATCTCTTTGAACAAATTTTATTGTTTTGTTTTAGTCACCTCTAAATAAACTTGCGTCAACAAAACTAAACAAACAAACGCGAAATGTAATGAACAGAAAATCGCAAAAGAAATATTAGGTGAGGTAAAATGTTCGAACATTTTTTCGCTTTACCGCTTGAACAAAATTGCAGCGGGCAGCGGGTTGATGGGTACACGCTGTCAAAATAAGAACACATTTAATAGCAAGAAATTGCACAGAATTGCGGCGGAGACGGATTTTTTGCTGTCGGTTATTTTACGGCGGCAAAATAATTGTATTCATTTCTATTTTCTCCGATGGGCTGAAGACCCAGGGTTACTTTTCTGATTACTTGAAGACAATTTGTTTATAAGCAATTAGCTAATACTACCAAATTCAATCATAGCAGAGTAGGTATTCGCGAAACATTCGGTATTCTCTGAACCGAGTGCTTATATCGGGTATTTTTTAAGAGCTTGAGAACTTAATGTGATATTTTCATGGCATTTAATTTTGGTGGCTTAAATGTTGCAATAAATCGATTGTTAAGAGCGCTGTACGCAAGTTGTGCCGTCTTATTGGAACCGCTTATATAATTTGTGCTTACACCCTTTTGGGTGTTTGGCCGAGCTCCTCTTCCTATTTGTGGCGTGCGTCTTGATGTTATTTCACAAATTGAGGCACCTACAATTTGGAAGCGTTCTTCTGGCGCTATACGATTCATGGTTACCTGCCAAACCTTACTGAACAGAAATGTCAACACAGTTTGCCATTCTCAGCTGTCAAACCATAGTTATCAACATTGACAGTTAACATGCAGCTTAAAAAATCTAATCTAGAATTATATTATCTAGTTTTTCAAGCTTAACTCCCAATCCGTAATTCAATGGTGAGATAACTCATACAAACTTTCTCTCCCGAGATTGCAAAATAATTTTAGATTACAACGAAATTTTTTGCCGTACAGCCCTGTGTTTTCTGTGTCATCGCTAATTATTATCAAGAATGTAAGGAGAAGCGTCAAAGTAAAAACTAATTAAAATTGACGCCGGCAGAGAAAATAGGTCCGTAAACATAATTCTAATAACATGTTGATTAAATATTATTAATTATGTATTCATAGAAAAAGAAAGCGATCACTGACACAAAGAAGCAGTCGATCTTCTGGCCTTGCGATTGGAGAAGCTGCCGCAACTGTGAGGCTGCAAAGGAGCTCGCATGTATATGGAGCCATAACAGTGGCAATGGCCAGAAGAGGCTTTGTGTTTTCATAAATTGACAAGCAGATTGTCAATTTTCCGGCTAATCTGCCATATGTGAACGGGTAGATTAATTGTTGTGGGTCTATTGCTACTCCCAACATACATATGTGAATGCACTTGAACTAAAGATATTTAGAGGAAATAGTTACAACTTCTTACTTCACCATATAAAATATAACACAATAGGCGTAATCTTGTAATTTATCAGACTTGTATAGCAAAGATCTAATGAACGGACTTCTTAGGGTTGTTTTTAAAGACAGTATCTGATGTAATTTCTAATTGGCGGCCGCCGTAGCCGAATGGGTTGGTGCGTGATTACCATTCGGAATTCACAGAGAGGTCGTTGGTTCGAATCTCGGTGAAAGCAAAATTAATAAAAACATTTTTCTAATAGCGGTCGCCCCTCGGCAGGCAATGGCAAACCTCCGAGTGTATTTCTGCCATGAAAAAGCTCCTCATAAAAATATCTGCCGTTCGGAATCGGCTTGAAACTGTAGGTCCCTCCATTTGTGGAACAACATCAAGACGCACACCACAAATAGGAGGAGGAGCTCGGCCAAACACCTAACAGAAGTGTACGAGCCAATTATTTATTTTTTTTATCTGATGTAATTTCTAGTCCAAGGGCATGGCGTAATGAACAGGTAAAGTACGTACCCAGCTTTACTTTTTTCGAAGCAGAGCTCTATGATTGATGAACTCACGGTTTTGAAAACTGCGGCGGTTGCATTTTGATTCGGCAACTATTATATATTTGATATTTTTCAAAAATAGTATGCATTACATCCCCAATCGTTAAGGGAATTAAATTTTTTTTAATACATTTGTTCAAATTTTCGGCAGGTCCTAATAAAATCAATTGTATTCATTTACATATATAAATTTTAAAACTTATTTTTTATTTATTTATTTATTTTACAAGAGTAACAATTATAAATAACTGTCACACGTAAGTACTAAGCGCTGGCTGCCAGGGCCTTCGGCTTATGATAATATAAACTTAAGTAGCTATATACTATACATACATACTAACATAGTAATTTGTTTTTTTGGGCGAGGTTAAAGTTAAGGGAGGAGGAACTATGGTGGAGGGGAAGGATAGTTTTTGGGGTGAGTGTTAGGGATAGCTGTTATGGATTGTATGGCTTGTTCAGAGCTTAATGATCTATATACTTAATCTAGTTTGTGAAATGAATTTACAAATTAAGGTAATACTATTAATATCTGTGTTTCTTAATAAATCAATGGGCTTGCAGTTAGGAAACATCGCATTTCTACATTCCTCCCATTTTTGGCAGTAGTCAAGAGTATGTAGGGTAAAAATGTGGAACGCTTCACGATTTTGCGTGTCATCCTTGCGCACGGGCCATGCTAATCTTCTCTGCATCGTTCCAATTTTTTCGGTAAATTTTTGTTTGTTATAATTGGAAGTATAATTGTTTCCTTTAAACCCGTTATTGGGAACGAAAATAGGAAGAGGATCCCATTGCTCACTTGAAAAGAAAAAAAAATATTTCGGACCCTGACGAAAAATATACAGAAGAAACAAAAATTGCAGAAATAATGGAACAATGCTAACAAAGGTATTAGTCCAACCAAAAATATACCTAAAAGAAAGAAAGTTCGAAAGACGTCTGCACGAAAGACTACAACTTACCAGGCCATCGTTAAGAAAAATAAGCTTGTCCATTTTAAGTCCTCTCGAGTGATAACGCTGGAAATGAGGAATATATCCTGAATATATCAAGCAGATTTGTGCGGCGATTACATAATGAAAATAAATTTTATGGGCACGTAATAAAAACAAATAACTACAATAACTACTGTCGGAAAAAATATTAAGGCACGTTTGTCTTTCACAATTGGCCATAGACGTCAATTTCTGGAAAAAAAATACTTGTTTATGATTCGTCCTGATGGGAAGACTTTTGTTTATAGTGAAAACCTGCAGGAGTTCAACCCCCGGAACACAACAAAGCCCCTTAAACATGGTGTGGGTAACTTAACTGTGTGGGCATCATTTTCTAGGAATGGAGTTCGACCAATTGTGAGAATAAATGGCAATTCGGATAAGTGTGCTTATCTTAATATTCTCAAATGTACGATGAAGTGATATTCTTTTGAGCCTATGCCACTACACTGTTGTTGTTGTTGTTTTAACAGCATAGGTAGCCCTGTCTGTGTAGGCATATCATCGGTCGTCTTCGTCTAGCTTATCTAGGGGTAGGCCCAGGAAACATGCTGTTTCGACAGGTTGGGTCCAGAGGGAGAGGGGGGTTAGATGAGTCGGTTTGAGGGGGCATGTGAAGAGGTGGTTAGTGTCGTGCGGGGTACCTTCACATGCCGGACATGTGTTTGGTATGTCGGGGTCAATTCTGGATAAGTAGGAGTTTAACCTGCTACAATATCCAGAACGTAATTGTGCCAATGTTACACGAGTCTCACGGGGAAGCTGGAGCTCTTCATCTGCAATGGGTGGTGGTTGGACTCCGATTACGGCATTCACGGGACGGGAGTTCATGAAGGTGGTAACGGACTCCCGGTGAATGTCGTTTATTGACTGTCTGAATACTGTCCGGTCCAGTAGGTCTCGGTCAGTTTTGTCCTGCAGTTCGTCAGCGTAGTCGAGGAGGTGTCTCCTGACGTGCCTGGGAGGCGGCTCAGGCTCAAGCAGGTGTCTGCAGGGGTGAAACCTGCGGTAACACCCCAGCAGGAACTGCTTGCTGAGCAATTTGTTGTGCTCCGCGACTGGGAGCATTTGTGCCTCGTTGTGCAGGTGTTGTATGGGTGACATCAGGAGGCACCCGGTCGCTGTCCGAATGGCGGTATTCTGACATGTCTGAAGCTTTATCCACTGCGAATCACTAGTACCAGGCTACCAGACAGGCGCAGCATAGTTTAGAACCGGCCGGCCAATTGCCTTAAATGTCGAAAGCAACAGTTCTTTGTCCTTGCCCCAAGTGCTGCCGGCCAGCGATTTGAGGACCTTGTTGCGATTTTGGACTTTAGTGGCAATTGCGGTTGTGTGCGCAGAGAAGGAGAGCAAGCTGTCAAAGGTTACACCCAAAATTTTGGGGTTATTCACAGTCGGAATTGGTGTGTCGTCGACTTTTACCTTAAGGGACAGCTTGACCTCCTTTGTCCAGGTGGTGAAAAGGGTCGCCGTGGACTTGGTGGGGGAAAGTTGGAGATTCCTCGCAGTGAAAAAGCGAGAAAGGTCGGTGAGGTAGTTGTTCACTTTGGAACACAGGCCATCGATGTCATTGCCCGACGCCATTATCGTGCAATCGTCAGCGTATGAGATCAGGGAAACTCCCGCTGGTGGTTGGGGGAGCTTCGAGATGTAGAAGTTAAAAAGCAAGGGTGAAAGGACACCACCCTGCGGTACGCCTTGCTTAATCTTCCTCTGCTTTGACATTTGATCTCGAAAAATCACTGACGAGTGCCGACCGCTCAGGTAGTTCGCGGACCACCTCTTCAGCCCTGGCGGGAGTGTCGACTGATAAATATCATCTAGTAGCGTGGAATGGCTGACTGTATCGAAAGCCTTCTTTAGGTCCAACGCTACTAGGACAGTCCTCTCGCAGGGGCGGTTTTGGTTAAGCCCGCGATTTATCTGGGCGTTTATGGCGGTGAGTGCCGTGGTGGTGCTGTGCACTCGTCGGAATCCGTGCTGATGTGGGGCTGGGGCCAGGTGGGTCGTGAAGAGTGGGAGAAGGAGGGCTTCAAGTGTTTTCACTACTGGGGAAAGGAGAGTTATCGGCCGATAAGACTCCCCTTGGTTGGCGGGTTTCCCAGGTTTCAATAGTGGGACCACTCTCCCTGCTTTCCACTTGTCAGGGATGATGAGAGTGGCCAGAGACAAATTGAAGACCCTTGTGAGGTATCCTACTCCCAGGGGTCCCAGATGCTTCAGCATCAGCGCGTTAAGTCCGTCAGGGCCAATGGCTTTCGATGATTTCGACTTGTTGATGGCCCCCTGAACCTCATCACCGGAGAAAGTAAGTGGCGCACTGTCGTTCGTCAGGTTGTGCAGCCTTCTGGTAACACGACGTTTGGTTCTGTCGCCCGGAGGATGCAGTGTAAACAGCCGGCTAAAATAGCTCGCGCATCTCTTCGGGTCCGACGAAGTACAACCGTTGAAGGTGATAGCCACCTTGTCGTTGTGTTTCGTCGGGTTCGACAGAGACCTAACGGTGGACCAGAGCTTACTCACTCCGGAGGTGAGGTTACAAGTCTTCAGGTGCTCAACCCATTTAGTCCGCTTATGTTGATTTACCAGTTGCCGGATCTCCAAATTGAGATCCCTTATGCGGGGATCCCCGGGATCGGCCTGGCGTAGGTGGTCACGCTCGTTTGCTAAACTGGCTGCTTCTGCTGGGAAGTGAGGACGGATGACCTTATAACATCCAGCTGGGATGAAGCGAGCCGCAGCAGCTGTGAGCACCTTGCGGAATGCGCGTTCGCCGACGCGCACATCAGTGGGGATGGGAAGAGCGGCGAAGGTGTCCTCGGTGAATTCCGTGAAGCCGGCCCAATTAGCTTTTATAAAGTTAAAATAGGACCGGTGATTCGCGGAAACGAAATCGGCAGGTCTCTCGATCGAGACGATAATGGGCAAGTGGTCTGATGCAAGCGATAGCATAGGTCGCCACGTTATGCTATTTATCAGACCCGCGCTAGCTATTGTTAGGTCAGGCGAGCTGCTACAATTGCCCACTACCCTGGTGGGGGCGTCGTCGTTCACTGTGCTGAATGTCGAGTCGTCTATCTGCTCTGCCAATTGCTGTCCCCTACGATCATTTGGCAGGCTTGAATGCCAAAGATCGTGATGCGCATTAAAGTCACCTATAACCAATCGGTTTTCACCTCTGATGAGCGCACCTATATCAGGGTGATATCCTGCCGGGCAGCAGGTGACAGGGGGTATGTATATATTAAAAATTTCGAGCTCGGAATCGCCTGACCGGACAGCTATGCCTTGACATTCTAAGGTGCTGTCCCTGGGGTCGATTCCTTCATCGATAAGACGATACTGCACAGTGTGGTGGACTATAAACGCTAGGCCACCACCGTTGTCTCGCTCGCGATCGTGTCTGTGCACGTTATAGCCATCCCTGGTGATCAGAGATGACCTAGCGTGCAACTTTGTTTCTTGGACCGCAGCTATCTTGATACTGTGCCGGTTCATAAAGTCGACTATCTCGTCGACCTTACTCGTAAGTCCGTTGCAGTTAAACTGGAGAAGCTTGAAGCTTCTCGGTGAGGTCAGTGTAATCCGGGGGGTGAGGGACGCGTGGGGTTGTCTACGTTGGACCTGCTGTGCAATCCACTGTGGTTGTTGCGGCCTGATGGTGGTGGGCGGCCGCGCCTCCGGGGGAGGTAGTGGGTGCAGAGCTCTGCAGCAGGGGGCAACGTAGGCAGTTGTCCACTCACGGGTGGTGCGCAGGCCGGAACATCTCCGAAAATGGCACCAGCCACTGCAGGAATTGCATTGGACTGATACCAGATTCCGAGGTATTACGGTCTGACACACGGAACAGACTGTACGGGGGACCAGGAGCTGCTGGTTTGTCCCCGCACTGGGGTTGGAGCAGGAAGGGATAGGAGGGGTTGAAGGGGAGTTGTGTTGCTCCGATAGGCTCCTCACCGTGGAGGTGTGGGTTGTGGTGGCGGTTGGTAGTGCCGGCCTATCAGGGGGTGTGGTAGCCGTGGAGGCATCAGACGCCTGTTGGCGGGAGCAACACGTGGCCACATACCGTGTGGACCACTCCCTGTGCGACTTAAGGCCTGAGCAGGTCTTAAGGTGGCTCCACCCGTTGCACTTATTGCACCTAACCGAGGTGGAGTTCGGGTGGAGCCGTTGATGGCAGACGCAGCAGTAGAATACCTCTGGCCCAGGGTTGGATTCGACTCCAGCCCTGAGGAGAAGTATTTGGAGCAGGTTAGCTGCGAGAGTTTGCTCCTGTGACGTAAGGGGTGGGGTGATATACGATACACTAGACAGGGCTAGTGTACTGGGGCGGCAGCCCTTGATCGGGAAAAACCCGAGTCATTCCGGTAACGTAGAACCGGCTGCCATGGGAATGAGTCATTCCGGTAACGTAGAACCGGCACTTTGTATAAGGCAGTTGTTGTAGCAGTGACTAATCGTTTGTATTGCTTTTCTTTCTTACGCCTTCTAATTATATCATTAACCAGGCACATAAATGGAGAAAAGCGATCTTTTACCGCTAATGGTGCTCGGTGTACGACCATGATTAACGATTTCTTATTCCAAAAAGTCGTGAATAAGATCATTAAAATGCCGCAAGCCCCTAAATACCACTTTTTAAAATCTTTTTTTTAACCTTCCGTTGGGCACTATTTTAAAGCCTTTGGTTGGACACCCGGGTCTGTCTTTTTTTCGTTCCGTTCAAGGATCGTTTTTAAAAGGTTAAACAAACAAACAACTTTTCAAAGAAGCGTTTTAGATAAATAGGGGCAGGTTCTGTTCGTTTGTGTTGTGTTGAACCTATCACGAATTTAAACGCCTATAGCTCAAAAAATACTACTCCGATTGACAAAAAATATACCAACTCAAAAACCGAAGCACCCGTTTTGGCAAAAACACTAGTTTATAACATACTTTTTCTTACTAATACACCTAATTCTCTTTTTATACGATAGATACGTTCCCAAAAAATTCGTGTAAAAAGATAATTAGGTGAAAATAATTATTTTTAGAGTTCATTTAAGAATTCGTGCTTACACATTTTTCTGACGGGAAAATATTTCAAATTGAGCATTCTTAAACTCCCAAAACGATAGGGTTTAATTGACTGACCGTTCATAAGAGAATTCGAGTAATCGATTGTTACCAGGAGGCAGCACCCGCCAGAGGTAATGGTTTGAGCCGCTGTAATTGAAAATAGGCGGGCTCCTACCATTTTAATCGAGCCTGGGGTCAAGGTAAGTGCGAAATATTATCGGGAAAGTATTCTGGAGGTTGCTTTGCAGCCGTGGGCAGACAATCATTTCAGTGGCAGACCATAGACATTTGAGCAGGACTCGGCACCGTCTCACAAAGCTCGAGTGAACCAAGAATGGCTAAAAATAACGTTCCGAACTTCATAACGTCCACACAATGGCTCTCAAATTCACCAGACGCGAGTCCGATGGATTATTCTATTTGGACCATTTTGGAGAGCAAGGTCCGAACTAAAACATTCACCAGTCTCGAGAGCTGAAAAAAGGTATTGTCCGCGAGTAGGCCAAAATACCTGTAAGTCACATTCGGACAGCTTGCAATTCGTTTCTGGACCGTCTCACGGACATAGTCAAGGCAAAAGGTGGTTATACCGAGCAAACGAAAATGTATTCTTAATTTTGTATTATTTTCACACATTTTTTACTTTGAATTGAATAAAAGTAATTTTCCAAACTAAATTTATGGTTTAATTGGTTACACTTCGAGTGCCTGACCCTGTAGAGAACCCGTGATTTCTATCGCAGTTTCTTTGTTGTCTGCGGAAAACATGTAAACATTAAATACTTTGATAAATTGGACCATTTAAATTATTTCGAGTAAATAAATAGTACCCAAACCCGATCATAAAAACGATTTTTCGAAATATCTCGACCACAGCGGCACTTAGCGTGCCTAAAAAAGCTCGCGAATCTTCTTTGACATGCTCCCAACAACTCACCAAAATTCTATCGTAATCGAATGAATGAACGGTTTGAATGTATACTCTACAAATTAACAAGCTTTTACATTTACATATACTTTTGTATGTATGTTTATAAAATATTTCATTTGCGTTCTTTTTTTTAAAACTAAATATAGTAACAGCAGAAAAAATTAAAGTACAATTCATGGTATGAAAAAATAATTTTTTATAATATCTGGAACTCAAAACTTTGCTCAAATGACATAATTCAAATCAGTAAATATTCATACATAGTAATATAACGGTAATTGTGAGTTTTCGGGTAAATACATTTGTATATCACTTATTATTTATATTCAATTGTGCATCTCAATTTTAATCGTACCATTTTCGATTTACATCATGAACTTACTATTTTGACAATAGATGCCGGTTAAGGACAATAAAATTTTTTAACCCATTTATCATTTTTACTTTTCACAAAGTTTTAAATTTCAAAACCTTCAGCGCCGACATTTGTAAGATTTTCAGGATACTACTTCTTCATTTGGTCAACAATTTCAAAAAAAAAAAAAACAAAAAAAAAAACACAAAAACAAAATATCTTCTAAAATGTACCGAAAACTTCACACCTAATGCCCACAGGGACTTTGTAAATCTCACCCATGTAACAATTTTTTTTAATTATTTGGTCGGAACGGTCTGTACGAAAAATCTCCAAATGTGATGCGATCTATCAATCAGTTTTATTTACAATATTAGCCATCATATAGGGAAATTTGGCCTATCATAGGACTTAACTGTGAATTTTTTGCCTTGTCTGATTTAAAAAAAATAATAATAATAATATTCCCAGACATGGCGAAAATTAAATCTTACCCTCAAAACATTTTCCATATATCTGAGGAAAAAATCAATTAACAGCAAAATAAGGATGTAAGATACAAATGCATGCTCAAAAAACAGCAAAACAAAAGCTTTTATCAAAAACTAAAGAATTTATAATATCCAAACATTCGATGAGAAGCACTTGAGCAAAAAAAAATATTTTACTTTGCCTTTCAATGATGCATTACAATAATGAAAACTTCTAGTCTACTTTTTCTTTTAAACAAAAAAAATCGGTTGTAATGAACAATTAAGTTTTTGCTTTAAATTTCTTTAAAGTCTTTAGTGGGAAATTGCTAACAACTTTCTAAAGCTGCTCATTCAAAATCAAACTCTACACCTCCCTATTATATGAAGTATAGGATCAGTAATTGATATTGATTTATATGAGACCTTCATGCTTTAGCTTTAGGTTGCCATAATTCTTTGTACACTCCGATAGTTAAAGACTAGCTATTCATCAGGTCTCACTGCCGATAAAAAAAAATGTTTAAGAGATCAGTTTTTTTTAACAGCTTCATAAAGCTATTCCTTTTAAAACAATAAAGCCAAACTTTCCACTTTTCTATTATTAGAAGTCTAGGATCAACAATCTAATCCAACCAATTTATATTGACTTCTGATACCTTCAATCCCAAGCTTTAGATTGCTGAGCAATATGGGTTAATGGAATGGAAAATAAGAGCTGTTGTTGTTGTAGCAGTTTACTAAACCCTGGCAGTGCGGTATAGTCAACGATCGTCTAGGTCTAACTCATCTAACGGTAGAGTTCTTGTTTTCTGGTAGTAGTGTACAGCTGAGCATTAACACTCATTACGTTCGTTTCCATGACAGTCGGTTGTACGTTACTGAAACGACCCGGATTTATATCCGGCCAAGGTCTGTCACTCCAGCAGCATTCCCCGTATGTATGGAGAATGTTTATGTTGCTACAACAACAACAACTCATTACGTTGATAAAGCGCAATTTAGGCTACACCCGTGCTATGTAGAAATTATACAATTTTTGCATCGTGTTTTTTATGGAAACTGAAATTTTTGATAATCTTTACAATATTTAAATTTTGTATATTATTACAAACATTTATTAAGAGTAGTTTACTTTTACGCTTCTTCATTCGTCGTAATCGATGACAAATTCAAGTAAAACAGGGAATCTTCAGTGATTGTACTATACCATGCATTGCACGCAGATATAATTGGATGAATCTTTTCCCATTAATGCCGCATTTATAAAACTTTGAAAGGATATCCACGCCTTAAGTATCCATATCACGATATGTATGAGAAAAATATCATGGGGATTTGCTTCAGCTTAAGGCCGGCGGGCCAATTAGATGTCCTAAATTCAGTAGTTTTCGCGAAGCGTTGTAGGATGAGAAAAAAAACAATTAGCCAAATGAAGTTTTGGGGATAGTTTAATATATATTTGAACTAAAAAAAAAAATTTGTACAATCTCCAACAATATATTGTAAGCCGAGTTATCAATAGATTCCCAGAGCGCCTGTATCCAACTTTTGTACAAGATACAACTTGCAATTTTCATCTGAAAACGCAAAAAAAAAAAAAAAAAGAAGATTATTAATTTTGATGTAATTATCTTCTATGTGAACTAAAAAACATCCAAAAACTTTTTTAAGCGACTTTTTTACCCAGTTGAAGAGTTTTTTTTTTCCTTGAAAAACCATTTTTTTTTTCTACCTACTACCTAATTACAACAAAATTAATAATCTTTTTTTTTTTTGTTTTGTGTTTTCAGATGAAAATTGCAAGTTGTATCTTGTACAAAAGTTGGATACAGGCGCTCTGGGAATCTATTGATAACTCGGCTTACAATATATTGTTGGAGATTGTACACATTTTTTTTTTTAGTTCAAATATATATTAAACTATCCCCAAAACTTCATTTGGCTAATTGTTTTTTTTCTCATCCTACAACGCTTCGCGAAAACTACTGAATTTAGGACATCTAATTGGCCCGCCGGCCTTAAAGGCATATATAGTATGTACAAATATTTATTATTTTACTTGTCCAGAAACACCGTAGGACGAATGTGGAAGTTATTTTTTTATAAACTACTTTAACTGTAGAACACGGCTTGCATTTGCAGATTACTAAAAAAAAACGTATTAATCAGTCTTGTTGAAGAGCAAAAGTTGCAGTCCCACCCCATTTGGGTGTTGGTTTTTTTCAATTTCGGTGAGATTGAATAGATTTTTTTTCTTGTCGGCAATACCTTTGAAGCCAAAAAATTTGATCAAAATCGAAATCACGAGCATTATTCATTTTGATATTGAGCAAATTTTTCGGCATCGAAAGTCAGTACAAGACTGAATATGTTACTGTTGTTGTTGTTGTATCAGCATAAACATTCCCCATTCTTACATACGGGGAATGCTGATGGAGTGGTAATCCTTGGCCTGATATAAATCCGGGTCGTTTCGGTAACGTAGAACCGACTGCCGTGAAAACGAATATGTTACTGTGTTATGCATTGCTTACGCAGTGGCGTTCCGAGCTACTATACACTTAAGTTTTGGGCTATAGTACAAAATTAATTTAGCTCATTGAATTTGAATGCAAAATCGTTTGTACTGCGCTTTATATGTTGAAATCCTGCTCTACTCTTTCGTTGCATTTCCAGCGGCGTAGTAGCATCTTCGTTTTCGCAAAATGTATGTGAAAAATTTGTACATTGGTTGTAGAAGTTTCTCAGCATATGTTTATGGAGGAGGTGCTCATATAACTTCAATTGATATATAGACTTTTTTGCAAATACTTGGCGCAATTTAACGGATAGTGGCCGTTTATACAGATCATATTTGTGCTGCAAAATACAAGGGGGATAACATAATTTTTTGTATTCATTTACAAACTACAATTTTCCACTTACGTTACTATCTTCATCGGGCTGAAAGTAAAGATGTGTTATATTCAATGTTTGCTCTACAGCTTCTATTAAAGTGGTTGGTTCCTTGCTACCACGAACAATTGATACCGCTACAAAAGTATCGAATACTCCACCTAATTTAATGCCATGACGATTTTTTAACTGATCAAGTAGTCTATGACTGTAGTGAACAGATTTGCGCGGTCGTTCCGCCTCCAGTATTTGTTTCATTTCGCGAAAAATACTTCCCAGAGCAATTATGTCAAAAATGTATACCGCTTGATAGGTGGCAACTGCCATCACTGATGTACGTTGTGCTCGACCAAAATCAACCGGCTCTATAACAAGCGCAACTATCGGTTGAACGCGTATGTCTGCCAATGCTTTGTGATATCGTTGATCCGTTTGCGTAATGTATACCACAGAATTGAGTTGCTCATGAATAAGATCTAATTCAGTGCTACTTAGTGCAACCTCGATTTCTTGTTTGTGTTCAGGCAAAGATGTTGGTGACTTTTGCGCGGTATTGTAGCTGCTGTAACTGTCTGGATCAACGTCAGATGTTGTAGGAGATGTTCCTGTATCGCTTCCACTATTTGTGTTACACGATGCTTCTCCACTTCGTATAATTTGTATCTTTTTTATTTGAGGAAACGCCAAAATTTGGGGCGAGTTATACGAACAGTTGGAACGTTGATCATAAGCGTTTTCTAATTCTATTATTTTGCGCTTGGGGTCAACGAACTTCAATGTGCCAGTTAGCAATTCACTGGACGTTTCTACCATCAAAATTTGGCCCAATTGTAGCGTGATGCCCAGAGATTCCATTTTGTTTTGATATATTTACAGTTAGCAAAACTTGTACGACCTTGTAACGAAGTATCCAATGTACTGAGTGATAACAACGTAGGAGTTTAAGTTAACCAAACATTTTACCATTTACTGTTTGAATGATATTCTGTGTTGCTATTGCTTTATTTGGTGGCGATGGAATTTTATGTTTAAATCCTGAATTAAGCTTTGCCAAAAACGATACGCGTTTATAACCATAGATGACTAGATGCGAAACTCTTTCATTTTGAGAGAGAGAGCGCCCATGAGCTCGTTTCAAAACTTGGCAGCACTCACACATTATGGGACTTTGAACAGCTGATAGGAGAAATGACGGGCTGCCAGAGAAAACGTTCCAAAAATAACTGACGGAAACAGTTCGTTTTGCTTAATGGAGAAATTACGCGATTGAAATGTTTATAATTATTTGTCTTAAAATTAATTTAATTGAAACATAATAATTTAATTTGGAGGGAGTTTTTAGAATTTTCCAAAGCTTTTTATATCCTTTTCGGCTTCTACTTTTAATTCGTCTTGTGTACATATCTGAATACATTTTACATACATGTAATTTTATTGGAAATGTGTGTTGATTTATGTCTGTAAATTTGAATATATGTAAGTATTTTATGGTTAAAAATCTTAAGTAAGAGAATTGAATTTGAGTTTCAAGTATTTTGCAAACATACTTAATTATTTTCAGGTTATAAAAAATTAAAGGCTATCTGTTTAAGCTTTATTCTTATATTAAAAAAATGCAATATTTTATGTATTTATTCATACATTTTTGAGTTCATTACTCTATTATTGTTATATAGCATTTGTATTTCAATTTTGAATAATTTCATTTAAATATTTTGGATTTTTAGGCTTATTTATTTTGCTTATTTTTATTAAATGTAGGTGTATACGGGTGATATAAAGCTACTGGGCAACCGCGCACTATATACTAACTTCAATAGCGGTGTAGAAACTAAAAATCCCCAATTTTTGTTTAAAAAATACCAATTCAAAGTTTCTTCCGGTGTGCCATTTAATTTAATTTAATAATTGGCGCGTACACTTCTGTTAGGTGTTTGGCCGAGCTCCTCCTCCTATTTGTGGTGTGCGTCTTGATGTTGTTCCACAAATGGAGGGACCTACAGTTTCAAGCCGATTCCGAACGGCAGATATTTTTATGAGCTTTTTCATGGCAGAAATACACTCGGAGGTTTGCCATTGCCTGCCGAGGAGCGACCGCTATTAGAAAAATGTTTTTATTAATTTTGCTTTCACCGAGATTCGAACCAACGACCTCTCTGTGAATTCCGAATGGTAATCACGCACCAACCCATTCGGCTACGGCGGCCGCCATTACTGACGAATATTATAAAAAATGCACATTTGATTGCTATATGATAAACGTGCGAGTCTACTTTGCTTTTCTTAATTTGTTTGGAATAGAGCGCTCTGAATATTTTTGTATGACAGAAAGAATACAAAATCGCCCCATCATGATGACGTGGCTTCAGCACAGAAGTAAAACAAATGAAAAGAAGAGGAAGAATAAGAGATAGCAAGGGGGAGGATAGTTCCATGTGTAGAAGTCCACGCAAGTTGGGAAAGTTTCTGACCGCCATTCATTTGGGAGTGTCCAGAACGATTCTTCTGCGTATGTCTCAAGTAGCTCACAACGTCCGGGATTAGCCCACGTATCCTCTGGGTAGGTTCCGAACACCCGTTCGGGAGTGACCTAACGTGAGAAGGCGAAGCATTCCAGGATAGCTGGTTGTGCGTTGGGTTTGGGACCCGTCACTTTAAAATCCGCCTCAATGAAAAGAACTAACAAGCCTCGGATGAGAACTACCTTTACTGATGACGACCCCTGCAAACGAAATAAGGAATATGATTTGATGACATGCACCTGGAATGTCCGGTCTCTTAATGGGGAAGGTGCCTTTGCCCGGCTGGTTGATGTCCTCGTGAGAGTAAAGGCTGACATCACTGCCATCCAAGAGATGCGATGGACGGGGAAGGCAAGAAAACCATAGGACCTTGCGATGTCTACTACAGCTGCCATGTAAAGGAGCGCAAATTCGGTGTCGGATTTGTTGTGGGAGAGAGACTTCGTCGCCAAGTACTGTCGTTCACTCCGGTGGACGTGCGTCTCGCAATAATCCGCATCATAGCGCGATTTTTTAACATCTCGCTAATTTGCGCCCACGCCCCGACGGAAGAAAAGGACGATGCGGCTAAAGATTCCTTCTATGAGTGCTTGGAACGTTCCTATGAGCGCTGCCACCGCCACGACATAAACATCGTGCTTGGCGACTTCAACGCTAGGGTGTGCAAGGACGGATTTTTTGGCCCCACAGTCGGAAAATTTAGCCTGTACAACGAAACATCCGGTAATGGACAGAGGCCGAGGCCCGAAACATGGTAGTCTATAGCACCAGATTCCAGCATAAAAAGATACACCAAGCTTCCTGGCTGTTTCCTGATCGAAAAACGCGAAACCAGATCGATCATGTTGTGATAGATGGAAGACACGCTTTTAGTGTATTAGATGTACGTACGATCCGAGGACCCAACATTGATTCGGATCATTACCTTGTTGCAGCCAAACTGCGCACCCGCCTCTGTGCAGCAAAAAACGTACATCTACCTACGCAAAGAATGTTCAACATCGAAAAGCTGCAACCACAACAGACAGCCAGAAGATTCGCCACTCGACTCTCACTCCTGCTCTCAGAGAGCACTGCCCAACAAACCGGCACGCACGAGCAATGGAGCAACATTTCTCGTTCCCTACGTACCGCCGCCGAAGGAGAAATCGGATTCCGGCGAGCCCGAAAAAAGAGTTGGTACGACGAGGAATGTCAGGTTGCCGCAGAAAGAACCACGTTCCGCTACCCGACCATGACGAGGTGAGAATAGCGATAACGCGGCTAAAGAACAATAAAGCCGCGGGCGCCGACGGACTGCCTGCTGATCTGTTCAAACATGGCGACGACAATCAGTCGGCGCACTCGCGTATCGGCACCCACGTCACTGTAGACAGTTATAATTTCGAGGTTGTAAAACACTTCGTTTTTTAGGAACCAGTATTAACACCGATAACAGTGCCAGCTTTGAAATCCAACGTAGAGTCTCCCTTGCCGACAAATGCTACTTTGGACTAAATAGGCAACTGAGCAGTAAAGTCCTCTCTCGACGAACAAAAATAACACTCTACAAGGCTCTCATCATGCCCGTCCTAACGTAAGGCGCAGAAGCTTGGACGATGACAACATCCGATGAAGCGACGCTTTGAGTGTTTGAGAGAAAGATCCTGTGTAAGATTTTTGGACCTTTGCATGTTGGCAACGGCGAATATCGCAGGCGATGGAACGATGAGCTGTATAAGCTTTACGACGACATGGACATATCGCAGCGAATAAAGATCCAGCGACTTCGTTGGCTGGGTCATGTCGTCCGAATGGATACAAAACGCTCCGGCTTTGAAAGTATTTGATGTGGTACC
The DNA here is from genome assembly GCF_028408465.1 of Anastrepha ludens. Taxonomy (NCBI): domain Eukaryota; kingdom Metazoa; phylum Arthropoda; class Insecta; order Diptera; family Tephritidae; genus Anastrepha; species Anastrepha ludens. The sequence continues at coordinate 121,760,630 of NC_071500.1, read as the reverse complement.
AGCTGGTGGGAGCAGGGGAAGAGGAATGCCTCCTCTGCGTTGGAAAGATCAGGTGGAGAAGGACTTGGCTTCACTTGGTGTGCCCAATTGACGCCGGTTAGCACGAGAAAGAAACGACTGGCGCGGTTTGTTAAACTCGGTCAAAATCGCGTAAACGGTTATCGCGCCAATTAAGAAGAAGAAGAAGAAGAAGGGGAAGAGAAAAAAAATGTTTTAGAAGCCTTTATTACCTTTCGACATTTCGCAATTTAGCAGCGACACTTCATTTTTATTATTTTGTTTAATTTAAAAGTTAAACTATTCACTGATTGATTCTGAAAAAAATAACTTTGCTCACAAATGTTTGTTTATTTTATGTGCTGACGTTACTTTTGTTATCAAAGTATCTGTTATCATAAGTATAAGTACATTTAAAACTAACCAAGTCCAATTGTACAATAAAATTTCAGCGTAAACATTTTATGTCGCGCTGGTTTTTAAATAATTTTTACTGAAAAAAATAATAATTTTTGGTTATAGAAATTTGTATTTGACCTTATCACGCTCCATTGCTTGCCTGTTTGTATACCGCAGCTCTTTAATTCATAAACGTCAAATATGACGTACGACGCCAGTGCAATTTTTCGATAGGGTCATTAATAAATAAAGTAAATAACGGACTTTTTACAAAGAAAAAGCAGAAGCCCTTAATAATTGGAAAAAAGTTCGGCAAATGGGCTGGAAATATCTGAGACAACTACTGATAATAGCATTTTTGGTCCAGTCCATAATAGATGTCCACGTCTGTTATCGAGTATCGATTAATAGTTGCAAAATCTTTTTTCTTTCCGAATTTAAATTTGAATTTGATATTTTAAAATTGTGGAATATATCCCTAAATTTACCAATGGCTGGTTGGTTGAGTGGTGATTCATCCAGAATCCAACTAGCGCTTCCGCACCATTTTGTTGCCACATCCTCGTTACCAACTTGTTTAACAGTTATTTAGAGCAAGACTATATCCAGCCTGTGCGGTTTAGGAACCCTATTAGGCTGTTGACGTCTAAGCCAGACAGTTGCTCGAGAGTCTCGAACAGCGGTTTACCCAGGGTTAACATTCTGTCCTTCCATAGAGCAGGGCATTCACAGAGGAAATGGAAGATTGTTTCCTTTTTCTCCGATTGTTTACACCTATGACAGTATATGTTGTCAGGGATGCACATTTTGGCGGCTTGTTCTCCGATAGACCAGAACCCAGTTATGACTGCCGTTAGTCTACAGGCGTCCCGTCGATTCATGTTTATCAATGTCGACGATTGCTTGAGGTTGTAGGTGGGCCATAACGTCCTGCTGATTTTGCATTTCGTCTGGTCTCTCCATCTACAATCTGATGGTGCACCTAATGGTGTGAATACCGGTACTGCAAGAACGGTATTCATGGCAGATCCCCCTCTTGCAAGTTCATCGGCTTTTTCTTTACCTTCTATGTTCCGGTGTCCCGGGAAATTAAGGTTACTTTATGGTTTTCACTCAAGGTGGTGAGGCTATTCCTACTTTGCTCCACCACTTTAGAGGTTGTTGTAGCCGAGTCCTGTGCCTGGATTGCAACTTGGCTATACGAAGGAATAGCGATATTGCCCTTAAAAGAGAAATTCGTGATTAGTATCCTACAAGCTTCCCCAATTGTCAGTACTTCCGCCTGGAAGACAATGCTGGTATTAGGGAGACGCACAGATTTTTCAATTCCAAGTCTATGAGAATATATACCAGCTCCAACACCACAATCCATTTTACTGCCATCTTTATAGACTGTAGTGTCGAAGTTGTTTAGAGAGAATCCCTTATTCCATTCTTCCTTACATGGGGGGTGGCAAAGTTACTATTGCAAGTTAGTCAGTCCTCACCGATATTAACTGAGCTTCTCGTAATACATAATAGACTAGCGTGACCATAAGTTTTTTCTTTCCAGCGACCCGCTTCATTTAACCTAAATGCACTCATGGTTGCTGTCTTCTTTATATGTAGGTTGGAATAACGTGTGTCAGTGCATTGAGGGCCTCTCTAAGACATGATCTGATTGCACCGACCGTTTTTGCCCAGGCTGATCTTTGTATTCTGCCGAGCAATTTGGAATTGTACTCTCTCCCTAGAGCTTTCCACCAAACTGCCGAACCATACGATAAAATAGGTCGTATAACCGCCTTACCATTACCACTAAATTAACCTTTGTCACATGCATTTCTTTGTACGATTTTTTTTGCATGCATTTCTAAAGTCTTTGATCGCCATTCACTTGGGAGTGGTCAGAACAATTCTTCTGCATATGGTCCAAGCAGTTCCCAACTTTGGGCTTGGCCCAAGTATCCTCTGGGATACTAATGTGGGAAGGCGAAGTAACCCAATCTATCTGGTTGTGCGCTGGGTTTGGGATCCACTATTTGCGTCCGCATCCCTACAGAAGAGAAGGACGGTGCGGACAAATATTCTTTCTATGAGCGCTGCCCCCGCCAGGACATAAAGACCGTCCTTGGCGATTTCAATGCCAGAGTGGGAATGGAGGGAATTTTTGGTCCCGGAAACTAACGATTTACTGTAAGAACAAAGGCGACGATCTGATGACTGAAATCCAGAGCGTGCTTGAAGTATGGAGGAAACACTTCTCAAACCTACTAAATAGTGACAACTGCACATGCCACAGAGAATGTGAAGATCCCGATACCCCAATCGTTGACGACGGAACTGTCGTTCCGCTTTCCGACCATGACGAGGTGAGAATAGCGATAACGCGGTTAAAAAACAACAAAGCCGCATCAGCTTATATGCAAAATATGGTCGGATGAAAGCATGCCTGCCGATTGGAATTTTAATGTGCTCTGCCCAATCCATAAGAAGGGTGATCCTGCAATCTGTGCCAATTATCGCGGGATTAGTTTTCTATATATCGTCTGTAGGGTTCTAGCGAGTGTATTGTGTGAAACGATGAAGCCCACCATCAACCAATTGATTGGACCTTGCTAGCAAGGCTTCCTCTGCGTTGGAAAGGTCAGGTGGAGCAGGACTTGGCTTGGGGTGTTCAAAATCGCTTAAGCGGTTAACGCGCTAATCAAGAAGAAGCTTTAAATTCGTATTATTGTACTTCAGTCTAATCAATGATAAATCCAGTTGTTTCTCATTTTCAAGATTCTTGCTTACGCAGACGATTTCTGAAGATGCAAAAAAGAATGAGAATGCAACTGTCTACATATATATTGCCTATTACCTAGATATCCCCAACTTTTAAAATGAGTTCTTAAATAAGAGACAAACGAATTTATCATGACACTCAATACGATTTTGCAATAAACTTGTTCGCAAAATATTTAAGCCAGAAGTACAAAATTCCAGTTCAAGGTCTTAAAAAGCATTGCTACAAAAGATTATGATTTCCTCAGTAAATCTCGTGCAATATTTATAATTTACAGCAATACTCGTACAAAGGCACAAAGGCAACAATAAATATCAACCGAAAATAAAACGAATCTGTGACAAATACTGAAATACAGCAGAAATAGTCCACCGGTAAATATTCGAACTATGAAGGACATTCAGTGGGAATGGAAAAATTTAAATGGGCCCATTGGCAGAATGCTTAAATCAATGCGAAATGAAAAGTGAGAATGCGTAAATTTTATAGAAACAAGGAAAACAATGAAACTGGATTATCAGTCACAGCCTGCGGTGAGGCAGCAAGGCGCCGGTTCATGAAGGCTCAGCTGCAGAATTCACTGCGTCGTACCATACAGCAAGAAGTGTGCAAATTAACAAATGATAAGGAGATTTATGAGGAAATTTTTGCAATAGCCACATGAAGTTATCAGTTCATATATAAACTGAAGCGTTGTAAGAAAATGTGAACATGAACTTTCCCAAACCAGTTCACTTTATGTTCAGGTTATGTCGCCCTTTAATTCAATATTTTATGCACTTTCATATTGCACAGATTTTCGAGGTTTTGTGAGTGATTTTATTGGAAAGTCGTTTTTTTTGGTGGGTCCCAAGCGCGCGCTCGCGGCCTCGGCAGCACACCTCCATCCGATGGTCCAAATTTTCGATGACGCTGAGGTTTAATTGAGGTTCTATGCCGTTAATATGCCGAATTATCTCATCCTTTAGCTCTTGAATTGTTGCTGGCTTATCGACGTACACCTTTTCTTTCAAATAACCCCAAAGAAAGAAGTCGAAAGGTGTCAAATCTCGGCGGCCAATTGACATAGCCGCGACGTGAGATTATTCGGCCATCAAATTTTTCGCGCAAAAGAGCCATTGTTTCGTTAACTGTGTGACAAGTGGCACCGTCCTGCTGAAACCACATATCGTCCACATCCATATCTTCCGATTCGGGCCATAAAAAGTTCGTTATCATCTCACTGTAACTGCCTGACCGGACTCATTTTGGACAAAATACGGCCCAATGATGTCGCTGGCCTATTAACCGCACCAAACAGTCACTCTTTGTGGGTGCATTGGTTTTTCGGCACTCTTGGATTATCATTCGCCCAAATGTGGCAATTCTGCTTATTGACGAATCCACTGAGGTGAAAATGTGCCCACTATTGCCATTTACTGCCAACATTCATGATCAAGAGGCTTTAGTTCTTGAGTCAATTGCAACTTGTAAGCGTATAAATGCAAGTCTTTATGCATAATGTTCATCAACGACAAGCGTGAGAGGTGCAATTGTTGGGACGGCTCTTCAACCACACTATCGCGAACAGCAGCAATATTTTCTGCAGTACGAGCTGTACGAGCGTGCACTGGTGTTTTCTCATCTCCTACAGACCTGGTTTGCTCAAACTTTTGCACAATTTTTCCGATTGTACGCACATTTGGACCATTAAATTGGCCGAACAAATCACGAAGTGCGCGATATGCATTTTGATTTGAACGCCCGTTTTCATAATAAGCCTGAATAACTTGACCGCGTTGCTCGATTGTGTATCTTTCCATGGTTCAAATTGAATTAGTCTGAAATTGAAAAATGTCAAAAAAATGCAGAAAAAACTTGACGTTTAGGTGTGGTTCATATTCAACATCGGCCCTTGAAATTGAACCACCCTTTATATAGATGGCGCTGTGATCGATACATTTCAACTTATATATAAGTATACTATACTAATATTATACTATCCTTTTTATTGTCGGATTTGAATCATATTTTGATCTTCATAAAGGGCCCAGTTGAGCCCAAGAGTGTAACTTCTTTACTTTCTAGGTTGTGTAAACATTTTCCGAATCCGTTCATAATAAAGTTTATCTTATTTAAAAGGAAATTATATTTTAGTCATTATAATAACTAAATATTTATGCATTTAAAGAATTTAATGGTAAGGCCACATTCTGCGAATAAGCAATGATAGAACTGTAAAAAAGATCTTCGAAACAAATCCACAACGCGATAGAAGAAAATGTCGGCCGAGCAAAGGTGGAGACATAGAAAAAGATTTAAAAACCGTGGGATATCTGATGTCAAAAGAAAAGATGAAGACCGAATGACATGTAGGCGTATTGTAACTGAAGCAATGGTTCACACCGAACTGTGTTGTTATGATGATGTTGATTTATGCGCTCATACTAAGGTAAATATTAAAATGTTTTATTTACTATAAGAGGCGAATTATTGCAATAAGCAAGAAAATAGACCAGAGAATACGAAGAAAGAGCTGCATTCACTCCGTTTAAGATAAATGTGATTTTTGTAAGATCCTTTCACGAAAACGAACACCACTCCGCGGGTGAAGCCGCGAACAACATCCAGTACAATATATTTGCATAGGTATACTTAGCATCGAAAACCACACACAAAAGAAGCTTAAACGCAAATATATATGTACACATATTCATAAAAATACATAAGTTATTTTTTCCGTGCATATATTTTTGTTTCCGCTGCATTTCTAAATCAACGAAAATGATGCAGAGAATGAATTGCAAGAACATGTAACCACTTTCCGGTAGAAAAAAAATTATACCATGAATTAATAAAATAAAAATTCATTACATTTAGTCGTCGACATATAAAAGTCGTTAGCTTTTGTGGTTAACTTTTCTCTGTCACTTAGTATGACACTTTACATCCTTAAGCGTGTCTGTTTCCGCTGACGTATCCGGCAGGGTGGACGACATTAATCCCTGATCCATTGTCATTGCTTATGAGAAGCGTTCATAGTCAGCACACACACACACGCGCAAGGTAATGACCAGGTTGGCTGGCGTGCTTTGCTAGTGCTGCCAGTCTCACTAACACTTCCGTTTCCACTTCGTTTTTTGTGCATTTTTACACTCTCATTCATCAGCTATTCGCTGGTTACTGGTAATTGTAGCATTTGAGTGACTGCGTGCGATTTTCACCGCTTTCGATATTTTTACCTCGCATAAGTGGGATGAGAAAAATGTTGTGAATTAAAGTGAAACATTAGAGGGGTAAAAAAGTAAAAAAAAATTTTGTTAAATTCACTTGATATATGCACGTAGGTAAATAGTATACATTTTTTAGGAAAATGTGTTCATAGGGTAATGTTCGGAACATACACGGCGGCAATTTTTTTCTGCATATACTGTAACAAATCTGTAAAACTGCCACACAGTGTAACGTAGTCATATTGGGTGTGACAAAAAATAAAAGGTGGTGCAAAATTAATCATCCCATTGTTTTTAGAGAACTTTCTTATTATTGTGTTGGGGAATAAGTTCATAGCGTTTTTATATTTTCTTTTATTTTACAACGATTTGTTTGCTGTTTGGCAAAGGGTAAGTATTCTTTCGATAGAACTCTTTCTGCACTACAAAACTACAATATCTTAATTGTATTTTTGAGCAATTTAATTTGTGATTAGTTTTGAGGCTTGCAAATGGAATGCGCAGGAGGCAAAAAGTCAACATTTTCGACACCTGCTCTTCTTTGCTTTTCATCGAGGTCAAACAGTTGCCGGAGCAGCCCGGGACATTTGCGACGTCTATAGAGAAGGTGTCATAGGCGAGTCTATAGTACAGAAATGGTTTGCAAAGTTCAAAAATGGCGACTTTGATGTCGATGACACGTCCCGATGCGTAAAGCCTTCTAAATTCGATGAAGAACGTCTCAAATCACTTTTGAAGAAGAACGTTGCAAAACCAGTCGTGAATTGGCGTGAAAAATGAACTACAATCATGAAAGGATTCTCAACCCCCTTCATTCAATGTGATTTACCGACAAATTGGAAGCTTGGGTGCTTCATGAGCTCAACAATAGAAACAAAGAAATTCACCTTCAAATTGCTTCTTAGCCTCTGGCCCGCCATCAAGCAATTCGCGGTCATGACCAGTGCTTTTTGTACCGAATCATCACGGGAGATGAGAAATGATGCCTATATATCAATATAAAGCAATGCAAGGAGTGGTTGGCTCCATGAGATATGCCAACGCCGAGAGTCAAGCCGGATCTTCATCCAAAGAAAACCATATGTGCTTGGTGGGACTGGGAGGAAATGGTGCACTGGGAAATGCTCAGAAAGATTGCCACGGAGCTCTACACCGCGTGAATGAGGCTATTCGACTGAAAAGACCTGACCGACATGATTAAACCATACTTCTTCAGGACAACAAGCTCGAATGGGAGGTGCTTCAGCATCCGCCGTATTCTCCGGACCTTGCACCGACCGATTACTATTATATTATATTTTCCGCTCACTGTCAAACCATATGCAGGGCGTTACCTTTGATAACAAAGAGGTCTTTAAAAACTGGCTCAAAAATTCTTTGACACTAGATCAGGCGATTTTTGGCTGAACAGCATCAAGAAATTGGTCGAGAGGTGGAAAGAGGTTGTAAACAGCAACGGCGAATATATAATTGATTAACTTACTGGTATACAAGGTGAAGTCCAAAATAAACAAGACTAAGCTAAAATAGAAACGACAGAAGCTTTGTTCTGATAACTTCGAGTTCATATCCAAAATATTCCTCTCTGCTTTTGATACAATTTTTTCGCGATCTAAAAGCTATTCGAAAGAGTGTTTCAGGTCATTGACCGGAATGTCCTTAGGATGTATAGGTAGAAGTCACAGGGAATAGGTAGAAATAACAGGGAGCCATATCAGGCGAATACGGTGAGTGATTGATGGTTAAAATGTGATTTCTAGAGTCACAAGAGTGACTTGACTTTTTTTTTGACTTCTCTCATTGCAACTTTTTGAGTGGTGGTTCGTCTGGGGTCTTCCATTCGGTACTTTTTGTCGCTTAGTTTCAGGTTCATGTTGGAAACACAACGTTTAATTACCAAGTACAATTTTGTAAAGGAAGTTATCGTCTTTTCTCGCCTCTTTAATGAGGTCTTTCGAATGTTGAATTCTGAGCAATTTTTGGTCCTCAGTACCTTCCGTAGGCCCAAATTACCAGTTAAAATGCGAAAAATCGATGTTTTGGAGATATTCAACTCCGATTCCATGAATTTCAATGATGATTTCGGTTCATTTTTGATAAATTTACGAACAATTTCGATAGAGTCTTCGGTGATTACTGATTTTGAGAGGCCGGATTGTTCATTGTCATTTATGTCCTCACACCCATCTCTGAAACGTGTAAACCACTCAAGAACTCTGGCACGAAATAAACAATGATCAACATAAACTTTTTTCATCAATTCGAATGCTACAGTACACGTTTTACTGATTTTAAAACAAAATTTGATATTAACTCTTTGTTCGTAACTCATTTTTTTACCGATGACACAAACATACTGACACTTTAGACGCAATAACTTCGCTTCCATTGAACCGAATGTCACTAAGCTTTCACTAGAAGTCAGCTATGAATGTAACTTCCAACGCACAAACTCATTAAAAAGAGGCCCCATAAAAAATATTTGTATGACGCCAGTCGTGTTTCTTTTGGACTTCACCTTGTTAGTATTGTTTTTTGTTTAAATAAAATTCTTCGGTAAAAACGCTACGAACTTATTCCCCAACCTATAAATAAAAAAATGATTTTGATTGTTAGAAATCTTTATTTCGACCTTTACGCGCTGCATTGCTTGGCTGTTTGTATGTTGCAGCTGTCTAATTCACAAATGCGAAATATGATTGACGAACGCCGCTATTTGCAGAAATTATAGACGCTTCTGATATATATATATATATATAATATAGGGTGGGCCATATAGCGTTTGCTTTTTGAACCACCTATTTTTTTGAGAATGGTAACACAAATGACATGTCAAATGTGTTCATAATTTACTTAAAGGTTTGACAGTTACGAAATGGGACGCTATACGCTTGAACAAAAGAAAATCCACACGTTACTATAGAGAAGCAAATGCATCCACAAAGAGTCACTGTTTGGTGCGGTTTTTGGTCTGGCGGCATCATCGGGCCATTTTTTTCGAAAATGAGCGAGGAGCCGCGGTTACAGTAAATGGTGACATGCTCAACGAGTTGTTTCCAAAAATTGAAGAGGATGACATGGACGACATTTGGTTTCAACAGGACGGTGCAACTTGGCACGCTGCCAAAGTTACACTCGAACTTTGGGCTACCGTTTTTGAAAACCGAATAATCAGCCGAAATTCCGATATCAGTTGGCCGTGTCGTAGCAGTCAATTGAACGATATTATTTTTCATTTATAAATGACAATGTTCAATCTATAAAATAAAAAAAAATTTGAAAAAATATTGATTTTTTTTTATAGCCGATTCAAAAAGCAAATTTTACATGGCCCACCCTATATATAATTGGCGCGTACACACTTTTTGGGTGTTCGGCCGAGCTCCTCCTCCTATTTGTGGCTTGCGTCTTGATGTTGTTCCACAAATGGAGGGATCTACAGTTTCAAGCCGATACCGAACGGCAGATATTTTTTATGAGGAGCTTTCATTGCAGAAACACACTCGAAGGCTTGTCATTGCCTGCCGAGGGGCGACCGAAAAAAAGAACCATTTTCTTAGTTTTGAAAATTAATTAATTGTTAATTTTCTTAAGAAAAAAAAAACACTTTTCTTTAATTTTGGTGTTGCTTCGAGATTCGAATCGACGTTCTCTCTGAATCCCGAATGGTAGTCACGCACTAACCATTGAAGAATGAAGAAATATGAAATATGGGAAAGTAAGAATGTTAAATGTTACCCGAATTTGAAAAAATTCGGTTAACCCATTGCTTTTAACCCGAAAAATAGAAGTACTAGTAAGTAAAAATATTCCGATTTTGTTGAATTTTGGAGTACAATTTTATGTTATTCAGAAAACCAATTATTCTAAAGATCCTCCATTTCTTATATATCCCATGAAAAAATACTTTTTTGTACTGTTTTCAGCCTATTGGGTAGGCTCCTTATGGTAGGTAGGTAAGATGGCAAGAGTACCCCAGCTACACTTCAAGTAGCACTTACGTGCCGTTTTGATACCATAATGTGGGCTCCTTATATTTAGAAAATAATTTAATAATAAATCCAAGATAATATAGTTTTCTAAATGACCAATTCCATTTTATTTATTTATTTCATAATCTAAAAATGCATTATTTCGTACAGACAGTGAAAAACAGATTATTGCTAAATAATTCAATCCAAAATAAATTAAAGTTATAATTTACTTGTTTCATTGGAATGGATGAAAGAAAATGTAACATTTCTTATAATTTATAGAGAGATAATATTATATTAGATTCAATTTAGAATTTAGCTCAACTATTCATTTAATAACTCCTTGAAAGGGTTCTTTGTTGAAGAGAAATTTAGGCCAATATGATTTGAAAGCGAGCTAAATTCTCTCACAGTTGTAGAAATCAGAGCATTGGAAGCATAGGTAGTTTATTCAACCTTTCCTAACCAGAAAATATCATGACTTCTTAAGCTTCGTTGAGGAATATTGAAACTAATTTTCTCGAGTAGCGATGGGAAGTCACTTATCTAATCCAAAACGAAGGTGAGAGAGAGTATAGTCCTTCTAACGTCTAGTATTTGTAGATTAATGAGCAAGCATCGACTTTTATAGGATGGAATTGGATCAGTGATATTCAAAGGACACACAGCATAATAGACAAAAGCTTTCTGGACACATTCAAGCCTACTAATATGACAAGCATATGGTCTCCAATTAAAGATTGCATATTCCAGCTTTGAACGCACAAGAGAGCTTTAGAGTACATGGATCAACAAAGTCCGAACTAAAACGTTGAATTAAAGCAAGTATGGGATATGACTTTGAAATGGCGTAGTTTAAGTGCCTTCGAAAAGAGAATTTAAAGTCAAATATTTACCACACCAAGATCAATAATTTCACTTCGATTGGATAAACTAGACCCACCAATGTGGTAGGAAGTGGGTAAAAGTGAACACGATTTAGTATAAGAAACACAACAGAAACTTGCTTATATTTAAATCTAACTTAATTCTGTACACCGAGCAATGACGTTATCTAAATCAAATTACAGATTTATAAAGTCCGCTGTAGTTGCGATTATTGAAATAACTGGAAATGTCATTAACAAAAATTATAAAAAGTAGGTGACCTAGTATACTTCCTGGGGTATACCAGAGGACGCAACAACCTTGTGATTAACCTTATCAAATGTTTTGAAAAGTATGTGTACAAGGTCAACTTGAACATTTTTTTGCACTGATGATATACTATATTCAGAAAACACTATACGATTTGAAACAGTGGATCTACAGAAATAAACGATTAACTGCAAAATAAATTTTATCATTCACTATAAGTTCAAATAATTGTGAAACCGGGGCTAATTAGGCGATTGGTCCATAATTCGCAATATTATTTTTACTGCTACTTTTGAATACTCGATTAGTGGTTGTTACTTTCCAGTCATCTGTGAACTCTCCCCGTTCAAGGGAGTTGTTGAACATTAATAAAAGTGGATAGGCAATTGCAAATCAGTTTTTAGAAAGATACGAAGATATCCCATCTACATCAGATTTTGTTTTGATGCTTTGAGTTGCCGAATTCTATCTTCAACATCAGAAAGCATTAAGATTAACGAACCAATATTCACTGAGGAACTCATATTCAAGTGACTCTCATGAATCAAATCCGAGCCTGCTTTAAAATTTAAACGGACGAAATGTGCAAAAATATTAGCTGTATTTAGAGAGAAATATGCTTGAGTTTCAACGGAGAGAATACTTGAGCATGATTTCCTGGATTAAATATATCGCCAGAAGGAACTAAAAAGAGCTACCGTTTAGTAATAGATTACAGAAAACTAGGTTACAATAGACGATAAAACCCATTTCCAAACATTGACATAATTTTAAACAAATTATTATTATCATTATTAGCAGGCCCGTGCGCAGACCCTCAAATTTAGGGGTGGTTCAACTTTTGTTGCAGTCTGATATGTATAACTTTGCTTGTGTTTATAAATTTATGACACAGTACACGCTTAAGTCACAGTTTTGGATATGATGAATCAGGGATTGGTGGTAGGGATAAATAATAATCAAGAAAAGATTGAAATTAATTTATTATAATATGCTTTATAATAACTCATCGATATTCTCATGCTTTATTCGTACATAAATTGTTTTCTCTGTACATCTAATCGATTTATGTTATTAGCTATTATCAGATTTTATATAAGTAATTGAACATATACTATAGATTTATTACTATTTGAGTAAAGGCAAACAAACGTTTCTACGATTCATTTGTTCGAGTCATGTCAAAAATTTTTTTAAAGCTTCGGCTTGCACGGGCCTGATTATTAGTATTATAGGGAGGATGAGTCCAATACTTTACCACGTTAATCTTGGCAAAAGGGTATCATCGAATTTTAGTAAAGAAGGAAGAAAACGGGTTGCATGAGTTTATAAGAATGCCATTCGGCTTTAAAAATGTGCCAGCCACATTCCTACGGCTAATGAAGGAACTTTTTAGAGACTACATAAAAAAAAAAATACCAGTCTAACGGTTAGACGCGATACCTTCCATAAAACCTTCCGTAAAACAAACTGAGAGAGAATGAGACGAAAGCAGCATTAGGAGCGGGATAATTATACATAGGTTCATTATAATATTGCTATAAAGTTCATATTTTATTTTCTTCATTTTATTATTACTCATCCTAAATGTTTTCAATTTCAACATATGATACGAGTGTGATTGTCAACATATCTTTGAAATACCGCGTCAATTCTTGTTTTTGATCTCATTCTCTCTCAGTTTGTTTTACGGAAGGTTTCACTTCTATCGCGTCTAACCGTAAGACTGGTATTTTTTTTTTTTTCTGTCGAAATTCACGACACTTTTCTGCATTATTTTTCGGCATAATTGCGGTAAATATTTAAAAATGAAAATATTTACGAATATAAAAATACGGACGCAATACAGCACACGCGGTTGCTATTATGAGCGTCGTAACGCGTATAATACACAGACGTACTAACATACACGCAAACATTCGTAGGACGCTTGGTTTGAATTTTTTATACATATGTATGTATGCTATACTATGGCCTAGCCTATGTACGTACATACATATTTGTGTTCTGAACTTCCAGCAAAACAATGCTTATTAATATACACATATGCATCTACATACAACCGCACACACAGGCCGCTCACTTTATTGCTGTAAATGCGTATGTCGTCCAAAGCTAAAATTCTATGCCTAGCGACTACAAGAACAAAATGCATTAATAGGCGCAGGCGTAGCGGCCATCATCCTAGTTGCCATAGCGCTGAACAGTCGCGGCGGCGCCGAACAGTTTCAACTATTGTACTGTGCAACAAAAACTCATCATCAAAAAATTGATTTATAAATTCGAGCTCATAGTTCTAAGAGCAAGTACTTTCATTCATAAAACGAGCCGCCCATATGCTAATTTTCTCGACAATTCGAACATAGTCAATATTGGAATATTTCGCGTAGAATTATTTGCCAATATTCAATTTTTGTCAAGTCGAGTGCCAGCGGCTCCGTAAATATGTTTGCACCCATATATGTATGTAAATATATGTTTCTAAATGCTCGACAACCGCAGCTGCCTGTTCAAGGTTACTGTACATTAGGCCGGGTCGATTTGTGGGAAGGCAAAAAAATCGCCCATTGCTCTGTGAAAATCATATTCTAGGGATCAGAACAAGAAATTTTGCCGAAGGAACCATACCTCTAAAACGATTTCTGATGTCCCCCAATATGGGTCGAACTTTTTAGTTTCTTTCTATAACTCACATTCATTCATTTACATATGTTCTGACTAAATAAATTTCTTAAGAGAAAAAATAGATAATATTATAAATAAATAAAAATAAAGAAAAAACATAGCCATTTAGCTGATTTTTTCATGTAAAGGCCAAAAATGGTGATATTTTGAAATTGGGGGACATCAGAATTCGTTTTAGAGGTATGGTTCCTTCGGCAAAGTTTCTTATTTTGATCCCTAGAATACGATTTTCATAGAGCAATGAGCGATTTTTAAATCGACCCGCCCTGCTGTACATGCAATGCTGTGCCTATGAATGTGCGCTGTGCCTATGAATGCGCGCTGGATTTCTTGAGAAATTTTACCGTATGTTTTGCTGTGGCGAGGCACATATGTACATACACACAACATATATAGATATATCCGCATATATACATACATATATAAATTCACAAATTTAAATTTGCTTATGCCATCCTTCTGTGTGCCTGGTAATGAAGCATTTTCTATACATACATATATATACGTATATCTTTTTTCTTCTTCTTTTTGGTGTCGCTTTTTCGTTTCACTTTTTCTCAAATCACTCCCAACGATTCTAAAGAAGTTTTCACTTCAAAAACTTGAGTCGCACATTTGGACGATGCCTTAATATTTAGTACATCAATAACTGAACGCATCAAACGTTAAGTAAGGTTGACCTGGTCGATTTGAATTTAAGGTGATATTTCACAATAACAAAATTCTTTTGGTGTTTTTTGTTTGCTCCATTCAGTTGTGAGGTACAGGGTGTTAACGATGGAAGTTAACCAAGAGAAAATGAAACTTTGGTTTCACGATTCCGTTTAGGCATTTTTGATGTTAAAGAAAATGTTGATAAAATCACAGAAATAATAGAAATTGATCGGCATATTAGTAGCTCTTCGTGACCGTGAAGCAGTTTTAAACTACTTACGCAAAAATTTTACTCAAAAAAAATGGATTTCTTTTTCCGCAAACAAATATATTATATATAACAAATAAAGTGATTGAAAGTTTTGTAATACCCAAAATTGAAAAGCAAATAAAAAGTTTTTTTAGGACTTTTATCGAAAATTCGATATTTTAAAAATGACGTACGAATTAATGCAGAATAAGCTTTTGAACAACTTAAACTATTCATCAGTTCACATCCAATTTTACGATACCCAAGCTTTGGAAAAAATTTACACTTACCACAGATGCATACGCAAAAATTTTACTCAAAAATAATGGATTTCTTTTTCCCCAAACAAATATATTATATATAACAAATAAAGTGATTGAAAGTTTTCTAATACCCAAAATTGAACAGCAAATAAAAAGTTTTTTTAGGACTTTTATCGAAAATTCGATATTTTAAAAATGACGTACGAATTAATGCAGAATAAGCTTTTGAACAACTTAAACTATTCATCAGTTCACATCCAATTTTACGATACCCAAACTTTGGAAAAAATTTACACTTACCACAGATGCATTAAATTATGCAATTGTCGCACCAAAACAGCAACAAGTCAGCCTTGAGAGGAGTTGCTTCGCTTGGCTGAAAGCGGTCAATTTCCGAGCATTGTGTTTTCTGACGAGAAATCAGAAGTTACATTGCTCACATTGAGCAATTCGTAAACTCCCAAAACCAGAGAGTTTATTTGACCAACCCCTCATACGAGAATTTGAGTCATCGATTGGCCACCAGGAGGCAGCACACGCCACAGGTAATGGTTTGGGCCGCTGTAACCGCAGATGGGCGTTCTCCAATCGAGCCTGGCGTCAAAGTAAATGCGAAATATTATCGGGAAAGTATTCTGGAGGTTGCCTTGCAACTGTGGGCAGACAACCATTTCAGTGGCAGACCATGGACGTTTCAGCAGGACTCGGCACCGTCTCACAAAGCTCGAGGGAACCAAGAATGGCTGAAAAACAACGTTCCTTACTTCATAACGTCCACACAATGGCTCTCAAATTCACCAGACCCGAATCTGATGGATTATTTTCTTTGAGCCATTTTGGGGAGCAAGGTCCGAACTAAAAGATTCACCAGTCTCGAGACGCTGAAAAAAGCCATTGTTCGCGAGTGAGCCAAAATACCTGCAAGTCACATTCCGGCACCTTGTGACTCATTTCTGGACCGTCTCAAGGCCATAGTCAAAGCAAAAGGTGGTCATATCGAGCAAAAGTAAATTTGTTCCTAATTTCGTATTATTTTCACACATTTAAAATAAAAGAAATTTTTCAAACTAAATTTATGGCTTAGTTGGTTACACTTCGAGTTCATTTTTTTACATTTGAAATACGAATCTTTTATTTTTTTCTCAATATTATTTTCCGCGAATAATAACAGTGCTTGTTTTTTATAAAATTATGCCATTAATGACGGGGCACAAAAGGCCATGAGACTTGGTTTTAACGCTCCCTTCAGCATATTTAATATAATACAAAAGACTCGCCTTTCAAGTAGAAAATAATAGAAGAGTTTTCTTTCAACAAATAATTGACGACCAATTTTTTTATTCAGCTGATGCAATGTTTTTGTAGCAAAGCCACTTTTTAAGCAGAGGAAGGCCTGCTTTGCGCTGAAAAGATCAGATGGAGAAGGACTTGACTTCAATTGGTGTGCCCAGTTGGCGTCGGTTAGCACGCGGAAGAAACGAGACTGGCACCTTTTGTTAAACTTGGCCAAAACGGTTATGGCGACAACCAACAAGAAGAAGTTACATCTGCGCTTAACATACTCTTCATTTTCACTATCTGGAGCCAACCAAAAAAAATAAGTTCAGGACTTCATGTATGTAACTTCTGCTTTTCATGACAGTTGGATGAAATCGGGGCAATTGTTGGGTCCATAATTATTAAATGTGTGCATAGCAGTTACCATAAGGAATGTGTGAAAATGTGAATTGACTTCAAAAAGTGAAAAAAAAAACATGAACACGTAAAGTTTCCGGAGATAGCGGCAAGCGTTGGCAGCTGTTGCTGATCGGTGTGCACACGGGGCACAAATTGTCACTGGCCGCACTATGCGCTGGCTGAATTGAAAAATGCGTACGCGTACGCGCAAGGAAATTGCGTTGTTGTGCGTTATATTAATGGAAATTTGCGGCCAAATGGCGCTCAACGCAAAAGCGACTTACTTATTACTTACATACATACAAACGTACTATTACACATCTTTTACTACTTCTACTGCCACTTCTTCCATTACCCCTTGCTGTTGTCATGCACGTTCTGCCATTGTCATCGGTACAACAACAGCAACTGCAAGAACAAAACTCACTCATACTCGTGCATGGCTGTTAATGCTTTATTGTTGTTATTGTTGTGAAATTTTTGTCATCGTTACCCATTTTGCGAGAAAGATTTACGAGTTGTGAGCGATTGGAAGGATGCTAAGGAAGCGTATAAGGACGAAGCATGGAACTGGCCAGGCACGTTGACAGTTGTATGGCACACCGGAATTGCTACGGGGAGTGCACTGAATGTACTCGAATGCAAATGGCATAACTTGAACGTGAATGTTATCGGCACATGCGTGCAATGATAAATGAATGAGGATGTATGTACGTATATATGTATGGAAGGCACAGTTGAAACTTGTGAGGGGCTGTTGTGAAGATAAATTATAAAAAGCACAATATTCAAGATATTGTAAATTTATTGATATACGAATACGGAACTTGCGTTAATAGATTTGCAAATGGTAATATGGCAATAATAAATTCGTTAAAAATAACGTTTTTGTACACACACGTTAGCATAAGTGTATTTATGATGGGAAACATGTTGTGTGATGAGAGTTAAATGTAGATCAAAAGAAAAAATATTAGGCCTTCTATTCGCAATTTCCCCGCTCCCTATCTCTATGCACGATTAACTTGACGAAAAATTTGCATGCGAAAGCAAAAAAAAAGTTATCGAGTAAGATTCGCCGCTATCGAGTATGGTTATAGCTCATTAGGCAGCTCTCTTCCCGCATCGCCGACATATGTATGTGTGTTCATTTGTACCAGTTGCTTCATCTATTCGCCACCTGCTAAGCCTTTTGACTCAAAACTGTTAATTCAACCGCACAAATATGTTAACCTTCTACTAACAGTTTCACAGCCAATATACTTATATAAAACTAGCAAACCCGGCCCCCTTCGCTGGGCACACTAAAATAGAATAGATATGGTTTAGAACAGAAAATATATGATTTTCATATTAAAATTTTTTTTCCACGAACACATAATTTCATTCAGATTTCACATTAAATTCTCAAATTTCGTAAGAAATTATTCACTGTTCCAAAATCCACTCCAAAAAAATTCACAAACCATTTTTACATGTTGCACTTACGTTTTTTCCTTATGGCATCCAAATCAGAAAGAAATATTGACACATTGTAACTCACACTGTCAATTTGACAGATCAGTTCCGCCCCAAGCGTTAAAAAAGTAAGCGACATTATGGCTGGTTCAAAAGAACGCTGTACCCGTTGCCACTGCTCCGAATTACAACCAAACTTTACGAAACCCATTTTCAATACTTACTTAACAATGTGCGTAAGTTTGGTTTAATTCGGTGCAAAGACACGGCGGGTCCACGTTTTGGCATATATTTCGAGACCCTAGTCATCAATAGGTATGAAAATTACCCCGTATTAAAGCACTTATCAACAGCTTTCATTTGATACCCATATTGTACATACACAACCAAAGGTTACCCGGGTCCACGTTTTGGCCTATATCTCGAGACCCCAGTCACGGAGCGGCATGAAAAATACTCTGTTATAAAGCATTCACCAACAGCTTCCATTTGATACCCATATTGTACATACACGTCCGAAGGTTACCCGAGTCCACGTTTTGACCTATATCTCGAGACCCTATCTACCAATAGGTATTCAAACTATACGGAAATCATCTTCAATACCTACTTAACAATGTGTGTAAGTTTGGTTTAATTCGGTTCAAAGACACGGCGGGTCCACGTTTTGGCATATATTTCGAGACCCTAGTCATCAATAGGTATGAAAATTACCCCGTATTAAAGCACTTATCAACAGCTTTCATTTGATATCCATATTGTACAAACACATTCTAGGGTCCACGTTTTGGTTTCTATCTCGAGACCCTAGTCACGGAGCGGATGGAAATACTCTGAACTAAAGCATTCACCAACAGCTTCCATTTGATACCCATATTGTACATACACAACCAAAGGTTACCCGGGTCCACGTTTTGACCTATATCTCGAGACCCTATCTACCAATAGGTATTCAAACTATACGGAAATCATCTTCAATACCTACTTAACAATGTGTGTAAGTTTGGTTTAATTCGGTTCAAAGACACGGCGGGTCCACGTTTTGGCATATATTTCGAGACCCTAGTCATCAATAGGTATGAAAATTACCCCGTATTAAAGCACTTATCAACAGCTTTCATTTGATATCCATATTGTACAAACACATTCTAGGGTCCACGTTTTGGTCTCTATCTCGAGACCCTTGTCACGGAGCGGATGGAAATACTCTGAACTAAAGCATTCACCAACAGCTTCCATTTGTCCACGTTTTGACCTATATCTCGAGACCCTATCTACCAATAGGTATCCAAACTATACGGAAACCATCTTCAATACCTCCTTAACAATGTGTGTAAGTTTGGTTTAATTCGGTGCAAAGACACGGCGGGTCCACGTTTTGGCATATATTTCCAGACCCTAGTCATCAATAGGTATGTAAATTACCCCATATTAAAGCACTTATCAACAGCTTTCATTTGATATCCATATTGTACAAACACATTCTAGGGTCCACGTTTTGGTTTCTATCTCGAGACCCTAGTCACGGAGCGGATGGAAATACTCTGAACTAAAGCATTCACCAACAGCTTCCATTTGATACCCATATTGTACATACACAACCAAAGGTTACCCGGGTCCACGTTTTGGCCTATATCTCGAGACCCCAGTCACGGAGCGGCATGAAAAATACTCTGTACTAAAGCATTCACCAACAGCTTCAATTTGATATCCATATTGTACAAACACATTCTAGGGTCCACGTTTTGGTCTCTATCTCGAGACCCTAGTCACGGAGCGGCTTGAAAAATACGCTGGACTAAAGCATTCACCAACAGCTTCCATTTGATACCCATATTGTACATACACATCCGGAGGTTACCCGGGTCCACGTTTTGACCTATATCTTGAGCCCTATTTCCAAAATAAAATATAATCCGTGTTGCTCGTGGATGATGTAGCTTTCGAATGGTGAAAGAATTTTTAAAATCGGTCCAGTAGTTTTTGAGCCTATTCATTACAAACAAACAAACAAACAAACAAAGTTTTCCTCTTTATAATATTAGTATAGATAATAATTAAAAAAAACGGATGTAGGGTATTTCTACCTGAAACACATATGGTCCATGAGCGTAGAGGGACATTTTTGCTTCTGCACGTTCATGAAACACATGTAGGGATGTGACCTCGAGTCGAAAAAATCGATCATTTAATAATCGATTTTTTTCGTTTCAAGATAAATCGATTTATAAAAAATCGATTTTTGAGGGAATAATCGATTTGTGTGGATATTTCGATTTTTTAATACGAAAAATGCATATTTGATATATAAGTATGAAAAAATATCTAAAAGGACGACTTTAAGATTATAAATACATATTCAAATTAATGATACATATATACATTTTTTAGTACTCTTAAATATTTTATTGCAGTAAAAATAATAATAGGTCTATTTATAAGTTCGTGCGGTTTTACAACAGATGGCGTAACTTGATTATTATTCCATCGATCCACATTTCCAAACATTCATTGGAGAGCTACTGTCGTAAGGCACAAACGTCAGTACAAGTTTTTTATTTGAAGCGTAAACAACAATATTTTTACCACACTTGAAAATGTCGAATTTCGTGCCAAATAATGTGTTTTTGCGGGGAATTCTTCTTCATTATTTTAATATGAAGAAAAAAGCAGCCGAAAGTCATCGTATCTTGGTGGAAGTTTATGGTGAGCATGCTCTATCTGAGCGAACGTGCCAGAAGTGGTTTGCACGCTTTAAAAGTGGTGATTTTGGCTTGGAAGACGAAGAACGCGAGGGTGCGCCGCCAAAGTTCATGGATACCGAATTGGAGGAATTGCTCGATCAAGATCCGGCTCAAACGCAAGAAGAGGTTGCAAAAACTTTGGGAGTTGATCAATCAACCATTTCCAAACGTTTAAAAGCCATGGGAATGATCCGAAAGGTAGGCCATTGGGTGCCGTATGAATTGAAGCCAAGAGACGTTGAACGCCGTTTTATGGCATGCGAACAACTGCTTCAACGGCACAAAAGAAAGGGTTTTTTGCATCGAATTGTGACTGGCGATGAAAAGTGGGTCCATTACGACAATCCAAAACGTCGGGCAACGTATGGATACCCTGGCCATGCTTCAACATCGACGTCGGCGCAGAATATTCATGGCCTGAAGGTTATGCTCTGTATCTGGTGGGACCAGCTGGGTGTTGTGTATTATGAGCTACTGAAACCGAATGAAACGATTACGGGGGATGTCTACCGACGACAATTGATGCGTTTGAGCCGAGCACTGCGAGAAAAACGGCCGCAATACGCCGATAGACACGACAAAGTTATTTTGCAACATGACAATGCTCGGCCACATGTTGCACAAGTGGTCAAAACATACTTAGAAACGCTCAAATGGGATGTCCTACCCCACCCGCTGTATAGTCCAGACCTTGCGCCATCCGATTACTATCTCTTCCGATCGATGCAACATGGCCTGGCTGACCAGCACTTCCGTAATTACGATGAAGTCAAAAAATGGATCGATTCGTGGATTGCGGCAAAACCGACCGAATTTTTCACAAAGGGAATCCGTGAATTGCCAGAAAGATGGGAAAAAGTAGTAGTAAGCGATGGACAATATTTTGAATATTAAATTTGTAACCATTTTACGTCAATAAAGTTTCAAATTTCGAAAAAAAACCGCACGAACTTATTCATAGTCCTATTACAAAACTATAAGAGTACAAAATATAGCAATATAACAAACAAAACTAAGAAAATAAAAGAAAGCTATCTTCAAGCTTTTAGTTTAAGTAATAAAAAAATTCAATTAAATAATTGCCACAAATGTTTTGTATCAATTAACATTCGACTAGAATCAAAATAAAATTAAACGATTAATTTAAGTATTAAATATAACGAGAATTGTTGGGTATGAACATTAAAAAAGAAAAGGAAGCTTCCTCCAAACCTCAAATCAAAATTTATCAGAAACTTAAAAAATTATTGCCATAAATCTTCAGTCAAAGAGTTTAAAAATAATAGTTTTGGTAGTCGCTTTCCTAAAATACGGTTTCGAGTTTTTCTGACAATATTCCCAGCCTTCGAAAATAATCTTTCAGCTGGTGCAGAAGTGGCCATCACTGAGAGGTGTTTCAAAGCTAAGTCTGTTAATTTTGGAAAAGTTCCCTCAGAACTTCTCCATACATCGAGAGGGTCTACTTTAAGATTTGATAATGGCGCTGCGATATATAAATCTATCTCTGTATTTTTTGTCATTGACGTATTAGCAGCCATTATTTTGTTATGGTGTACCTGCCATATATCTTGATCGTCGCTGGCAACTTGTGATGAAACAGATGATCCAAAATCGGTCACCAGTATAGTATCATCATTCCTAGTATTTAAACTTAGGCATCGGTTGGTATAATTAATTGTTTTTGACAAAGATAATGGCTCATCTAAATGAATTTTTTTGAATCTAGGATCCAAAAACGTTGCGACTGAGAAAAGGTGAACTTTCTGTATGTTTTCAAATCTTTTTTTTAGTTCTGTTTGCAATGAATATTTGAATTGATTGGCCAAATCACTGGTTATCGGTATAGCGTCTAACAAAGTTCTCAAGCACTTGATAATAGGTATAGCTTTACTAGCTGTCACATATTTTTCAGCGCTCATTTCTTCGGTAACATTGTGAAAAGGCTTTAAAACTTTTCCAATTTCTTTGAGCACAACGATTTCGTTTGCTTGAAGCATTTGGGGTGCATTCGGATGGTTTATTAAAATAGATCCAATTGTGCTGCTCATTAACACAAAACGTTCAATCATAAATAATTGTGAGTTCCATCTTGTAGACACATCTCCGACCAAATGCTTCAATTTTCCTTCAACAACGCTTTCCTGCATTTGCATCTGTCGCAATTCTTCAGCGCCTACACCACTTTGGTGGAACCAAGTTACGATTTTTCGTACTTTATCCAAAAAAAGTTTAACATCAGAGGAACTCACAGAATTTTCAACTACTAGATTCAACGTATGTGCTAGGCATCGAATATGTTTTGCTCTGCCGAAAGTAATCTCAATAGCTTTAACCATGTTAGCGCCATTGTCTGTAGTAACACTCACAATTTTGTCATGCGACAAACCCCAATCTTCACAAACATTAAGAACCATCTCCGATAAATATTCGCCTGTATGATTGTCATGAAGCGGTTCACATGCGATATTCACCGATTTCATTTCAAAATTTTCTATAAAGTGAACAGTCACGCCTAAAAAACTTCTTAACTGCATATCCTTCCATTCATCTATTGTAAGATAGACGTTTTTAACAGACCGTAATTTTTGTTTAATAAGGGTCTTTTTTTCGTCATATTTAGTATCAATGAGATCTGTGATAGTTTTACGACATGGAACCTTGTACAAAGGAACGATAGTTTTCATTAGCTTTTTGAATCCTGTTCCTTCCACCATATTGTAAGGAAGACTGTCCCGGCATATCATTTCTGCGATGCTGTTTGTTATTTGTTTATTTTTTTCTCCATCTGAGGCATATGCTGAAATTCTTGAAAAAGCCGCTCCGATAGTTGATCTAGCCCGTTTTGGAGTTAACGACGAAGCCTCAGTGTCTGTCAATGGCGAATGCACCAATGAATCATTATGCCTCAAATTGGTAGTATCCTGGACATCAACTTCATGTGAATTCTGCGGTGATAAAAATAAAAACAAAATATAATTTAAAATATTTTAAATAATAACTATTACATCAAATAATGAGTTTTACCTCGTCAGCTTGTAAGACATCAGAATGTTTTCTTTCCATGTGCTGTTTCAAGTTTGTAGTGTTATTGCATGTTTTTAACTCTTTTGGGCAGTATTTACATTTTGCGGTTGCATTTTCCTTCCTTATTGTAAAATACTTGCGCCAGCAGCTTCTGGGTGTTTTAGCAGCGGAAGACATTTTTATGGTTAAACCAATATTTATTTCGACACTTCAAAGCTTCCAAGAAATAAATAAAGGCAGGATCACAATTCATTACATATTTGTACGTAAAGATGGCACTGATTTTTATCGACTTGTTCACATTAGTTAGCTTACTTATCCATTTTATCATCCGTCGCACAGATGGCACTATTTACAAAAATCGATTTAAAATGTGTAATTCATATAATCGATTTATTAAAAATCGATTTTCGCCTTTAATAAAATCGACTACAAAAAATCGATAATAAGAAAAAAAATCGATTAAAGCAAAAATCGATTATTTTTTAACATCCCTAAACACATGTGGTTTATATACCCCCTGACGCACATATAGCTCAGGAACGTATCAGTGCTTATCAGGCGCACGTTTCCTGAACCATATGTGGCTCAGCAGACAGGGAACGTGTTAATTATGTGGGAATTACTAATATAGAACGTGAAAATAGCGTTTTATTTCGCTGTAAAATTGTATGTGCATATAATTACATGGAATTCAGTACATACATAGATACATATGTACACATGTCCGAAATGAAATAATGCGAGCGATTCGTAAATACATACATATATACGTCATCATACGATGTAATTCAACATTAATGAGGTGTGGTGAGATTATCGCTACGCCTGTTGCTTCATTCGGTTGACAGCGAACAAACACACAAACAGCTTTTTTTGGAAAAAGAGCTGCTTTTGTTTAAACAATTTTGGTTAAATAACAAATATATCAATTTTTTTTTTGATGCAGAACGAAAGTAAATATTTCAAAGTTAAACTCTAAGAAAGTTTCATTTTAATTGGTTGATTCGTTTATGATTTATGGCCGTGAAAACAAAAAAATTATGTTTTTTTGCCACATTTTGACCGATTGCCACGCCCCCTTTATATATTTCTTCACATTATATAGATATAAACCTTCCTCTTCAATCAATCTATCTTTAAAAAAAAACCGCATCAAAATCCGTTGCGTAGTTTTAAAGATTTAAGCGTATACGGGGACATAGGGACAGAAAAAGCGACTTTGTTTTATAATATGTAGTGATTAACAGTTTATTTTATACTAACACTGATCCTCTAAAATCAATAACTGTTAACAATCGATATCTCTGTTGTCTTAAACAATGCAAGATAACAGAGAGGCCTTTTTCGCTTGTGCGAACCAGCAACTCGAGACGATTTCGGCCAAATTAGGTAAACAATTAAAGGTACTTTTAAAACATTTATAAACAAACAAGCGAATACAAATTTTATTATTTAACTAGTTTATTCATTTATAAGTGGAAAACAACAAACTTTGACAACTATTACATTCTGTAATTAGTTTTGGTGTGATATTTAGTGAAACAGTAGCCAAGATGCATCCTAGGTTTATCAGGACATGTATCACTGTAATACAAAATTTTTCGCCTACCTCCAGGCGTGTTACAGTTAGATCAAACCCTTTTTGGCTAAGACCATAGTGCCGTAGCAGCGCCCTATTCAAATCACTCAATCAGACTTCAAATTACTCGAGCACTGCAACAATGCTGCTTGAGTTCACACTTGAAATCGGCCAAACGCTGCACGAGTGGAAAGAGTTAAATAACATTAGCAGTATTCCCACTGCGCCTGTTACTTATTGTTTAACTGTAAAATCACTTTTTGAAGTGAAACTTCTTTAGCGGCGGTCTGATATTTGAGCAAGAATGGAGAGTGAATTGGAAAAAATGTAACGTTTAGAGATTTCGTGACGCGAGAGAGAAAAAAAGATACAATGTAGAGAGAAGGAGAAAGAGAGCTATACATTTTCTATGCCTAAGACATAGGCTTCGTTGTAAGACAGAGTATACAGATATATAACATAGAGAGAAAGAGAAGGAGAGCTATACATCATATACATCAGTTTAGGCTATCCGCGTCTCCTGACTACCATATGAAACTGTGTTTGTGATTGGCGTACTGTACATGATAACAACGAATATAGATGTGGCAGACGGCTTGGCAAATGGCGCAGTGGGCAAGTTAGTGCATCTCGAATTTGATGACAATGGAGAAGTCACCGTTGCATGGCTTGAATTTCCGGATTGCTCTTCCACAGGTCAAAAAATCAGAAAAAAAGTAATAATATAATATCATAATACCAGTAAAACAGCGGTACCAATCGGACGACGCACATCAACAATCCCGCTTAGCAACAACAAAACGATTAACGCTAAACGATCACATTTACCATTAGTTTGTGCTTGTGCGACGACCATTCACAAGTCTCAGGGAAGCACGTATTCTGAAGTTGTTTACGAATATGATAAAAAACATTCGCAATCATTAGTTTACGTTGCTTTATCACGAGTCACTTGTATTGAAGGATTATGGATTATAACGAACGGAAATGATTTTAGATTCTACCATGGTCGACGAGCATCAGTCAGTATGTCTCATTTACAGGATGAATTCCGGAGACTATCGTTAAAGACTGGAAACTGTGGATAAACAAATAATCGATTTCATGACTCAGAGAAGAGGGCTATCTGTATATACTCTTAATTGTCAGAGCCTACGAGCACATTCCGCAGATTTAACAGACTCTGCCATCCGCAAATCGAGTATAGTACCTTTGTCCGAAACTTGGTTATACGATAACGAGGATATTAGTATACCGAATTTCAATTGCGTCATCAAATATAAGCGACTAAATGTTAGAGCTGGCGGTGTGGCAATCTACCACAATCAAGATGATAGCGTAAATATCGTGACACCAAACATGGAAATGACTGCAATGACTATTGTCATAGCCGCCATCTATATCTCACCGAACGAAAATCTTGATGTCATAATATATTCCATTCACCGCTCACTACTGGTTTACAGACACGCAGGTGCAAATGCACTTGGAAGAGGCGAAGACAAAATTCCATTGATTCTCGGGGGAGATTTCAACGTAAATTTCGGATCCAATGATTCTTTGCCGTTGATTCAATTTCTTCGAGAAACATTCGGTTTGCCGATAAACAATAAACCTAAAGAATCAACAACAAAATCCGGAACTACACTAGATGCAATTTTCACACGTTATCTAAAAAATATTGAATCACGTACATATATTTCATATTTCAGCTATCACAAACCAATTATATCAGTATTACCAATTGAACCACCAACAGATGATGGCATAATGCATATATGTATTAATAAAATCGAATTTTGGTTACACAAATTGTATACTGTTGTATTTCTTTTGAAATTATCCCTGTCTCCTTCTCTTCCTCTCTTGCTCTCTCTCTCTCTCTTATTCACACTCACTCACACACAGAAGTTTCACTTCTACCACGTGTACGATGCTGCACATGATTTTTTTATCAACCTTAATTAGTCTGGTAAATTGCTTCAGAGCTGATTTAGTTTCATGAAAAAGTGAAAATGCTGAGAGAAAGTGTGAGGTCAAGAATTGTTAAAAGTTTTAAATGCTGTGTGGTTTATTACTTGTAGTTGCTTGAACCTTTCACGACCTTTACTAATCTGTTGAGAAAGTCGTAGATAAGGCACCTAATTCGAGTTCAGCGATTCCGTATTACTTGACAAAAGTGTCGCCAAAATATGTTTTTTTTTCTACCTACAAAGGTAAGGAAAATGTGGAACTTATAAGTCTCAATAGTCGTGAATGGTAAAAATCCATGCAACTTCAATCCATGCATATCCTGCAAAGTCGATAGAAAAATGTTGTGTATACAATAGCCTATCGGTGAATCATCGATTATTATTGCGCATAGATTTATATCGAGTGTTTTCTGCATGGAAACTATCGATATCGATAACTATGGTTTGGCAGCTGAGAATAGCAAGCTGTGTTGATATTTGTTGATATTTCTGTACAGTAAGGTTTGGCAAGTCATAATGAATCGTTTAACGCCAGAACAACGCTTCCAAGTTGTAGAAATTAATTTTAAAAATTGATTAATTAATCTTTTCGCGAATTTCATAGAGCATTTCATTCATTTTATGCGCGGTTTACACGCTGGCAGCATTACCGGTCCTTATTTCTTTCGAAATGAGGAATGAGCTGTGTTACGTTGAATGGCGAGCGCTATCGATCCATGCTGACTGAATTTTTTATTTCCAAAATTAAACATCTAAATATCGACGACATTTGGTTCCAACAAGACGGGGCAAGTAGCCGTACAGCGCGCTTAATAATCAATTTATCGGACAGATCGAATGGTCCACGTAACTCATAGCTGATGCCGGATATCTTATTTTTGCTGAGAACCGTTGACTAACGCTGCTGTGCGATCATTAGAGTAAGTAAGATAGAGATATCAAAGCGACCCAGACCAACAGGGGCAGTCACATTGACCGGGCATTACCTTGAAACGGGACGTAAGAGGTGTGTTGTTTGTTATAAAAAAGACAAGGATCTTCAAACAGATGTCTATTATCCCTTGTCCAAAAATGTATTCTGCTTTACCAATAACCGACATTGTTTTCCAATACACCAGGGATAAGAAATTCTCACTTATAATTATTCCTTTTCTTTCTTTTATTTATTTTATTTTTACATTCCTTTATCGCGAATGAAAAGATTTAGCAAATTTCTTATCGTTTAATTTGGAGCAAGAATAAATTTTCCCGCTACCTATCATTCGCGAACGGCAGAAGCAGAGATATGGTTAGTCTCAGTCAAATATGGTTAGTCCGAAGCCGTATCTTTTTCTGCTTATATTTGGAGCAGGAAAATATCATATGAGTATTATTGTCTATCTCACCGCTCTCAACACCCCTATCTGTGCTGATTAGAACTCAGCAAACCTCTTTCTCCTTACCTGTGTTGCTCTCCTATAATACCCATTCGATTCCTCCCTAAGTGCCATGTGAATCTGTCTTTTAGCGTCCTCTGGTGTGAGTTGAAGACACTTACCTCCTGAAACGGCAAATAACAAATCAGCCTTGCAGCTGCTCCAGGCGAATGTAAAGGGTGTTTTTTTTAGAGGTTAGGTTTTCAAGATGAAATAAAACGTATGTAATTTAATGTTATGGCCAAGAATTTAGCTTTATTATAAAGATAAGGGCTTGCCATTATGTTTTAAAAATGATTTCGGGCAAGTGGCCGCCGCGGCTGGCTCGAATAAATTCCAGCCGAGAGGCCCAATTTTCGACCACTTTTTGCAACAATTGGGGCCGTATGTCAGCAATAACGCGCCGAATATTCTCTTCCAAGACGTCAATCGTCTCGGGCTTATCTGCGTAGACAAGCGACTTCACATAGCCCCACAAGAAATAGTCCAGCGGTGTTATATCGCACGATCTTGAAGGCCACGCCACAGGTCCACGGCGCGAGATAATGCGCTCACCAAAAGTTTCCTTCAATAAATCGATTGTTGCGTTGGCTGTATGGCATGTAGCGCCGTCTTGTTGGAACCAAAGGTCGTCCCCATCAACATCGTCCAATTCAGGCACGAAAAAGTCATTAATCATGGCTCTATAGCGCTCTCCATTGACTGTAACATTATGGCCGGCTTCATTTTTAAAGAAATATGGACCAATGATTCCCTCTGCCCATAGAGCACACCAAACAGTGACTTTTTGAGGATGTAACGGCGTCTCAGCAATGGCTTGTGGATTATGTTCACCCCAAATGCGACAATTTTGCTTATTGACATACCCATTCAACCAAAAGTGAGCTTCATCGCTGAACAAAATTTTCTTGTGGAAATCGAGATCGGTGGCCATCTCGTTTTGGGCCCATTCACCGAACGTGCGACGCGCTTGATGGTCGTTCGGCTTCAATTCTTGCACGAGTTGGATTTTGTAAGCCCGCAAACCAAGATCCTTCCGCAAAATCTTCCATAAAGTGGATGGGCACATCTCCAATTGCTGCGCGCGATGGCGGATGGACTCATTCGGGTCTTCTTCGATACTCTGCTCCACAGCAGCAATAGCGTCTTCGGTGCGCACTGTACGACGTCTCTGAGGATGCGTATTATCCACTAGAGCAAACGTGGTGCGAAACCGATCTATGGTTAATCGAATTAGTGACTCTGATGGACGATTATGTCGACCGAATATTGGACGTAGCGCGCGATGCGTCGCGCGAACCGAACCATTATTTTCGTAATAAATTTGCACGATTTGCAAACGTTGTTCAGGTGTAAGTCTATTCATTATGAAATGGCAAACCAAACTGAGCATAAATCAAGTGACAGCTATCAAAAAGACCATCTACGAAAAAACTAGTGCCAACTTGAAAACCTAACCTCTAAAAACAACACCCTTTATTTCTGCGTGTAGTGCCCGAGTTCGGAACCTATTGTGGACGTGAAACATAAAGTTGCGTGTCCGGATGTACCTAAATATTTGGGTCATGAAAAGGTTCCTCATAAAAAACCGTCCGCCATTCGGAGGCGGCATACAACTGTAGGCCCCTTCATAAATAATAATAATAAGACAGGAAATGCAATGAAATGGCACATTCGCGCATGAACTCCTCATGAATCACTTGTAAAGCAGTGCAACCAACCAACCATTTGTGGGACAAATCCAAGACGCGCGCCAAAAAGTGTGAGAGGAATACGTCTAAACTTTTGAAGAAGAATGTTCGGGCCTATTATGCACTATAAGAGTAATAGTAAATATTAAGAACTGTCCTCACATTTTTTCGGCCTTAATTTTTTATTAATTCCAATTGTTGTTATTTGATTTACTTAGATGTGGCTAAATTTGCGATGCAGCATCTTAAGCAATCTCAAACGTGTGCGTTTCTTTACCACCATCCAATGAGTCCAGCGTTCAAGTAAGAATATTAGGAAGGCCAGTGCCGATAGCATGCCATGCAGGAAAAAACTGCCAAAAACTTGATTAATTGTTAATCCATGGACCGGTTCCTTCTGTGCTCGTTGTATCTCCTCGCGTATTTTGCGTTTTAAATCAAGCTCCCGAGCCCATTTCTCCATATGCCCTGACTCTATAACATGCTGAATAATAGGATTGATTTTGTGCAGCAAATGGTATTTTCTTGGCAATAACATTGCGACCAAATAGATGTAGAGATTCTCATTGCGATCGAAACAGTAAAGCTGATCGCGCTGTATGTGCGGATTGTAGAAAGCATGTTGACGAGAAACAGCGACAGCGATGCTTTCATCAGTGGCAGCACGATTGAGACACTCCTCGATATTGTAGCATATTTCGAAATTTTCACGTATGTATTTGAAAGTCTAGCAAGGGAAGTTCTTAAAAAAGAAACTAATTTAAAAAATTTGTCTACTAACCTCACCATCTTTGTTGAGATGACGCACACTTTCCACACTGCCAGTGACTGTCATACGATTGCGATAAATTTCCTCCACGTGACTGATCTGGTAGGAAGATTTTGGCGTGGTCAATGTACTGACCAGAAAACTCTGATATATATTTATGAACATTATGGCCAGGAAGAAGGCGCTGCCAAAGGTTATGTGTAAAGAATTGGGCAGACGCGATAGGTTTGTCGACTGACTCAGTATAATACCAAGAATGCGTAGGATAGTCACAAAAAAACCACCAAAATGTGTGAGTCGAATTCTTAACAATTTTTGGGCTACAAAAATATTTAGCGAAGTTGCGAGAATAAAGCAAAACGTAAAAATCCAAGTGCTGATGTGAAAGCTTTGTAAAAAGTTAAAGAGATTATATTTGCGTTTAGCTTTGGCGACACACCAAGTGAGATCATCCTGATGGTAGGCTATGGTGCTCGAGACGAACTGACTTATACTTGGATCTTCGTCAATGCCACCCAAAATCATTTCGATGTCTCTGAAAGTAAAGAAGAAAATCACACAAGAGAAAAGAGATACAATTATTTAACACCTTTAAGGCTTTCGTAAGCTTCGCATACCCATCAATAAGTTGTTGGAAGAGATGATAGAGATTACTATTCTCCACCTGCAAATATATAGCAATGTTTAGACGCTCGCCAATAGTCTGCATCAATTGGTACTCAATACCATTTAATTTCATCGTTGGTTCATCGTTCACATCAAACGCGTCTACATCATTGTAGGCATTCAAATCTGTATCTGCGTCGTCAGCATCGCTGTAGTCATCGGTATCGTCATCGCCATCGCCTTCACTTTCCTTTGCACTCTTCTCTGAACTTTCCTCACTGCTTAACTTGTGTGTTTCCACGTCTGCTGGTGTTTCTTCATCGCTTTCGTAAGTAGTAGGATTGGCATGCTCACTGCCGCCACACTCACTGCCTTCCTTGAATATATATGGCTCCCACGGACGATACGCAGCCACGACTGGGCATCCGCTGAGATCTTCAGGGAACTTATCCAAAAATAGCGCTTGATAGAATTCTTGAAGGTAAATTTTCTGGTTGGTAGTATCATTTGAAGTGTATTGCTTGTAATGCCTGAGCTGTTTACATTTGTGCCGCGATCTTTTCTGGCGTTTGTACCTGTTTGATGGGCCTTTTTTGTTTACATTTTGAATAGCTTCTTTACAGCCTTTTTCATTTCGAAATTTCTTGTCAGACCTTAAATTATTGACTTGTTGAACTTTTTTTAGAATTTTTTCATCAACATTATCGCCTAAACCGTGTTCTTCGCCGTGCTCATCTTCATACGCCTTGGTTTTATTGGTTTCTATCACAAATTCTCTTGCCTTTTTACTTTGATATGTAGTTTCGTGATAGCCAGAGCCATCGTCGTAGTTTTCTTTCTTATTTTTTTTCGTTTCCCTTTTTGTGTTTTCCTTACCGTTAATATATTTCACTTTTCCTTCATTTCCGAACTCCTTTGTACTAACAATCTCGTCCCTCTTATTTTTATCTTCATCTTCATATCCATCTCCATCTCCATCTCCATCCCCATCTCCATCTTCGCCTTGTTTTCTATGTGCATTTTCATCATTAAACCCATACCCATTTCTACGAATACTCTCTTCCTCTTTCACTTTCATTTTCACTTTCCCCATCTTCCCTTTTTCTTCTTCTTCACTTTCTCTTTCTTCATTTTCCACTTCTTGGCCCCTGTTTTTACTTTCTTCTCCTTTTCTCCCTCCGTGTTCCTTTCTTTCTATATCTTCTTCAGATTTATTTTCACCTCCTCCATTTCCTTCTTTTTCTTCTTTACTCTCATCCTCTCCATCGTCTTCTCCTTCTTCTTCCCATTCTTCCCCACCTTCTTCATCCCCTACCCCGTATCCTTCTCCATTTGTGTCTACATCTTCACAATCACTTTCATCTCCATTTCCTTCATCTCCATCCTCATCATCTCCGCCTTGATTATCCTCCTCTCCGATTTCTTCATCTCCAACTTCATCGTAATCTTCGTTGTATTTGGTTGTACCCGCATCATAATAATCACAGATATCTAAAGTTTCTATAGCTATTACTCTATTGCCACAATTGTTGTCCGGGTGGTACGGAAACACGGTCTTCCCATAAAATAAACCATTCTCTTCATTTCGTCCGATCACATTCACATTGTAAATTTTCCTACTCATAAAATCTAGCAGTATCTCGATCATTAACTCAGTCATTTCTTCGTCAGTTTCCTCGATCGAAGCCATATAGACTACGAATTGTGCAAGAGGATTCCAATTGATATTAGTTTTCCAGTCCTCAAACACATCTTCCAAGTCACCGTCTTGCAAATTCTCAGTAATAACAAAATAACACTGAGGTTTCTCGTGCAAAATCATAGTAGACGTACTACTCGTAGAAGGTTGGTGTGGATTTTTCACCACAACAGTCCATGGAACGGCAGCTTGTGCATGTATGGCGGTCAAGATACCCTCCTGTATATTTAACGAGGCCGATGTAAAGCTCATGGAGATCAACGAACCTGACAGTGGTTCGGCATTTTGGAAATATTTCTGAAGAAACGCTATGGTGCATTCGATTTGAGACTGATCCGTATCAGAGACTTCAATAAGGTGTATACCAAAACCGAATGCAAACTGTGGCAAATTCGCCAATATGAGAATCAAGCAGTTAACCGTTTGAAGTAACATCGCGCTGAGAGCTGAAAAAACGATTGCGACAGTTTATTAGCGAGGCAGAAAACTGAATGAAAGCGAAGCTACAAAGTAAGAAATTATTGAACGTCAACATTAAGGTTTTGCTTTGTCTGAGTTACAGTCATTGGGGACAAGCATATAATAGATGGATAAAAATTAATTCTTCTGTAAATAGTGACGAAATTATCGCATAACTAATGTACATATATGACGTAATTTTATAAAGGACCTTCCAATAAGAGGTGTTATTTTGTTATTCAAAGAATGGTTTCATTGATTGTGATGCACGTAGCGCCGTCTTGTTGAAAATAAACGTTGTCCAGACCAATACCATCCAATTCCGGCCATACAAAATAGTTATTCATCTCTCGATAGCGCAATCCATTCACCGTAACTGTTGCTCCAGCTTCATTTTCGAAAAAGTAAGGTCCAATGACTCTGCCGGACCATAAATTGCACCAAACAGTCCCACTTTCAGGATAGAGAAGCTTTTCAACAATAACTCTTGGATTTTATGAGCGCAAGATCCAACAATTTTGCTTGTTGACGAAGCCAAGGTGGAAATGGGCCTCATCACTCAAGATGATTTTTCGATGGACTTCCGGATCATTTTCATGCATTTCAACGACCCAATCAGCAAAGACACGACGTTGTTGATGATCGGTCGGGTTGAGTTCTTGTGTTAACTGGACTTTATAGGCCTTAAGACCCAAATCTTTATGCAAAATACGGTGTAATGACGTTTGTGGAATGCCTAATTCGAAAGAACAACGCGGAATGGCCAAACCTGGGTTTTCTTCAACACTTTCGGCTACAACAGCAATATTTTCGGCTGTTCTCGAGCGACGTGCACGGGTTTTATTCTTCACATCACTAACTTGTCCCAACATCTCGAATTTTTTCACCAATTTCTGTATTGCGGTCCGACAAGGTGCTTGACGAGTTTTACGAACCGTCTCTGTCAAATTTTCTCCATTTTTATAGTGAATTTTAATAATTTCAATGCGTTGTTTAAGCGTGAATCGTTCCATTTTTATGAATGGCGTAGTTTCTACTTGTCAAATATCAAAAAATGACAGCTTCAAAAGTGACATCTACCGAAATAGCGGGCTATTCAAAATAATACCTGTTACTGCAAAACCCTTTATTAATGGTAGAAATAAACTTAAAATGTGTACATGACTAGACATTGTCAGAATAGCATCGTGTAGCAGTGCTTCTCATATATGAAAAATTCGACTTGCTTCCTGTAGTTGTAGTAAGTCTGTACTTTGAGTTCTTTACCAGGTGGCTAGAACTTTTTTAAAAGGACTTCTAAGTTTAAGTTAGATTCAGAGTCTAAAAAGTTATTACAAATTTACAAAAGTATTTGATATGGTTCTGATTTAATATGAAAAAAAGAAGAAGAGCCAAATTCAAAAATTAAATTAGAGGCGACTCAAATAACACGGTTCTTAAGCCACAGAGAGACAAATCCGATGACAATATTTAGTGTGACAACTCAGGCAAGGCTTGGTAAGAGTCTTGCCAATACTTGCGATACTCACCGTTACCAATGTGCAAAGCTCCAAAAATTTTCCGCAGAATCTTTCTCTCAAACATCGGATTATCGGATATTGTCATCGTCCAAGCTTTTGCGCCATACGATAGATGCACGTCCTGTGAGCGTGCCTTACGAAGTGCTGGTTTTGTTCGTCGAGAGAGGACTTTACTACTCAATTGCCTACTTAGTCCAAGATAGCACATTTTTTACTTTAAAAACATGACTCCAGTATGTAAACAAACGAGGCATCGCTGAGGGTTTTCAGCCATACTCTTAGAATTGGAGGTAACTACAGTATTACGAGTATGTGGCATTTACTAGAGGCAGATATTAAAAATTCCCAAAACAATTAGTTACGTTCTCAGTTGAGAAATTTTATATCCAGAGCAGTCAAAGGAAAATCCGGTAACGAGGAAAACACCACGCTACCCACTATCTAACCGGTCCAGGCTATATATAACAATGGAATAGTAAAAATTAAGTGCTTAACGTACATATGTATGTACATACATATGTTCTATTAAAATTGTCTCACTATATTTCATGTACAGTAGACTAGAATTTCAATTATCTCGTACACACCCCCGATTATGTTTATGGCTGTGTAAGGACTTGTGGTCGGGAAGGTTTACAACTTACGTAATTAAAATATTAAACTACGATTATGCCATCAATGCTGTTATTAGCGGGGAGGCAGCAAATGCTTATAATAGATATGTGGCATATATAGTATACTTGAGATGGACAAAAGCTGCGAGCGAGTTGCGTGTTTATGTTAATTGCTTTATTGTATTGCGCACATGTCATTTGCTGACGGTAATGCAATACTCACATGCAGAAATTATGCTATTTACATAAGATTACATACATATGTATGTATGGGTAAGGCTTGCCAACTGTCCCTTGATTACCGGCGCACCATTCCGTGAAAATACCTTAGTGAATATCTCTTCTGAATTTACTTTGAAAACTACCGTTGCATGAAAGGTGAACGCATGAAATCAACTACAGAATAAAACCTTAATAGCTGGTAAATTTTGTAGTTGGTAACAAAACAGTTTGTATATATGGATCCATATCTACACCTTCAATCATGAAATACTATTTTTCGCCTACATGCAGCGAAAAATCTTGGCTTTGCTACTCTTTATTACAACTTTGTGACAGTTGCTTCCATATAACGGCAACTCATTAAAATTTTTAGCTTCTATTATTTCTAGCACAAGCGATTAATACTGTTGCCATGCGAAACGGTTATAGGCCCAGTTGTTGGTTTTAAAAGAATCGAGCGACACTTTACTCATATATACTTATATATTTTAACATATATATATTTTTTTTATAAACATAGTTTCATTGAAAAATAGTAAAAGTGTAGTGTATTAAAAATTTATATTGAAAAGGGATTTTTCAATAATGGGTCGTGCAAAGCAGCTAAGGGGGCGTCCATAAATTACGTGAGATGTTTAAGGGGGGCGGGGGGGGGGCGGGTGAAATCTCATCTAATCTTACGTTGGAGAGAGGGGGGGTCTCGGCAAATATCACGCAATTTTTTTCTGATTGAAACAAAAAAATTGTACATGCTTAAGATTTAATCTCAAGCGTAATCGTAGTATGATTAAGATCATTCACTAATTCGTTCAAAAGAAAATAATTACATTCATACTTCGACGTTATACATTACTACTGTCAAACCACCATATTTGTTTTATACCAATAGCTCAATTTAATCTGAATTTGCGGTACAGTGTAGCCCGTCGGTTGTTTTCGCGCCACTATGAGCCGAACGCCCTATCACTCAGGTTGACGTTTGACAATTCCGGACTTTGAAGAACATGACGGAAAATCATTTGCTCCATTTCTAATACGCGTACCGATTGAACCTCTGAATGCCTTCATCAGCACGCCTATTGATCTCTATAGCCCAAGTATACGTGATGATTTAGGGAAAATATACTACAGTACATGCGGTATTTACTTCGCATCTATCACAAGAGCTGCAGAGCACAGGCGAGCAGCTCACATTGCACCAGCTAAGCAAGCGCGTATGTTCCGCAAAGTGCGACCCTCACGGATTGTCACTAGACGAGCTAATGAGTTACTGTGCGCAAGCGTCAACGGCTTAGAGTGGCTAGATTAGAACGAAGTTGAAGGAGCACATGATTTTACTGAAAATCATATGGACATGTTGGTCCCAATAGTCTCTCTTGAAACCGCGCATGATTCTCCATGGACTGAATTAGAGTAGATATTCTTTTTTTAATCGCAGTAGTTACGATTTAAGTCTTCTATTGTTAAATTTTTATTACACTTATAACTCTCAGCAATATTGATTACTAGTCTTAACTAGTCGTAAATAAAAGCACGAAGCAACTTTTTTTTTCTTTTTACAATAACAATCCAACGCGTTTACATAAGAAACTCACATTTTGAAAAATCTCACGTGAGATTGGGGGATGGGGGAGGGGGTTGAATAAAATCTCACGACATCTCACCAGGGGGGGAGGGAGGGTCAGAAAATTGAAAAAAACACCTCACGTAATTTATGGACGCCCCCTAAAGAAAAAAGCATCACGTAAAAGCGCGGGCTTATCATGAAAATGGATTGTCAGCACGTGAAATAGTTGAGAAGGCAAATAAACACAACAATTTAGTGCTGCATTATTTAAAATTAGCTGTAAAATTATGCTATGAAGAAAACTTCTGATAAAAAGCCAATGCTTTCTCAACGAGACTTCAGTTAAATTCGTGGGCTTCCCGTGAATAAAATGCACAGCCTGGCGGCGCTCGGTTAATATCAAGGTTTCTGCAAATTTTAAAAGCCGACGATCACCTTGAGTACGTTAATCACACTCCTAAGTCAATGGTGAATATGCGCCATAAAGGAGCGAGACTTAAATTTGCAGAAAGTACCAGTTTTGGGACGAGGAGTGGCAAAAGGATATATTTTTTGATGAGAAGAAGTTCTGCCTTGGTGGCCCCGACAATTATAAAAAAATATTAGCATGACAAACGGAAAGCGCAAGAAACGCGAATGGCCTCGAAATGTTTGCGGCCGTTCGCTAATTATTTGGGCTGCTAAATCTAAATATGTAATCCGAACTGAGCGTTTACTTCATCTATATCTATATCTATATCTATATCTATATCTATATCTATATCTATATCTATATCTATATCTATATCTATATCTATATCTATATCTATATCTATATCTATATCTATATCTATATCTATATCTATATCTATATCTATATCTATATCTATATCTATATCTATATCTATATCTATATCTATATCTATATCTATATCTATATCTATATCTATATCTATATCTATATCTATATCTATATCTATATCTATATCTATATCTATATCTATATCTATATCTATATCTATATCTATATCTATATCTATATCTATATCTATATCTATATCTATATCTATATCTATATCTATATCTATATCTATATCTATATCTATATCTATATCTATATCTATATCTATATCTATATCTATATCTATATCTATATCTATATCTATATCTATATCTATATCTATATCTATATCTATATCTATATCTATATCTATATCTATATCTATATCTATATCTATATCTATATCTATATCTATATCTATATCTATATCTATATCTATATCTATATCTATATCTATATCTATATCTATATCTATATCTATATCTATATCTATATCTATATCTATATCTATATCTATATCTATATCTATATCTATATCTATATCTATATCTATATCTATATCTATATCTATATCTATATCTATATCTATATCTATATCTATATCTATATCTATATCTATATCTATATCTATATCTATATCTATATCTATATCTATATCTATATCTATATCTATATCTATATCTATATCTATATCTATATCTATATCTATATCTATATCTATATCTATATCTATATCTATATCTATATCTATATCTATATCTATATCTATATCTATATCTATATCTATATCTATATCTATATCTATATCTATATCTATATCTATATCTATATCTATATCTATATCTATATCTATATCTATATCTATATCTATATCTATATCTATATCTATATCTATATCTATATCTATATCTATATCTATATCTATATCTATATCTATATCTATATCTATATCTATATCTATATCTATATCTATATCTATATCTATATCTATATCTATATCTATATCTATATCTATATCTATATCTATATCTATATCTATATCTATATCTATATCTATATCTATATCTATATCTATATCTATATCTATATCTATATCTATATCTATATCTATATCTATATCTATATCTATATCTATATCTATATCTATATCTATATCTATATCTATATCTATATCTATATCTATATCTATATCTATATCTATATCTATATCTATATCTATATCTATATCTATATCTATATCTATATCTATATCTATATCTATATCTATATCTATATCTATATCTATATCTATATCTATATCTATATCTATATCTATATCTATATCTATATCTATATCTATATCTATATCTATATCTATATCTATATCTATATCTATATCTATATCTATATCTATATCTATATCTATATCTATATCTATATCTATATCTATATCTATATCTATATCTATATCTATATCTATATCTATATCTATATCTATATCTATATCTATATATATCTAGAAAAAA
The DNA here is from genome assembly GCF_028408465.1 of Anastrepha ludens. Taxonomy (NCBI): domain Eukaryota; kingdom Metazoa; phylum Arthropoda; class Insecta; order Diptera; family Tephritidae; genus Anastrepha; species Anastrepha ludens. Next base: position 121,719,947 of record NC_071500.1, on the reverse strand, counting down.
ACTGGGCCCGGGTAGTTTTACAAGTTTCACTGTGGACGAGTGGAAATGGTTTTCAACGATTTTCGGTAAAATTTTTAACTTCTAGACAACCGCTCCAATGACGGTCAGATTTCATTTTAATATTTATATTTATGTATTACTTTTCACATTTATGCCGTTTTTGTTATTTATTCGAAGGGTTGCATTTCACAGTTTTTGCCAAATGTTAAATGTGGAACTCTGGGTTCGAAATAGGCTTATCAGTGCCTCACTTACAGTTTTCTCCAACTGTGCATTGCAACTATCCGCTAGATTAATTGCTCTACTGCTCTCGTTATTTTAGCTTTGTCTTATTTTCCAAGTTTTGAAGAGAAAATAACAAGCAATTTATAGTGCCAGAAACATTTTGTTTTCAAACCAATCATATTTGATCATATATGATTAATCATGTCTGACAATTCATACACAAATCTGTGCCCAAACCAGTCAGGACTTACAGAATCAAACAGTGGGGTACAGCATCAAATTAAAATTTGGAAATTCTGAAATGCTTCCATTACAAGACCTTGGTAAATGCTTCGTTGTTGTGACGAATGCACAAATTCGTCGGCCTTTAAAAAATCCTCTAATGAAAGAGGACATAAAAAAAGTTAACCAGCAAATACCGAGATCGTCTCAATCACACACCAATGAATTGGCCTTTTCTCTCATGCCATCATTGCGGTTATTTTTTAAGATTGAATAGAAAAACACCGACCCAGCTAATCTAAGAGATACCTATACAATTTTCAATTTGTTCACTAGAAAGTATATTTTACAGGAAAAATACTTCTAATAATTAATTCAATGTCACTTTTTAAATGAATTGAAATATTTGCATAAGTTGTTAGGTAAAAAAATTTTCACAAATGGCCCTCAAGTAGATATTTGCCTATTGAGACAAGAAGCTTGTACAGATTTAATTTATTAAATTTATTTCATATTTTAAGGAAAAGTTGTGAAGTTGACAACCCTAAAAATATATGAATAATTATGTTTACAATATATTATTGATAATATAATATGAGGGAGTTATGTAGTGATTTAAATAATTTGCATATGCTTGCAGTTGTTCGTACTTGTATGAGTGCATATAATAGGTAGACTTGAGTTCGTGTAATAAATAGTAGTTTTTTCTTCAGAAAGCGATTGTGCTTCACACATTCCGTATGAAGAGAAAATAACTGATATAATCATACACGCAGGATGGCAAATAGGCAAATGAGCGTAAAATGTACTTTATATAGGGTTGTTCAATAGGTGCGTTTCAACTTTTTTCCGATAGGGAGGGCGAACGACGCAATATTTTTTATTTTTCGCTTGTCATTTGTAAACTTCATTAGTATACATTTCATCATGGAACGCTACACACTTGAGCAACGATTGCAAATCGTGCAAATTTTTTATGAAAATAATCGTTCTGTTGCTGCTACTTTAAGAGCATTACGGCCATTTTACGGTCCATTTAACAAGCCGTCCCGTTCTCGTCCCGTTTTAGGGTTATGTGAATTCATTGGTCTACAGTAACAAGCCGGCGACGATTTGTGAGCTCAGAGCCAATATTGAACGCGAAATTGTTGGAATTTCGTCCGATTTATGCAAAAGAGTGGTCGAAAATTGGGTTCAACGATTGGACTTCGTAAAACGTGCACGCGGTGGTCACGCAAAAGAAATCGAATTTCATACTTAAATGTATATGTTTAAACTCGATAATAAAAAAAAATTAGTTAAAAAAGTCAAACCGTTTGTATTTTATTCAAAAAAGTTCAAAAGTTGAAGCGCTCTTACTGAAAAACCCTATAGTTAAATAATTGTCTATAGCTCCTGTCCACAGAATTATAACCACCGACTGCTTTCCGTGTTTACTAAGAGAGAGGTGGTCTTGAAGAAAATGTCACTTTCAGTTTTGGAATATGTTAAAAAAGAACTATACGTTTTTAATAAGGCGATTCATAATTAATAGAAAATGGAAGGAAAATAAACAGATGCAATCACAAACTTCGACCAACCGCGTCTACCTCTGTAACACACCTCAGCTGCTACCAGGTCTTGGCAACAGAATTCCTCAAGACCCGTCACGGTGAGATGGGATGATACTATAAGATCGGTCCTAGGTCTACTCGAACTCCTATCATATAGTAACGTGGCCTCTTTCAGCGCACTTAAGCCACAGAGGCGGCCCCTAAAGACCCAGGGCTCTTACACTGTTGTTATGTGGGGTAATGTGTGCAGCTGGGTAAGCCTTCTACTTAGTAGTGTAGTAGCGGCTTTGGAATGCTGCACGTTAATCTGCGTCACCGTCAAGGGACGGTAGCTACAGGAACCGTCCGAGCCAATCATTTGGGAAAGACGTGAAAACTGACAGCCCCAAAGAAGAGACTCAGACGATTGCCGTACCGTGAGCCCATGACATTAACTCGCACCACAAGATCAGCACCTTCCTTTCCTTCCCGGTTTTTGCTCTTGGTGTACGAGAGGACTCGCCAAAGCCTCGTGTTGATGCCCGGATTCCGGGCACGTAGACAGGATAGGACATCCGCCGTAGACAGGTCTGGATCCGGAATCCAGCAGATGACCTTCCTGAGGGGTACACTCTCCTCGCTGTAGACTGCGAAGCGAGTGGTCCCCATGGGGGCACGTTATTGACCACGGTCCTGATCCACTCGAAGTTGGCCAGAGACGCGCACGTCACCTTTATGGTTCCGTCCTTTGTCTCATAGCCCTTCGCGTTGGCTTCAGGACCGGAGGCAATAACCTGACGCATCAGTTGACTTTTGCAGTATTTGATTTCTGCATCCGTCAGCTGATGGTCAGGCCCCAGTTTTCCAATCACAGCCACAGATCGTGGGCTAGCAGCCTTCTCGCTATAAGATGGCTTGGCCGCACCCTTGGATGTGCTTGGGCGAAGGTCCAGCTCCCCATCCTTCACTGACGAAGATTTCGCCGGGCAGACAGCTGTGCTGGACATTTTGTCGAGACGCCGATAGGGACGTGGCTCAGCAGAACCTTTTCCCGCCACATTGACTGGCGCCAAGACCGCGCTCGTACCTTGAGGGTCGTGGCTCGGCCTTTGGCGGCAACCACAAGGCAGGGATTTGTACCGCTTTCAGCCACCGTCCTTCTCCACTTACTTCGACAGCGAGACAATTTGGGGGCGCCCGTGCCCACCGAGGATTCGGTAGCTTCCGTGGGTGTCACTTCCGCTGACCGAGGTCTTTTGGAAGACACAGACGCAGAAGGGCCGGCAGAGCCACATGAGGATTTCTCCCACATGAGCCTTGCCCACCGCTTTCTTCTCTCCCTCCTTGCCACGCTCTTCGATTTCCCGGCTTCTTTGGGAGGTCGTGCAGCCACCGAAGCGCCCTCACAACTCAGGCCCTCCGAAACAGGGAAACATTTCTCAGGCTCTGAAGGAGAGGAGATTGTGATAGCAACCCTCGTCTCCTCCAGGATGCGCTCTCGCTCATAGAGCTGAGAGACTTGGGCAATGGTAGGGGCCTCCAGAATCCATGCCCCTACCGCCGAAGCGGGTGGATTGCCACTTGTGTGGATTCCACCTGGAGTAATAAGTCCATTGTTTTCCATTACCTTTTTGGTTTTTTTCGGCACTCCTCCCTAGCCAGTTTGGTTCGCGGATGGCACCCTGATTCTATGCTAACTTTGAGTCATCATATGAGTGTTGAACCCACCCCATAAGGGAAGGCCACTCGTGTGATGTCAGGGCTTCCCTATCCATCACCTGGGACGCGCCCGATGGGAGATCAGGCAACTCGACACGGGTACTCAGTACGATAATTGGTATAATGCTGATGCAGTAGTTTACAATAGGTACGAAGTAGTTTGGCAAGTTGGAGAAAACGTTTTACTTTACCTGCTATTTCATTTTAAAAATTCTAGGTAAATTATTCGAATTTAAATTTTCTGGCTCACCAGAGCATAAAATCTACTTTATTATTTTTTGAATAATAAATCAATAATGAGCTTAGAATTATTTAATTAAAAGGTAATAAATTTAGATTTATCATAGCCCATCTCTCTGCCTCTGGATTCGTATTGTTACTCACCCATGCATCAGCACATTTGCAAATGCCCGGTAGGGAAAAGCTAAACTAAAAACAGCTAAAAACATTCTAGTTCAGATACTGGCATTTTATAGAAGAAATCATACTACATAGTTCCTTATTGACTAGAAAATATAAGACTCGTCTATGGCAAGGCTACACGACTGGGTCGAACAAAGGACTTAATTAAGATTAAGCAAAAGGCGCTATTTATTAAGTTTACTTCGACAGATTTCTGCAATAAGGAGTCTGCTTCAGCATAGTATACCGGATGGCTCGAAGTGGACAGTCAAGCGGCAATTTGGACCTTGGGATCGCTATTTGTGCTTTCCAAATTAGTCGGGGAATGCCTGATTTCTCTCTCTTGAAAACCTGTGGTCCACAGCTGGAAAGATGGGTCTCGCGTCAACTCAGCGAGCGCTGGGCTAGTGCACAAACGTGCAAAGTCGCGATATCCTTCTGGCCACGGGTAGATCGGAGGCGCTCGAGGGAACTTCTTAGGCTAACAAGGCCGCAGCTCTCGAGTTTGGTAGGTATCCTTACCGGACATTGTCCGTTAGGTGTCCATGTGGTTAGACTTGGTATTGCTGCAAGTCCTTTCTGCAGAAGCTGTCCGGAGGACGAGGTGAAATCATCTCAGCATCTTTTTCTCAACTGCTTTGCTCTCGTCGGGCAAATATTTAGACATTTGGGCTCTCACTTTTTGCTACACCTGTTAAATATCACACACCTGGAGAAATTCATCAGTAGATTGAAGCGGTTAATACGATCGTAAATATCCACTGTTGATCGTCATCCTCTAATCCAAAGTCTCTTCCTTTTCCACCTGTTTGGTTCTTTTCATTCTGCTTTCCCCCGTTGGAATGGAACATATGTTTTTTATAGTCTAGTCTAAACTGTTTAAGACTAGCTGAGATGAAAAGTGAACTGGTTCCCTGCAGGGTGTCTGCATGCCATTTACTTATACGCACACGCTGTCATTTGCATGCATGCATTAGGTAGTAAAGTGGATAATTAAATATTATCACAACTGCCAGTTGACAAGGTGTCATTTCAACTAATGTGCGTTGTCCCGCTGACAAAGCTGTTGAACGCACACACGTACCACATCGCCCTACTAACGGTTGTATGTGTGAGTGCTGTTAAGCACGTCTGTATGGTTATGTCCAAAAACAAATAAAACCACTTAACCCTTTAACAGTCTAGTTTTGATTTGAACAACTTTGTCCACATAGTTCATATTTGTTCTGTGAAGACGAAAACAGTGTTAAATTATTTTGCTTTAAAATTGGATGTGGGGAAATTGTAAATTTTTACCCTTTGTCAACAAATGAAGGCTCTTATATTGATCAAAATTAAGGCATTATATTATCTCGTATATCGCACAGGGGGCATAAGTTCTTATAGCTAAATAATGAAGCTGCCAGACCCACGAATATTGAGGGCTATGAGTAATACCGCATGATAATAAATTACGGTTGTGCTAAACGCTTTATATTACCGATGGTGTTTGATATTCAAACCTGCTATATCCATGAGTGTAGCAAAAAAAGTGAGAACCAAGATGCCTAAATCGTAGCCCCGCCGAATGTAATATAGCTGAGGAGAAGATACAGAGATGATATCATCCTCCAGACGGTTGCTGCAAAAGGGACTCGAAGTAGTGCCATATACCACCACGTGGATATGTAATGGACAATATCCGGATCCGGAAATGAACCCACAAAGCTCGAGGTAGGTTTACTAACCTTGGAAGCGCCCTCGAGCGCGTCCGATTCACTCGCGGCCAGAAGGATCTTACGACCTCTCCAGTTTATGTACTTACTCATCACTTGCTGAGCTGACGCGAATCCAAAATTTTTGTCAAGGCAACTCCAATTATCTCATTTCAAGAATAAGCTACCTTATGGTCCTCTGTCTAGTAAGCTCATTCGTATAGCAGTTTTCAGTAATGACCCTTTGATCAGGTACGCAAAATAGCCTAATTTCAAATTATGCGGCCGAAAGGGTAGTCAGACATTTCGGGCCTGGGGACTTTATTACCGTTTACATTGCTTATCAATCAGCTGCTTCTTTTCCACTTGGAACTTACTACAGTGGTCAAGTAGTCTGAAATTCTGCTTAGTAGTGTAGCTTTCGCAGAATACTCCTCCATTTACCCTTCCGTTCAACTGCGAGCCTTCTGGGAACAAGCTCACCAGGCCCTGTCTTTAAATGCTGTAGGCCAGTCGCTCCTCCCTTGAAGAAATATATGTAAATGAAGAATGTCGGGCTTGGAGGAACTCGAAAAATTTAAAGGATATTGGAATGCCACAGCTAAAGTCAAGCTTGAAGCTTGAGCCTCTCAGTCTGATTGCGATATGTCTAGCGGAAGTTTTGCATGTGATGCCCAGGGGTTCAATGTTAAGCACTACGTTAAGCTCTAGAGTAGGAGTGGTTCTAAGCGCACCACTAATTCAATGAGAGCAGACCTTTGCACTTTCTCCAGCTTCTTAACCGACGTCATCTTCTTCGCCAAATTTCACCAGACGCGAACTTCAATTACCTTTAAATTGGTATTATATAGCCAAAATATAAATCTGGGTAAGAGGCCGCATTTTTTGCCAATAGCGTCTTTGCTGCCATACAAATCAAGGGGTTGCCCTCTTAAAGTTTCCACTTTAGCTTTCTCTCAAGGGTTAGTCTCAGATACTTCGCCCTATCAGATAGCATCATTGAGGAAAGTTAAGCTCTGAGTATCAAAAGAGGATCCACAGGACTTTATTAAAAGCTGCCCAATGTAGAGGGAGGCGCTTACTGCGAACTCTTTCTGAAATAAGGACTCCTCTATAACTCTATGCCTTTAAAGTGAGTGTGTGAAGTGAAAATCGCTTCGAAGAATGTCACACCTTACGTGAAGAGAATCAGCCTTTCATGGTCTTCAGGAAGAAGAATGAAATATTGATTGACCTGGAATTCTTAAGCGATATGTGTGAATGGTTACTAAGCCATTTTTTATCTTTACGACAATTTGCGGATAATTTACATTTCATCTTTCGGTGAGTATACTTGACATACGAATTTAAGAGTTAAGATATTAAAAATATTTGTATATACGTACATCGTCACTCGTCCGATTAGGCTCATCTTTTCCTTTCGTTCGCATCGAGCCCACAACTTCGAATAGGTACAACAACAGCAAATTCTGAGACAATAAAGCCGATACTTACAGCGGCACATTGATTTGTACAGTTGATTTGTACTTAATGATGTACGGCAGGATGTTGCATGAGTTAGAAATGCCAGTATCGAGCTGCCACATGCACGATTCATTCAGTCGAAAGTATTAACAAGAACGGCAATGTAATAGCCATATTTGCAGTCAATTAGGACGAACAATCGCTTCACTTCTGAATCAATAGCAGCAAAGCGCTTACAACACGTTGACGGGTACGGAGGAGTCTTCCCCTAATCGAATTAGTAAAGCGTTTCTAATTTCAGCTTCGATTTGTGCACAAAGGTAAAAAGCGTTGGCCGAAGTATCAGATTGTAATGTAATGCAAGCGGGATATTTATCAAAAGAACATTTAACATCGCTGATATGGGAACAAGAAACATTGTTCTAGGTCTGGAATGCAGCGCTTATTATAACAATTCATAAAAAGATGAAAAATCGAACTGTTAAAACTATCGCGGTATATCGCTTCTCAACAAATAAGCACCCTTTTGGGGTGTTTGGCCGAGCTTCTCCTCCTTATTTGTGGCTTGCGTCTTGATGTTGTTCCACAAATGGAGGGACCTACAGTTTTAAGCCGACTCCGAACGGCAGATATTTTTATGAGGAGCTTTTCCATGGCAGAAATACACTCGGAGGTTTGCCATTGCCTGCCAAGGGGCGACCGCTATTAGAAAAATGTTTTTCTTAATTTTGGTGCTTCACCGAGATTCGCACCTACGTTCTCTCTGTGAATTCTGAATGGTAGTCACGCACCAACCCATTCGACTACGGCGGCCGCCTTACAAGAATAGACTTATAAAAAATGTTGAGAAAGTCCTGCCGGCTTTCACCCGGGTCGATGGACTTCTGATCCAATTTCCACCTTCAAGCAGTCAATGGAAAAATGCTATGAACACAACTGTTTTTTCATATGACATTAACCGACCGACTATACAATTTTAAAAAAGTCCAAATCCCAGAAAAATTTTTTTTTTTTTGTTTGTAACCCTTTATTATTGTTTCTATTTAAACTTAAAATATTAAAAGTTTTTCTTTCTTTTTGGGTTTCAATAATATTTAGAAGCCAATACCACTATATACATTGGTGTAAAAAAATGTAACTCGTTATTTAATTATATAATTTTTCATTCATATTCATAAAAGTGTGACACCATTTAAATCTGCAGGTCAGTTGGTCGTTTGCGTTTAAGTCTCCTCGTCTCGGTTTCCTCTTTTAATGCAAGTTGCCGAATTTCCCTGTTAGAATGTTCTAGTAGTCAATTGTGTGTCCTAAGCTGTTGTTACGTATTTCTTCATGGCCAGTTTTTACTTTAAGGTCTCGATGGATATTATCATTTAGTATATACCATTCTGCTTTTGGTATTATGCGAAGTATCTTATTTTACGTTTATTGTATAATTTTTATATTTGTATTGCTTGCAGTTCCCTAAGACTCTGAGTCATATTTCCATATTGGCGTTATAATTACTTTGCATATTAGTGTCCTATGGGCGGCCGCCGTAGCCGAATGGGTTGGTGCGTGATTACCATTCGGAATTCACAGAGAGATCGTTGGTTCGAATCTCGGTGAAAGCAAAATTAATAAAAACATTTTTCTAATAGCGGTCGCCTCTCGGCAGGCAATGGCAAACCTCCGAGTGTATTTCTGCCATGGAAAAGCTCCTCATAAAAATATCTGCCGTTCGGAGTCGGCTTGTAACTGTAGGTCCCTCCATTTGTGGAACAACATCAAGACGCACACCACAAATAAGAGGAGGAGCTCGGCCAAACACCTAACAGAAGTGTACGAGCCAATCATTTTTTTTTTTTATTAGTGCCCTATTTTCTAATGAGAACGTTGAATTTTTTTCCTAAAAGCCAATTAAATTGTTAAATCCTAGTCTTGATTTCACGGTTTTGTCCAATGTCTAACTTCCAGTTAAGTCTATTGTCTATAACCATATCCAATTATTTTGCCTTTGTGTCGTGCCTAAGAGATAAGGGCATGTAGACAAAAGTTAACGACAATGTAGACTTATACTAAACAAACGTGTTCTAATTTCAACAAATACAGAACTGACGAATTGCTAAGAAAGCCATGAGCAGACATATTCAGAATTACGTCAACAATGACCGATCACTGGCCTTTGGGAGACTATGCCAGGAAGATGGGATGGCCGTACAACGAAAGATGTAGAAGCTGCAATCAAGCAGAATCTATGAAACAGTATTTCGCTATCTGTGTGAGTATACAAATTGGGTTGGTATGAGTAGACAATTTCTTTCCGCATGCAACAAGCCCTTAATATAATAGGTCTATTTATAAGTTCGTGCGGTTTTACAACAGATGGCGAAACTTGATTATTATTCCATCGATCCACATTTCCAAACATTCATTGGAGAGCTACTGTCGTAAGGCACAAACGTCAGTATAAGTTTTTTATTTGAAGCGTAAACAACAATATTTTTACCACACTTGAAAATGTCGAATTTCGTGCCAAATAATGTGTTTTTGCGGGGAATTCTTCTTCATTATTTTAATATGAAGAAAAAAGCAGCCGAAAGTCATCGTATCTTGGTGGAAGTTTATGGTGAGCATGCTCTATCTGAGCGAACGTGCCAGAAGTGGTTTGCACGCTTTAAAAGTGGTGATTTTGGCTTGGAAGACGAAGAACGCGAGGGTGCGCCGCCAAAGTTCATGGATACCGAATTGGAGGAATTGCTCGATCAAGATCCGGCTCAAACGCAAGAAGAGGTTGCAAAAACTTTGGGAGTTGATCAATCAACCATTTCCAAACGTTTAAAAGCCATGGGAATGATCCGAAAGGTAGGCCATTGGGTGCCGTATGAATTGAAGCCAAGAGACGTTGAACGCCGTTTTATGGCATGCGAACAACTGCTTCAACGGCACAAAAGAAAGGGTTTTTTGCATCGAATTGTGACTGGCGATGAAAAGTGGGTCCATTACGACAATCCAAAACGTCGGGCAACGTATGGATACCCTGGCCATGCTTCAACATCGACGTCGGCGCAGAATATTCATGGCCTGAAGGTTATGCTGTGTATCTGGTGGGACCAGCTGGGTGTTGTGTATTATGAGCTACTGAAACCGAATGAAACGATTACGGGGGATGTCTACCGACGACAATTGATGCGTTTGAGCCGAGCACTGCGAGAAAAACGGCCGCAATACGCCGATAGACACGACAAAGTTATTTTGCAACATGACAATGCTCGGCAACATGTTGCACAAGTGGTCAAAACATACTTAGAAACGCTCAAATGGGATGTCCTACCCCACCCGCCGTATAGTCCAGACCTTGCGCCATCCGATTACTATCTCTTCCGATCGATGCAACATGGCCTGGCTGACCAGCACTTCCGTAATTACGATGAAGTCAAAAAATGGATCGATTCGTGGATTGCGGCAAAACCGACCGAATTTTTCACAAAGGGAATCCGTGAATTGCCAGAAAGATGGGAAAAAGTAGTAGTAAGCGATGGACAATATTTTGAATATTAAATTTGTAACCATTTTACGTCAATAAAGTTTCAAATTTCGAAAAAAAACCGCACGAACTTATTCATAGTCCTATTAATAAACAAATGGTGCACCTACAAAGAGCTCTTTATTAACCCATCTAAAACTGCGCTAATGCCGTTCACTAGGAAAAGGAACATCAACATTGAATGCCCTACCCTAAATAAATGGACTCTTCAACTCTCTACAGAAGCGTACTACCTTTAAATCAACCTTGACAAGACGCTCACTTGGAACTCTTATCTTGAGAAAGTTACTGCAAAAGCCACAAAGGCATTATATGCTTGTACAAGACTCAGCCCCAGAATGACTTACTGGACACTCACTACAATTGTTAAACCTATAGTCACCTATGCTTCCATAGCATGGTGGCCCAAAGTTAAGCAACGAAAGGCGGTAAATGATCTCAACAAATTGTACCACCTCATCGGCGTCGGTATAACAGGAGCAATAAAAACATGCCCAACTGACGTATTAGGTGCGGTCCTATGCATACAACCGATTTGTATTTTAAATGAAAAATAAGCACGTTTGAGCGCCTTAAGATTTAAAGGCATCTCCGATCTATAAAGTGGAGATATGAAAGGACATTTAAAGATCTTAAAAGTCTTCCGAAATATTCCTATTCTTTATAAAGTGGATACATTTCTCCTAAACTCATTCTCTTCAGGAACTTCCAAGTTCTTATTAATGAACGTACGGTCTGGACAAATAATTTTATCACCTTCGACCCACGGATCGAAATTAGAAGATGGTAGAACAGAAGCGGGAATCAATGGGTCTAAGTTCCAAAAATTGATACCAATGGGTCTCTACCCAACAATCTTCTAAGCCGAGATACATATCATCGAGATATGTGTGAGGGAATGTCTCCCAACAATCACCTCAAAAATGGCACATAACTGCCATGAATGAAGGATATGAAGGAAATTGAATAGTGGACCTTGAAATATGAAATAGCAAACATGCCTCTAATTAGTCTTGGGTCTTTCTGTGGACTTCCAAAGGGCCACATCAACGAGCTTCTCAGGAGGAGAAAGAAAACGGCTACAGCACCTTGGTGGTACTGCCATGGAAATTATGGAATAATAAACCCCAGAATGTGCTAAAATTGTTAAAAAGCTTTAAAGTATAGGGCACCTCATCAGGCTTTGCCCAATAGATATACCATATTTTGGTCGCAGTGCGCAGTAGTCTCATAATAATAATCTGTGTGAGTGCCCAAGCCTGTGTACTCTACGATATAGAATGCTCGTATAATTCCCGTTGGTTAACTTCAAAGCAAATGTAGAAAAGAAAATAGACAACACAGGCAGATTCATAGTAAATCTCGATGGTTCGACTCTTAAAGGCAGTAGTTCTAAGAGTGGTGCATCAAAATGCCATCTTTTGGGTCTGGGCTCTGTCACTCAGACAAACGTCTAGCAACCAACCAAACATCTAGTAAGCATATCGTTCGGTAAGACTTGGGTTCGCCAGGCTTTTTCTTTCCTTCCGGTAAAAGCACAAGGGTTTGCATCTTCCACCTCTTTGGGTAAGTGCCTTCGTTAAGGCAGTTGCGAATACCGTTAAAAATATGTCTGAACATTTAGCAATACGACGCTTGGAGTTCTCGTTCGGTAACGCAAGGGATGCCATCTACTTCGTGTTGAATGTAGTGTGGCATCTTTGAGGAAAAGCGCCGTAATAATTTTGCGCAATCTCACTGGGAAAGTCATTTTTGGTGTTTGTGCGCTTTTTGTTTTGGATAATACCACTCGCTTTTTTTGGTTTTTTAATACCACTCGCTAAACAGTGCCCTAGGAGTTGTTGCCAGCTTCTTCGCAAAGTTTCTTCAAACTTTCTTGCTTGCTGGTTTTAATAGCTGATTTTAATGACTGCCTTGCTGATCTGAATTTATGAACATTGTCAGCAAAATCGGGTCTCCCTCTACTGCGCTGCATCACACGTCTAGAGCGGTGGCAGCTAGTTTTTCCCGTTCCACCGGAAGCACGAAGAAATGAGTTTACGCATTACTCGCCTGAGCATGGGAGTGTCCCAAGCTTCTCGTGAGAGTGCGCCTTCCCGTCACTCATTTGTCAAATTCGCCAAAAATTTGGTTCCTGTTTGCGGAAGACGCCAGCTTCTGTATTCTCTACATCACGCACCCATTCCCAAAATATTCCGTTCTCGTTTAAAATATCAGCTCCCACACTGGCTGATCCCGAAACCTTCAATTATCATAAATCTTGCGTATATTGAAGTATATCTATCTGCAAATAGTACAGATGAATTTGTATTAATATATTCTTTTATTTGAGTGTGCATAGCAATGATATTCTCGGCAGTACTTACGCAGCCATACACACACACACAGTGAAAAATTCGTTTCTGTGTAATTGGCAGCTGTTGTTGGCAATTTAATTCGATTTCAATTTAATTTTTTCTGCAGTATTGAGCTAATATAAATTTAAATGTAATTTTTAAGAATTTTTTTGGTTTTTCGCGCTACTTTACACGCTGTCCATTTGACATTTGTCCTCTTAAATGATTTATTACGATTTCACACGCGTGTTCCGTCGGAAAATTGATTTTATTGGATAAATGTGAAAATTGATGCGTCACATAAATACATACAAACATACACACATACATATCTACTTTTTTGTGATTAAGTAATGGCTGAATATATTTTTGTATAGTTTCACGCTTGGAAATTAAAATGTTGTATCCAGAGCTTGTTTTTGCAGCTTTTATTATTTATTAATACATCTGTATGCGTGTGTGCGTGAAAATGATTGCAACTTTTTCAATATAAGCTATCGAGTGCACCAATCTGATTAATTGTGTCAGTTTCTGCAGACAGTGATGCAACGTCATCGATCGGTCAACTTCCGGCAGTATTCTTTCATTTCCGCTGCTTCCGCGTGTGAAATCAATTTAATTTTCATCCATACTTCCGTTGCAGTTATTAAATAATGGGAAATTGATGGATGGCGGAGATTGTGCGCACTTCCAAAATTTGCTTTTAATTTATTTACTGAAAGAGATATGCCTTGGTATATGATGAAGAGATTATCTATGACTTTTTTACGGTCAATATTGAGCTTTTTCATAAGGATGAATTTCATTAAAAATTAAATAAAAAAAATAATTCAAAAATTAATTCTTAAATCGGAAACAAGAGTGATGCGAGCAATTATAGACCTATTTCCAAGCTTTCAACTACCTTTAAGTTGCTTGAATGCATATAATGCACGTAAAAGATAAGATGTTTTTGTAGTCAAAAGCTTAGTTTGTCCCAACCAGCACATGGTTTCGTCCCTGGAAGATCGAATGCTTCAGTATTGGCTGTTTTCTAATAAGATTTCATATCAGCCACTCAGAAAGGTTTCCAGGTCGATTTTGTATATATTTCTCTAAAGCTTTTGACAGAGGTTATTGCAAATATTAAAACAAAAACTGAAAAAGGAACTGTAATTAATTTCTTGGATCTATAAAGTGTAAGCTAAGCCAAATCTTGGCAATGGAATATACTGGAATGTCTTCAAGAAAGGGATCTAAATTATTAAAATATTATGAGTACAAATGAAGGTAGGAAGGAAAGTGAAATGGTTGAAGTACCACTCTGGCCCGATGATGCTTCCATTTTCACTTTTAAGTGACTATTAAATCATTCACAAGATGTTTGTATAATTTTTCACAAATGCAAAATCGGCAAGAAATCGGATCTGGTTTTTACTGCAAAATGTCGAACGTACTTAATTACTACCTAAAAAATAGACAAAACTGCACTTAACTGTTGTACACCTTCTTAATATGAAAGAGAAAAGTGATTCAGAAATGGGAAGGATCTCTCCGATCCGCTTGATACCAAACGACTCACTGTCGTGGGACTTCTTTAACCTGAAGCCGGAAAAAATCCTGAAAGCTGCAGAGCTTAATCGCTCGGGAAGCTCCAAAAACCTTCTGCACTTTGCACGTTAGCGACGACGAGTATTTTATGCGGTACCAGCTGGTGGTAGCAGAGAAAGAGGCAAGATCAGGTGAACAGCAATTGGTTTCACTTGGTAGGTCCAACTGGTGCCGGTTACTACGAAAAAGAAAAGACTGATGCGCTTAGTTAAAGTCGACCAAAATCGCGTAAGCGGTTATCGCGCCAATCAAGAATAAGGAACTTGCATGTCTTGCTTCACTCAGGTAAGGTTTCGCCGTTTAAAAAAAGGCACTTGTTCGACAGTTCTGAAAATATCAAACTATTTCCCCCTAATGAGTTTCTTATGGTAGGGCTATGGAACAGTCTAACTTAACTTAATTTCAGTACACTTATACCCAAAAAGAAGTAGACTACCGAATTTAGCATTATAAAGAACACTGAAAGTACAAACTTACACACACACCTACATATATTGCAAAACAAAAGTGGCGAGTAGTAGTTGTAAGGAGCTTATGCCCGCTGACTACTTCGGTCCTTTATCCCCAGCCATTTTGTTGGCAATTGGGCACTGAAATACAGAAGCACTGTTATGTTGCGTGAAAAAGCGCGATTATGCACAGCAACTGATGATGTTGTCAACAAAAAAATTTAAACTTAAAAAAACAAAAATAAAAACCAAATGAACACAAAAAGTGCATAGAGCAACCGTGAAAAGGCCAAAGCATTAGCGAAAAAAGTGAGGTTAAATACGTGTGGGGTTTAAGTGACATCAGGACAGTATTTTCGCGCATTTACGCTACTCTCGCCATTTTTTGTTCGCAAACATTTATTTCCTTTCTACTCTACAGCTGTCGTTAGTGGCACATATGCACCTATATCTCTACTCATACATCCACATGCTTGTTTGTTAAGCTGGCTATTATTATGTGGGTTTCTTTGTTTTGTTGCCGTATTGTTGTAATTTATTATTTCACAGCTGTTAGTTTGCGTTGTTTCGTTTCTTTGCATACCTTGTGGCGCTGCCACATAGGGACATCTCTTGCGCTCCTTGCTCTTTCTATACCTTGGCTTTCGCTACCCTGTCGTGAGGAGAAATATGCGCAAATACCATTAGCAACAACAGCAATGTGTGGTGCGCATAAAGAGCGTAGTGAAAGTGCATAAAATTTGTAAATTAAAATAAAAACAATGCATTGCAGTGATGACAATGAACATAGAAGGAAAGAAAGCATGAGACAAGGATCCACTTAATATTACATATTTGTATGTGTACAGAAATAAATACCTGGTAGGAAGATGGTAGCTGTGAACGAGTGGACTCATGTGTGACTTCGCGATTCCATACTTTAGGCTTAAATGTCGTAGAGAGAAAACCGAAGTACCCAAAAATATAAATAGGATCACTCAAGGTTACCGCAATCCTGTCGACCTGTGTGTTTTTTTTTAGAACAGGATAATTAAAAGGAAGTGGTGGAAATAGATTTGGAGATAGTAAGCATGTTTGCATATTTTCCATTATCTAAATGATGCATTCAATCGATTTCTGTCTGGGAATACAGACAGATAAAAGCACATAATATTCCTTGTGGAAAGCAACTAAATTTTTTAAATAGTCAAATTCAATACCGCGCTCCTGTTAAAATTGACGATGGAAACTGGGCTAAGACAAGCGAGCA
Organism: Anastrepha ludens; assembly: GCF_028408465.1. NCBI lineage: Eukaryota > Metazoa > Arthropoda > Insecta > Diptera > Tephritidae > Anastrepha > Anastrepha ludens. The sequence goes on along the minus strand of NC_071500.1, from coordinate 121,703,539 downwards.
AAAAGCGAATCTATTTACGATGCATTTGGAAAAAACCTTCAGCCCAAATGAAGGTATTGATTAAGTAATGTCTATTGGGAACTGCCCTGAGTGCGGTGAAAGTATTACTCCAGTTGCACAAGAAGAAGTTAGTAAGAAAATAAACAAAATGAAGCTTAAAAAGTCCCCTGGATTTTATTTAAAGTCCTTCGTAAACGGCCAAAGTCCGGGTTAGGTTAGGGTGGTAGCCTGTATGTACGACTAACTCACTTAGATCTTACAGGTCCGTTGTAATACCACTGTGCGACACGGAAACCTAATTTATTTTTCTTCGTGGAACCATTGTGTGGATTGCAGGCTTGTGGAATGCTCACCTGTTCCAGAATTTGTCGAAGTTCCCATGATACCTAAGCCTAGTAAATCTCTCAATGATATCTCTGCCACTAGTATTGTCGAAGCTTTTTGAAAAAATTCTTTTAAAAGTCAGTCATTGAAAATAGACGTCTGATTCCCCTTCACCAATTTGGTGTCAGAAAACATCTCCATGGAAAAGAAAAAAGTGTTTCAGCCATTTTTCGTAATGTCCCGCAAGCGGTCGTCGTAACCGAATGAAATGGTGCATGACTACCATTCGGGAGCGCAAAGGTTCGAATCTTCGTGATTGAGACAGCAAATGACAGAAGAAGCTTTTTATAATAGTATTTCTGCCATGAAAATGCTCCTTATAAAAAAGCATTTGCCTTTCAAAGACGGCTTAAAGCTGTAGGTCCCTTTATTTGTGGAACAACATCAAGACGCACATAATAAGTAGGAGGAGGAGCTCGGACAAACACCTGATAGAAGTGTACGCACCAATTATTTATTTATTTTTTAACGCAAGCTTCCAAGTTTGTCACGAAGGACACCTCCAAAAGCTCAAAGGCACCCTGCCAACATAAAGCTAGTACCTCGCAGTCATAGCTGAATGATGAAAATGCAGTTTCGTACCAAAAATATATAAACGCAGGAGTTCCACAGGGAAGTATTTTAGGTCCTCTGCTATATCTCCTGTTTACCCACGACTAACAAATCTAAGCCTAATTTAATAATGATATTTATGCCTCTGAGTTTTGTGTATACGATAAGCATCAACTTGCTGAAATCTTTCTTTATCGGATTCTAAGACAGCACAATGCACCGAATATGTCTCTTCAGTCAGTATAGCCCTTGGCCTTTCGTGTTTTTTTTTTTGGAAAATCATTTATTTTCCTACATGCCATAAGTACCTGTGTATGTACAAGACTTTGTAAGCGCAAACGGTTGGCTATAAATAACAACAATGTTGACATTTTTTAAATTTATAGTTCATTTTTATTTCGTATTTATGCTTTGCGTTTAATGCTTGGCTCATTTTATTTTTGGTATTCCGTTTTCGGTATTTCTTTTGTTTATATGCTTTACATATCTATTCTACATATACTCATTTATTGCTAGTTTGCTCATTCCATGGCGTTTGTTGTTGTGGTTGTCACTGCTGCATTTGATGCTTAAATTTCATCTGGAGAACAGACGAAAGCAGCTGATTACTATGTATGAATAAGTGGGTCACTACTACTTTTGTCATGCTTTTTGCAATTGAACTAATTTAGACACACATACATAAATATGTATATGTATATGTGCGCATCTTTACTAAGGTTGTAAGGTTGTACGGTTTAAGTTAGTAACTCTATTGGAGTTGTGTAACCGAGCTCTTGGAAATAAGTTCTGCGTGAAGCGAGTAAGAAAAATCTAAGGACTGTTATTTAAACATATGCAGAAAAGTATAAGATGGCTTTTTCAACACATCTGCCTGCCTATGGGCGACCGCTCTTAGAATGGTAATCACGCACTAAACCATACGGCAACGGCGGCTGCCTATAAATACTCTGATAATTGACTAAATTGATCGGAATCCTCTGCATCTCAGGAGGAAGTCTTTCCATCTCTCCATATTTCCTGCTTTAATACTTTAATAATTTTACGGCTCCAAGATGGAATCGGGAGTCGGAACAGAGGTTTTATCTACATTAGCAGGCATGCAAATGATTAGGGAACGTGGGGGAGATTTTAACATTTTTCGGATAATCAAGCCGCGATCAAGACACTGACGGTGCCATAATGCAGATCCAAACTAGTCAACTTCTGTAAGGTGGAGATCAAATCTCTTGGGTAGCATTTCTCTGATCATAGAATTGCTGATGAACTTGCCAGGAAGTTGTCAACTGAATTGGTTTCAGACGTCTCCCACCCGGACATCGGCATCCCATTGACTGTTGTTAATAATTTATTTCTCAGAAAAGCGCAGAATAGATAAAGCTCCATTTCTTCATGTGCTATTTCGAAGACAACAGACGACAATAGACATATGATTCAGAAAGTCCTGCGGACTCCACATCATTCAATTTCCAAACACGTAACTATGTTTACCGGTACTGGAAGATTGCCTCACACTCGGAAAAGCTAGGTTTACCATTTAATCCCCATTGCAGAAGCTGTGGGAACTTTTCAGAGAAGGATACTGCTAAGCAATTTCTCTGTAAATGTCAGGGTTTGGTAGCGAGACGATTAAGGCCACTTAGTTGTCTTTTCTTCGACTGCCTGGGGCAGTGCGTCAACCTGAATCCCATCAATTTTCTCCATTACATCAACAGCTGTGCTGGCTGTAGATATCTGCTTATTGAAGGTCCCAAAATTGAATTAAAACGGCGATTTAGTGCTACTTAATAGCACACCCTCGTAAACATTCTCACACAACATGTGGTGCTAAATTTTGGTTCGCTAATCTACATTTGTTCGCAAGCTTCATCAATCTGCAATTTCGTTTAACCCATTTTACGCGCTATTTTTGTTCATCTGCTCAATATTTCACTATTTGCCACCAATTACTGCGAGTATTTAAATATTACGCCATGGAACCGTGTGCATGCTCGCTTCCTTATTTTTTTGTTTGCCCTAAAAGCGGAGCGCCAAATTCATCCATTTGCCAGTTTTCGTTGCTTTTTTTTCGCTTTTTATTTCTATTCTTGTTTTTTTGTTGCCGCGCTTACATAATTGGGTTTCGTTGGCGTGCTACGCGCACTGCTAATTTGAAATGGTCGAATAAGTGCGATTAACTTCATCGCAATGCTGAGGCTTTGCGCGCTGCCTCCCACCTACGTCTGCTTAAAAATCAAACCCATTCGAATAGCAATGAAAACGGCCGTGCCGAAACGGCGAAATGAGGGTATGAGGTGGCTTTTAATTAAAGCGGCCACACATATTTACCACCAGTTAGCCGAAGGTGTAGACTTGTGGAAGTTCTGGCTTTGCAACTACGGCATGAATGCATGTGAGGGAGCGTCTCTACTCACACATTCACACGCAACGAAATGGATTTACTTTATTTGCTCACGCAGCAACTATTTGCTGGGTAATCAAGTGAGTGCCATGAAAATGAACAATTAGGCCTTATGCAGGGAAAGAGTTGAGAAATTGTATCAAAAAACCAGATTCGTACGGCGGTATTAGTTAACGCAGATATGGCGATTGCGAATGATCGAGTGCTATCCGGTTCGTGGGTGTGTTGATGGAGTGCGAAAGTAGGTACGCTTGAATGGCCCAGTGTGTGGCGCGCATAAGCAACAATTTGCTGTAATTAACTGCGGGAAAGAGGACTAAAAAACGTTTGCATGCGCTTTCATTTACTCCTACATACCCACACCTACATACTTAATTGTCATAATTACTCATACGCCCTGGGGTGTGAAACTTTTTCACACAATACGTTCCCCTACCTCTGTGTGGAAAGTAAATCAAAGGCGAAAGGCGTGGCAAATGCTCTATTTTAAATGCATACCCTTCACGTTCCCTGTGAGCATTTTCTCTCTCCCTACCCATGATTTGGGCGCCAAAAATGTATACAAATGAAATTATGTAGCTGTAAGTAAAATAGTAAAATTAAAATAGGGTCATTTAGTGCATATTTTCTCTATGTTCACTCATTTTATTCGCATGTTCCACTATATTTATTCGGCAAATTTAATTTCACACGCGAGTAAGCCACAATGAAATCGTCGACGAGTGTTTGCGCAAAGCGGTTTACGGTAAATGGATCAATTAAAATAGCGGTATTCTGCAATAAGTGGCAAATTAATTAGCAAACACACACACACGCATACACAAATGCGCCAATAACAAAAACTGCAATGGGCACCGGAATATTTTAAATATAAAAGTACTTACTTAGCAAATAATATAAATTTTCGACACATATGGGCATACCTACGACATACATACATATATATACGACTATATAAATATATAGATATTTGGCTCTGTTTGCAATTCCTGCACATCTGCACGTGCCAAATATTTGTGTGGGCGGTATATGCACTTGGCGGGGCTTATTTCATTATATTCACCGGACTTAATTGGATTTTGTCGCTAAATTCTAAATATTGCTCAATTTAGGTGAAACTTTTGTAAATTATATAAGCTTTTGCGTGCACTAATTTGTAATAGTTGAGTTTTTAAATACAAAAATGTGACATTTTGCTTGGGTATCCATTCAATTGCTAAATTGATTAACTCCATAAAAGTTTAGAAAAAAAAATTAAATATTATATGTTGTTTTTTTAAATTCCCTTCAAATGACAAATTCAAAAATACGATGTAGACTGTATTATTGCGAAGGCATCTTTGATCTAACGACATGTAGAAAGTATTAGATGGAATGTACTGGGAGTAATTGCTATTATTGCTACAATTTGTTCGTGATTATTGGAGTTAAGCGATTTGGCAACTGAAAGTGAATTTTTATTTCAAATTCAGTCTTCGAATCAATCTTTTATTACGGAAAAATTCCATTTTTTGAATATATCCTTTATTAAAAACTTTAATAAAAATTAATAATACGAGTAACTATTCTGTTTTTCTTACATAATTCAACGAGTAATATTACTTTGTTTAAATTGAGTTATCATCACTTTAAATGATGCCACCTTCATTGGCTGTTTTTGAGCTCCCACCCTGTCGATTTATCCTTAAAGTTTTATAGTACCCCTGTTTAATAGGAGGCATCAATTTGAACAAGTCCTCATATCCTTCCTCTTTTCTCTCGTCACTATTCTACCTGGTAGATGTAACGAAGGCTACATCACATTTTGAGGATATAGTGGTCTACTTGCTACACTTTTTCGTGTATTTATGGCACTAAAGTCGGTATCTTCGTTAAAGTCATACTTAAATTGTATCAGATGAGATTTCGACTTTTCTAATTTTACCCAATGCATTTTGAGCCAATTTACTAGTATTCCTGTAACTGATACCTTTCTGTTAGTGATAGAATTTTCCAAAGTACTTGTAGAGAAAAAGTCTTGATGCGGTATTTGAACCACAAGAAAAGGTGCTTTCTTTTTACAGGCTTTTTTATATTATACCAATCATCTGGAGAAGACATTCCGCAATTTTTTTTCCTTGAACTTCGATGCTAGAAAATTGTGAATCATTAAGCAAGTAACTGTGCCCACTTTCCAGAAATTTCATTTCAACAGATTCAGTATTTCTGCTCTTTGAAAAGAAAGAAAATACAAATCGAAATATCATATTTTCCGTTTCTTCGAAAATATTGGTTATGAGAATAAGTTTCCGCCCTCGTAAAAGAGGTGCCGCTGCTGATACTACTTTTGTGTTGCTCTAGTAATATACTGGTGATTTGAAGGTGTATATGGGAGATTTCGATCACAGTAGTTGACATTCGTTTGAAGCGTAAAGATCCTTCTTTATCTGACGTCAAATATGTCTAAGTTCGACCCAAAAAAAGCAGCATTTGCGAGAAGTCATGTTTCATTATTACCTTTTAAAGAAAAGTGCAGTTGAAACGTGTTATGTATTGATCAATATTTACGGTAATCACTCCCCATCAAATACAACTTATAAAGAGTGGTGGAGTAGTTTAGACGCTTCTAAAGTAGCAATTTCGACGTGAGTGATAAAGTTCGCGAAGGGGCACCGAAAAAATTCGAAGATACTCAACTACAACGATTATTAGATAAAGACGTATGTCGAATCCTTGATGGTAACGGGAATGTTCCACAAAACAGGTAACTGGGTGCCACGTCAATTGAAGTAGAGGGACTTCGAGAGACGTTTGGTGACTTGTGAGATACTTCTTGAACGGCAGAAAAGAAAAGGTTTTCTGCATCGCATCGTCACTGGCAATGAAAAATGGATCTATTATGATAATCCTAAGCGTCGGAAAAGTTGGAGTCTGCCAGGTGAACCAGGATTATGTTGCGCATATGGTGGGATCAGAAGGGTGTCATCTATTATTAACTACTTAAGCCATCTGAAACCATCACTGCGATCGTTACCGACTGCAGCTAATGCGCTTGAATCGAGCTCTCAAACAAAAGCGGCCGGAATGGGACGGTAGACATGACAAACTGATTTTGCTGCATGACAACGCCAGGTCACACGTTGCTAAATCTACCCAGAAATCTTTAGGGGGGCTGAATTGGAAAATCTTGCCCCACCCACCGTATTCCCCAGACAATGCATCTTCGGATTACCATCTGGAGAGCATCGCAAATTGGCCACATGAATGGATCAAGTCAAAAGAACTCGAATTTTTCGTCAGAGGAATCCGTATGCTGCCTAAAAGAGGGAGTAAAGTTGTAGCTTCTAATGGCACATACTTCACATAATTTTTCCTTGTTCACTCCTCTCAGGAGCATAGGGTCTCGACAAGATTTTTCCATCTTACACGGTTCTGTGCTGTTGTTTTTGCACCGTCCCATGAGATGTCGGCATCTGCTAGTTCGCGCAGCATCGACCTTCTCCAAATCTTTTTTGGTCGACCGCGATCCCTGCTCCCTTGCGGGTTCCAGTCCAGTGCCATTTGCGTGATGCTATCTGGTGGTTTGATTTGTTATAGGATGGGTTCCTCGTTCGTTAATCTCCACAGTGCGTCGTTACTGATGGTGTTTGGCCAGAATATTCTGAAGATGTTGCGGAGGCATTTATTGATGGAGGATTGTAGCCTCTATGTGATGGTGTTAGAGACCAGCCATGTTTCGCTTCCGTCCAACAATATTGTCTTTACGCATGAGCCGAATATTCGTAGTTTAGTGTGCCTGGAGATTTGCGAACTCCCCCATACTGTATGCATTCGCCCGAATGCCGCCCTAGCTTTGTTTAGCCTGCAGTTGACATCTTCATCTGCTCCACCATCTGCCGCGATCATGCAGCCGAGGTAGCAGAAGTATCCGTCAACCCATATATACCTTGCGTTATTCTGGTGAACTCTCATGGCCTTTGCCTTGGCGATGTTGACCTCCAGTCCGACAGTGCGTGCCAGCGCGACTTGTTTGTCCGCCTTCGCTTGCATGTCAGAGAGTTTGTGAGAGAGGAGGCAGATGTCATAGGCGAAGTCCAGGTCCCCAAGATGTCTGGTGAAACTCCATACGATGTCTTTTTTGTGCAGGGTCAGTTGGCTCATGACGTCATCAAGGACGATGGCGAAGAAAAGGGGCGACAGGGGACAACCTTGCCTTACGCCTGCGTTGGTAGTGAAGGGATCGCTGATATTGCCTTTGTGAAGTACTGCCATTTCGGAGCTCTTGTAGCGGGCTTTGATGGGGCGAATTATCTTCGCGAGAACTACCTTTCTACTCAGTGCCAGCCAAATTGCGTAGAGAGAGCGGGGAGCGCCACTCAACTGATTGTTCTACTATAATCTGAAGTGTGTGGGCTTGGACAACACAGCTTCGGTGAGGGCGAAAACCAGCTTGCTCGTCTCTTAAGAAGCGTTCCATATCTTTGAGCCTGCCTTGTACCGAAGTCACGCAGGTCGCCTTTCTTGGGCAGCTTCACTATGATGTCTATTTTTTTCAGGACGGAGGCAGATTTTCATTGTTTCAAACGGCGGTGATGTGAGGGTGAAGAATTTCCGCTGATATTTGCGGGTCGGCCGTTATTAGTTCAGCCATCTTCGCCGGCTGCCTTGTTTGAGCTTCAGCTTCTTAATTGCTGGTTACATCACATAATATCACGTATTATTTAATTGTTTAAATAATTCGTAACTTTGGTTAATGAAGGACGGAAACTTATCCTCATACATTATCCAATAATGTGTGAAAGATCGTGATCTAGGCATTTCATTTTTATCCTTTGAATGCCTTCTTTTTATTTTTGGACTTTGATACACCTTTTTCTTCTCAACTCGTCTCTATAACTGATAAAATAGCCTTCATCTCATTTTTTGATTGCACTTCTAATGACATCGACATGACAGATTTGCAAATATTTTTTCAGATATTAAACATCCACTCCATTTCTGTACCTTAAACCTTTTGTTCTGTTATGCTTTTGGACATTTTGGTACGGCTTCCTTTTTATTCCAGTCGAAGTATTGGCTATGATTTTTTCCTTACTGTAATCAAATGATGAATACGAATTCCTAGAGTATTGAAGAACCATCCGATTCATTATTTTTCTTGCTCAAACAATTATTATTAACATCTTTCATCTTAACGTTATAATGGTTTAATTTTCTCTTAAACAATTCGCAGTAAAATTGAAATTTATAAGAATAACGATACGGAATTCGAGGTCTCATTAAATTCCCGCAGAGCCCGAACACTAGTTGTATTCGACTCAAAATTTGTTCTGAATATCTTGAGATAAAAAGGATAAGAGCTTCGTTAGTTCTCACCGGAATAAGAAAGTTAATGCGTTGCAAGAGAAACACATAATCAATGCCCCCTTGAAGTAAATTAAACACAAAAGAAAGTGATAGAATCGTTCTGCTGTACTCAAGCGACTTTAATCCAATTAATAACAAGCGGAATCTATAAGAAGGATATGGGGCTGAAAATTTTAGAGATCTTAGGGCATAGTTAATAACCATCCTTTGTTTTGAATGGAAGTCTATCTCTAATATTAGCTTCTCGCAGACTTTTTAACTTTGTACTGAAATTCCATTTCCTGATTTTAAATTATTTCTGGATGTTCATACTATGGAAAACGCAGAGGCTTAATTTACCTTTGAGGCATCTGCGCATTCTATCTCTCTTGATACCTCCCGATTGTGCATACACATTCTTTGCTCTAAACCTCAATGTGTGGCCACAGAGAAAATTCAGGAAAATGATTTTTCCCATTTAATACCCAATTACTCGGGAAGGAAGCGCTAACAAATTAAAATAACACAAAATATAAAAATCCAAAAATTAACTTCCTGCGTTCTTAGCACAACTACCGCCTTCTATTACGCTTCTCATCTCTCCAACCACCTTGAAAAATAAATTTATAAGCGCATTGACTTTTATGACTTTATCTCTTTTGGAGCGGCATACAAATTTCCAGCTGCTTCAGCGAGTCATTCTGTTAATACGCTTGAGGCCCAACATATCCGTATTAGGACCGAATAAAGACATTAAATATTTTTAGAACATTTAACCATACTAGCCAAGCAGAGAACAAAAGCAATGTGTTGTAAAAGAAAAAAATCATTGGAGCAACAAAGCCAAAGAGCGCCAAGTCGAACACGAAAAAAAAAATAAAATAAATGGCTTCACTCATAAAAATGCCATAAAACGACAAAAGCATAACACAACAAGCTGATATGAGTCAGTCGAAGGGAGAGCATAGCACATAAGTAACGGTATGCAGAGATTGGAGTGCGGGTTGTGCTTGTATGCATGCCTTGAATACCTTCAATATTAAAACAAAAAAAAAAATCAATGAGAAAAAATAGAGCACCAAGAAACTGTATGGACAGGCTACCTGACGTTGAGCGAGATAAAAGTGAAATGAAACAAAAAGGCGGATGAAGAAAGACAACAAGAAAAAGCGGTTAACATTTGGGGCACTGCCAGTCATTCACAAGCGTAACACACAGACAAGTAAGGGAGAAAAAAAATCACCGATTATTAAATTGCCCCATATTTGAACATTTTGCTGTCAAGTTGATGCGGTGGCCTTAAACAAACAGCAAAAAAGCAAACACGCAAGAACAAAAAAAATGATATGTATGTCATACCTTTATGAAGTGTCCAAAGTGAATGGGAGTACATCAGCTAGCGGAAAGGAGAGCGAGGCAAGTGAAAGTCCCCAGTTGAAGCCGTTCGTATTGAGAAATAATGGTACACCTGTGCACTTGCCTATTTGTGTTTGAGTGCCTTAATATGTATATGTGGTAAATGTCTGTGTACATGTGTGCATATGTGTGGGTGTGCACGTATGCTTGTATTTGCGTACTTGCTGGCGTTGAGCCAATGTCAACGAATGACCAGACAATGACACAAATAATAAACGTCACAAAATACTTGAAACCTACGCGCAAGCTGGCACACATCTTTCTCACATTTTCCTTATTACGAGTGCATATGTACATCCTCCTCTACTTCAAAAGCCACATCCGCGTGCTCAAATATCGTAGCTTTGCTGTTGCATGTAGTTTAAAGTGCGTTTTTACAGCATTTCAGTTCCTTTCGCCATCTCACTCGGCGAAACAAGCACCAGCTGTCGCATTTTTGTTGTGGTTTAAATATTTTTCACATGACTAAATTTTTGTTGCTTTTATTTGATTTTTTGTGACTGCAATTTTTGTTAGTCACGTTTTGACAATAAGTAGCGCTACAATAACCAGAAAGTTTGCTGTAGAAAAAAAGTTTTTGTAGAACAAAAAACATAAAAAAGGGAGGTGCTCCTCCTATGCATGCCAAGTGTACGCTAAGTTATGAAAACCAAAATAAGCGAACATATACATACACATATTCACACGTACAAAACGTATTTTAAAACCAAATCCAAACAAAAAATAAGAAAGAAATAACACAGATTTTGCAAAGTATATTCACAACGGCTTCGCAACTAGACCAAGGCGATGGGCATACTTAAAAGAAGCGGCTAGTAGTTTTTAGTTTTTTTTTCAAACATACAGTGCACCCGCTATTTGATCATCATCATAACATCACGCTTCGGGTGAGACATTGCTCCGTAACAATTCGGCTTCACTTCAGCCGGTCTTCAGCTTTCTTTTGACTTCAGATATGTCCATAGTTCGTATGTCTTTTCCTATGTCATAATAAAAATAAAAAAAATATACAATTAGCGCGTATACTTCTGTTAGTGTACTCTCCTTCTATGATGTTTGTGACGTGTTTCTTGATGTTGTACCACAAATTGAGGGACCTACAGTTTTAAGCCGACTCCGAATGGCAACTGGTTGTTTATGAGGGGCTTTTTCATGGGAGAAATACACTCGGAGGTTTGCAGTTGCCTGCCGAGGGGCGACCGCTATTAGAAAAACTTGTATTCTATGATTTTGCTGTTTCACGCACGGATATTCGAATCTACGCATTGCCGAATGGTTGTCACGCACCAACCTATTCGGCTACGGTGGCCGCCTATGTCATCTCTCCACGTTTTTGTGGCTAACCTCTTCTTCCTTCGCTTTGTGGATTTGTTTCGAAGATCTTTGTACACCTCTGATAAGTGTGTCTAACTCGTCATTATAGCGAATGTGGTAGGTACATTTTTAAGTCATACACGCTGAAATATCTCTCAGAGAATCTTTCTTTCGAAACAAATTTATTGATCGATTTCTTTTAGTTTCAGCACTCAGATTTCGCAACTGTACGTGAGTGTTTTTATATAAAAACAAATTATAATTTTTCAACCAAAACCTTAATATCTACATCCTTGCAGTTTTTATTCAATTTTTTTGTTATTGTAACATAAACATTCCACATATATGCATAGGGAATGCTGCTGGAGCGACAGTGCTTGGCCGGATATAAATTCGGATCGTTCCGATAACGAAGAACCGACTTTATTGAGAACGATCCTATCTGTAGTGTGACTCCTGATGTTGCTTTTAAAAAAGGTTTTTTCTCGTGGTAGAAATGCGCTGGGCGATTAGCCACCTCAGTAGAATTTCTATGATTTTTACAATATTCAATACTAACAAAGCAGTCGATAACCTCCAAAGGTAGCCATGAAGTGCCGCACATCTCTTTAAGAGATGGTGGAGGCATTTCACCTAAAGGTAGCACGGATTCCTGGTCATTGTGACATTGAGGGTAACTGCAGGGCCGATGAACTAGCGAGACTCGGCACCAAGTTTACTGATGAGTAGACAGACAATGACAGACATGTAACCTACTTATTTTTGAGGAAGTTGTAGAAGCAGTGGACGAAAGAAGGCACAATGAAACCATCTGAGCAGAAATACTAGAGAGCTGTGGCCGACTCTCAATACTAAACGCACAGAATCTCTGCTGATTTCCGTTATAACGGATTAGACACGCCCATAGTATGGGCGCGCAATTATATAACTTCTGCCGAATCTGTCTAGGTAGGGAATTGGAAGAGACGACCTCTCACCTCATTGTCCTGCTTTATCCAAAAGTAGATTTACCATTTTAGGTAGACAAATATTTAATGAATTGAAAGATTCATTCTGGTTAATGTACTTTTGAATAGAGCAGGAGAGATAAGGACAAGTTCTATACGCGGCATCGCAAGGGACAATGAGCCTGAGTGTGTCGCACAGTGGGCAACCGCTTCAACCTAACCTACACTACAATATTCAAGTTATCTTATAGAGTTTTTGTTGTTGTAGCGATATTTCTAACCCTCCCTAAAACTTACTGATTCCGCGGAATTGAACTAGACCTCGAAGCCTGTTTGCTGAGTTGGATTACGTGCAAAAATAAAAACTTCATTGTTTGCGGTAAACCTTTTGTATTTTTCAACATAGTTTCCTTTTACGCGTATACGCTTCTACTATAGAAGAATTGAGAATAATCTTTCTCTTAATTTTGCGAAACTTTTGAAACGTGTGCTGAAAGGCAAATCACTCGACTTCCTCTGGCTAAGACTTGGTGTATATTCTTCCAAGAGATGCTACTAACTAAATATAACCTCGGTATGCGCAAGTAGTGGCATCTCTTTGACATTGCAACCTTTCAAGCCGCCCTTGTATAAGATAATTTTGCATATTGCGACATGGTGGATTAGTTTTTCTTTACAAAGATGTTCTCATAAAAGATGAATCTACACTTGCTGATGGTCTTCCCTCTTCTTTGCCTGTTAGCATTTCTATAACATAGTATCTGTCGTCTGAAGGGATACAGACGCTCTGACTCTGAATGTGTTTGATGTGGTACCAGCTGGCGGTAGCAGAGGAAAAGAAAGGCCTCCTCTGCGTTGTAAAAAGACTTGACTTCACTTGGTGTGTCCAACTGGCGCCGGTTAGCACAAGAAAGAAACGACTGGAAACGAAGAAATACTTGGTCAACAAACTAAATTGCAGCATCTGGGGAGGAGAAAAACTTCAAATTCTGAAAAATCATTACATCCACCCAGTTGTATTGTTTGGTGTGGTTTTTGCGCTGGTGGAATACTTGGTCCGTTTTTCTTCGAAGAGGGAAATGAAAGAGCTGCTACTGTCAGTGGGCAAGACTATAGGCAGCTGATTGAAGATATTTGTAACCTGTGCATGAAGTAAGAGGCATAGAAGTTCTTTATTTTCAAGAGGATGGGACCCCAAGACACACGCGGGAAAACATTGCGTTATTGTGATCTATGTTTTCCGGTCTCATAATTTCACGTAACGATGTCACAAACGGGCCACCTTATCATGTGATCTAATTCCACTAGACTCTTTGTGGGGTTTTTTGAGACGTAAAGTCTATGTGAATTAGCCAACAACGATTCCAGAGCTGAAACACAACATTCGGATCGAGATTGCTGGATTCAATGCGATAATGCGTGAGCGAGTACTTGAAAATTTTAGTTGTCATCACTAACGAAATTCTTTAAATCAAAGCTACTAAACAGACAATGCAAATTGATTCTGGACAAAACCATCAGACCAGTCTTATGCTATGGAGCTGAATCGTGGACACTAACTGAAGCAAGTAAAACAAAACTGTAAACCTTCGAACGAAAAATACTCAGAAAATTTTTTGGAAATCAAAGATCACGGTGAGTGTCGTGTAAGGCGGAACGACGAACTAGATTAGCAAAAATGTTATACGAATGGGCGGTGCGAGGGCGCAGAAGAAAGTTATAGAAGCCACAGTATTCGACACTAGAGTAAGATGAAGACTAAGAATAAGATGAGCCGACGAACTAGAGGAGGACATCAATAAACTTTGGATAAGGAATTGGAAAAAATTCGCAAGCGATCGAGATGTATGGAGATCTCAATTGCAGCAGGCCAAAGCTCAAATGTTGGGCGATATTGAACTCGAAGAAAATTTAGTGAGCCTTTGAAGAATTGTGTTTTAATAGAGTTGTGTGGCGAATAAATTGCAAATAATAAGTTGATTTGCTTCAACAAAGTAGATTTGTTTTACCTACAATTAGATGTGACTCACTGTATGTTCAGATGTTGCCACCTATTCTTAAACTGGGCACATTGCCTTTTCTTTCGTTATTTTAGTCTTGCAGTCACGCTAGCAGACTTACATATACTGTTGTTTATTTGTGTAGAATATGTGAAGGCACAAGCTCTAGCGACTCTACATATGTACATACATGCTTATTTGTAAGCTTACTATATATGAAAGTATGCTTTCTTATTAAAGTAACTTTGAAGGCATTTGCTTGTTTTTGATTTCATATGCAACAAATAATACACGAAAATGACAAAAAAATATTTGTGTGCAAAGATTGTATGTAATTAGTTAGTGGTCGGCGCGACCGAATGGATTGGTGCGTGATTGCCATTCGGCCAAATGATAGAGACAGTTCTTTCTAATAGAGAATAGAGTACTATTTCTGCCATGAAAAAGCTCCTCTTAAAAAAGCATCTCCAGGATGAGGACAAGGGTAGGAAGAATACACACCAAGTCTTCACCAGATCGGTCTATTTCTTTGTGTTTGGCATTCGTTTGAATCGAGGAAGTCGAGTGATTTTCCGTTCACCAGCACACATTTCAAAAGTTGTGGTCGCAAAATTATTGGAAATATTGTTCCAACTCGTTTCACATGCCCTCTATTCTTCAGACTTGGCTACCTCGGACTACTATGCGTTCCTCAAACAATTAAGTAGTTTTTACATTTGCAGGAATTTTTCAAACGACCCTCGTACATATGTATATATATACTCTCCGTAAAAATTTTATAAAAAAATATTGTATGCATATAACGTTAATATTTATGAATATGGATCTTTCAAGGATCAACATTGGCGCAGAGAATACTAGTCCAGAGTGCTTGAGGGAGGGTTAACATTTTACAATTTTTGGTAAAAGTGCGAATAGTGTATCTGTAAAGATATGCATAAGACGACTTCAAGCATAATTTCTCTCATCAGACTTCCATACTCGAATTTAAAGAGATTTTTTTGGTAGCACATTTTCACTCTCTAACTCTTTCCTAAATGGACATTTTTGACCCTTCCTCAAAAAAGTTATAATGAAAGTTCATTAAGAGAGGTAGCAAATTTCCACAGAAATTTCAAGCCGATAATTTTACTGGAGGTCACGGGAGACGAAAAACTCAAATGATTTAACAAAGTATGACTCTTGAACGATTTTAGTCTCTGTTGTCATAAATTATTATGGCAAACCTCCTTCCTCATAAAAATATCTGCCGTTCGGAGTCGGCTTGAAACTGTAGGTCCCTCCATTTGTGGAACAACAGACGCACACCACAAATAGGAGAAGGAGCTCGGCCAAACACCCAAAAACGGTGTACGCGCCAATTATAAAAAAAAAAAAAATAAATAATTGGCGCGTACACTTCTGTTAGGTGTTTGGCGCCAATTATATATTATATAAAAATAGGTTGTCAAAAAAGTCTTGTGGTATTTTTATTGAATTTTCAATTGTTCATAAAATTGGTTATAATAATGCGATTTAAGTCAAATATGCGCCGTTTTGTTCGATGACGAGTTCCCAACGAGATGCCATCTTCATAATGGCCCTCTTATAGAAGCTCGCTTCCCTATTGTCAAAAAACTCGGAGAGCCAATTTTCACAGGACTCTCTTGGGGACAACTTCCGACTACCAATCTCGCTCGCCATGGACAGAAATAGGTGGTAATCACTTGGTGCGAGATCCGGACTATACGGTGGATGCAAAAGAACCTCCCATCCGAGCTCCCGGAGTTTCTGGCGCGTCACCAAAGATGTGTATGGCCTGGCGTTGTCCTGATGGAAGACAATTCGGCCTCTGTTGATCAAAGATGGCCTCTTCTGCATGAGTGCTGCATTCAAGCGGTCCAGTTGTTGGCAGTACAGGTCCGAATTGAGCGTTTGGCCCTAGGGGAGCAGCTCATAGTGAATGATTCCCTGTCAATCCCACCAAACACACAGAAGAACCTTCCTGGCCGTCAATCCAGGCTTGGCCACCGTCTGGGCAGCTTCACCGCTTTTTGACCACGACCGTTTACGCTTCACGTTGTCGTAAGTGACCCACTTTTCATCGGCAGTCACCATCCGCTTCAAAAACGGGTCGATTTTGTTGCGATTCAGAAGCGATTCGCATGCATCCATACGGGCAAAAATGTTGTTTTGCGTCAAGTCGTGTGGCACTCATACATCGAGCTTCTTTTTGAATCCAAGCTTCTTCAAATGGTTTATAACGGTTTGATGACTCATGCCCAGCTCTTGGCCGATGCTACGGCTGCTACTATGCCGGTCTCTTTCGATCAATTCAGCGATTTTATCACAATTTTCGACGACAGGCCTTCCGGACCGTGGCGCATCTTCGATCACCTCTGCACCAGAACGAAAACATTGAAACCATCGTTGTGCGGTGGAAATGGATATTGTATATATATATCGACACATTTTATTTAGCTCTTACTCTTATGTTCCTCCTTACATTTGTAATAACAATTATCGATAACACAGAAAAATCAGGGTTGTTTAGCAAAAAGTATATTCATAATTTCGAGAGAGAAATTTCGTAAGGGTACAATCGCTTTTTAAGCTTTTATATAATGATCACGAAAATTAACCTATTCAGAGTGGTCCATCTATTGTTTGACTTTATTCGGCCATAAATTAAAACGATTAAGGGGTTATATACCTTGTGGTCCGGTGAAATTAGCGAAAGTTGGGTTTTTTTTAAAGATATGTAGCAATAATTTTATTGTATAAAAGTTTTTATTATTGGATATTACAATGTTTAAAGAAAAAAAAGGCTTTGTTTGTGTAAAAATATTTAAAAGTGGCGGAGTTATGGCGTTTTCCCCCAAGACCCTTTTTTTGGAAGAGGCTTGCGGTGGACGCGATTCAAGTCCACCAAGTCAACTGAAATCAAAAAATCGAAAAGATTTCATTAGTATAGGGTTATATCTTCTTAGTGAACGATCAATATATTAAATATTTTGATTTTTGTGAAAATAGGAACATGTTTTTAAAAAACTCCACTTCTACAGTCCTAAAATTGGCATTAAAAAATTCATATCTGCAAAATAAAAATTTATACATAAAAAGTTGATCGTTCACTAAGAGGCGACATCAATTACGAACAATTTAAAAAAAAAATTATAAAAATCGGTTGAATACTTTTTTTGCAATCGCGTCCACCGCAAAAGCATTTTTGGAAAAACAGGTTTTTGAGATAATCGCGTTTAAAGTTTCAAGCGCCGCATGAGGCCGTACGCTCAGGACGTGACGACGCACAATTTAAAACGCTGTAACTTTCGATCTATTGCTCAGATCTCTATGAAATTTTTGGAAAATGTTCTCAAGGGATTGTACTTTACGATAAAGAAATAAAATTTATTTTGATTTTTTTGAAAAACACAAGGTATATAACCCCTTAATGCAGATTTCGGCTGGTTTTTCATCAATTCACGCTTAACTTCATCGTTTTGTTCATCTTTCACAGCAGATCTTGAATGACCGCCCCAAATGTCGTTTTCTAAAACTTCCCTACCTTCTTTAACCCTAGAAAGGTAACAATATGACAACGAACGTAAAAGATAACCATACGCTTCAAAGGCGCATGCTTTTCGAAGGTGTCAATTTTATACTAACAATGGATATTTATTTAAGTTAATCTAGTCATTTTAAAGGTTTGGCATTATTCTAAAAATAAAAAGCATTTATATTATATTTTTTTTATATTTTAAGTAATTTTAAACTTAAATCTCTAGACCTCTATGAAAAATTAACAAAAATCAACAGTCTTCGGTTTATGGGAATAAATCCCGTAAGATATCACAAAAAATAGTGTTTTATCCTTACAAACTAATAGGACTATGAATAAGTTCGTTTCGGTTTTACAACAGATGGCGTAACTTGATTATTATTCCATCGATCCACATTTCCAAACATTCATTGGAGAGCTACTGTCGTAAGGCACAAACGTCAGTATAAGTTTTTTATTTGAAGCGTAAACAACAATATTTTTACCACACTTGAAAATGTCGAATTTCGTGCCAAATAATGTGTTTTTGCGGGGAATTCTTCTTCATTATTTTAATATGAAGAAAAAAGCAGCCGAAAGTCATCGTATCTTGGTGGAAGTTTATGGTGAGCATGCTCTATCTGAGCGAACGTGCCAGAAGTGGTTTGCACGCTTTAAAAGTGGTGATTTTGGCTTGGAAGACGAAGAACGCGAGGGTGCGCCGCCAAAGTTCATGGATACCGAATTGGAGGAATTGCTCGATCAAGATCCGGCTCAAACGCAAGAAGAGGTTGCAAAAACTTTGGGAGTTGATCAATCAACCATTTCCAAACGTTTAAAAGCCATGGGAATGATCCGAAAGGTAGGCCATTGGGTGCCGTATGAATTGAAGCCAAGAGACGTTGAACGCCGTTTTATGGCATGCGAACAACTGCTTCAACGGCACAAAAGAAAGGGTTTTTTGCATCGAATTGTGACTGGCGATGAAAAGTGGGTCCATTACGACAATCCAAAACGTCGGGCAACGTATGGATACCCTGGCCATGCTTCAACATCGACGTCGGCGCAGAATATTCATGGCCTGAAGGTTATGCTGTGTATCTGGTGGGACCAGCTGGGTGTTGTGTATTATGAGCTACTGAAACCGAATGAAACGATTACGGGGGATGTCTACCGACGACAATTGATGCGTTTGAGCCGAGCACTGCGAGAAAAACGGCCGCAATACGCCGATAGACACGACAAAGTTATTTTGCAACATGACAATGCTCGGCCACATGTTGCACAAGTGGTCAAAACATACTTAGAAACGCTCAAATGGGATGTCCTACCCCACCCGCCGTATAGTCCAGACCTTGCGCCATCCGATTACTATCTCTTCCGATCGATGCAACATGGCCTGGCTGACCAGCACTTCCGTAATTACGATGAAGTCAAAAAATGGATCGATTCGTGGATTGCGGCAAAACCGACCGAATTTTTCACAAAGGGAATCCGTGAATTGCCAGAAAGATGGGAAAAAGTAGTAGTAAGCGATGGACAATATTTTGAATATTAAATTTGTAACCATTTTACGTCAATAAAGTTTCAAATTTCGAAAAAAAACCGCACGAACTTATTCATAGTCCATTAGTATACTATGATATAATCAGTGTAAAGAAAACTATAATATTATAAACAAATTTTTTAGAGACAGTCATGACAAACATCTTTTTCCATTTGGCAAATGTCATCTTTGACATTCTTTTCTTTTTAGACCTGCAAAGACTGCAATAACGCCTTTTTTTGGCTGAGGGTTCTTCTTCATCATCTGTGGAAGCCTGTACAGCAGATTTTGGAAGAATATTTTCAATGTTGCTTCGCCACGGTGCAGTCAGTTGAGTAGTGAGTTTTTTCAGGAATTCTCTCCGATTCAAAAGCTTATCACGTTTTGTTAGAACATTGTGACAGTAAATGACATATGAATTGATAAATGCTATATTTAGTATGCCATAAAACATGGTCATTGGCCATCTATTCGTTTTTCTCGAACAGGACGATGTTGAGCACATCTGATCAAAAGTGTCAACGCCGCCCTTAGTCTGATTGCAATACATAATTATTTCAGGCTTGCCGGTTGTTGGGTTGATGACACCTTTTTCATCACACGATTATAACAGATAAACCATCTTCGAGGGCTTCGGCTTGTATGACAATAGAGTCAAACATTTACCGTAACAGAACATTGATGTGCCTATTGGTCGAGATCGGGTGTTTTTCAACTCTTCAGGGATCTCGCGTTTATTAGATCTTATAGTGAAAACAAGGGTCAGTTTGTACGGTGCCTGAAGAAGTGAATTTGCGAGAGGTACCAAGGTGAACCAATTATAACAAGTTATGTTGCGATTTGTGCCATGAATAGGTTGAGATAACTCTTTTACATAATATTCTCCCAGCGGCAGTCCATTGGTATTTGTGGCTCTTCTGATACTCGTATATGGCATTGCATTCAACTTATACTGAGTTGCAATATCGCACATCATTATAATTTTGATGCCATATTTATTCGGATTATTGGGAATGTACAGGGCCCGCCATCTATCGTTACGGATTTGAACTAGGTATTATTTGAAGAATGGTAACACTTAGCTGTCATCTGATTTGACAGAAAATTAGTTTTATTCTTCCGCTGAACGAAAATGGTTGTGTATACGCTCAAAGAACGCTGGGAAATATTGCGACATTACTTTGAAAATCATGGTAATGTTGCAGAATGTGTACGAAAATTACGTACGGCAATGGGAAGAAGAAAAGCACCGAATGAAGCGTATGTGCGTTACTTTGCGAAAAAAGTAAGAGAAACTGGGTTGCTTATTGACAAATAAACGCGGGGCCGACTAAAAACCGTGCGTACACCCGTATGCCAACAAACCAGCAACAATTGATGCACTGAAGACCAACATACGCGATGTCATAGATGAAATACAGCCGCATACAACCGAAAATGTGTTGAAAAATTGGACCTATCGTATGGGATGGTGCATGGCTAGCCGAGGCAGCCATATGAATGAAGTTGTGTTCCATCATTAACCGGAAGGATTGCACTTCAAAATAAAAAAACAGTTTGGAAAAATATTGAGTAGTTTCTTTTTTATAGCATTTTTAATTCCGTAAAGTTATATGGCGGACCCTATACATTCTAAATGGACATTTTCCTCGAAATCACAGTAATTGTTCATCGATTGTGACATGCTCTCCCGGTGAATAGATCAGTTTGCATTGAGTTATAGACAGATCCCAAACTTTTCTGACTGGAATAAAAGGATCTTCTTGCCGAATAAGGGGCCGTAAAGACTTTTTATCCATCCTGAGACATCTAATTAGGAAATCAAAACGATCGCTGCACATTACTGCTACATACCTTGTTCCCGAAAAGGAACTATCAAACAGCTCATCAGTTGATAAATGATTATCTTTCATTACTGCACTCAAGCTTAGGATACCAATCAAAGCTCGAAGTTCTGTAGATGTTGTATCTTTGAACGTGCTACTGGTCATGAAGGCGTCACGTTTAACTGAGATTTCAACATTTGTCCACCGAACAATCTCTTCAACTATTTCGTCGGTGATGAACAAATCAAAACATAATAGTCGTTCAAATATTTTTCGACACATACGCACATTTGTGCGTATTATATTGATGGCAGATGTTCTACCATGACTTCGGTCCTTAGTAGTAGACCAGCAATTTCTGTTTTTACCTCTGATCACTCTGCCAGCAGGATCAATTATACGATCGTCACGCTCTGAACTTCCAGCGGGCTCTGAGGGTACAGGCTTTGACAAATATAATCATCCTCGAAGTCGCTCTGCACATTAACTTCGCTCAGATGATTTTCTATTTCGCTGTCACTTTCCTGACGTTCATCCCCTTCACTGTCTTCTTCTCGACACAAAATGGAACATATTTCATCTTCTGCCAGTACCCTTCTACTCGTCATGATAACTGCGTAAAGAATGTTTGCTAAAACGAAAATATATAATATAAACTTTAAAACAGAAAAATTAAAAATATCCAAAAAACCATAAAATAAAAGTTAATCATACGCCTCGCGAGCGCGTCAACTGGCCATAGCCACTGACCTATGGTACTTACAGCATAGACACAACCGTTCCGCGACAGGGTAGATCGACGACTGAGTTGACTGAGAAGGACAAGTTAATACGCGCGCCTCCTAATAAAAAGAGATAACAATATGCTTATTTCGCAGGCGCCTCTGCGACGTAGGTTATCTTTCTAGGGTTAAATCATTTAAGCGAACTCAAAACTAGAGGTACGAGGTAAACTTTAATCAGCAAGAGCTTTTTACCTCATTTAATGCATCTCAGATGCCGTTTTGCCGAAATTAAAACAATTTTTAATATTGGCTCTTTCTTCAAAATTAATTTTTCGACTGATAGTTCAGTAGCTACTGAAATATCTCGAATCCCGTTAAACCAAATGTCATGGCTCAACATCCTTAAGAGTTAGGATTGTACTCATAAAAGATTTAAAAGATGGTGCCACCGGTCGCTGAGATTTGAAGGTCCAGGTATTGTATTAATAAAAGAGCTTTAATTTGAAAATAAGAACGTCTAATTATTTAGAACGCTATCAATTTAGCGCTTAAATCCAAAATTGTTCTTCCCATATATAATCCCTCAGTACGCATATCCCTTAGGGAGTGCTAAATATGTTAAATGACCACCAAACCAGTGCGATATGCTGCTTGTGAATGCTTAGCTACATAAAAGTAGTGCGAATGTGTGTTTGTGTAAGCATTTCGAATGGGCGATGTGGGCGCACGCATTCACACTCCTCTACTTAACTTCGATACCATTTCTGCCAGTTGATTTACATGCGGCTGCGGTCAAAGTCGGCACTGCAGTCGCAAGTCTTCACAATCTGCACAATCTCCTCTATATTATTTCGGCCATTGTTTGTGCCCAGTTGAGACCAACCGACCATTTTGCCACTTTTGCATGGCACACATAATTCAATAAACCTGAAGCTTGGATTTTGTGGTCACCATGCGAAGATGATTGGTAACTGTAGGCGCAACCAATGGAGGGCATATGAAAGCACTTGGGAAGGGTGAAGTGACAAGAAAAGGCGGAGCGAAATGTGCAAAAATCAGTTTCCGCAGTAAGGTCGAATGTAGTTTTGGGCTTGACAGTTTTTCCCGACGTGCGCATATGCGTTTGTACCATATGTGGGCATGTGTGGGTGCATGGTCTAACTCATGTTTGTAAATTGAAGCGGAAAATCTGCCCGCTGGCATAGTAAATTAGCAATTCCTAGCGAATTACATATGCCATTGCCACACTTCATGTGTATGTGTGTGCTGTTTATAATCAAACCTCTTCGGCCACAATGCATTAGTGCTTGCATGGTTCAATTGGTTATACTCGGAGAGCTTCAGATTACTCATTTGTTTTGTTCAACGTAGCCTTTGGTCCCGTGTGCTGTTCTTCCCCTTATTTATATGACTCGCTGACTCCATTGGCATTGATCAACAATATCTATGTGTCTGCCTTAGTTTGAACCTTGGTTGAATTGGCTACGATTTGATAAGTGTAGACGTGGTTCGATGTTCGTATTTGTGAGCGTTTGTCGTAGTGCTCTTGCCTAATTTGACTATTTCCACTGGTATTCGATGAAATGATTGATTGGTTTGTAACCCAATTTCGACTGTTGCCTAATTTGCGGCACAAAGCCGCAAGCCATTGCGTAGTGCTGCCGCAATTGGAATAATATTTCGGCGTTTTGGTGACAATAATGTTAGGTATGAAATAGTGGAAAGAAAGGAAGACAAAGGTGGCGTTATTTTTGAACAGTAAAACTATAAAATTGTAAAATAGCTCCCCTTTGAAAATTATGAAAAATGCATTCCACATGTGATCACGCCAAGGAAACGTGAAATGTAGGGTACATAATTTGTGCAGGGTGGCGTTTCATGTCATACTTTGAAAAACATTAATGCAATTTTCTATGTAGGATAAATTCTAGTTCCGCCAGAGCTTAGAAATTCATCGGATGTGATCTCCATTATGAATCAGGCTTCAAGCACTGGTCTTTACCAGATAAATTATCAACCAATTTACTAAATAAAAAAAGGTAGAAAACCAGCGAAGAACATAAAGATAAAATGACAAACGTATTGAAAGAATGGCAAAATTAGGTAATGGGAGCTATCATGAAATGTTATAAATTGTATATGGGCTTCCCACCCATTATGACGGAGGAAGTACTTCTTGCGGTTAGACGATTTAAAGGCGGAAACCCCCAACCCAAGATCTCGAACATGCAACCACTGTTTTGAATACGGTGTTTTCCCATCCATCTGGAAACGTCAACGACTAGTTCACCCTAGGCAGAAAAGCCACCAGGAGACCCTACTGTATTTCGATCAGTATGTATGCCGGACACGTCGAGAAAAATGTTGTAACACATAATAGTTAAAAGATTAACAACAAAAATCGAAGCAGATGATAATATTTCAGAAACACAGTTTGGTTGTAGGAAGCGGCGGGGGAAGCAAAAGGAAAAGTAAACGATTAGCGGAGTTCGATGAAAAGAGGGCGCAAAAGAGTACTGCTTGATTATTATTACCTTAGAGTTAGTTAAAAACGCGCTCAATACGGCAAATGGGGGAAAAATGCTAAGGCTCTCCGTGGTTTTGAAATTCCAAAATTTATTGTATAATCACCTACTTGGAAGATAGAGTGCTGGTTTTGTAACACGAAGAAAAGCGTCAAAGAATCCAAAGCCACTGAAAGGGGACCACAAGGATCTGTCACAGGTCCTTTCCTCTTGAATCTAATGTACGACGGTATTTTGCGATTCAAATCCTTAAACGAGTAAAAGTCATTGGCTTTGCAGACGACATACTATAGGTATTGCAATCGTAGGTATGTACATAAAGGAGCTGACTGAAGTGATAAACAAAGCAGTTTCACAAATCCAGACAAGGCTGGCTCGGTCCTCGAGGTAGTGTGAATAAAGAGTAGAAAGATACGTGAGGTCGTTAAGGAAGGAAATCGTCTCAAAAGCTGCCCTCAAATGTCTGGGTATTATATTAGTTGGAAGCTGAAAAAATAGCAGCGGCACTATCTTAGCTCATAGGCTGCTGTACGCAAGCGTGGTAAGTAATGTTCTTCGGTATGGGGTACGCTTGCAAAATGAGATCCTTGAACCTCCTCTGCGTAGTGCGCTTCAAATATCCTCAGAGGAAGCAGTGCTTGCAATATCTGGGCTTTGACCAATACATGGATATTTTGGCGAGGGAGATGGCTGAATCCTCTAAAAATAAGGTGAGTAGTCAAGTAGTGAAAGAGCGTTGTTGCCAAAAGAGCAGAGTCGGTGGAGCAATTCATCGAACACACGTTGGACCTACCGCCTTTGTTGGCTCGACATGGACGACATGCGAAAGTGAGTTTCCACCTTACCCATATATTGACAGATTACGAATGCTTCAAATTTTATTTAAATAAATTCGGACATGAAGATGACCCTTAATGCACCTTCTGTGCAAAAGACGTTATTGAAGATACAGAATACTGTTTTTTTGTCTGCCCGAAGTGTGAAACCGATAGGGTTGACTTGAGTAATAAGGAGGGGATGCCGCTTAAGGTTAATAACCTGGTTGATATTATGCTTGAGTCAAAAGTGTGGTCTGCTGTCTGCAATGTAGCAAATGAAATCATAACAAAAATGCATTTTGCTGGAAGAGTCAGAAAGCGAATGGCTTCCTTTTACTCTCAAGGAAAAATCACATCGAGAAAAGGAACAGAAGAAGCCAGAAGGATAATAGTTAAGTAAGTTACAAATATTGCGTATTATTAAGAAAATTCCGTCGACGACTAGTATTCGAACTTGTTAGCCCCTCAAGTGCACTTAGAAAGCGAGGTTCAAATTGTATCTTATAAAAATAAATAACTGGCGCGTTCACTTCTGTAAGGTGTTTGGCCGAGTTCTTCCTTCTATTTGTGTTGTGTGTTTTGACATTTTTCATTTTTGCCTCGCAAAAATAGAGAAGTTGATAAGTAGAAGACGAGATGGTTCCACTTATCATCCACTACAGAGCTACCGCCAAAAGAGCATGAGGATTTTCTAGTTTCACCGCATGTATGTATTTTCCGCCTAAATAACTGTGCTGTGGTTTTCTTCAACTAAG
Source organism: Anastrepha ludens (assembly GCF_028408465.1). Taxonomy (NCBI): domain Eukaryota; kingdom Metazoa; phylum Arthropoda; class Insecta; order Diptera; family Tephritidae; genus Anastrepha; species Anastrepha ludens. The sequence goes on along the minus strand of NC_071500.1, from coordinate 121,677,485 downwards.
AAACTCTCTCCAACGTCGTTGATCCACCTACGGCCAGAAAAATCTTGTGACTTTGAATGCTATCATTCAGAGTGCGTTGTGTTTACCCGTAACCGGATATCCAAGGATATGCAACGTGCATATAAGCGAATATCCTCGATATTATTTTTGCGCCAGGAATTGTTTTCACTGTAATACTCACCAGACAGCTCATCAGCCACACAGTTTCTTGTAATGCCCTTGCACGAGTATGAGTTTAATAGCGAATTATTTAGATTTTGCCGAAAGCGAAGTCAGGTATGTCGTGAATAATTCCGAATATATAATCAGTGCGTCTATTGACTTGAATATAGTAGCTTAATGAAGAGCAGCTCTCTGCATGATTTCTTCACCGAAATTCCCGAGATTCACTAAATTATCCGCGATTCAGTCTTAAGATGTTCCACCTCATCCAGTCCTTACTTCAGAGATGTGGCTGAGGATGGATCTACCTAGACTTAGGGTAGAGCTACACTGGTAAGTCACTGTAGGGAGACCCCCAAAAGGTGTCAAGTTAGCAAAAGTTACTTTAGTTGTTTGGTTGGCACGATGATATTTAAACGCTGGACGAGGTTTCACTTATAGCCTGATCAAGTATTTGAGCCGTTTTTTTGACTAGTTTGAATTTTAAATCAAGTTGCATTACTCACCTTGCGAAATCCCTGGTACGAGTTCGATTTTAGCCTTAAAATTCGCTACGACTACTATTTTTATGCTGTGTATCTAATTTTTCATTAATAACTAAGGTGATTGTTGGGTTTAAGCATGAGAACGATACGCACTGCACCGAGACAGGAAAGCGCAGATCAGGGGGAGCTTCATTTCGCCGTGTGCTATTTCGCTAAAATCAATTTGGTCACATTACAATAGACGCAGGACTCAGAAAGTCCTTGGGACTCCGCGCCACTTAATTCCCAAGCTCGAAGATGAGCCTTCCGGTCATTGGAAGATCAGCGCACACCCAGAAAAGCTGGGTTTATCATTTAATCCACATTGCATGAGTTGTGGGGACCTTTCAGAGAAGAGGACTATTGAGTATTTTCTTGGTAAATATCTGGGATTGGCAGTCCCACGGTTAATGTCACCTTTCCTCGACATCGTAGGGCAGTGTCCGAGCTTAAATCCTAAATCAATAGTTCCGTCAATCGAAAGAGATGGTTCAAAAATTAAGGTGGGGAGGCTACTTGGCTTGTAGAAAACTTTGTAGATGTTATGCTTGAATCAATAGAAAATTGGTGCGTTGTTTTCTCCATAGCAAACACAATTCTAACTAAGCAGCGTCGCGTGAAATAGCTTCGCAGGAAGTAATACCTAATGGTAGTTACATGGAAGGAGAACAACCGTGCAGGTGTGGGTTTTTAGTACAGTGAGCCGAGATCACACTTTTTGGCTTTGAATGCTTTGTGCCACTTCTACATAAAAAAGGTACTACAGGAAAACGGTTATCTGTCGTTTCGATACATTTTTTAATTGACATTTTTACCCAAAGCTAAAAATTCGAATCACTCATGGCCTTATTATGTTCATGGTATTTAAAATGAAATGTTTTGATCCAAAAGTACTTTTTTCAAAGCAAGTTTATGTTCTCAAAAAATTTATAGATTTTTAATTTCAATAATAAATATTTCACTTTGTGGAATTTATTACAGCTGCAGAAAGCAATTTTTTCGTTGGATACTCAGCAGTTCCTTTGTTATGACTAATTTTTTGCGATAACTTGCTATACTTACATACAAACAACATACTTTCCGCGCTTCAATGCAGTATTAAGTAGAGGATGTAACTACGTTGTTTGTATTTATTTGAAAAGTTAAAAAAAATATTGTATACTGTTGAAATTGTAATGTATAGAAACGTTGCCAGATTGCGTGTAATTTTTGTGTGTGTAAGTGCGCTTGTGTTTGCATACTCCCAGTAGGTGAACGGGGGCTAAAGTTGTAAGTTTGTCACCGATAGGAAAACCTTAGCAGATTGAGCAACAACCTTTGAGAAGTCAACCTTCAAACCCATACTTTGTTGCACAGACCAACGAAACTTGAATTTGGTCTACTCAATGACTAGTCAAACGAGTTTTTTCTTGCCTCTTTTTGTTTTGAAAATGAGAAAAAAGTACCAAGTTAGCTCAGCTCAGAGTTCAATTGCCAGGAAATAAGTTCCCGGGAAAGTAGAGTTGACAGGGAAAGAAAATTTTCCTCAAGCTTATCTATACAGGGTGGTCCATATAGAGTTTGCAATGTGAAAACCAATTTTTTTCAGAATTTTACACCTAAAATAACATTTGTTACGTGCCAGACATTTGGTTTAAGGTTAGACATTCGCAGAATGTGTCGTATTTGGTTTGAGCAAAGTTCGTCAAATGAACTGAAAAAACTTGATTGCAGATGGGCATTTTTACAGAAAAGTAAACTTTGCAGATGAAGCTCTTTTCCAGCTTGGTGGCTACACACATCATTTAGGGTTCCATGCCATTCTAGCCATGTATAGATGCCATTGGATTTCAAGAGGACGCCGCTACTCCGAAGGTACTTCTGCTCTTCATTAAAACTATTTGCCGTTCGAAGTCGGCTTAAACCTATAGGCCCCTCCATTTGTGAAACAACATCAAAACGCACACCACAAATAAGCAAATGAGCTCGGCAAAACACATAACAGTAGTGTACCGCCCAGATATTGATTTATTTATTATTATATCGGTCTTAAATCCGATTTTTATATCGGTCTTAAAGCCGATTTTAATATCGGTTTTATAGCTGAAGTTTCAACTGAAAAAACTAAATCTTTAATACAAACTCGTAATATCAAAAGAACCTAAAAGATGCAGGTTGGAGATTAACCGCCATATGATAGAACAAGTAATGCAATTTAAATATTTGAGTTTAGATGTAGGTATCTAACAATTGAGATATAATATCAGAGGTGCGAGAGAGATGCGCAGACGGGTGCCTGCGAGAAATCGTGTGGAAAAACAAGTACATGAACATGGAAAATACAACAATTGTAAGGCCGATATTGACTTATGGAGCAGAAGTTCGTGCAGAAACATGAAAACGAAACAATTGCTGCGGACTACTGAAATACATGCCGTTAAGGTCATAGCCGGGAAAACTAGACTAGACCATATAACAAACGAGGAGATAAGAACACAGACATAAGAGCCAGAAGACGAGCATGGAACGAACATGTGACAAGAGCCCCTAGCAATCGGTTGATAAAAATAGCTCGAGAAGGGATATCAGAAGGAAGAAGACGACCAAAACGATGGGCAGAAATTTGGATATTTACCTCAGCAGAAAATCAACCACAGCAATGATATGAGATTTATGCAATATATTGTTCGGGAATGTACAACCATTTATGTGTAATATCCCTAAATATTAAAACGTATTTGTAAACTTTAATGTATAAATATGTATGTATCCTAATTGCTGTGTATATCCTAATTGCTGTGTAAAGAAAAACAGGCAAAGCCTATAACAAAAGATTAAGAAGAAGAAAAACATCTTAAAACCGAAACATTCCTATGAAATAGCCGCCTGGTAGTTGAAGCATGATATTGAAGTTGCCTTTGGTGTCGTGGAATGGTGCTTAGAAATAGGATTATAAAATTGTGCTACTGCTTTAATCTTTCCGACAAAAAGCGTTGAAATTGAAAATCGTCGATTTTCAGTTGAAATATCGTTTTAGTAAAAAATCAAATTATTGTTCCAGTCTTCCCTACCGACCTCCACTAATGTTTCATCTTCACAGTTGCCATGTTCCAAACAGAAAATATTATGTAGAATACACCAACTGAATACACCAATTTTAACAATTGAGCTTAAGTCTGTATTTTCCTTGAAATGAAGGAATCGTCTGAATCTTGTTTTAGGTACCTCGAATACATTCTCGGCAATAGTTCTTGTGGAAGAATGTAACAAATTGCTTACAAAGGTTTCTGTGGGAATTGATCATGATACAGAACTTAATAACCCAAGGTAACATAGTGAAAGTTTCTTATAAGATTAAGATTAAAGCTATGCCCCTATATCGTTTCTTAACGTAATCGCAGCGCGTGTAGCTTTTTCCACAATGTCTATGAGTACGTTGGTTAGAGTTCAGCATGAGAGTATACATTGAATGCTTACAGTGAGACTAGCTTATGAGGTGAGAGCTCGATCATGCCACGTGCAATTTGCTGCCAAGATATTTTTATAAATCTCGGCTTGAGACTATACTGATTTGGAAATCTGCAATCTTTTCGTAGTGAGAGGTGCTGAGAGAATACGTCAGATTCTGTTTCTATGCATCTTTCCAATCCATATTTTTAATTTCGTTACCGTTTAGAAAGCTATTTACTCAATCGCTGCTAATAACCATGATTTGGATTCTAAATTGAATTTTTATTCTGTGCAATAAGAAGGAATCGCCTCGGCCAGTCATCCACATCCCACTAGAGGTTATAATCAGGTTAGCGGATACCCAATTTATTTAGTGTGAATTCATTTACTATACTAATTGTCAATCATGACCTACACATTTTTAGAAGCAATACTTTTATGATCTTAATACCTTGGCTAATTGGAGTTCAGTTAATAATTTACTGTTTAGTTCGAAGAAATGTTTTCACATAACTCCTATCTCTAAATAGCCAAATCTCATTAGCCGTTCTACTGTTCAGGAATTCATCGATCTAGGAGTGATGTTTGGTCGGGGTTCACCTTTTTAAATTCGTAAAGCCTACTCTATCTAGTTTTTTTTTGGCACTATGGAAGACACTTTAAAGATCCGTTTACTGGTAAAACTAAGTTAAACCGGATTATGCTTCGCTAAACTGGTATTCGTTCTATACAATTTATTCCTATATAATTGTCAGGGTCCAGTGGAGTTTTAGTCATTTTGCTCTCAATCGTCTTAACTTCTCTGATTCTTTGTCATCCTATAACTTACGTTGTAAGCTTTAAGGCATGCAGTTACTTGAGTCGAGTGTTTCAATTCTTTCGTTTTTGTTTGTTTATAAACTTAGAAGAACTAAGGAACTACTATAAAAGAAAACATTTCTTTGCACATATTATCGCTCCCAGTCGTAGCATAGCGCGGAAATAAATGCTCCCAATATGTCTAATTTCGTTCCAGGTCCCCTGCGCCAGTTTTCTTATGGCTTTCACTGAAAAGCAATTCTTCTTTTCCTGTAGTCTGCTCTACGGGAAGTATGTCCAATCCAATTCCATTTCTATCCTTTAATTTCAATATTGATTGGGCAGCTATCAGTGAGCAAAAGAAGGATAGCATTGGAGATTGGTCTTGGCCAAAAAATGCGGCATATAATCTTAAAACATTTGTTGATAAACATTTGAAGGCGTATGTTTATGTGCTCAGAGATGACCCAAGTTTCAGATCCGATTTTACGCTGGTATTGAAAATTGTAAGTTTTGTTCTTAGTGACAGGAAACGAGAGCGCCACTGTCGGTTTATCTTATGGAATGCAGTGCGTGTTTTATAAATATAAATCTTAAAGTCTCCTTAATTCTGTAAAATATTCTACATCTAGCAGTGAATAGTAGTAGTGTAAAGTTTCCATATAATTATAATCTCAATAAGATACTAGAGCCATTAAAAAATATCCCCTACTGATAACCGTTTCAACTCCGCTCATGGCCATGCTCGTATAATTTTTTTAGCCCATGGTGGATAGCGCTTTGTGAATGGCGTAATATTTGCCAGTTCTTTATGTATCTACCACAACAAATATTTACACTTTTTTTATTAAGTAAACACATTTTATTCGCTTGAAGCTTAAATATAAGGGTTTTAAGTATAGGTACTTACGCGAATATGTGAAAAAGTCAGAAATTGCAGCTGCAATCAAAAAATATTCAATACTTGTTTTCCCCGGGTAAGCGCACAGGGAGTCATTAATTTATGCGCATGTGCATGTAACATATGTTTATGTGTGTGAAAAGCAAATTCGGGTATTAATTTTAAGCCATTGATAATAGAAATGGTTGAAGGTGGCTCACTTGCGGTTAATTAAATTGGAGGTGGAATGTCTTAAATTGTGAGAATATATGGGCACTCGCAACAAAATTTATGAGTACAACTCTGAATTGCACGCTTACCGACCCACTTCAGTTGCTTTTCATATTCGCAACTACGCCCCGCCAATCTGCTCCCATCTTCTGCTTTTTTCCCTTCTCTCGCAGCAAAAAACCAATTACATTTTGTACTTGTCGCCAGCGTATATCGATTGCCACTTCAGAATGCCTGTTGCCGCATTGTTTATAAATTTGTCGTGTTAAATAAATGTACGTGCGTATGGGTACGTACGTGCCACAGCATGTGGCAGAAAAGTCAGCACACAAAACAATATCTGGCGTATTGGCCTTAGCGCCCAGATGTATGCAAACATACACTGGGCATAGACATTTTAGACACGTTTCAAATAAATTTTGTTTGCAAGCAACCATGATTTCTTCAAAATATATTGTGGATGTAAGCAAGTGTACTTGTGGTAGTAATGTGGCAAACACATTCGCAATTTCATATTCGTTTTTATGCTCATATTCTTATGCTGCTAAACTCTCACTGATAGCCTGATACTCGTACCCATAGAAGCTGGTGGCTGGTGTTTTCCGTACAGACAGCCTGTCAAAATTTGTAAGATATGAATAGAATTACTTTGAACCTTCACTTTCAAAAGTTTATTGCTTCCTTTTATTTGGAGCACAAATTGGTCAGAATTGTTGCCTTGGAATGTCTGCGCATACGAACAATCGATTTGCTAGATATTTGTTTACATGGCCTCATGTTGCCTACAACATAATACCAGAATCGAATGCATTAAAAAACTTACAGTTGTACTTGTATATATTAGGGATGACAATCCTGAGACCGCAGAAGTCCTAAAAATCACAGCACTATTTTCGGAATTTGGAATTTTCGGGATTTTGGATTACTCATTACTCTGGGGTAAATCAGAGCAACTGGTCCAAAAAAATCGGTGCAGTCGCGGGAGTTCAGCAATGACTCCGTATTGCGGGCCTGGAGCTGGTAGCGTAGAAAAGAGAGGCCGTGCTTATACGAGTAAGCGCACCGAAGCAAAAAAGGGCTAGGAGGGCTACGATTGGTGAGCACGAAATATTTTCATGTGAATGGTGTACTCGCAAGAATTCTACCTAATATAGGTGGAACGTAAGAAGAGATGAGGCAACTCATATCAACTGTGGTGCAAACATGGCCATACGTCAGAGGTGGCTCGTGCCTACAGACGCAGTACGTTACGTACTGTACGTGCTCATAGACGAAGCGATGTGCGTTGTTGCTAAAAAGATACCAGCTGACATTCATGCGATGGAGCTGTATCATTTATATGGCAGCAGAAAAATTTGGAGAATGAACGCGATCGGAGATCGAATGCCCAAGAAGAGGGGATATGCAAACGCATATCAAATCTTGAAGGGTGGGTGAGTAGGAAGCATGGCGAAATCGATTACTACCTAGCTCAGATACTCACTGGACATGACTGCTTTTTGGAATAAATACACCGTTTCCAGCTGGCTGATTACCTTTTTTGCCCCAGTAGTATGCATATAGATGAGAGCGCGGAACGTAGGGCCTTGCCCTGCAAACGTTTCAGTGCAGAAAGAGCAATGCTGAAGATGACGTTCGAACATCCGCCGACGACAGATGCAGACGCTAGAGCCAAACACTCACTACAGTATCAAACAGAAGACAATACAATAGTTTGTGAGTATCAGACTATTTCACATTCGCCGATGTTTCATTTCCCCCACAACCGCTTTTGTACGCAGTGGGAGGAGTGGATACTATTAATGGCGTAAAGCCTCCATACGCCCACAGGAGCGTACCCTGGACGCAGGATCCTCTTATATCAATAGACTTAAATGCATCTCCACCTTGAAGAAATGCTAAGGTGTGGAACCACACCACTTGCGGCAATCAGGGGAGGAGGAGGAATGTTATAGTTTTAGTGGGAGCATGCTCCACGTACCATTGATGTGACAGCAACTTTCATATGTTTCTAATATTTGGATTTCAATCTGCTTACCAAACAAAAAGAATACAGAACTATCTGATGGAAGTAAATCTGCCTAGCTGACATCTGGCTACAGCAAAACAAAAGAATGAACCCAAAAAGGTTGAAGACTTCAGCAGGCCAAAGCTCGCACAGAGCTGTAGCCCTAAACGATGATTTTGAAATAAAAAATATATTTAAAACCCAGTTGAGTATAATTTATTATATGATTGGACAGCTTCTTGTAATGTAATTTTTTTTAAGCTAAGTTGTGTCAAAATACTGAATATTTAAATCCCAGCACACATTTCGGGATCCCGTAATTGTAATAATGACACCCGAAAATCTTGGGTTAGTACACCTAGAAAAAATTAACATCTTTAGAACAATATATATATATATATATGTATATGTGTGTACCTCTGCACACGTATATGTACGTGTATAAAATAAGTAAGTGACAGGCGACTCACAAAAAAGTGTTTGCCCACTTGCCCACTTTGTTATTGGTACTGTGCATGGCCATGGTCAGTGTTACAATAGAAACAATCGCAAGAACAGGGTCGCGTTGGAAAAAAGTGTCACTATCCAAATTTTGAACACACATTGACTAGCGATATTAAATAGTTTAATAGGGGGAAAACAATGATTTATAATTTATAGTATAGCTGATCTGTCGTTTAAGCCTCTCAAGGGCAATTGAACTAATAGCCACCCACAGGCTTGACTGGCGTTACTTGCTTATGGCAAATTGAATTCAAGAGCAGAAAGATATAGTTTCAGTAGGAAGCAAATTTCTTTATAAGATTTATGAAGGAAGTTGAAAGTTTTTCGAACCAACATACGTTAAGATGACCCCATTTAGACATTTTAGCTCAGTGTTAACAAATAGGTGAAATTTAGTAGTGTTTTTGTAATTGTTTCCGCTTCAGTGACTTGCTTTCTTTCTATTGGATCCGATTTTGAATTTTAGGTTTGGTCAGGTTGTAACGATAGCTCACTAAGGACACACTCAGGCTCATAGCCCAATGCGACGGACCGCATGGGGAACTTGTCCTGATCTCCCTAAAACTAATGAACACTTTTCAAGAACTTTAGTAAATTCCAGGGTGATGATCCCACTCTTTAAAGAATTGTTTACCTAAAGTGGTAAATCTTCGTCTGGATAAAGTAGGACAGTGACAGATCATCTCTTCCTCTTCTTTGTTTATACAGCATTTGTGAAAGAAAAAATTGGCGATGTCCATGATTCAATGACATCATTGGAGTGGTTTAGGAATGCTTCATGATAATCAAAAGCTTTCAAACCCATTAGTTACTTTCCATATTTATGGAGCTCAGCTAAAAATTGAAGATGGTGAGGCTGATATCAGACCGAAAGGACTTCAAATTCGATGCCAAGTAGGATTTGTGAGTGATATCTTATTAGCCTTGATGGGTTTGAACAAATATGCATCACTGTATGAGTGCTAAAGATTCAAAATCCATGGTATTGTACCATTCCCTATTTCGCTAATGAGGGTTTCAATGTTGCCTGGCTATCGCGGCAACAGTTGGGTAAATTCTAAAATATTTATACGTTTTCATATGTGAACTTGCAGGTTGGTCACGTCTCTGATTCTATTGTTATTCCTAAATATAAAATTTCTTTAAATTGAGGATCGTTTTATTTCATGCTTTGAACACATACATGCATACATATTGTGTATATGACCTTGTTGGAGATACAGGCAACATATATATAGGGGTGATGGTCTCTAAGTTATTTCAACAATTGGCTGAATTAAGGAATTGAAAGAAATATAGTTTATATTTTTGTAATACTTCCTAAATAATTCTTTGTTTTCGAGAATTATAATAACTTTAATGCATAAAATATTTTCTCTCTGTTCACAGCAAAATACTTCACTCTGCCAAACACTTACACCCACACTGTAATTGCCTTAACGCATAAATATTCATCTATTCCTTCATATTCCTGTCCTCATATACATGTTCATTTTCATACTCCTTCATATCAGAGCCTATGAGCGTTTTGCTTTTATTTTTGAATCAAAATTTTCAAGTGGGCTGCACCAAGGGCCATCGACCATTTTTTAAATATTATGACAAATAAAATTTTATCTTGCACTTCAAAAAAAAATTCAAACAAATATTATCCTATCAAATGTTGTTCATTTGCCCGGCACATTTTATATAGGCCAAGTCACACCTATCTACAAACAAAGCGTTCTGGGCATCGATTGTCATTGGAAAGGACACAAAATGTGGGCAAGAATTGGCATAAAGAAGCAAAAAGATGACAATGGAAAAGCAATAAAATCAAATGGAATAAAATGAAAAGTTGGGTAGCAAATAAAAATTGTCCATAAAAATTAAAAAAGGATGCAGTGAGATAAAGATATTGGTGCGGTTTCCTAAGGTAATATTTGATGGCTTTTGAGCGATGGCCAAAATATGGGGAAAATATGGGAAAAATGTGAAAATACTACACTTACATACACACAGTATATATACATATATATATGTATGTGCGTAAAATATATTATTGCAGAACTGAATTTGAAATATATGTGCGTATGTATGTATGCAAATATTATGTAGGCAAAGCAATTTCAACCATAAGTGTAAGTACCTTTTTTGCTTTTTGAGTCTGTGCTTGACAGTTGAGGAAAATAAGTGAAAACATTGACCTGTAAGTGTTATTATAAAATTATTGATTTACCTCATAGCCGCAATGCAATAATAAATATCACTCATACGCCACGCAGGCACATTATAAAGTAATATCAATTATTTGTCGGTAAGAATTGGAAATGTGAAAATAACTTTAGTTTGACGTGCTTAAAAGTATAAATTTCTTACCTCAATTTCTATTTAGGAAAATATTTATTTTTTATTTTTTTTTTTAATTGAAGTTTATTCGAAATAAACTATTGCCGTAAAAGTTCATTCCGCTTTCTGAATACAAGTTGCAGAAAGAAGAATAAAAATAGTGTCACAAAAAGAAATTTAGATAAGGGCGTGCATGAAAAAATTATTTCTTTGATAATGTTCTTTCACAAATTTAATTTATTTTATGAAGCTATTGTAGTTTTTTTAATCCAATTCTTTATTGCGATCTGTTTTTTATTTGTTCGATATTCAGTGGTGCAACCATTTACTAATTTTATGATAAACAATAACTTACACTAATTTATTATCATATGAGGTCTTTTGTAGATTTTCTCTTGGGTCTGGTGAAGGTTATGGGATTTGCAATTATTTCTGTGACGAGAGGGTTTGAGTGCGATTTGAGTTGTGTGTTGTGTCATGTGGTATATTTTCTTATTTCTCAATTATTGTGGCTACTTTGAGATCACGATGAATTTGTGCATTTGTGATATAATAATAGGCGTTTAAAATCACTCTGAGTGTTTCCATTAGAATCTTTGAATTCTGATGTGCCCAACAATTGAATGCCACCGTCCATATCGGTTTCAAGATAGCTGAGCTCAAAAGAGCTTACTTTCGAAACAATCATGTGAGTTTCGATATAGTAGCCAATATAGTAAGTCTCTGAGTTTTATTCCCAGAGCCTTACGTTTGGTGAAGATATGGGTTTTGCATGTAAGTTTGCTATCAAAATGCATGCCGATATATTTTATTTGTGACGCTTGTTTGTTTTTGAGCTTAACGGGTGGGCAAGTTTTTCGATTTGGTGTAAAAGCGACTTGAAAACTTCTTCCAGAGAGACTTTCAGCATTCCATCATGGGCTTTTCCTGGCCAGGAGAATTAATATCCTAGTTGAACCTTCCACACATAAGAAGCGAAATTCCTGGGGGCGCTTGTTGCATACTCAACATGCCTCCGGTGAAGGCAGATCAGTAAAATCTACCCTTCATACAATTCTTAACGATATAGAAAAATCCCTATATCAGAAGGAATTCGCAGTAGGCGCCTTTGTCGACATTGAGGGGCTTTTGATAATGTCGTCCTGGAGGCCATCGCTACATCTTTGGATAACCTGGGGTTCGGAGCCGACCTTATCAGGTTTATTTACAGAATGCTTAGCGACAGAATGGTCGTGGCGGAGTAGGGTGGCGTCTCTCTCTGCCGGCAGGTTGATACGGGTATTGGAAGACTCTCTCACCATTACTCAGGGTTGTAATTGTTAATGACTTGCTGGCGGAGCTGGTGAGAAGGAGCTGCAGGGTGATAGTCTACGCGGACGACGTGGCACTAATTGTTAGAGGAAAGTTCGTGCCATAAATACCCTATACGATTTAATGCAGGAATATTTGAAAGTAGTTGTTAGATGGGCAGCGGATTGCGGTGATCGGTGAATTCTCTTAAGATGAAGCTCGTCCTGTTCACGAGAAAATATAAAATGCCCAGAGCTTAACTCCGCTTAATAGGAGGTGTTCCGTTGTTGCTTTCTGACAAGGTGAAGTACCTAGGTTTTGGCCTTGACAGAGTGCTAACGTGGAAGCCCAACATTGAGGAGAAGATAAGGAAGACAACATATGCCGTATATGTATGCAAGGGCGCTACTGGAAAAAGATGGGGCTTCTCGCTTAAAGTTGTATTTTGACCCTATAATACCATTAAAACGAATTTTGTTGTATGGAGTCGTTGTCTGGTGCAATTCAATTTAAAGGATGGCATTGGTGATGAAGTTAGAGAGAGTCTAACTTCTTCTATATACATATAATTGGCACTTTCACTATGTTTAGGTGTTTGGCTGAGCTGCTTCTCCTATTTGTGATGTGCGTCTTGATGTAGTTCCACAGATGGATGCGGCAGATATTTTTATAAGAAGCAGACAGAATTACACTCGGAGGTTTGCCATTGTCTGCCGAGGGGCAACCGCTATTAGAAAAAAAAAACAATTCTTTATTTTGTCTTTCACGGAGTTTCGAACCTACGTTCTCTCCGAATTCCGAATGGTAGTCACGCACCAACCGATTCGGCTACTCCTACTCTAGCGCTTAATGCTATGCTAAATGTGGTACCTGTGGACATTGCAGGCAAAGCTACGTCTACATGTGTCGCAATCGGACTGAGAAGCTTAGGCTAAAAATTTAGGGTTCATCCCTTTGGCGACTGATCAATTTACACCCCTGGTTAGTCTGAGCGGAACATGCTCACCTCAAATTCCTTTATGGTCACGGCTAGCTCAAAGTTGGATGAAAGGGTTGGTGAAGGGTTGGCGAAGCAATTGCTTTAAGGGAGGTTAATATTTACTCCGACAGTCAAGTGGCAATCAGAGCTTTGGGCCCGATGTCAGTGTACTCGAAACTGGTGTGAAAATGTCTGCCTTCCCTTTGGATCGCATCTGAATTATATAGATATAGGGCTCATAGGGACTTGTGAGGTATTTTTTTCTATTTTTCCAGTTACTAGTGTTGTGACCTCTGGTGTAAAGCATTGCTTTGAATTCTTAGAATTTTTTGCATAAAGTTTTCTTGCCCCAATAGTTTCCAAGCTCCAACTATACGACATTTACTGCGTATGTGCTGCAAATTGTTTTCAATTGATATTGTAGGGACCGATTGCACCGATTGATATTGTAGGGATTCTATAATTTTTTCTATATCCGTTGGTATCGATTTTTTGTGTTTTTGGGCTGAAAGTCTTAGTTTCATTAAAACAAGGTTGTGATTGCTCGGCTGGGGCAATCGAAGGTTGAACTTAGTAGTTAGTTAATATGAAGTCTATTGCCGAGCAGAGACCTCTGAAATTGGAAAAGGTATAGTTGTGCTGTTCTTTACGAGCAAAAAAGATATTTGTTATGCAAAGTAGATTTTGTGAACAAAATTATATGAATTGTTCCCCTTATCGTTTAGAGTATCTTCATTAAATCTGGTTTTTATTCCTGGTGTAATGATCGATCTTATTCGTGCACTGAAATCCCCCATTAGCTTCTTATTTGTTTGATACAAATCAAAAGAAAATATTGTCAATAAAAAGATTAGCATTTTTCATACATATTCCTATTAAATATAACATGCATCTGTACGTGTGCGTATGTAGACATTATTTTTGGCTTTTGCAACATTTCGTTGCTAATGCGACTTGCGTTGCTGTTACTTCCTTTCATATTTCGCTGCGCCATTCTTTATATGTGACAAACGGGTGTAGAAAAAAAAACGCACCGTTTCAAATGTCAATTTGCGCTTTGTGATAAATAGTAAAAGAGTCATGAGGCTGTGATACAGAATTGCTTACTCAGCTTTACCCTCTTCAGTGCGGTTTCGTTGACTTTGCTTTGGGTTGTGGTTGCTGCTGGTGCACGAGTTGGCTTGGCAGCTGGTGTCGTTGGCTGGTTGTTTGGTTGCAGTCTTACATGTGTTGTTGGCAAACACTAAACCACAACTCCAAGCTCTGTTTTGCGTTCACAGCCTCCATTCGTTCGTTGTTGTTCAGCGCCTTTGATGTCTGTGGGCTGTTATTTTTTCAGCTTCAATGCAGCCACATATGTATATGTACTTACATGTGTGTATATGTGTGCACGCTTTTGTGACTTTTCACAGCCAGTCAGCAAATTGTCAGCTCGTATTTTCTTTAATCTTCTTTGATACAACAACAATAGAGTCTGGTATACGAATACATCGCATTTTCAATATACACAAATAACAACAATGGCGCCAATGGGAGTGAGAAAGGCAAAGTGTGAAGGAGATGCATAGAGTGTACAAATATTGTGACGGAATACTATATTGGAGAAATAAATAAACAGCATTTCATACAAGGAGGCAGGCAGCAGAAGAATATAAAGGGTGATCAGATTGAAGGTACTTTTTCCAAATAAGTTTTTTCACAGGTCACGCGTGACTACTGGCAAACTAAATACGTAGTTTTTTCAGTATTCATTGATATATCATCATGGAAAGACCTTTGTTTTTTTCTTGTTCATTCCTCTCGGGAACATACGGCCTCGACAAGACTTGTCTTGGGTTGGTTTCGTTACTTTATTTGATTTCTGACAGGGTAGGTGATTAGCCTGCTGCTATCAGTCCTAAGTAGTGGGAATGCCCACCTGTCGTTGCTTAGCAACAACGCCTTTTTATTACTTGGAGCGCCATCTGTGTGGCACATTTTTCTAGCGGAAGGATAACACAGATGGTTGAGGACTGCGCTGAAGTGATGCGTCTACGGTACCGTGTCTGCCCGCTTCCTCTTTGCTGGCGCCACTGATGCAATGTGTAACTGTGTGTTTTTCTTTGTTTTTGCTTGTTTAAACAACCACAATGCAAATAATGCGCTGACTATTGCACGAGAGTAAGGATGGAAAGGATACGTTTTTGGGTTTGAGGAATGAGTTCTTTTCGTTTTTTGTTTTGTGTTTTTTTTAGAAACAGGGAAGTAGGTAAATTAAGGATCGTGCCTTACGTGGTATTCGAACCCATAACCTCTGGAAAGGTAGGCTAGGGCACTTGAGCTAGACTACCGAGGCCTCAACAAAGACCTACGCCACAACACAACGTTTGAAAATCGTGCAACTGTATTACGAAAATCGACGCTCTGTGAAAAATGTTCATCGCGCGCTCAAGCCACCTCATGGTGTACATAACCGTTCAGTGATGAGTCCTACTTTTGGCTCAATGACTATGCCAATGAGTAAATTGGTATATTTGGGGTGAAGAGCAACCCGAAGTCATTCAAGAACAACCATTACATCCATTGGAAACAACCGTGGGGTGGAGGAATCATCGGCCCATATTTCTTCAAAGACGAGGTTGACGCCGATGTTACAGTGAATAGCGAACACTATCGCGCCATGGCACACGACTTTTGGATGTCGGAAATTGAAGCCTATAATTTCCACAACATTTGGTTTCAACAGGGGCGGCGCTACTTGCCACTCGTGAAGCAATGGGTTTACTGCGTTGTCGTTTCGGTGAGCAATTTATCTCTTGTCGAGGGCCAGTGGATTAACCTCGAAGATCGCGTGATATCACACCTTTGGAATTTTATTTGTGGGGCTATGCAAGGTCTAAATGCTTTGTGGATGAACTAGCTTCGATTGAGACATTGAGCGCCAACATTACTGAACTTATTCACGAGATACCGAACGAAGTCAATTTGAATTTTTGTTGTTCCATTTCGATTTATAAGCCGATACCACTAAATTGATCCCCCTTTACTTTTATATGAATGTGAATTCAAGCGATACATTCAGATTTGGTTAAAGACGTTTCCGCATAACTTCCGTCTATTTATGTATATGTATATAGATATGTATGTACATATATATGTATGTCTGTGGCGCATTCAGCTACTTTTTATAAGCTCATTATACACGCACCACCAACTTCCGTTTCAGCTTCACTTCTTCCAACTCCATTCATTATTTCATGCGTTCGATTGATATCTACATACTTATAGCACTCAGTGTTGTGTATTCATAATAAGAAAATGTATATTTCTTTGATTTCAATTTGTTCACAATCAAATGGTAGCAGGAGGAGAAATCAAAGGAAATTTTACAACGAAGAGGAGAACTGCAATAAAACAAAAGCAATGTAGCAAAAGTAGCAGCAGCGCAAATGAGAGGCAAACAAGAAATTGTTTGTGTACCGTGAAATCGATTTGGAATATTTGGGAATTAAAGTAAATAAATAAAATTAAAGTTGCCACTTAAAATAGGTGGAATATTATGAGTAAATACACCGACAAAATAATAATTTTATATTAGATTTGTTTTTGTTTTTTGGAAATACACGTAGTGCTAAACTTGTAGAAGGATACTTAGCTGAATTTTGAGTAATTCTGGGTTGTGTTAAGATGATTGCGAAGAATTTAAAGTGTAGGTATCCAGTAAGTACCACTTTGCAGCCCTGGCTTTTGAAACATACCAACGCTGTTGAAAAAAGAGAATATTGCAAGAACCAAAATGCTTCCAAGGGGTGTATTCACTTCACTATGAAAACCGTACATCTACTCCAATGGTGTTCTCTGCTTCCTATCTATTCGGTGAAAATTATTTTAAGCAACCCCAATCTCCTTGGCCTGGCGGTAGGATTTTATCCCAGTTTAACAATAATGAATGAAAATCAAAACTTACTTGTTTTAAATCAAAATGGAGTTACTTATAGGTCAGCCCATAAGTTCGTGCTTTTTTAAAGGTGGTTTTAAAATTAATAAAAAAGATGTTTAAAGTAATTATTAATCAATAATATATTTTCTTTCATTATTTGCAATGTCTTCCCAACGTTTAGGCAAATTTTTAATTCTCTGCTCAAAAAATTGTTTGTCCTTGGATCCAAAATACGCTTCGACATCCCCTTTTATGGCTTCTATTGAGGAGTAGTTCTTGTTACTCATATGGGATTGAAGTCCACGGAAAAGGTGATAATCACAAGGTGCAATATCCGGAGAGTATGATGGATGCGGCATTAGCCCCCTTTCGAGCTCGTTCAGCTTGCCTTATGTTTGCCTTGCGGTATGAGGCCTTGCGTTGTCGTGGTGAAACAAAATTTTTTGGCTATTATCTAAAGATGGTCGATTTTTTTAAGTGCCTCAATTAGGTTTAATAGCTGATGGGAATAATAATCAGCAGTTATCGTCTGTTTTGGTTCCAGAAGGCCACTTCTAGGGGTCGGTTCTGGTGTTTCATCTTTATCTAACCATTGGCGTTTGCGAACAGGATTATTGTAAAGGACCCATTTTTCATCACCAGTAAGGATGCGGTTCAGAAAACTTTCATTTTCAAGCATTTTCCCAGCTTTGAAACCTTTCCCAACTGAACCAGATGCCTGTGAACTGTTCCATGCGATGAATTTAACCTCTGAGCTTTTATATCGGCTGTGAAATTTGGCTCAGCTTCCACGAGTTCGAGCAAGGCGTCGTAGTTAAAGGCTTCAGGACGACCAGGGCGCGCGGGGCATCCTCCACGTCGCACTTACCACTCCGGAATTTTGAAAACCACTTTTGCGCAGTCCTTGCACTCACGGTTATCCTCTCCGTGAACAGTGTTTTTTTCTGCAGCAGCAGTTGTTGCATTTTTACCACTTTTACAAAAAAAATGCAAAGTATGCCTCTTATACGCATTCGAAGATTCAATTTTATTTTTTAACAATACGCTTCTATCCGCTACTAAAATCACTTGTTGAATGCACAATATTATATATCAAAGAAAATATAAATAGTTCCGTTATATTCCGCGAATAGTTTTTTGTCTGCAAAAATCGTACAAAAGTGAAATTATGGGTAAAATACGCACGGACTTATGGACTGACCATACTTCATCGAATTCCTTTGAGAAATCAAAATATACCGGAACTACTTGATGGTTGATTGATAAAGCCCACACATAAAAATCAGAAAATAGTTAGACTTGTAGCAGTGGATCTAGCAGCTTGATTTTTTAGATTTAACGTAATTTCGTGAAGTTTTTGCCTTTGCTTATCGGCTATAATTTCGATACCTTCACGCACTTATGCTCAAGGGTATTACAATTTTGTTCACAGGTGTTTATCGTTACGAAAGTGGCCCAAGTCAAAATTAAAAAAAATTAAAACTATTTTAAACTAAATTTATTCAATGTAATTTTGACGTTTATCATCAAAAATGACCCATTAGATGGTGGTGGTAATTTCAAAATTATAATAATTATAAAACTGGTCTAAGTTCAAAATTTGAAGAAAATATGTATATAAAAATTACTTGAAAATGGCGCGGGACCTTCTTTGCAAGGAAAATAACCAATACTTTGTTAAGGACCTACAGAAATGTATTTAATACTGAATTTAGCCTTAATTTCCAAGCTCTTTGAAAAGACACATGTCAAAAATGCGATATACTGAACGGAGAAATCGGAGCATGCAAAAATGAAGAAGAGAAGTTACATCTTAGTGAAAGTCATGATGTAAATTTACAAAATGCTGAACGAGCTAGGAACTGTCTTGCAGAGGATCGGAGAAAGCTAAAGGAATTTCCAAGAAATATTACGGCCAACCATTTGATTTGCAAAAGACTTTCTGTTTCAGTAGCCTATTATAGGATAAATATGGACGTACACAACTTGGGTTTCCGCAATTTCGAAACTCTCGAGAATCTCTAAAATGTTTGAATGCATTGCAAAGGACAATATATATTAT
Source organism: Anastrepha ludens (assembly GCF_028408465.1). NCBI lineage: Eukaryota > Metazoa > Arthropoda > Insecta > Diptera > Tephritidae > Anastrepha > Anastrepha ludens. Next base: position 121,658,371 of record NC_071500.1, on the reverse strand, counting down.
GCGTCCAAGTCTTAAAATAATCCAAACCAACGTAGTTTTCTAACTAGCCGCTCTACCGCTGTTTTTAGTGAATTCTGTATGCCATCGCCATAAAAAAGTTCGCTCGCTTGGGCTTTCACTTCATCTTTCTGACCTTTTCACTCCACCTCAGATGGTGCGTGGTAAAAATCGATGCAGTTTTAGCGAACCACTTTGTTGCTACATTAGCCGTACCCCAAGGGAGCATTTTAGTGCCACTTTTTTGTAATTTTTCCAATGACATAAGCAAATATTTCTCCTTTTCGAATTTCTTTTAATTTTAGTTAAGGACTCAGTGGATGCTCAAAAGCTTCAACTTGACATGACCAATCTTCGTCGATAGTGCATGAGTTCGCGTCTGTCTTAGAATATTCAAAAACCTTCATTTAACTTTCTTGATTTAGCCACTTCCAATACTGTAATACAAAGTGTAACAGAGTTTAGCGGTCTCGGAGTTTTATTCAATACGAAATTTTCCTGCAGTGGTCACATTAAATTTATTAATTTAAAATCGTTTTTGGTTCTAGGCTTCATTCGCCGCAATACATCTGAATTTTCTGACCCGCATACCTATAAACTACTGTTTACGGCTCCTGTTCCTTTTACGACTCTTTTCTTAAACAGCTGATTTGGATAGTTTTAATTACTGGTCTCCACGATACTGCCACGCGTGCCCTCCTACTAAATAAATATTTATTGGCGTGCTCCAAAAAAAAGAAGCATTATCATAACAATTAATATAAAGCTGCTGGGAATGCAGTGAGGGAGCAATTTTTAATGTACAACATTTTGCATATACTGGAGGAAAATTTTTGAAACACCTCATTTGGTGCGTGCGGGGGAAATTTATCTTGCTAATCACTGTCATTTACCCAATTTGTGATAATTTTAATTTTTCAGCTTTCAAATTTGTCATTTTGACAATTTAAAAAATTTACATATTTATATGCCTATAGAAATGCATGTCGTACTTGTGTACATAGGTACCTACCTACGCTAATTTTCCACGTTTCTGCCACTCAGCGCATTTCATTTTCATTTCTCGCTTTAGTATAAATTCAAAGTTCACTCGGGACAAATAATTCAAATGAAGCTACTTCGCTTCGTGTTTTTCTGTATACAAATATTATTTACAGTTACATTTCATTTCAATCAATGCTAATGTTAAAGTCATGTATATGTTTGTGCATATGTGCGGGTAAGCATGTGTTGGTATGTGTTTCTAAATGAGAGCTCACGTCTGACGAAATGTGTATTCCCGAGTGTTTTGTTTGTTTATCGCAGATAAATATAATAGAAACGCAAACGTAGACAAAACTTCGAAATACTGACAATATGAAAAGCGCACGTTCAGGCAGACATGACGAATTCGCCACATTCAAGTAAAAAAGGCCTAACATGGATACATACATGCATACTTATGTATGCACACGGGTAGTACTTATGAGGGGGCACATTTTGGGGACAAATACCACTAAAATGCGAAGATGATTCATTGAAGATTTTTAGGCTCGTTAACAACTTTTATCGTGTGCTGAAGCTGGCCATCACTAGAGTAATAAAATGAATACATAGAAGAATTACTTAAATTTAGTGGTAAGATGTATCGAGGACTTTTGAAAATCGTGTACTTTTAAAAAGTATTGGCTAATTTATTTTCAATCAGGCAGCCCGTTTTTAAGAGCTGATGCCTTCAATTTGCAAAGAAAGTAACTCAAAAATAATCAATTGAACATAACTTGGCAGCAAAGTAAATAAGAACCATTTTCTTTGGAAGTCGACAAAAAGTATGGCCGGAGCTACAAAACACCTTCCGCTAATTAAAGCCGCAAATGTATAATGGGCCCCAACATCATTGGAAAAAGCAATTATTCTAATTCAACATTTTTAAGATATATTCGAAAAACAAAATAACACATAGACTTCGATTTGACTCATACAACAAGCAATAAAGACGAGGAAATCAACAAAAAAAATGACACTAACAGAGATAAAACAATTAATTTCGACATTAAAAACAACAAATCCCCTGGAAACGAAGTCATTGCGATCCCAAAACGTAATAAAGACTCCACCTTCCCCGGTTGCATCGTCCGACCCATGCGACTGCTGCCGACAATATCAAAAATATTTAAGAAGGTTCCAACAGGTGCACAGAGTCACTCACAAAAATTATAAAGACTTCAACAACAAACAATTATGTGTGGCTGTATATCTCGACGTAGCTAAAGCCTTCGACAAAGTATGGCTCCCTGGATTACTGCACAAACTCCAATCCTGGTTGCCATATGACTACTTTCTAGTGCTAAAAAGTTACATCCACGACAGAAAATTTTATGCTAAATACATTGACGCATATTCACACATTGAAGCTATGGAGCTATGGAGCAGTGTATTAGAACTCACTCTGCATCTCATCAACACCACCGATTTACCGGAACCGTCTTCAGATGGCAGCATGGTTGCGACGTTTGCAGCTGACACTGTACTAATGGCATCTTAGAGACACGTGAATATAGCCCACACAAATTTACAAAACGACCTAAACAAAACAATGTTCAAAACGTGGAATTACACAAACGGGAAGTTAACCATAGACTCATTAAGGATTGGACGACGCGAGTACTGATATAAAAGCATTACAATTGACTCAAAACTAAACTGGAAGAACCTTACAATAAAAAATGACATGAAATTAAAAATCGCTTTCGGTAACTGTATTAGCTGCTAGGACCACGGTCAAAGCTTTCATTGCAAAATAAAACCTTAACACAAAACCTTAGGACAATATCCAATACACAAAACTCTGATATATACCCAACGTTTACATTCACCGAACCTTAAACATCAACTCAGTTGGCGAAGCAATACAAACCGCCAGCGGAAGGCACATAAGCATAGCGATGAGGGAGCTTCCTGTTGAAGAAAAATTCAATAAGAAGAGGCTTAATCGAAATATTTTAAAAATTAATTACATATTCCTTAATGATCCTGAAGAGCAATGGCTCTACAGTGGCCCTTAACTTTCCAAATATCTTAATATGTAATATTTTTTGGAAGCAATAAAAAAATTAAATAAATATTTTAAAAGAAAGGTAATCATACAGCCCATGTTGAGGTTACATGACAATGCTTCTTTAGACAACCACGCACCAGACTCTACAGAGGCCAATGTCCTCACGGGGAAGATCACGGAACTTTGGAAATATAGTACTAACACGTTTATATCGTCATCCATCATATTGCCCATCACATTCGAAAAATTTGTTACCATATATCCTTCCAATACATCAACACTATTTTCAAAAGCTTGATCATAATAAAAAAAGTTGAAATATTTAATAGTAATGGAATAAATAATTTTGATTGAATGATAAATGTTGAAATAAAACCTTTTTATTTTGTTAGTTTTTATTTTATTTCTTGTTTAAGTATTTAAGGCCGGCGGGCCAATTAAAAGGTCAAAAAAATCGACTTTTTTTTCCTGAAATCAATAGCTTAGATATTCAAGAACATGAGACACAAATTTTCAGAGTTAAATTCCAAGTATTTGCAGAGCTACAGAGCCGAGCGTAGTGCGGCGTCGAGCAACCGTGCGCTTATTGTTGTAGTGCTCCGCCCATTGACCATTGACTTTGAAGCGCGTTTTCTCGGCTTTTCATTTTCACGATTTTACCTAATTTATGTACACGATTGCAAAAAAACTAAACGAGCTATCCATTTCATTCAAAATGCGTTATCTTCAGTATTGTTTTCTCTTCTATGTGAACTAAAAAAAACATCCAAAAACTTTTTTTAAGCGACTTTTTTACCCAGTTGAAGAGTTTTTTTTTTCCTTGAAAAAACACTTTTTTTTCTACCTTCCCCAAAAATTCGAATTTTACGTATTTCTCCCAATTTTCTTAGTTCACATCGAAGATAATTACATCAAAATTAATAATCTTTTTTTTTTTGTTTTCAGATGAAAATTGCAAGTTGTATCTTGTACAGAAGTTGGATACTTCAGTGGCAAGGCGCTCTGGGAATCTATTGATAACTCGGCTTACAATATATTGTTGGAGATTGTACAAATTTTTATACACAATATATTAAACTATCCCCAAAACTTCATTTGGCTAATTGTTTTTTTTTCTCATCCTACAACGCTTCGCGAAAACTACTGAATTTAGGACATCTAATTGGCCCGCCGGCCTTAAAAAAAATCATAAAAGAAATTGCTTTGTTTCAATTGAGATCGGGCAGTTAATATTTTGTAAATATAAGATTTTTACTTTTTTTACTTTTACTTTTTACAAATGTAATGCTTATAAGGAACTTGACACTTTAAAGTCTAGTACTGAGTATTTTTTAGTACCCAATTCCAATGCTTTTGAAATTCATGTACAGCCGATTCTTCTGAATACCGAGTACTTACTACTTCAGATATTGAAGCAGCTACTTAAAAAAATAACATAGTGCAGTCGTAATGACAGGTATATCCAATGAAGAATTTGTTTTGTAGCAGGGTTGGGCATTTTGCACTAACATTAAATAGCGCTGTCTCTAAAAGGAGAAGAACTTGATATTAAATTCAGAAACATGTATTGGTTTATGGGTAATCGATCCGCTTTATCCATTTATAATAAAATATTATACTTCTCTACAATCAAATGCTTAAACCAACACCAGCAACATATTGTACTTCAAATCCAAAGGTTCCAAAAAAAAGTTTTGTAATGCGCTACTTACGCACCCTGGTATGCACGCATCAGTGACTTTGAATGCAATCTCAGCATAGAACCAGTTGCCGTCGCAATTAAAAAAAATGCCGTATCTCGTCATGTCACCAGCGAAGCTTCAGCCCTCACCGATCAACACAAATGGTTTAAAAGGTTGAAACGCAATAAGCCGCATCACTTCATGCAGTAATGAACTCCTTTGCAAGTCTTGTGCAAAGCATCATAACATGGATAGTATAATACAGAATCCAGAGAAGATAGTTCGTTAGTTTATTTATTGTTCACTAATTACAATGCAAATGAAAAACAATTTTTTTTTTAGTGGTAGTTTAAATAAGCGTTTCATCATTACTACGTCTTCAGGTATTCAGTGTTTGACTATCCGCTTCTTGCATTAATTAAGGCAAACACTGTTTAATAGCCTTGTCATCGTAACGGTTGCTTGTAACTGCTGAACGGAATTCAAAAATACTCAAAACGTTGCGGCTGTCTGTCAGGTTAAATGCACGATTTTTTTTAATTCTATAATAATTGGTATACGCTTGCCCTTTGATCTATTTAGGCCTAATTTGGAAAATTATTTGAATCTGATTCGAGCCATGCCCAACTTTGCCCATGCTAAAAAAAGCATTTTGCAATTTCTACGACACATGCAAAAATTACGAACTACGCCCTTTAGTAAATTTCTATGCCTTTCGGATACCTATATACCTGTACTCTTGTATGTTAGTTATGCCCTATAGAAAAACTATTAGGTTCTAATTGAATATCACTTGCTTCATTAGCCAGTAGCAGTAGTTTAATAGGAAGAGAGGGTTCTAGGTTCATTATAACTAAGATAGCAAGAATATATTCTTCTTCTTCTTAATGGGTGCGATAACCGCTTATGCGATTTTGGCTGAGTTTAACAAATCACGCCAGCCGATTCTCTCGTGCTAAGCAGCGCCAGTTGGACACACCAAGTCCTTCTCCACCTGATCTGTATAACGTAGAGGAAGCATTCCTCTTCCTCCGCTACCACCACCTGGTACCGCAACGAATACTTTCAGAGCCGGAGCTTTTGTATCCATTCGGATGGCATAACTGAATGTATTAGGTTACATTAAATAATTTGTGTTGATTATTTTGATGAGCAAAATAAATAGGCTTTTTATCTGTAAACTATCGTGATTTCTTTTTTAACTATTGGAAAACGTATTCCTGCTGAAGAAGTTTGTTACTCGTTCTGATATTCCTACAGGTGAATAGATGATGTTATTATTGCCGCTATTTGTGTACCTGACATTAAAACATAAAATACGTAAAATGCCTTTTAGACGTCAGCCTCAAGTGGAGAATAACTCTTGCCAACAGGTGTTACTTTGTGCTCAGTAGGCAATTGAGAAGTAAAGCTCTCTCTCAAAGGACCAAACTAACCCTCTGACAAATGCTCATCACTCCTGACTTTCTGTATGACGCGAAAGCACGGGCGATGTCGAGCTGTATGAGCTATACACGGACATGGACATAGTGACGCGTGTAAAAATACAGAGGCGACGCTGGATTGGCACTGTCATCCATATGAAAGAATTGTCGGTATCGGTAACTCTTGTTTGGCAGCTGAGAGTGGCAAACTATGTTGACATTTCTCTACAGTAGGGTTTGGCAAGCCATTATAAATCGCTTAACGCCAAAACAACGTTTCCAAATTGTGGAAATTTAATTTAAAAAAATAATAAATTCGTTCGCGAAGTTCAAGAGCACTGCCGTCGTCATCGGTCCTTATTTCTTTCGAAATAAGAAAGGAGCTGCCGTTAGGGGGAATTGCAATGCTCGAGCCACCATGACTCCATACGGCCACAATTAGTTTGATCGAATGAACCACGTAACTCGTGGCTGCGGCGGATGTATGCCGGATAACATATTTAAAAAATAAATCCCATGAAATTATCAACAAAATTATAATAAATAAAAATCATTCCAACAATATTTCTGTTTTGTATTATCATTTAAGGCTCTCAAGTTTCAAAAAAAATACCCGGAATAATGGCTTAGAGTTGGTTTCTCAGTTAGATAATAGGAAACTAGGCAGAAGATTCACGAACCAGTTTTGTTTTTGACTAGTTAAATTAGTAATAATTCTTTAAAAAATAATTTTTTTCCTTGAGATTTTTCTGCTGGGTTGAGTAGGCGATTGCGTGCAGTCATTATTTCATGGCCTAGAGTTGGTCTCTCAGTTAGACAACACACGGTTTGTTGTTGTTGTCAATTTGTGTATGTTATTCGCATTTAGCATTGATTTTTGATGTTAAGGTTTTTTTAACACACTTGCACAGCTCAATCAATGTGAACACATACGCGCACACATACACACATAATAGATTACCCTGTATACATTTGTTTGCATTGTTATTATGCCATTGCTGTTATTATCGTTGCCAGAGTATTTGCTTGAGCCTGATTGCTAGGCGCAGATTTGTCATTGTTAAATTGTTTTTGTGTTTTTCATTTAGATCTGGAAATTTCGTGCAACATTCCAGATTAAAATTTAAATCGATACAATTAATTTCCAAATGTGGGCAGACAATTCATGCACAACACAAATTCTTCTCTGTGTGTAAATATGTGGCGGTGTGTATAGGTATGTGGGTCTTTGTCACGTACATATAAATGCACACACATAAACTGATGATATTTTCTAAAATCAGCATTCGCTCATTTAAATTAATATGCGAAAATACGTCAACAGAAAACAAATTTGTTTTTGTATACAAACATATATATGTACATTGTGTGACACGCACGCACACACACAACCTCCATTTGTTAATTTTTTAATTTTGTTAGTGTTAACATTTGTTATACATTTCCCAATTATATTTGGTTGCTGAAATTTAATTGTGTAAACTTGCACCATTACACACACATATTTATATTTCAATTACTTTTCATGCCTTCGGCATAGAATTTTCATATTTAAAATCTTGTCTGAATATTATTGGTTCAAATTGGCCCAGTCAGTTTTGATGTCCTTTGCAAAATAATTAAAACGAACCAGATATTATTTATTCGAAATTTGGCCATGTGCTTCGAGCCAGTAAACATTATTTTGGCATTCGAGTTCTTCAAAGAAACATTTTAGGTTAGATAAAAATTATATAATTCTCGAAAATGTGTATTGTGTGGGTGTCTTTAGCTTTCGTACTATGCGTCTAGAATAAATCAAGAAAAGTAAATATTATTCAACAATGCTGCATAAATGAAGGATATTTTTTTAGAATAGATTTGACACGTGTAATTGGAAATCTCAGCTGTTATTTTAAACCATTAAAAATTTATAGTAGAAAGTTTACTTACATACTTAGCTGGTAACTACAACTGATGGTCGGTCTTGGCCGCTGCCAAAATGTTGCGCCTCTGCATTGACGCCCGTTAGAAATGCCAAGGGTTGTCAGGTCGTGGTCGATGTGGTTTTTCCAACGTAGACGAGGACGTCCTTTTTGCGAGTTTCACCAGCACATTTCGAAAAAATCACCTTTGCTGGAGCGTTATTGTCTATTCGCTGAACGTGACCTAGCCAGCGCAGGCGTTGAATTTTAATGCGACACACTAAGTTCATGTCGGCGTACAGCTCGTAATTCCAACTTATTCGATATGCACAATTCAGGTAAATCGGACCATAGATCTTCCGAAGTATTTTTGCGGAAAGCTCCTAATAACCGCCCATCGGCGTTCGTTAATGTTCAGGGCTCAACGCCATATAGTAAGACCGAGAGGATGAGTGATTGATAGCGCTTTTCAAAGTAGCACCTGTTGGCAAGAAGTATTCTTCGCTGGATCTCTTGGCGGACGTTGTTGAGGGTATTAATATTGGATCCTAGGTAGACAAAGCCCTTGGCTACGCCGAATTCGTAATTGCCCATCGCAACCTGCTGTCCAATAGACGTAGGCTTTTTGTTTGTTGACACAAGGTACATTGTGTTGCGTTCGTTTACCGCCAGACCCACTCGATGGGATTCGTTTTTAGCACTGTGCATCCGAGAAAAGTGCACTGCTTGGCCGCTGAGTAATACCAACAACGTCAATATCATCAGCCTAGGCGAGCAGCCTGATACTTTTATAAAAAATGGTGCCAGAGATGTCGATGGTGGTGGCGCGAATAACCATCACCAAATTGAAAAAAAAAACGCATGGTAAGGAATCGCCTAGTCTGAAAGCCTCCTTCGTTTCAAATATCTTAGAAATATCTTTGCCAATTTTCACTGCGCTGGTGGTCGCTCCAGCGAAAAATTGATATTTCGAACCAAGAAATCAAATCTTTCAACTACCGAAAATGAATTTAAAAGAGTTCATCATCATTCAAAGTGTCACACCTCAGAGTGCGTTAAAGTGTCCTTCACAATATTTCTCCAAAGCGGTCGATCCTAGGCTTCTGCTTCGTAATTAATAATTTCTACATCTTTGAGATTCGTTTTCTACTACGTCTATCTATCGGTTCCTCGGCCTGCCTTTCGCCTTCACGCCCATTAGCTTCCCTGTCATGGCTTGCTTCATGGAACAGTCAGCAGGTGTACAGGTAATGTGACTTAGCCATTTTATGCGCTGTGCTTTGGCAAGCCCCACAGCTGTCTCGTGCTCCTTAGGATCGTTTAGTTACGAATTATACCGGATTCTACAGGTACCGTCATTCGCAGCCAGCAAACTTAAGAGTCCACACTTTACAACTGCGTATATACGTTAAAATTGATGGGATAAGGGGTTTGTACATAGGTAGTCAAAAGCCGAGACTAAGTTTATCTTAGGTGGGTATAATACGCTTAATTGACAACGTCGATGCGATCCTTGACTGCAAGAGTTAAATTAGCGAAGAAGATTTTGTACCTCCGTAAGCCGCCTCGGTTTCAATAAATATTTGCTCTGACTCTCGTTTACAAATGGTTCCAATTTTTTTGAATTTTAAAGAAATTTTCATTTAAATCGTTTGAATTCCTCGCGAGAATAGCGATATCATTAGCGTACTATGGTAATCCTCCTTATAACGACGTCTCAAAAATGATTTTCGAATGTAATTTCAATATTCACCTTTTGATCAATATTATAAACTTTATAACTAACTAGTAAAATAACTCACTGAAAGGCAGGAAGAGAGAATACGAACATTTTAAATAAGATTCCTATAAATTATATTAACGGAATTGTGGATTTTTACAAAACTGGGAAGGGTGCTTGAACATCTTTTTGAACCTACTTTCCATCGACCTTTACGTTATTTCCATCGGTGCTCTAAGTGCAATAAGGTTAAAGGAGGCAAACTCCCAAGCAACATGGTAGCATTTTTAGGTAGTTTACGCCGTATTTCTCTGAACTTTGTACAGATCTCTCTATCCGCAAACTGGAGTTTGAGGGTCGCGCCAGGGCAAGCTTTGCGGACCTTTCAGAGAAGGAGGCGCTTACATGTATGATTTCTGTCGTGGCTGTAAGAATGAGGAGGAGTTGGAAACAATTCAATACAATTTTTGCGCATGCTCAGCTCTAGCCAGAAGCAGGAACCGGTCCTGGAGCCATATGTGAAAATACGAAAACAGTGTTTGCCGGGCTCACTTTCTGAGATTGGATGAAAGCATCAGGAGATGGTAAACCAACGAGAACATCTAATGCCGGGCAAGAAGTAGTCAGAAAAGCTGTGGCTCAGATGGCCACAGTGCGTTGTAGTCTCGATAAGGCCCTCCTGCCTCCCACGACAGCGAGTGTACTCATCCAGACCACTGATGCATAGGTGATAATAGGACTTATCATAGCAATGTAGACCCATAGGACCTTGCTAGGAAAAAGACCCCTGTCGATGACCAGCTCTATCCTAGCAACAAGGTTTTTCAGTGCCGACTCGCAGGATTTTCCACTTTGATGGGCATGCTGAAATGGAGACAGAGGGTGAGTCTTCAGCGACTTCTGACGTGTGCGCAATTCCTCCAGTCGTTCGAGACTTTTCAGCATGAAAGAAGTCATGCTGATGGGTCTAAAGCCTTTGGGGCTGGTGTTGTCGTCTTTTCCAACCTTTGGGATCAAGGCGACCCTCACCATCCTCCAAGAGCGTGTTATGTAGGCCAGTACCAGGCAAGAAGGAAAGATTTTCTTCAGGGCTCTGTCACGGACTCTGCGCCTTCCTTCAGCATGGCAGGATATATACCATTTGGTCCGGGCGACTTGTGGGCGCCAAAAGATTTGATGGAAAATCGAATGGCGGCCTCATTCACTACAGATCTGGCAACGTACTAGTCATGCCGACAAGGTGTAACAGCTCTGATAACCGCCTCTGTCAATAAGGGCTGTTGTCGGCTGACGCTTATCTGATTACCAGGAAAGAGATTCCATCAGTAAGCTGAGTGTCTCACTTTGCTGCTCCGTGAAGGAGCCATCAGATTTCTTAAGTAACCCCAGCTGTGCAGTTGGGTCCCTTTTCAGGATACTAACCAATTTCGCCGTGTCACTCAGAGATTCAATACCGCTGCGGAATTCTCTATATGAGGCTCTTTTCGATTCCCGAATAAGCCTCTTGTTGTTCTTCTGAACATTACCGTATCGCTCCCAGTCCTCAGCAAGGTAAGTCTTGAAGGTCCGGTTTACAAGTTTTCTCGACTAACGCCTCAACGTCTGGAGCTCCCGATTCCACCAAGGAACGGTAGTCCGGTTAGGAAGAGGTCAAATTGGACAGACTGACTCAAAATATTCAGTTAGGGCAGCGTTCAGTTTCTCAACAGCCGCCTCAATGGCCTGTTCTTTTCGAAGTCTTGGTGGCGTCACGTCAAGGTCCCGTAACGCCCCGCTAAACTTCTGCCAGTCTGTTTTTCGGGGTTTCTAGAAGGCAATGGCATTTGTGCCTCCTCGCCACACTGAAGCTCAATGCACCTGTGGTCTGAGCACGAATCTTCGGCAAGGACCCTCCAGTTCTTGATTGACCACCCAAGTTTTGAGTTTGATAGGGTACCTCCTGCCTTCTAGCTGTTACAAGCCTTAGCTGTGAGCCCTTGTCCCAAATAGTCGAAAGCCCCATCCATTGCACTTGCTGCTGCCCCAGATTTTATGCTGGGCATTAGCATCGCTGGTCCAGATTGCGCCGTTCACAAAAACGCACGTGACTAGTGACCTTCCCAGGTGGTGGCCCTTCCAGAGCATCGTAAGGGAAATAAGCAGATGCAATCACACTCTTCGACCATCCCTGTCTACCTCTGTAACACACCTCAGCCGCTACCAGGTCTATGCAACAGAATTGCTCAAAACCCGTCACAGTGAGATGGCACGATACTATAAGACCGGTCCTAGGTCTACTCGAACTCCTGTCATATAATAACGTGGCTCCTTTCAACGTGCTTAAGCCACAGAGGCGGCCCATAAAGACCCAAGGCTCTTGCATTGTTCTTATGTGGGGTAATGTGTGCAGCTGGGTAAACCTTCTACTTAGTAGTGCGGTAGCGGCTTTGGAATGCTGCAAGTTAATCTGCGTTACCGTCAAGGAACGGTAGCTACAGGAACAGTCCGAGCCAATCATTAGGGAACGACGTGAAAACTGATCGGACCAAAGAACAGACTCGGACGGTTCCCGTTCCAAGAGCCCATGACATCAACACAGGCCTCATCCACTCGCCCCATTAGAGCAGCCCCTTCTTTTCATTTCCGGTTTTTGCTCTTGGTGTACGAGAGGACTCGCAAAAGCCTCGTGCTGATTCTGAGCACGTATACAGGACAGGACATCCGCCGTAGTCAGGTCTGGATCCGGAATCCAGCAGGTGGCCTTCCTGAGGGGTACACTTTCTTCGCTGTAGACTGCGAAGCGTGCGGTCCCCATGGGGGGCACGTTATTGACCACGGTCCTGATCCACTCGAAGTTGGCCACAGACGCGCACGTCACCCTTTTAATTAAGAGACTTCATTTGAGTGAAATTTCTTCTCATATGCATGTATAAATTGAGAAAGTCTCTATTTGTGACTAGAGAGTCCTAAGTGAATACCGGTGCAAAACAAGCCTTCCCGTTGTTTACTGGGTTATTACACAAATGTATGTAAAGTGTGTTCGTTTATTTGCACTTGTTGAATTTCGGAACTAGTGCATTTGTATTTAAATAAGTTTATTTATTAATCGAATTCATCTCGAGTAGCCAATTTATTTTGAGCCTATACGCAAATTTAAAGCCCACATTGTCACTCATACGCACTGTATTACCTAGGCTTAAGTGGAAGAGTACATACACAAACACACAGTTGTGCAAATGCGTACATATATTTTCTTATATATTCTTATGCAAGCAAACTCACAGGAAAACTTCGAATATTTAAATACTTGTGCTTTAGAGGCATTCCAAGTAATTTGTAATAATCTTGATTTGTATGATTTTTCAGAATCGTTTGAACTGTTTGAGGTTTTCAATGCACAAGCAAAAGTGCAAGTGTCAATATTTTGAGTACAGAATATTTTGAGAATAGAATATATAATATAAATATTATTGAACTATTAATATTATATTTACTTTTAAATTTCTAAAATAAATAACAGGCGTTCAGGCAAATATTTTACGTTCTTTCGTTATGGCTACGAAGATTTGTAACGCAAACTTTTATAGCTTAAAAACAAACAAACAATAAAATAAAATACAATAATTGGCACGTACACTGCTGTTAGGTATTTCGGCAAGCTCCTCCTCCTATTTGCGTGTGTCTTGATGTTGTTCCACAAATGCAGGGACCATCAATTTGAAGCCGACTCCGAACAAGAGCTATTGATATTTTTAAAAAATTTAAAAATCCTATTAGTTTTGTTATAACCTTTCTATGTTTTAATTAAAATTTCGGAAAAATCGGTTCGAATAGAGACGAAAAATAAGTAATGGAATGTAAAATAAGTAATGGAATGCCAATGGAAATTCCTTCACCGATACAGCAGGAAATTTATTAATCAATATTTTAAGGCCTTCGACGTCAACTCAAGCTTGTGGAAAGTTTCAATGAGTTCCAATCCGCTTATAAAACGGACACTCCAGCTGTTATGATGATTTGTAAGTGGTGTCAAAGATGCCAGACTGAACATTTTTCTGTCGTCCAGTGCCAAAGTCGTCGACCAACGATATAAATGCGGCCCTGGTGAAGCAAAAACTTAGCAGAGACATACGAATGATACTACATAATTAGGCTTGAATATGTACTATGGCAGTAGTGCGAATATTGCGTACTGATTTGCAATACTCAAAGAAATCTACTTAAGGGGTTTCACGAATTTTGAATCAGAGCCAAAAAGAAGCAATTTTTAAATCAAAAACGGAGAGTCTAGCAACTTTAATATGATCGCAGTAGGCAAGGAAAGCTTAGTTTTTAAGTACGATATGGAAACTAAATAGTACATAATAATAAAAGATCAGATCCACGTGCGAAAGCCAGGCAGCAAATGGCAGTAACAGAAGTGATGATCTCGACTTACTTCACCAGAGAAAATAATTGCTGCTATTCCATTAGATTTTTCTCAGATAGTAACTGCTAAATGATGTGCACAAAACGGCTTACCAAGTGTGTACAGAAATTTACTTGAAAATAGGAAAAACGAGGGACTGCGCCTTTAACAGTTACGTAGGTGGCGAGATGCGAGAGATGTCTATATGCTTATGTTGATGGAATAATTCGCTTTAGTTCTAGCGCCTGAAGAAGCTGCACGATAGCGAGTTGCTCTGTCTGACACTTTCGTTGGTAACAAATGCCTCGGATACGTCCGTACTAATTTTGATGTAGCTGGTGCTATTTTTATTGCATTGAGAGTATACTGTATGCAGACATTGATCCATAGAGACATCATCCTTTCGAATTATTAAAAGAGATTTCAAAAAAACTGTAGCGAGTAAAAAGAGTCGAGTGAAAGCTTTTGTTGTGATGTAAAATTCATGTTTTTAAAGAACTTTGCTACAACAAGAGATGATCCGAATCGTTGTAGTCTCCTACCAGCGTACATCTGAAACACTGGAAGTGTCTCTATCATCTATCGCAAGTTGATCGATTTGGCTACGAGTGTTTCAATCATTAGAACGACCAGGAGCTTCAAGTGCTGTTTTTGTGATACAATCTGATGCTGCGGGGTTCTATATTTTTGTTCCTATTCATCTGTTCTGTTCGTTAGCAAACGTTTGGTCATTCGCTGAATTTCTCCATCACTGAAGGCGCTATGCACAATATTAATGTCGTGCATGAGCCGGTCGTTCTAATAAATATAGTCAATTCACTAACGGAAGCTATCCTTGATGCCGTTGTTCCTCATCTCACTCGGAGTTTAATCGCAAATGATAGAATTTCGCTTTGGTGTAGATTAATGGGAGACGCTTGTTTTGAGTGAACAATACTACTTGACGGGGAAGTCACTTGCCTTGACAAGTTTACGACACCGAATTTGAACTCAGCGCAGCTTTAGCAGTTGCCCCAACATACAATTATACTTTTACCTCGCCCCGTTTATCGCCTCCCTAGGGGCTACACATTTCATGTACATGTCTTTAAATCATAGTCCACAAAAATTTGCCACATCGTATTCGAGGTGTTCCTTTTCATTCGAAGCATTTCTACTAGGTGGCCACCAAACCCATTGCACAACCAGTTTCTTGGGTATTTTTTATTTGAGAATATGTTTGCATAACGAGCCATTTACTTGAGATCATAAATACGCTTGCAACCTGCAGGTAGAGAACGCTGTAGACCCTGGTAAGCCTTTTAGCCGAGTACGTCGAAATGACCCCACCAGCGTTTACTTTATCAGTTTACCTCTCTTCACACTGAAGTTCGATATTGTGTGCTACTTGAACTACGCATCCGATTTCGGCCTGTTCCAGGTGAAAGGCAATCCAACACTTGACCTACTTTTGTGGGCTTCAAAAATCAACAGTAATTATTATTGCATTAATTTCCGACTTTGCTTTTGAAAAGTACCAATGTGATTTTTAGCTGCTTCGAATATTTAGAATGCCATTAAACAGTAATCGAATAAATTTCATTAACAAATAAAAAATTTAACGACCTAAACGACATTTACGATTGTGCCATCTGCTAGTACTCGCCGCTGTCTGTTTGGCGGTTGACAAAATTCATAAAGATAATAAGCAGACAACGCCAAGCAGACAGACAAATAACCACCGAAGAGAAGCGGGCAGAGCAAAAACATATTCATAAAAATAGTTGGTCAGAGTTTAATTGCCAACAAAAATATATTAAAAGTTTTTGTAGACAAAGGCATAAACTTTTATACGTTCGCGTAGTATAGACAAACAAGTATGTATGTATGTGTGTATGTATGTCTGTATAAATTCGTGTAAACAAAAGCAGCATTAGGATATGCATGAGTGCAGACATTGCACTTAACAAACAATTAAACACACACACACACTCACATACAAACATATATACACACAGCCATTGAAGTTATTACTAATATAAAGTTTTAATGCGACACCAGAGGGGTGATGCCAGGTGGTGGCGAATGGCGGATGTTGGAATGTACTTGTGAGTGCATGGAAAATGTGCGCTGCAAATTATTGGCATTGCGTCAAAATTTCATTAGAAAAATTTGCAATGAAAGAGAGCATGCGGAAATAATGCGAAAATGGGAAAAGTTTGGCAATATCCAGTGGCAGTGCTTAACAATAGAAGATGTGGAAATTAAATGTTATGAGAAGCTTCTACTTACACACATACATACATATATGCTCAAGGCATAAGCATACGCGCAGGTAGTATGTATTGCATTTAAGTGGCTATGGGGCCTAGTAGGCTTAGAATTGAGCGACAAGATTTCTGATGCATAAGAAAACCGATATGTATCTAATAGTGGATCCCAGTTGTATAAGTCTACATTACTAGCTTTTGAAAATTCGAAAAACTATTCATAAATATATAAGGAAAATATTTGATTATTAATACTACTCGTAATAATACTAAAGCATTACTTACTAAAAATATGAAGACACACAAAATTCCCAGTGCAACAATGGTATTTTTCTGATAGCTTATGAAGAACAAGAAGACACGATTAAGCGGTTCCCTGTGAAGTGACTCAAGTATTTTTGACGGTGTTACCGAAAAATGTTTGAAAAGAATTTCATACATTTAAGATTTATTTCATGTCACAAATTTTGGTATAGAGTTCTTTAAAGTGAAATATTTATCTCTTTTTTAAGTTTTTATATATTTTTTTGTAATTTTTAAACTTTTTTGTTGAAAAATACATGTTTTTGTAATTTTTGAACAATACTTCTCTCATATTTTTCTTATTGTATATATTTCATTAATAGCTGAGCCTATGCTTAGTAATCCCTGGAAGTTTCAAAGCACCATTCCCATAATTTTACGAATTATATTTGAATGCGCAAAATAAGGAAAAATATTAAATTAAATATTAAAAGAGTGTTAAAAACAACCGAAGGTTTCAAAAGCTCTATAGGAAACTTTTCAGGATTGAATAAATCTTAAACGTATAAATCCATCCAAAAAAGAAACTTCAAAATTTTATTTAAGATATTTCAGATTGACCGATTTGTGCCCAATATGCACCTTTTTATTGTAACCGCGAAAATTATGGATTTATTTCCCCAAAATTTGTTTGAATATAACTCGAAAAGTAATGGGAATTCCACAATGAAATGTTTAGGGATTACTGAGCATAGTTTCAACTAAAAATAAAAAGCTGGAAGAAGATTTGAGTGGAGGTGTTTCTCAAAAATTAAAAGAAAATGAAGAAATTCATAAAAAAAAAAAAAAATACTATTTTTTCCGAAAACTAAACATTTTTTTATACAAAAGAGAAGCACCTAGCAAGTGAGGTCACGTTTGTTTTTCCTAAATTTGTTTACAAATACGTGGTCTGGTATAATTGGCTAATGGTAAGCTTTTCGTTCTTTCAATTATTAGCGCAAAATGTCCTAATGCATTACATTATTGCCGATTTGGTGCTTAAGTTAGATGAAAATACACTTGGAGAAATGCTCTATGTAACAGCTATGACCTGGACTACGGGTATCGGAGAAAATGAAACTGAAACAGAAATGTGAACTGAGTGGGCAACGATCGGTGAAGAGATCCTCCGATATAGGCTGGGCAATGAAAGCAACGACGCCTACAAACACAATGTAAATAAAATGTTTGTAAGGCCGCTCATCCCCAGACCCAACTTTCCAAAAGGGAGGGTGAATTGGAGAAGTTTTTTGAAGTCTGCCCAAAACGATTAAAAGTTGTAGAGCCGAGGAAGTAGAAGAATTTATAATGGGTAATTCACCTCGCGCGGCCGTCGCAGCCGAATGGGTTTGTGCGTGACTACCATTCCGAATTCACAGAGAACGTAGGTTCAAATCTCGGTGAAACACCAAAATTAAAAAAAAAAGAAAAACATTTTTCTAATAGCGGTCGCCTCTCGGCAGGCAATGGCAAACCTCCGAGTGTATTTCTCCCATGAAAAAGCTCCTCATAAAAATATCTGCCGTTCGGAGTCGGCTTGAAACTGTAGGTCCCTCCATTTGTGGAACAACATCAAGACCACATACCACAAATAGGAGGAGGAGCTCCACTAAACACCAAAAAAGGGTGCATGCGCCAATTACACGACCTCTTTAAGAGCAACTCATTTAAATTAAGCCCGGCTAAAAAGAAATGTATAATCAAAAAGGAATTTCTCTTAATCTTATAAAGTAATAATATAGAAATTCAACGGAATAACTTGTTTGTGATGTGTAATTTTTGTTGTTACGCTTATGAAACTGTGTCTCATTTTATATCTTAATAGTGCAAATGCACAAGTTACAGTCATCTAGACTTATGCGGTACAGCAATTCTTCATCATCATCCGTTCTTATTATATGACCCAGCCATCTTAACCAGTGCGCTTTGAAGAAACGTATAATTCTTGCTATCTATAAGCTGACCTCGGTTGTCTTTCCACCTTAAACGCCACTCGCCGTGATCTTTGATAATTCCAAAAAAATGTCTGAGTATTTTTCGTTCGAAGGTTTGCAGTTTGTTTTTATCTGCTTCAATTAGTGGCCACGATTCAGCTCCATAGGAAAAGATTAGCCTAAAGACGGTGTTGTAGATAATCAATTTGCATTGCCTGTTTAGTACTTTCGATTTAAAGAGTTTCGTAGTGGCGCGTACGATCTGTTCGCTGCTTGAATTCTCGCATCGATGGTGAGGCTAGTTGAATTGCCTCTACTCAGTTTGAAGCAAAGTAGGTAAAGTATTCCACGTTTTCAAAAGAAAAATCGCCAATTTTCAGTTTGTCTGATGCTGGCTTATTTTGTGTGGACATCATCATCGTTGATTTAAAGGCCAATTCTACCAGCAGCAATTTCAATATCCGCGAAGGCTTTGTATAGGGCGTAGATGTTTTTGCTTACAATTGCTATGCCATCCGCATATGCGAATAATTTGTCCAGTAATTTGTGTGTCACTCATTTCAACGAGCAACATAACATAAGGTTGAAGACTGTTGCTGAGAGCATATCCCCTTGTCCTACTCTATATTTAATTCGGAAGGATTCGGCTCGTAGAATTGTCTTGTATCATAATTTTTGATACAGTTTCCTTCAAAGCCATCATCACTATTTTGATTAGTTTGCCTGGAATTTTACATTTATGAAATACCGGATGGCTACGGTTGATGTTATTAAATGTGTGCAGCCCAATGTTGTGCTCAAAATATTTCTCCATTCATTGTTTGAGATAAAAAATTTCGTCTATTGTTGACCTTCCAGGTCTAAATTCGCATTGATACTCCGGAAGAACTTTTTCTGCGTGGCCTATAAGTTTTTTGTTGGCAATCCTTATGAATATTTTATGCGTCGAGTTAAGAAGGAAAATCTCGCGAAAGATTTTGCAGTTTGCTTTGTGTGGCAATTAAATTCCAGTAATTTGTAACTAAACTCAAAAACTAAATTGTGAACAAAATTATTTCATCGACCTACAGAATAGTCCACATCTAATAAAAAAATGAATCTAATGTTGCTCCGTTGTTGTTAAGTTCGGCATTGCGGTTACAGCTTTCTTGATCTCCTGCACGCCGCGATAATGATTTTTGTGAGAATGGACCTCAGATCTGGACTTGGGAGGTAAGAAAAAGGACGAAATGTCTTTAGAAAAAAACGTGTGTAAGTTCTAGCCGTTCTTGATGAGTTAGGGTTGCACATGAAAAATGCGTGCCCACTTTGAGCCGCTTTAATACGGATATGCTCGCTCTCATGATACGCTCGCTTGAAACATAAGCCAAATGTGCTATCGGTTTCAAGCTTCGAGAGAGCCACAAACCAATTCGAGTAGTACTTCTGCTATAATTGGTTGCCCCATTTTCCTATACTAATCACCGAAATATAACTAAATTCACGAAACTTAATTGCAACATCGCGCAACGTAACCCATCTGTCACCGTAAAACGATGCATAATTCCATTTTCGATGAGTTTTTGAATTTACTCAAATTACCAAAATATATTAATGAATAGTAAATATTATTTTGAATTTCGCTCGTTTGGTTTATTTGAACCACATTAGTAGGCTTATGGTGTGTATTGCATCCATGCACTTTATTATATTAATATTGCATTTACTAATGTCACGTACATGCATTATAAGTACGTTGCGCATACGTATAATAACAGACATGTAGAAGTTGTTGTTATTTTAGTTGAAAGTAATGCCAGGAAAACTTGTTGAGTGCTGGAATAAACAGCTGTGATAGACACTTCCGTGCGCAACGCAAAGTGTTCAGTGGAAAATATGCGATTGAGTTCAAGTACACTTTCATGTGTGAGTGTGGCAATATGTTGATCCGTCAGTGCTTAAAGCACATACATATGTAATATTTGTGTGTATGGAAATGAAATTGTACACCTGCAATTACATTCAGGCGCCGTACTTACCACCGCATGTTAGCATTTAAATTGATTGCAATAACATCTATTGATTGATAAATTATTGCAATAATATCTTATGCGCTTCTGCGTATGCCTAAGCCGGTGTATGTATGCGCTTATGCGGCGTACATTTCCCCTTATCATTTGCATATTTAAAATAATTTACTTGCACACTCACACTCACCCTCACTTTCAATCAACACTCATGCAAATATTCCTCTCTCAATTGAATGAATAAATTTGCATGAAATAACAATGATAGGCATCGATGGAAATACTTAATGGCTTTATACGTTGCGCAACGAAAACAACAACGAAAACAAATACAAAAACAATAATAACGGTTATGACAACGGAAGCCGTTAACAAATGCACCCTGCTGGTAAATTAGTGTTGAAAATGGTATAACACATATTATATGATATTAAGGGTAAAAAATGAAGTTGTAGTGATGGGATTTCCTGTAATGCCAAAGGCAAAAGCAATACAAAGAAATTCCACAAAATAAGCTTCTAAATCAATTTTTTTTATTTTTTTTATTTCCATTATAAATTACGATCTGTTAATATTAACAATAAGTAATTGGTGTTAGGGTTTGGAATTAAAATGTCCCCTCCCTTTGAAAGAGAACATTATTGTCTTTGGTGGTATTTAGTTACAATTTTACTAATATTATATATACATAGTTTTCTACAATTTTATATTATTCTATTTTATTTTATACTAGCAAACCCGGCCCGCTTCGCTGGGCACACTAAAATAGAATAGATATGGTTTAGAACAGAAAAGATATGGTTTTCATATTATTCATTTCTTTATTTTTTATTCAAGAGCTTTGGCATAAACAATATTTTTTGTTTTTCTATTTGTTTTTGAGTAAATATAAAATATAAATTGAAAATCAGGAAAAAAGAAGATTGTTTTTAAATTTCAAATCAACGCAAATGAATAACTAAGATGCAAAGACACGGCGGGCATATATTTTGAGACCCTAGTCATCAATAGGTATGAAAATTACCTCGTATTAAAACACTTATCAACAGCTTTCATTTGATACCCATATTGTACATACACCACCAAAGGTTACCCGGGTCCACGTTTTGACCCATATCTCGAGACCCCAGTCACGGAGCGGCATGAAAAATACTCTGTACTAAAGCATTTACCAACAGCTTCCATTTGATATCCATATTGTACAAACACATTCTAGGGTCCACGTTTTGGTCTCTATCTCGAGACCCTAGTCACGGAGCGGCATGAAAAATACTCTGAACTAAAGCATTCACCGACGATTAGCGAACACATACAAAAAGTTGACTTTATTTTGTATATAAGATTACAGTACGGGCAAGATCTGTGGGTGTTTTGCGCTTTAGTCTTCTTGGTTTAAGTTCCCTTTCCGGTATCAGTCTCATCTCATGGTTTTTGTGCTCTAATAGTCGCAAGATGTGCTTACTGCTGCTTCTTTTTACTGCTTCAGTGACAGTTTCTATGCCGAGGTCGCGGTGAATATCGTCATTTTTTATGTACCAATTTGCGTTTGTGATTGTCCTGAGCATCTTAGATTGACTTCTCTGAATGATTTGAAGGTTTGATTTACTGGCAGTCCCCCAAATTTCTAGTCCGTATGTCCATGTCGGTCTGATTATTGATTTGTATATCATTTGTTTATTAAGTAAGCTTAGGGTTGATTGTTTTCCTAGTAGGCATTAGAATTGTCGGAATTTGTTTTTCGTCTCGTTTCTCTTGTTCAGTATATGTTTTTTTCATGTGAGTTTTGAGTCAATCGTTATGCCTAAGTATTTTGCACTTGAGTGTATTTTTATGTCTTCCCCGTTAATTTGGATTGGATATCTTGCAGATTTTCTCTTCGCGTATATTACATGTTGTGTTTTGTCTTTATTGACCTCAATGCCCCATTTTTCAAACCATTTTGTTGTAGCTGATAGCGTATCTTGCAGTGTTTTTGTTGCTGCTTCTTCATTGTGGTTAGCTGACATTAAAACTGTGTCGTCTGCAAATGTAGCTATCATTGATCCTCGAGTAGTTGGCGTTGGTATATCTGCTGTGTATGCTAAGTATAGTATGGGGCCCAGTACGCTTCCTTCAGGTACCCCAGCAGACGCCGTCAAGATAACAGAGCACTCATTATGAAGAAGTGTCTATCAGTCATGTAGCTTTTAAGGATATTAAATATGTTAAGTGGTAAAATGGTTTTTAGTTTATATAGAAGTCCTTTGTGCCATACTCTGTCAAAAGCTTTCGCGATGCCCAAATACACGGCAATGCAATATTTCTTCTTATCGAAGTCGTCTGTAATTTTGTTGACTACTCTGTGAATCTGTTGCACAGTTGAATGTTGTTTTCGGAAACCGAACTGGTGTGAGGGGATAGCGTATTTTTGTTTTAGAATCGGGGCAATTCTGTCAAGCAGTATTTTTTCAAACAATTTAGAGAGGATGGGCAGCAAGCTAATTGGTCTGTACGAGCTAGCAACAGTGGCGTTCTTGTTTGGCTTGGGGATCGCTATAACTTGTGCAACTTTCCATGCTTTTGGGAAGTATTGTAACCTAATTATTCCGTTGAAGAGGTCTCGTATGTATTTTATTAGAGTATCGGGTAGCTCCTTTAGTATTTTTCCGTTTATGTGGTCATATCCCGGTGTCTTTTTGCCTTTAAATATTTGTAAATATTGTTTTAAAGTGGTCAGCTAATGTTTCAGCCTTTTCTTAGCTTGTTCTAGCCCATGTGTTGGAGTTTGTTTTTATTGGAGGCTTGTGTATGGTTGTTTTAGTGAATTTTTTAGTTGCTTTCCATAGGGAATAGTTGGTAGCTGTAGTTGTTTCGAGGCTGCTAAGGTACTTCTTCAGTTGATTGTCATTATGTTCTTGGAGAATTATTTCAATTAAATCAATTAATTTTTTATTTATTGAGACATTAGCCATTGACTTACAATTCATGCTATTCCACTTAGTTAACAAAACTAACAAATAACATTTTTGCAAAACATTGACATATGATAACAATGGGTTAACCAAAAGGTCAAGTGGTTTGTTCCTCTTCAACCTTCTTGTATTCGTTGCAAAGAGTGGGAGCTTGAACATAGCACACCTACTCTTTTGGAATATTTAGCAGCGAAAGAGTTTAGAGTCGTTGACTGTGTTCACCTGTCGATGTATGTGTATGTTGTCGTTCCTAACAAACCAAGATGCTTTAACAATATTTCGGAGCACCTTATTTTGAAAGCGTTGTATCAGTTCAGCATTACTTTTCGTTGGGTATCTCCACAGCTGCATGCCATAGGTCCATGCTGGTTTTCGACACTCAGATTTGAGATTCTGCCGATAAGCCAATCAAGTTTATTATATTTTATATTCAGCTCAGCTGCTTTAATGTAAGCACGTTCCTCCCATTTCAGCTTGGCCCAAGTCATACCGTCATGCCCTAGTTCTTTGCGCTGCAAGCGTGTGGATGGATATTTTTTTATTTGTAAAGTTCACGTGTACTGACTTTGTTTCATTCAGTCTTATGTTTCACATTTCAGTCCATTGCATTATTTCATCAATCGATTTTTGTAGTATTTGAGGTGAACACTCCCGTTTTCACTAACGGAGAGTATGCACGTTTCGTCTGCAAATATTGCGATGTTGGTGGATTCAGGAACGGGAACATATGAAGTGTACAAAATAGGTCCGAGTATGCTGCCTTGAGCGATATCTGCAATAATTTTCTTGCATACTTTATGCGAAATTACCGATCATTGATATAGGCTTTTCGGAGATCTGTAAACTGCGTCGGAAGTATTGTTTTAAGTTCGTAGATTAGTCCCTCATTTCATAGTTAGTCGAACGACTGTACGACATAGAGTAAAATGGCGGAGAAAACGTATTTTTTCTCTGCTCCTTCTACTGTATTGACTAGCCTTGGTCTATGGTAGAATGATTTTTTTAATCCCAAATTGGTGAGTAGGTATGGCTTCTTTGATAGCGATAATTTCTTTTAAGCGGGTGGCAAATAGCTGCTCAAAAAATTTTCCCAACAATGAAAGTAAGGAGATCGATTGATAAGAGGCTTCATCATTTGCATTTTTTCCAGGTTTGTGAATCATTACAATTTCCATTTTAATGGTATACACTTTCAACGATTTAATACTTTTATTTCATAGGTGTTAGGTTATTTAGAACTTCAGCTTTATAAATCAGATCAAAACTGGGAATTTTCTTTGCTTTCAGCTTAGAGATTCGATAAATTATTTCCAGGGGCATAAATGGTTAAATTTTGCAAGATTCTTGCATAGCAGGAGGTGAGATAAAGTTATAAATTATTTCATGGGGTTGAAGTAAAAGTGGTTAAAGCTGCTTTCAGAAGCTTAGGTTAAATCAGGGTTTCTTTAGGGTGACCATATATTTTGGCGTTCTGAATTGGTCGTTGGTTATAATATTCCAAGAATACAGAAGTACACATCTATGTACTTATACATTAGAACGCTTCCATGTCAAGTAATAAAGGTTTTTAAACAGTGTCGTATATTTTTCCAAAAATTGATTTATTTGTTGGCTTGAGTAAAATAAGAAGTAAATTGAAACAGTTTGGGAAAAATTTTATAATTTTGAGATTTACTCAATATTGAAAATTATGGTTTAGTTCTTTGAAATAAAAAGTTGGTGCATTTAATGTACAATATCTTATGTAATATTCAACCAAAAAGTTATTTTTTTAAGTGTATTTTATCCAAAACTTAAACAATTTTTTTATTTTTCGGAAAAATATAAAATAAATTCTTTATTTATTAGTGTATGCAGATTTTTAATAAAGAAACGTAGAATTCTCTCAACTGAATCGGATTCGTCGACACCCCAAACTTGCGCCCCATAAAACATGATCGACCTTGAGCTCGTTCCATAATTGAAAGTAAGTATTTATATTTATTTATTTGTTTACTTTATTTATTGTCAATTATTTTTTATAATAGCGGTTAACTACTCCATAGGTTGTGGCAAATTTCCTAATACACTTTTGACACGAAAAACTCCCCATAAAAATATGCAATTCGGGTGGGGGGAAAAGGGTAACTCAGTTAGGTTACCGCAAAAGCAAAAAAAAGGAACCTTAAAACCTTAAAAAACACACACAAACTGACGTTATGCATCATTAGTTAGAGTTTTCCTACTGGATGCACTCAAATATATTTATGTATGCATACATCTGTAACTTTATCTGTAACCTAAATATATACATATTCTTATATATGTATGTGTCGGTGTAAAGTTTCAAATACTCTGCCAGCTCGCCCTTCATTTTACTGCCATTCATTTTGCTATATATGAATAACTTCCCTTTCTATTATTAAAACTTGTGCAAAATTCACGAGTATTGGCATGTGTTTGTGTTTTCGTATTTGTTTATTAATAGAACTATGCAAATTTACCCACAAACCAAAGCAAAGTCATTAACAAATTTATGTACTCACATGCATGGAAAAATATACTTGGCTATGAGAATAATTGCGCCTAGAACAACTTAGGTATATTCCCTGGAATGCTTGAAATATCAACTCAGTTTCATGGACAAAAATAATAGCAGAAATAATAATCAGTGTGGCACAGACGCCCGCTGCGCAGTACAGCGAACGTAGACGAAAATGCAAAAATTTAAAATCTTGCAACTTGGACTTTTTGGTATCATTTGAAATCTAAAACTCCAACTAAGAAAAGTTTCTAACCAATTTTTGATAAAATAGATATTGAGCTTTATAAATCCTCTCAAATCACAAGCAGTTTGTACACACCATTTCACTTCCACGCTGAGCATATGAAAGCAGTGCTCTGTATTTTTATAAAGATAATTATGAAGAACGCAAAAATATGTCTCTTGAAAGAAATTAAAACCAAATATTTTTTTTAGTATTAATTAAATCCGTGTTTGAAGATGCTAATACTCCGAAAGTGGGAAAATTTTAACACAAACAAAAACCTATGGTAACTGGTGCGAAAAATCCGATTTCATATTTAAACTTTGCGTGATGCAATACTTTTAGGACTTAACAAACTTCGACGACTCCTTCTATATTTGCCATTGTTTGTATGCAGTTGAAGCACACCTACGCGATCTTTAGAAATATTTCAATTCCAGCGAATCCAAGCAAGACAAACAATGCACAGTAATCGAATGAAGGGCAAAGAAATGCCCAAAAAATGCCTTTCTAGTACAAGATCAGAAATCATTGATTCGGTTGTAACAAAGCCGAACTTGCCGTTACGTGAAGCTGAGAAAGTTTTAAGGAAACGTGTTGTTACTGTAAAGACACACAAATACACGCTTCGATAGAACGTGAAGACTTCACGAACGAAGACTTCAAATTCCGGCGCACATTGAAAAAAAAATTTACCTGGACTAAGACAAGCTCACAACCGAATTTCACAAACGCAATAGTCATTATTAATAGGGTAAGTCTTTCTTTCGAGCGAATAGTTCCATATGTCGGTCTTGATGCACTCCGCATAGTCGACAGCTTCAACGAAGCATCCAGCTAACGTTCGTGTTTGGTGCTGCTTCTCCGAAAAAGGATTTGGCCGTTTATTTGTGTTTACTGCCAATTTGAATGCAGTTTTGATGCATAAAATTTACCAAAAATCAAGCATCGAAGCCGAAGGTGTGTAGAGTGAAAGTAGCAAAATGGGATTGCAATTTTGGATTGCGCTGGTGCTAAACCTATTCAAAATGTTTGGGCAATAATTAAGCAAAAACTCAAAGTAAAACAAATAGGGTGGGTTAAATAGCTACCGAATAGTAACGAATTAGGTTGATTTGGAGTCGATTACCTACCCAACTTGCGTAGAAATTAAGACTCGAAGTTGTGAAGCGATTATAACTAATGATGGTGGCTATATATTGTATTTAATGTATTGCGTATTATAAGCCCATACTATGCAGTTTGTTAGAATCGAATTGATCAGACTTCTATTGGACTGACTGTACTTTCACAATTGAACTATAATACTAGAAGCATATTATTATAATATATACCAATGAACTGTGGGATCATTCCAAATTTCCTTAGAACTTCGCTGCCAACGACTGAATGCTATACACTTCACGTAAACTAGTAGCTCTTTGCTAGACATATTTTTTGTTAGTGATATCGCAAAAACTCTCCTATTTGACCAGCTTTCTGTTCAAAATTTTTCAAAGCACGATTTAGTTTTCATGACTCTTGACTTGCAATTGACCTATGACTGACTATTGACTTTTGATATCCTGACTTTCTATATGTAAGTGGGCTAAAACCATTTTGAAGTAGCTGTAGAGAAAATTAGCTGAGGCTATATTCGGAACTTAATATTGAGTAATGATCGCTTTTTGATCGGTTTATGCCATAGGTATGAGAAAAAAAAAAACCAACGATAAGAAAAGCCATGGTTCTACTATTGAAAATGGAAGAGATACAGAATTTTGGAAAACTATAGCACCTTTAAGACGGCAATAAAACGAAATTCGATATTCTAGAAATAAATCCAGAAAACCCGTTTAAAGCTTCCTTTGAGTAAAGTTTTCCTAAGTTTCGGTTAAAGTCATAAATCTCCGTAAGTTCTTCTCTGATTTCCTTGAAATTTTGCCACAGTATTCAGGAAGTATTGTGCTGTAAAAGTAAGCTATAAAACAAAATAGAACAAATCAATTAGATTAAGTGATCTAAAATATTATGAGCATCAGTTTAGTACTGCGACTGGTTCAAAACAGACGTGGAAAAGAATTCGTGAGATCGGCTTGAGACCTATAAGCAGGTCGGCTTCTGACGACGGATTAATCATGAATCTTGAAAAATCCCAATGCATCGCTATATACAAGACAATTCTCAAGCTTGACGACTATGCAGAAGTCAGACTAAATAAACTGTGATTAAATACGTTGTCCCTGTTGAAAATTTAGCGGTTACATTTAATAGAGCTTTAAGTTTAAATATCTAGTTTTACTTCAGAAGATCGTTATTACTCAAGACCCCAAATATCTCAAAGATCGACTTATATTTTCAAAATCGTGTCATTCGTTAAACTTAGTCCCGATGAAATACAGTGTTCTGGTGACTGCACGTCAATACTTTGTTTGCTATGTCCGTCTTTGGTATAAATTACCGCTAAAAATGAAATGTATAAAAGAGATCTTCCGTTCAGAGACGAATCGCTTCCTAACTATGCCGAATATTGCGAATGTGTTCAAATAATTTGTAAAGTATTACCCCAATCAATTCCTACCTCTACTACTACTACTATCTTTTTAATTTTACTTTGACACCCTCTAAAACTACAACTTGTTTACTACTACTGCAAGAGGAAGCCCTCCTCTATGTTGGAAAGATCAGGTGGAAAGATCACTTGATGTGTGCAATTGGCACCGGTTAGTACAAGAAAGAAACGACTTTTATTTAGCTTTGTTAAACTTGGCCAAAATAGCTTAAGCAGTTATCGCGTCATTCAAGGAAAAGAAGAAGAAGGATCCTCAATCAGCTAGGTCATATTATGCCAATATTGATTGTAGCTACTAGAAGACTGGTGTTTGAAATGTAATTTAGTGATACGATCGAAACAAAAAAAAAAATTAAAAACAAAAAAAACAAAAGAATATTAAAAAAAAAATGTAAAGTATTATAAAAAACAATTTTAAATCAGGAGAGAAGCAGATAATCAGGCTGGAAGCTTTTTGTTTTATTATTTTAAACTTCCAGTTTAGTGCACCAAAATTGATTGCACTATAAAACTCGAATCTCCATTCCTCGGAAAACAATAGCCAATCTCCGAGTGCATTTCCCCAATGAAAAAGCCCCTCATAAAAACCATGTGTCATTCGGAGTCGGCTTAAAACTGTAGGTCCCTCCATTGTTATATTTTGATAAAATTGTTTTAAATTAATTTTCTTAAAAAATTATTACAACTAAATAAGAGACAAATAAATGACCAACACTGGTTAATAAGTGCCTATAGTTATGATTGCGATTTTTCCAACAACTGCCTTTTTTCATGCTTCTGTTCAATTTTATATAAGAAATTTCTATTACTTTCCACCAATTCGCCCCTAGGAGTTTTAAAGTCTCTTGTTGCGCTTTAGTTTATTTGTCTCTTCAATAGAAAACTGAATTTTTATGTTGCTCAGCGACTAAGTTTTCAATTGCTGTTCACGAGCGTACATGCATAGTATGTATATATGTATGTATATGTATATGTGTGTATCCATGTTTGCAACGTTGAATGCGTTGCTCTTGCTGTCAACACTTTGCTACCGAATTGTTTTTGTTTTGCCGTTTTTTCTATGGATCATCGTAAATTTTGGATTGAAAAAACGATGCCACTATATTGCCGTTGATATTTTTCACATGTTTGCGTAAACTCAATGACAGTAAACGCTCTTTGTTGTTGTTGTTCGTAGTTATTGTGAAATGCAATAGAATTTTGTCGGAAAGCCGTATCAACCGCCTGTCGGAGGGCCAATCAACTCGACGGCATATGTCAGACTTGGCAGAAAGATCTCAATAACCAGAGTTTGGCTGGTTTCATTTTCTGTCTAGAAATTTAAATGCCAAAGTTTTTATTTGATATTTTTGGTTCATTGATGGATATTTATGTCACACACTTCAGCTCTATCGTGATGAACATTTTTGTACAAAATACTCGCACTGGTTGTTTATTTATTTAAGACATTCATTGACAATAAATCATAGAACAAGAAGGGCTATGCACCTCAAAGCAGGCCATGGAAACAAACACAGCTCCAAGCAACAACAAAAAGGTGCTCTCACATTTCTCAAGTGATAGAGGAAGAATCTTGCTCCAGACAGCTAACATTTTCATCTTTTACAAAGGAAAAAAACCTTCTCGAGTGCAAAGATTTATTGGTCTACCCAAAATAAGGGCGAATGGAGTGGGTTAATGAACGGTTCAAAATACAACCAAAAGCTGTTTGATTGCCATATGCTCTCAAGACCTCACAACAAAAATTATAGCTAAGGTAATATTTCTTCCTCAGCTAACTTGCATTTTGCCATCATTAAATGTGGCACACGTTGACCTCCAGGAATACACCTCCCTGCCTCTAGCAGATTCCAACTGCTTTGCCCCAGCCCCCGACTACGACCGCTTCTGTTCGCGTGGTAAACATCCGCACCCAAAGCGCAACCCGCAACATAACAAAACTCTGTCCCTTACCACCCCTTAAGACTCCATCTCTCTTCCGCTTACTATAATCTCTAACTCTAATTTATAATCTCTCATATACATGTTTATTACACTCTTCGTAAGATTATATGCTCACCATACTTATAATTTCTTTTGAAATTAAATTTAATTGCAAATCTCAAAACTTCAGGAAGTGCCGATCGGACGAGCGTTATGAGTCGGCCAACGTACACCGTTACTGCATCAACTGTTAGGCTACATCACATACCACTGGCGCCTGTGACTTACGAGATAGCTGTCGACGCTGCGGCCGAGCTCATCATACATACATTACTATATTACATACACCTTCAGAGCGTCGACAAAAAATAGCTGCTAAACCTCTCCCGAGCAGACATAGACCACAACAATTCACTCCAACCGCCATGGGACTATAACTTCGGCCCCATCTAACCGGTCCGTCTGCCAGCGGTGCATCCGTGGGTTGCAAGAGCTAAAAAAATTTAATCGAAATTGAGGTCACCACTTACTCACCACAAGTGAATGGAACGGACTGTGGCACGCGCCAACCAGTTCGGCAAAACATTTTCAATTCGTTCAGTAGTCGTTGTCGTAGTGGCAGAGCGGAAGTTACCCTGAATTTGCAGTATGGACCGTCGCATACGTTTTTTATAAGAAAATCTACAAAAATATATCAAAAAGGTGTTTGTGAAACAAAGGAAACATTTACATGAAATTTCTGCGTTTAATTTGAATTAACTTAAAATATTTTCTCATTTTAATGAATCCCTTATTTTTTGTTTGCCACCTAACATATTATAAACAAGAATACATTATAACTTTCTTTTTTTATAAAAAAAAAAATTAAATAAAATAGATAATATATTAATTTGTAATTTTTATACAAAAAAATATTAAGTAAAATAATAAAAATAAAATATTAAAAAAGCAATATCGAAAATTGTACAGCTTGCTTTTCTATTGTAGTTTCGAGCTCCTTAAGTCTAAATTATTACCTCGCGACCAAAAGTTAAGGATATAAAAATCCGCCCCATACTTGCATAATGTTGCGAACTATGGAGGCTGAAAACTACTGACATTGATCAGCTAATGGCATTTGAAAGAAAAATGTTACCGACCTGTATATGGACCAGTAAGACTGCAAGATGGTAACTATCGAATTAGGTATAATCATTAGCTGGAACTATTAGCAAAAAACAAAACTGTGATAAGATTTAAAAATCACAGATGGTAAGATGACTTGGATATGTGTTTGGAATGCCCAAGGAGAGAACAACTCGAAACTCAGTTGAATTACGCCCTATTGGAGGCTGAAGAAGAGGACACCAAAGAAAGAGGTGGCTCGAAGACGTGGAAGTTGATTTCGAAAAGCTAAACGTGCGGCTGTGGAAGGTGGTGTGGAGGTAGCCTTAGATAGATGGCGCGAGGTTATGAATGAAGCAATGCTTCACCAAAGACTGTGATGCTAAGAGGAAGAAACATATTTGTGCTTTAAATTCAAATCCCCGTAACTTAAAACATGATTTTCAAAAGATCAGTTCGTTGGACGTTCGTACTTGTATGCAGTGCACGTGTACACGTGTAATTGTTGGAAACGTCAAAATATCGATGTTGGTGTCTCTTCAGCAACAGACTCAATATATACCAGTCCTTTTCTAGTTTGCAAACTTAAAACTACCAATTCAAAAAAGGTTATTATTTAAACTTAGAGATAAATAAAGGTCTTTAATGTGGCTTTAATGAACTTATTGAAACGTATTATTAATTTATATTCATGGCAACTCTCCTCTTTCTTGTAGAATAGCATTAAAAAATGAACTGCCAAACATCTTTACCGTTTTTTCAACACACAACCATTTTGAACGCTCGGATTGGGTACCGCGGTTTTTATTAGCTGCATATTTTGTCCAAATATAGCAAAAAAAAAACGAAGACTTCTATGTTCTTTCAATTCAATACATAACAGCTAAATAACACTCACAATCAACGAACTAAGAATAGGATTAGTCAGGTGAATAGATAGGAACATAC
Source organism: Anastrepha ludens (assembly GCF_028408465.1). Lineage (NCBI taxonomy): Eukaryota > Metazoa > Arthropoda > Insecta > Diptera > Tephritidae > Anastrepha > Anastrepha ludens. The sequence continues at coordinate 121,625,522 of NC_071500.1, read as the reverse complement.
AAGATGAAGATTAATAGTGGAAATTAGAGTGACAAAGAATTAGTGACAGTTTATTAAATATAATTAAAGTAATCGTGTGTTACCCCTTTGTTTTTACTCCTTCCGATCACAGCCTTGACAGATTCAGGAATTGATTTCCAGAGGGGCAAAGCATTAATAAAGAACAACCTTGATGAAGATAAGTAGGAATACTAGGCTTTTCAGTAAGTTTTGCGGCTCGATAAGAGATAGCTTTGCAATTAGCCTAAATGTTTTTTTATTATGTTGGTACTCTCTTCCTATGAACGTATGTGAAGTTTCATTTCAATCTGTCAATTCATTCTTTGTTTACAAGCCATTTAGTACTGACGTGTCAGAGGATTTTCTACAATGCAAAAAATAAAGTGTTGTACGAGATTCAGCTTATATTCAGGTTTAAAAGTAAAGGAAATTTATCAAAGAATGTTGGGAGAGTATAAGGACTCTTCGCCATTAATTAGTACAATAGAAAGATGGGTTGCTGAATTCAAATGTGGTGGGTTTCAGAAAGCTTTGTGTACAATGCCGCATTCCCCAACAATGGAACAAAAACACATTCGAATGCGACTTTCTCAGCAACATTTAGAACGTTTTCGAACGGATAAAGTGGATTTGATTCATCACTATGGATAAGACTTGGGTTTATTATCATGATTCTTAATCAAAACAAGAGTCCAAAAAGTGGTGTTAACCTGGCTATTCGCCTCCGAAACGAATTCGTTTTCTAGAAAGGTGCTAGCATCTCTTTTTTGGAACGCGAAAAGAATTTTGATAGTGGATTCCTTGCAAACTGGTAAAACATGAAATTCCCAATATAATTGTAGGCTTTTAGACCAGCTGAAGGAAAAAATTCGTGGAATAAACCCAATTTGCAAAAGAAAAAAATCTTTGTCATTTTTGGCATTTTGACTATGACGAAAATTCATGAATGAGAGTTCGAATTGTTGAAGCATCCCCCGCACTTACCTGATTTGGTTACCAGTTACTTCCATCTATTTCCAGACCTAAAAACAATCATGCGTGGAAATCGTTTTTCATCAAATGATGAGGCCATTATAGTTAAGAAAGAATGTTTTACAGCCCTTCTAGATTCTCACTTAAAGAATGGAATTTATAAATTGGAATCTCTTTGAACCAAACATATGGATGTTCAGAGAGACTATACTGAATAATAAAGTGTATTTGAAACCATAAAATTAAGTTTTTCTTATCGAACCGTAAAACTTTATAAAAACCTAGGATATGAAAAAGTTTAAAAACCGAGGGCGCAACATTATGTTACTATACAAAATCCGTAGGTTTATGTTCGTATGAAATTTTTCTCGGATAAAAAAAAATTTATTTTTGTCGTACGGTGTAATGTACTCATTCATATCTGCGTTAAAACTTTTTATTTTCAATCAATATCTGTACTGTAATAAAACCTTTAACATATATAAATATGTATATAATTGGCACTTACACCCGTTTTGGGTGTTTGGCCGAGCTCCTCCTCCTATTTCTGGTGTGCATCTTGATGTTGTTGTACAAATGGAGGGACCTACAGTTTCAAGCCGACTCTGAATGACAGATATTTTTTTCATGGCGGGAGTTCACTCTGAAGTTTGCCATTGCTTGCCGAAGGGCGACCGCTATTAGAAAAATGTTTTTCTTAATTTTGGTGTTTCACGGAGATTCGAACCTACGTTCTCCCAATCCCGAATGGTAGTCACGCACCAACCCATGCGGCTACGGCGGCCGCATTTTTAATATCATACAAGTACAACGTCTGCTTATTTATAACGGGTGATTTTTTAGCTATTATCTTTTTAAACAGTTAGTCTAAACAGCTGACGCACGTTTCGTGTTTTGTTTCACTGTCAAACATCTTCAGTTTGGTCTATAATTGAACCATTAATCGTCTTACAAACGAACAACGCTTGCAAATCATTGAATTTTATTATAAAAATGCGTGTTCTGTTAAGAGAGTTTATCGCGCGAAATATTGCTAATAGTTGATTCACCTACAATACAATATTTGGTGAATCAACGAAATATTGCTTATTCTAAATTTCGTAAATTATTTGCATAAGTGTCGTTGCACTCAGTTCTTTACAAGCTAATTGTGTCGCTTGTGAAATGCGTTAGTGCAATGGCACTTATTTGGTTGGGTATCGAGTTACGATGACCAGTCCACTTCAATTGTATTTTCTTTTGGAGTAGAATGGTTGAGTGACGTAACTCGCGCTTCTACAATTTTATGGTCAGTTTAATCGACCCACTGAAGCGGCTTTTCGAGTTATTGTGACTAAATTTAGAACCAAATTTACATTGTTGGACATCAAACCACCAACACGCTTACGTAGAGAGCGAACTGAAGAAAGTATCGCAGCTGTATCGGCCAGTGTTAATGATGACCATCAATTATCGATTCGTCGCCGTTCGCAGCAATTGGGCCTCTGTTACTCAACAACGTGGAAAATTTTGCGAAAGGATTTAGGTGCGAAGCCTTTCAAATACAGCTGGTGAAAGAATTGAAGCTGAACGACCTACCGCAACGCAGAATTTTTGGTGAATGGGCTCTTGGAAAGTTGGCCGAAGATCCTCATTTTTATCGAAGAATTGTGTTCATTCACGAAGCTCATTTTTGGATCAATGGGTAAGTAAATAAGCAGAATTGTCGATTTTGGAGTGAAGATCAGCCAGAAGAATTGCAAGAGCTACCAATGTATCCAGAAAACGTATCCAGTCACAGTTTGGTGCGGTTTATGGGTTGGAGGTATCATTGGACAGTACTTTTTCAAAGATGCTGCGAATCGTAACGTAACTATGAATGGTGAGCGCTACCGTGAACTGATATCCAACGTTTTTTTGCCCAAAATCCAAGAGCTTGACTTGCATGACATGTGGTTTCAACAAGACGGTGCCACACAGCACGCGTAACAATGGACTTGTTGAGAGGCGAGTTCGGTGAACATTTTATTTCACGTTCGGGACCTGCCAATTGGTCACGCAGATCGTGCGATATAACGCCTTTCGATTATTTTTTGTGGGGCTATGTTAAAGCTCATGTCTATTCAGACAAGCCTGCCTCAATTAACGCATTGGAAGACAACATTAAAGCATTTATATGTGAGACACCGACCGAAATATTGAAAGAGTATGCCAAAATTGGACTAAGCGGATGGACCATTTGAAGCGCAGTCGCGGTCAATATTTGCATGAAATAATCTTCAAACATTAAATTATATGGACTGTACTATTGATTTAAATGAACATTTCATGCATTTTTCTGAATTTTACGTGTGTTTTTTTGGAAAACTTTCCTATACCTCTTAAAAAATCAATCTTTATTTGGCGCTCACAGTAGTTTCTATATATATCAATGTTACTCATACGCCTCGGCGTGATAGGGGAATAAAATACATAATGCAATCACTGCACACTGGAATATAGTGCCATACTGCCGCGGCACAGAAAAATTTAAACCAGAAATAGCACCAAATTTTATGGCTTAAATACAACAAATTATAAGAAGGTGACAACAACTGTGGGAACTGATGAAATAATAACAGCAATTCTGCTGAAATATGATATTTAGAAGCAGTTGAAATGTTGTCATCAGCATGACAATCAACAAGCAGCAAATAAACAATATGCAAAGAGCAGTAAAGCAAATGTTGCATTTACTTATGGCTGTTTGTGTATCCATATGTTTGTATGCGCGCACAATTACATGAATGCATATAATCATTAACGAGCCAAAATAAACAGGACCAACTGAAAATTCACTGACGTCCTTGCACTGCTTTATGCTGGAGTTGTTTTTGTTTATATGTCCCCTAGTGTGCGGGCGCCTGATATTCATTACTTTGCCATTCATTTGCTTTTCTGGTGCAATGAATCATAGAAAATGTATGAAATAGTTTACGCTTATAAAATATGCAGACACACACAGACACATGTATCCACACACACACTTACAAGTACGCACATAAACTTTCATATATTCATTTAGCTTTATTTGCATTTAAATGCATATATGCAGATTTTACATGTGCATAAATTGCATTTGTGGCGGCAACCTAAGCAATTCACCAGCAATTTTATGGTCGCTGTGCTGTGGCTGCACTCCATGCGCAAGTGTGTGGGTTTCGCTAACGTTTACGTACACACGCATGATCAAAATAATAGGTACACCATATTGCGACCAGTTTTGACCACTTTTCTTTCTTCTTCAATTTTCATACATTTTTTATAGGAATATTTTTCATTCAACAACAAATATGATGGAAATAAATTAATGTTGAAAATTGGGTACAGACTTATTTGAATTCGACAAATTTTCATCAAAATTTCAAACTTTTTAATGAGAATTAAAAAACGAATCTTAGAATTGAACACATTTTAACCAAAATTTAAAACTTTTTAATAAGAATTACAAAATAAATCTGGCTAAAGTTTAAGTTCGAATTGATTTCTGATATTTTTCTCCCCAACCGTGTCGTTTTTTCCCCATATAAAAAAAAAATCTGGAATTCGTTAAAAATTGCACAGAAAGAATCAATATCAAGTGAGTAGGACGCTCTCAAATAATAGCATTTTTCCAAGGACATAATTTGAAATTTGCCGAAAACCGCTTCTTTCCCCATGAACGTGTGAATTGTGAATTGTTTCTGCCATTTAGATTCATTTACATATAACAGAATCACCTGCCCTGTACTAGCCCCCGCTCTAGCGGATAGTCTAATAAGTAATCATGCTAACCATAAGAAAAAATTCATTTGAAAAACCACATCTCCTCCTAGAACTCCCCTCACGTCATCATCAGCTGTTTGTGAGAGAATACGGGAAAAAGGAAGTGTACAGAGATGAAATCATAGAACAGAGAGAGATGCATTCATAGACTGCAGTAACTGTAAATTCAGAAGATAGAGTAATGTAGAGAATTGGTGATCTGGCTGCTGAAACGTCAAAGTTGAAACTCTCTATAGCAGCTATTGAAAAAAAAAGAGTTCGCTTGCGTTCATTGACATTGACTTGCCGGCTTTCGGATTAGTTTATGTTCATGAAGGTCTCTCCAAAAAGCTGCGCGAAGTGTTGACATATATCTCTGAGCTTAAGCGGAAAAAGCTGTTAATGTCGGCGTTCTCCGATTGTGTGCGGCATAAGCCAGTTCATGAACCCAGAATAGTGAGCAGCAGAGCAGAAAAAGCTGACGAATTGATTATATGCCTGTCTTATTACTTTCGCTACTAGTTTTAAGTTATGACGCGTTCTTGCACGTTCGAGACTTTTAATCTCCTCCTAACATGACTTGATCAGAAGAGAGAAGTAGTATTGGAAAAAGTTAAAAAAAAGTGGAACCAAAAAAAAATTAAAATAGTAAGGGAATTACAAGCAACAGAGACTAATAACGTCCGTGTTAACTGCTTCAAGCTACTAATAAATTTCATCAGGTGTGTGATATTTAAACCCGCAATATTCATAAGTGTAGCAAAAAAGTGAGAGCCTATACCCTAGCCTAGCTCTTTTCACTACGAGAACAGGGTAGCTGAGAAGAAGATGCTAAGATGATTCCTCTGTATCCTGCAGACAGCTTCAACAGAAGGATCGCGCGACTTTGTACTAGCCCAGCGCTCGTTGAGTTGACGCCAGGCCAATCTTCCAGGTGGATACCACGTTTGAGCTTGATGGGGAACTCCTCGGAGAATACGCCAACACCAACTCTTCCGTCCAGCTTCGATCCATCCATAAACATGTTTGCCATGACCTGTCTCTAAATGTTGCAAGCCGACCACTCCTCCTTTGAGGGAATATAATGGAAAAAGTACCGCTCGGACCCAGCTTGAATGAGCAATGATTCAGTGGATGAACTCAACGTTTTTAAGAATACTAGGGTGTCCGTAAGTTAAGAGTAGTTCATGGCACGAACCCCTCACCTGATTGCGGCATGTACAGTGGCAATTTTGCCTGCAATGTTTACGGGGTGAAAATTCAAAAAGGGAGTGTAGTCAAATCTAGCCACAATATGGCGTACTTATTATTTTGCCTTTGAGTGTATGCGTGTAATTGTATGCGGAATATGCATGTGTTGTTTGTTTATTGCCCGTCACCCTCCGTTAGTTCACATGCTTCGCAGCCATATGTACAAATACATACGTATGTATGCAAGTATGTGAGTGTGTGCATAAGTATCTGCAGAAATGCACACTTGATGCGCATATCATCTGCACCACATCGGCTATAAAACGCATAAACACCATATTCATTTAGCGCTAGCGTTTCCGTGGATTTCATGATAATTTTCATTAAATTTTGCACTTCGTTTGCTAGAGGTTGTTGCCTGCAAAGTTCGCAAGGGAATGCCAACTCAAACAAACACGCATATTTATCGCGCTTCACTTTTCACCTGTTGCTACAGCTGCATGCAAAGTTTCCATGCGTTCTGTATTGTACCCTGGCTGCAGCCTTCGTCTGTGGTAATTCCACTTGTGTTTTGGAACGCGTTGCGCACTGACTAACTACACTACGTTCCGCAAGTTTATTAAACGTTTTTCAATAAATTATTTAAACGCCTTAAGCGAGTTGATGGTGTGGCGTGTTATATTTGATAGTTGTGAGACTAAGTATTAATATGTTCAATTATGCAGTTTACCGAGATCATAGACATTTGTTGACTGCTACTTTTCTTAAGCGTCAGCAGGGGTGCTTCTTCAATTTATGGTATGCATTTCGATATGGTCCTACAAATGAAGAGATCGTAATTCATGCCACTTACGAATGTCAGATGGTTTTCATGAGAAGTTTTTATAGCATAAAGGTAGTCGGAGATTTGTCATTGCCCACTTGTGACCACAGGAAATTTAGGACTAACCGGTACTAACAGAATAGGAATCGCGCAAAGACTTACTCGACTATGGTTGTGCTTCTTAAAATAATCTGGCGTTTCTGAGAGTTTTATCGTTTTATACCCGGGGATGCTGCCAAGTGTAATTGGTAGATATCTGTGAATTCAAAAAGATCTTCAGATAAATTTTAGCAATGCATACTCTCAGTCAGGTTGCTCATTTACCTAACTCATATGGTGAGAAAATTTAAAATTTCGTGTCTCATTGATGGTCTTCTACCTCACTTACGTTTCTTATACATACATACAGGCTGCCTACGGCAGTTGAGGATATGAAGACAGTTTGTGTTGGCAATTTTATCAGTGTTTTATAATCCTCGAATTTCGCTTTAAAGCCTTGTCTGCATCCTGCAATTGCCTGCATTGTTGTGGGCGCATAATTTTATTTTTCTTCTTACTTCGACTCTTTTATTTTGTCAATCCATTTGTATTTTGTACCGCTTCTTCACTCACTTTCCCTCTCTCTGGACTGGAAATAATACTAAAAGGCGAGTGTAAATTATCGTTCTACCATCTGCAGCCTCTCGTTTGCATTGTGATAACCTGTTTCAATTTTTAAAAAGTATCTGCCTCGTCGTAGTTAGTTTTATCGTTTGATTCAGTGGTTTCGTGGTGATATAATGAGATTATAGTGAATTTGATGGCGACGCGAATGGTGTGATTTTGGTAGTGGAGCATATATCCAGGCGTTTGTACATACATTTGTAAGGAGGTTGGGACTGAATTTCATGATAAAAGTTTACACTCCTATTGGGGTGCTTCTTATTTGAGGTAATTTTTTTTTTTTTAGTTTTGTCACGTGCCATACATAGCACACACGATTAATACATAGAAACCGTTAAGTACTCTTTCACATTTTCAAATTAATATTTGATGGTTTCTACCAGTAATTAAATAAATATAATATATAAGTACTTTGTGCTAATAAATATTTATTTGCAATGCCCGGCAAAACAAAACTCGCACGCAATCCTTTTTACAGCGCTTGGAGTATGCACTTATACATACTTATTTAGTTAGTGCGCCGATTTGCCTTTACCTGCCGAGGGCGACAGCTTTTAGAAACAATTTTTTCTGTAATTTGATGTCTTATGCGTGTGTTTCAAGTGCGAACGCTACTGAATGGTAGTCACGCATAGTGCTGCCAGAATTTTGTTTTAAATCTGTAAATTTCCCGAAAAAAACTGCCATTGTGGATAAACGCCATTATGCCCCCGTACTGATAGCAATGCATTACAGGAGTTGCGAAGAAAATAATGACAGCGCAGTAAAGAACAGAGACAAGCAAGTGTCGAAGAGTAGACAGAAGCGTATATGAAGACCGACACTGGCCAGCTTTGCCCTGCAAAGCAATGCTTTAACAGCGGTACCGCAGGGAAAACTTAAAGCTACGGAGGGCGGAGTTAAGGGTTTAGAACGTACGTGTACTGTTTTGCAAGTCCAGCCTAGTAAGATAATAATGACTGTGCGTGGCCCCAAATGAGGTGTACTTTTAGCACGCAGTATGAGTTGTGCAAGCCGTCTTTGTTGACGGTATCTATAGGATTCCCCCTTCGGAAAAAAGCATTACAAATATGCCACAGCGCTGGGAGTCAGAGACGAAATGCAGATGAGCGACGATACTTATCCCAAACATAGATAAATGATATGACAGACAATTCGGTGAGCTGAACTTTTATATTACTCAGATGCTATATAGAAATGGGTATATCCAAGCCAAATAGGGGCATGTGAAACCATTAAATACATTTATGGAGATGCACGCAATGGCGATGTAGATCACATATTCTTAAAATATGTGGGAGAGAAGGATCGCAAAGCTGTCGAAGGCGAGCTAGGACCCTTAAGGGAAGATAACGTAATTGAAAATATGGTAGGAAGCGCAAAAAATTTGCAACTTAATGAGAGGTACATAGAGCAATGCTTGCAAGCCAAAAAGCTTAACATGGACAGAGATGCTTAATTGATATGCTAACTTTAACCGACTTATCTAATTAGAAGATGAGCCAATAGTATGATGCTGGCTCCAAAACTGGAGGCAGGGAGTATGGGAGAGTCAGTCTTTATCAGAACACCTACTTGGATCTTCTCTGCCTTGGATGAAATGCTACCGTAGTTCCGCGGCAGAGGAAACATCCAGGCTAGGAAGAGGAGGGATAGTTTTAGTGGCACACCACTCACGTAGAGATGGCGGCCGCCGTAGCCGAATGGGTTGGTGCGTGATTACCATTCGGAATTCACAGAGAGATCGTTGGTTCGAATCTCGGTGAAAGCAAAATTAATAAAAACATTTTTCTAATAGCGGTCGCCCCTCGGCAGGCAATGGCGAACCTCCGAGTGTATTTCTGCCATGAAAAAGCTCCTCATAAAAATATCTGCCGTTCGGAGTCGGCTTGAAACAGTAGGCCCCTCCATTTATGGAACAACATCAACACGCACACAACAAATAAGAGGAGGAGCTCGGCCCAGCACCTAACAGTAGAGAGCATGGAATGGTGTGAAGACATTTTACACCCTCCCTCCCCGTCAAAAAAAAAAAACAAAGAAATAAAAGAACTTTAAACATAAATAAAAAAAGTAATTCATTTAAAATGAAGTTTACGCTATACTTAACTAAACAAAATAGTTTTTTGAAACAGGAATGTTGAAATTACGTTTCGTTTCAATTAAATTCAGTTTCAATGTTTTGCGTAATTTGTTTTGTTAATTTTTTTAAATATTTGAAAAATATTTATTTTTTTGTTTAAATCTGAAATTTCGGAGGTAATATAAAAAAAGAACTATAAGCCTGTCTAAAAAACTGTAGTTTAGAGTTAAAACTGTGAATCTGTAAAACGCACAAACCCATTCGGTTACGGGTTCTGCACATAGAAATATTGAGGGAAATGAGAGATAATTGAGAGGGTGGATTTTATATCATATACTTATATAAATGCAAAGACTGGTACTTATATAATAAATATAACTTTATAGGAGTTATGCAGAAATGTTGTTTACTCCGGGAGATTATGGAGCTTCTTTCATGTAAGCCTTGTTATCCAACTGCTTAGGTCGGACACTACCGCAGCTTCGCTCTTGGCATGCTGTTGAAGTCTGTGCATGTGTGACTTAGCATACTTCGCGTTCAAGGTGGTTATAGCGAATATAACAAGGACCAATTACGGCACACGTTAATAATTTATTCTGAATTCTTTGAATCTGTAAATCAATATGCAATCAATTACTTTGCTACAATCACAGATCGCTGCTGTCATTTTACTTTATTTGCCCACCGAACTTCGACACCGTTCAACATCAACACATAGCTCATACAGCCCAAAATAAGATAAACATTATTATTTGATTTGAAAAACTCTGTCCCTAATTTGCTCTACATGAAGTTGCCAGACCGCTTGGTATTTATAATTTTCATTTATTTATGAGTATTGCCTATTGTAATTTTTGAATATTGATTATAAGTATATTAGTTTAATTGTACTTTGGTTTTTTATTAAAATATATCTACTTAGCCTATAAGAATCTGTTATATTCATTGGCTTAATAAATAAATAAATAACTATAGCAAAAAGATTTATTGCTCAGTTTTGACAATTTATTTTAATTTTAATAAGTTTCTTTATGAAAATATAGTTCATTCTTCCACCAAAATGGCAACCAAAAAAATGAACTTCGTCCTCCCCCCATTATGGTACGAAATATAATGAACTATCAAAAACTAAGAATCGCAATAAAAAATGTGGTTAAAACTAATTTACTATAAAATTATTAAGCGATGATATTTACAAAATAAATGTTGCACACAGCGACGACTATAGGCCAGAAATATCCTGGGTTTGCACTAAAATAAAGTGATGATAAAAAACCTGCACCCCACTTGTGAACCTGAAGTAATTGTGGCTGACCTAAATGATCAAGGCTTTAATGCTTTAAATGCTGTCAACAAACTAAAATGGAAAATTAACGAAACTTGAATTATGTTTGTTACTTTCAAGTGGAGACATCAGCAAGATATACAATATAAACCATGCCCTCCACTCTCACTCGTCAAAGCATCAAATCTGATTCACCAATGCATAAGTTGTCAAGCATTTGGTCATACCAAGAACTACTGTAATAAAACTCTGAGAAATGTAAAGTGCAGTGGAAAACATAGTACATTTGAATTATTGTCAGATCAAAACTCAAAGTGTTGCAACTGCGGCGAAAACCATCCCGCTAATTACAGGAGATGTATAGGCGCGAAGGAGTTGCCAAAACTGTGTGATAAAAAACAGTAATAAAAAGCGAATGCCGAATCATAAAACAAAGTAATCGATACTCCAAATAAAGTTACTCGATAATCGATATCAAACTAAATAACGAAAACAAAAAAAAAAAAAACAAAATTCAGTAGGCTCAACTTAAGATATGCATTTATAAGTCTTGTTAGTGTAATTAAAGTAAAGTAATTTGACATCTCTCAACTTGATCAGCAAAAATGTCTGCTCTCTGTGTCGCTTTTGGCCCACTTTTTGTTTTAAGGGGTTAGTGGTAGTCAGAGACCCGAAAAAATGATGATTTTCAATAATTTTTTTTGCTAGTCAATTGCTTTATTTTACAAAAATAAAAACATGGCATTAATACATGATGTTTCGACTTGACTTCAGCAAAATTTCAAAAAAAAATTAATACTTGTAAAAGTTATCGCTGTTTTGTGTGGAGCCCGCTTCTCCAGAAGTCCCTTGCGGTGATCATCACAAGTCCCTGAGGATTCATCTAAAATCTAGTATCTAAAATCGGACAAGAGAAATTAGTTTTATTCATAGATAATCTTGTGCCGGATCGAAACTTTTTCTTTAAATTAACAATATGGCGGACTCAGGAAATATTTTTCAGATTTTTAAGAAAAAACCGCCAATTAATTGTTTAAAAAAATCGAAACTTTTGAAGAAAATATGAATATGAAAATATTTTTGAAGAAAATAAGGTTTTCCAGAAAAAGTATAAATTTTATTGAAATCTACCAAGCGGTTTTAAGTTACCGTGATCACAGTTCAAAAAACGTAGTTTTGAGAAAAATGCACTTCAAGCTTTCCTACTTGCTCTCGAACGCTCCGAATGTTGAATAACTCTAAAAGTATTTGTCGGATTAACTTCAAATTTTCACACAATAATAATTTTGAGATATTATACTTTATGAAATTGGAAAAAAACCCAATTTTTTGAAAATTCTGACTACATTAAGGGGTTAGGCTTAATAGGAGAGTTTTGTACAGTTGGCCTATTTGGTTGTTAGAGCACCTCTGAGAATATTGAGTGATTTTTCCCGCTGTTAGTCCCTTAATGTAGTGAGTGCAAGATGAGTTTTTTAGTTTTCTAATTTCCTTAAAAGTTAAGGCACTTTATTGAGTAAAGTTTACAGCCGTCGTCGTTGCCATTTGTTCCTTAATTTTCTTTTTTCAGGTATAATTTTATTTCTTGTTTTTGGTGTTTTATTGAAACGTAACAAAAAATAGCTTAACACTGCATTAGTTTCGAGGTTTGGTTCTTGGTAGTCTTCTTGTTTATATGGCTTCTCTAAGCGCTGAAGCTTCCGGATTTATGTCCTTTTCTACCCTTTTTTCATGCTTTTCAGCATACACAGGTATAATGTCGACAACCTTTTCCACCGACAGATATTTGTGCAGATCGGTATTCTTTATATACCAAAGAGGCGCGGTCTACCTCTGAGCTCCTTACTTTCTTGCCATTTTTGATGTAGCGGTACTTACTCACAATTGAACGCCGTATGCCCATACTGGCTTTAAAACTTGATTGTAAAGAAGTACATAATTTATTTTGTATTGGCAGTTTAGAGTTTATGCCGATCAGCCATATAAGCTTTTTTTATTATTTTATGCCAATTTCGTTTGCTCTTATTTTGACATGTTCCCTCTAGTTTAGCCTCGTGTCCAATGTCATTCCCAAGTATTTAGTGAATTTTGTTGTTCAACACTTTGGTTAAGTTTGTATTTGGAATACTCTCAATCAGCGAACTTGTTTGTTAATGTAGCCCCTCTATGTATAAATTCTATGTCTTCTCTTAGTTTTAAATAAACATAAATGTAATTCAGCTTTGCTGAATCAATTCCTACCTATCAACAACAACATCATCAATGGCAATATTGGCTGCTAATTCATTTTATTTATTTATTATTTATTTCTTGACCCTCACAACCTTTTTGGGGGTTTGGCCGAGCTCCTCCTCTTACTTGTGGTGTGCATTTCAACGTTGTTCCACAAATACAGTTTAAGAAAACTCCGAACGGCAGATATTTTTTTTAGGAAGTTTGCCATTGCCTGCCAAGGGGTGACCGCTATTAGAATACATTTTTCTTCATTTTGGGGTTTAATGGAGATTCAAACCTACGTTCTCCAAATTCCGAATGGTAGTCACGCACCAACCTACACGGCTACGGCAGCCGCCGTAATTCGATTGTGGAAAGAATTAATTTCAATATACACAGCGTAGTTTTCGTTCCTCTTTGTCTTTCAATGGTGCCAAATATAAAACGGAGTATTCCTAAGCTTCTATTGTTCGAACCTTAAGGGAATTTATTTTGCTTTATAAGGTATTCAATAATTAGAATACCTAAATCAAATAATGTTCCATAGCTATTCTACTTTTCGTTGTAAATAGTATGTAAGAAGATTGTGTTCATGCACTAAATAATAACAAATAAAAACAAATTAAGAATAAATAAATAAATATTTGCACAGAAAATCGAGAAAAAAATAATATTGCCAACAAAATTTTTTTTTAGTGTTTATTTAATTGCTATTAAGCAATTTCTTACAGCCTAATCATAGATTAGGGCTCACATTTTCTGTATGAGAAGTGGGTTTTTTACTTTACATTTGCCTACGTGCTGAGGCCATATGAGTACCGTTTTGACATTAATTGTTACCCTGCGTTGTTATTTCAGATCTCTTCTAATTTTCAAGGTACTTTTAAATAAATGTTTTGACTTACACGGTAGCTAATGCTGCCATCTCGAGTAGTGACCTTTCTTCTGTATCCTTTCTTGCTCGGAGGCTTCAAACGATCTTTTTTATTTTTCTTTGTTAATAAATTCAAAACTGGCCGAGGATGGCGTCCTATTGTTCTTCCAATTTTACTTTTGAAAACCTTTTGTTCGTCCAAAGTAAAAATACGCACTTTTTCATAGAGAATAGATTTTTAGTATCAGTGCATATTAGCGAATAAACATTTCTTGGTTTAATTAATTTTGCACATCAGTGCATAATTACAGTGCCTACCTGAATACACAAACAATTTAAAAAATTATTTTAAAGCACTGCGGCCAGAATAGAGGAAGCATGCGATTACTTGAATAAACAGTGGGGTAAGATATTCGTGACCGCCAGTGTATGTAAGTATATTTAAGTCATATAAATACATATCCATTTGACGGTCAATCACTCTGACCTCAATCTCTTGTTCTTGCTAATTGTTATACACATTTCATAATTTTTTTCCTCACGCGTTCTGTTTTTGCTGACATTTCAATTTTCCCTTAATCCCTTAGTCACTTAATCACATACATTTTGTTTAATATTTATGAATCTACAAGTCTCATATTTATTGCGGAATTTATGTACATTTATTTTTACGTACTTGATTAATTTTACTTCGTTTTACTTGCACATTTTTTCAGTTAATTTTGTGAAAATAATTCAATTAAAATTTATGAAGCGTTCAAATGATGAATGGAGCGTGAAAGCAATATTGCGAGAGATGACAGGATTAATAAATTTAAATAAAATACAAGTAGTGGAAGAACTAGTTTTTTAATATGTGTTGCCGTGTTTTGGAGGCCAACAGAGTTTTATGATTGTTGCATGTGTACAGTAGCGAGAAAAACCATTTAGAAGTATTGTTAATTTAGCTTAGAAACTTCTTAGAAAGTGTTGTAATTTTGGTTAAAGAATACAACAATAGCACAGAAAAAGAAACAAAAACTACAAGCAACAAAAGAGAAATAAAGGGCTATTAAAATTCACTATAAAAATGGTGAAAATTTGGCAGTGACGCTTTGTAAAACTCGTGAAGCACCTTGTCCGATCGCAATACAGAAATTGGGGTAAAAATTCGAGCTGTTGGGACAAGTTAGTGATGTGAAGAATAAAGATTTGGGTCTTAAGCCTTATAAAGTCCAGTTCACACAAGAACTCAAGCCGGCCGATCATCAACAACTCTGCTGATTGGGTCGTTGAAATGCATGAACATGATCCGGAATTCCATCGAAAAATCATCTTGAGTGATGAGGCCCATTCCCACCTCGGTGGCTTCGTCAACAAGCAAACTTGTCGTATCTGGGGCTCAGAAAATCCAAAAGTTATTGTTTAAAAGCCTCTCTACCCTCAACGTGTGACTGTTTGGTGTGGTTTATGGTCCGGCGGAGTCATTTTTTTTTTTATGGCCGGAATTGGATAGTATTGATCTGGACATACTCTATTTTCAATAAGACGGCACTACGTGCCACACAAGCAACGAAACCATTGATCTTTACGGGAAAAGGCCTCCAATAAAACCTCTTATTGGAAAACCCTATACATACTTTAAGAAATTAGACTTAGACTCAGATTAGACCAATGCAGTGACGAACAAAAAATTATATTTTGGGATTCTTTTCAGAGAGACAAGAAAATAAATGAGAGTTGTGAAAAAATTAGGCTTAAATATTTTCCTATGTAGTATTAAAGGAAATGGTGGCTGGACGGCTTTTCCTTGACGAAGCATTTTCCGTTGTTTTTGTTTTTTTTTGAAGGACTGTTTTTAATTGATAAAGTTTGGAGATTTTCGTATATGTCCAGGCCTACGAAACTAAGAGTCTTTGAGTTTGTCGCTCTGTATGGAAGCGATATATTGAACACGGCAATGAGCGATATTCAAAGCCTGCAAACATTCGTCAATCTCTGCCTACCCAGGGTTGTGGGCGTTTTCTGGCCAAACACCATCTCCAAAACTGATCTCTGATCTTGTTTGCGGAAACGGGAAAAGTTATATATAGATATAATAAATTTAATTCACGGTCAACAAAAAATTAGTTTCCATTCATGAGTATCAGGCGTGAACACAAAGCGCGTAGAGAAAACTATATCTGAATTAAAAATTTTGAAAAAAGTTCTAGATTTACAAAAACAAAATGTGTATACTATATTTATAAATAGGCAAAAATGTTGGACATTAGATTATGAAAGAAATAATAAACCGTTAAATCATTTTTTTACAGTTATATGTATTTTTAAATTTTTTATTTTTTTACGAGTTTTTTTTTCAAGAGGTTAGACACCTTATAAAAACAACCTAATCGAAAGATGTATATTTCCCAAACTAAATGATTCTCGCACCGCAAGGCTACATTTTTAAGAGGTAGAATCCTCAAGTGATCCAAGTAATATGGACATGGTCGTAATTTTTTCTGAAAAATGGCTTAGTATTATAAGAAGTGAACTGAAAATTATTAAAAAACAAAAAGTAATAATATTGGGACTTATACAATGTTGAAAATTTTGGTACAGAAACTTAAATTTTGGTAAAAAACTTAAGAAATTAAAAAAATTTATTTGAGAAAGAAACGAAACGCTTTAAACAGCCCCAACATTGAATACATCTCAAAATCATCAAATTTTTTCCTAAAGATTTATGCAGGGTTCAAAATTTTTGTATAGAAACTGAAATCAAATACAAAAAAAAATAAAAAAAACCCACAATTAATATAAATTCTTTTGGAAAAGATTTATGCAGGCGGAAAATTTTTGTATAGCAACTGAAATCGAAAAAAAATGAAAATTTTTTAAAAAGAACTGCAGTTGTTTGACTTCAAACAACTACAAAGTTGAACAAATCTCAAAATCATAAAATTTTGTTCTACAGATTTATGCAGTGCGGAAAATTTTTGAGAATGTACTGAAGATAATTCACTTTAAATAACTTCAACACATTGAATGAACCTGAGAACTGTACAATTTTTTTTCAGTTTATTTCTAATTATAATACGCCAATTTTCAGAAAAATTTACCACAATGTCCAAAATACTTGGCTCACTTGACAATCCATTTCGATTCGCTCAGCTGAAGCTTGGCAATATTTTAATTTTTTGTTGTTGTTAATTACCGAGTATACTTCACGTGCTTATCTCCGTTGCAACCTTGGCTAGTCCTAAAACTGCAGCAAAGCTCAAATAAATACACGCCATTTTATTATTTTATTCGACTGGTTCCAAGGTAGGTAATGGTGGTGGTCAAAATAAGCCATAATTAACTTCAAGTCATGTTACTTCACAAAAGCTACAAATTTTAAGCGGTACATATACTAACTGTTAAAAAAACAAAATAAAAGTCGTCTATTAGTCTATAAAAATTAAAAAAATATTTTTTAATTGTAAAATTTGAGAGGCTATAATTATTTTTGAATATTTTTAAATTGGTATTCGGTATTTTCAGAATATAAATTCAAAGGAATGAGATTGTTTGTTATTTTGAAGCCAGTAAACTTTATACCGCTTAATGCGTGAGCGTAAGATGTTTGCGCAAGTTTTTCGATTTACTCTCAACCAATTTTTTTCCTTTCAACTCCATAACAGTTGACGTAATTTTGACCGGCGGGACTTGGTTTTGTAAGCCCCATATAAATACTCGAGCCTGTGATGTGCTTGAAATTGAAATGAAATTTGAAAAGGTCGAGCCAAGGAGCACCAGGAGATTTGGTGGCTCCTAAAACACTCAGGCTAAAAAGACCATTGTATTTAAAGCTCTGGAAAGGGGGTAGATAGTAAAGGAGGGAAGGAGAAAAGTATCAGAGAAAGAGATAGGAAAGAATAGAGACAGAGATAGAGATAGTTAGTCCTGTGAGAATTTTCCAGATTCTTTGGCAAATCTATAAATATCCTCCAGTTTTAGAGAACGAAAGGGGGTAGATAGTAAAGGAGGGAAGGAGAAAAGTATCAGAGAAAGAGATAGGAAAGAATAGAGACAGAGATAGAGATAGTTAGTCCTGTGAGAATTTTCCAGATTCTTCGGTAAATCTATAAATATCCTCCAGTTTTAGAGAACGAATATTACTCATTCTGACAACATCGGAACCCAAAGCTCGTAGCCTTGCTCTAGCAAAGGCAGGACAATCCCAAATAAAGTGTTCAGTGCTATCCGCCTCCTCCAAGCAATACAGGCACATTGGGTCCCCAATGAGCCTTATGGTGGTCATATGCTGACGCCATGGGTTGTGTCCTGTAATGATGTCGACCATCAACCGAATGTCTTTCCTTCTAAGTTTTAGTAGAAAGTTTGACAGTTTTCTGTTTGTCACAAAACACTTTGCAGTTCTGCAGCGTTCCAGATCGGACCATCGCTCTTTATGCCTACATAATCGCTGATTCTATTCTTGATTTCCGCGGAACTGATTTCGATTATTGGCTCTGGCCCCTGTGGGGGCATCGCTGATCCACGGTTGGCCAATTCCTCGGCAATTTCGTTTCCTTGAACACCCGAGTGTCCCGGAACCCATATAAGTACAAGCCTATTTTAACTTGCGACAGAATTAAGCTTCTTCTTACATTCTGGAACAATCTTTGAGGTTTGCTTCGCGTTCTCCAGGGCCTTTAGTGCAGCCTGACTGTCACTGAAGACTCCAATCTGTTTCCCGCTCCATCTCCTCTCGATGATCCATTCGGCTACTTTCAGGATGGCAAAAACTTTGTTTGGAAAACAGTTGCCGTTTCCCCCATAGCATAGCGATACTTATTACTATCGTTTAAGTACCATCCGGCTCCACGCCTTATTTCATTCTTGGACCCATCGGTAAAGAAAATATCCGTCAAACCTCCCTGCATGTATTCTGAATTGCTCCATTGCTCACGCAATGGAAACTGACATCAAATTTCCTTCCAAATGAAACTGTGGGTATCAGGTCATCTTTAGGTGCCCAAAACAGTGGATACTGCTCCGATAGCAATTTAAAGACTACTCTGTGTCCCGAAGTTCCATCTTCGTGCCAGAAGCCATATTTATGGAGTCTACACATTGCTTTTATTGCTTCCTGCTGTATCTTAAGATTCAGGGGGAGCAAATCAAGCATAGCATTTAGGGCATCACCAGAGGTTGTACTCATGGCACCTGTGATGCATAAACATACACTTCTTTTCAGCCTGTATAGTTTCCGGATTGTGGATTTAACCATGCTCCGTCACCACTAGACCACAGAAGCGTAAGTGATGATTAGTCTGATAAGTGCTATGTATATCCATAGGACCACAGCAGGTTTCAGACCCCAGGTTTTACCAAAAGGCTCTACGGCATTGCTGAAAAATCTTCAATGCACGATTCACCTTCAGTGAAACGTGTGTCTCCCAAGTCAGCTTCTTATCCAAGATTACTCCTAGATATCTAACTTCATCGGAAAGGCCAAGTGTCATACCTTTCAGTGTTGGTAGACTGAGACCATCCAATTTCCGTTTTCTCGTAAACAAGACTATGGTTGTTTTGTTCGGATTAACGGAAAGACCTTGTCTCATGCACCAGTCATCGATTTCGACAAGAATCCTCCTTAAGGATTTATCCGATGTTAGCGCACAGACGTCGTCCGCATATGCTTGGACATGAAAACCGAGTTCCTGCATCTCCACTAATAGAGAGTCTACGACGAAGCACCACAGCAGCGGAGAAAGAACACCCCCTTGGGAACATCCTTCCTTGGCCCTAACTATGATTTGTTCGTCACTGCTCCAACCAGCGGTGAACAGCCTCTCAGAGAGCATGGAATACATATGTCCATTTTACAATGGTTTGATTAACTCCATGTCGTTCGGCAGAAGAATGTCCACGATCACGCCTATTGTGTATTCGTGAGCTTCCAGCCCGGCTTCAATCTTGCTAACAAGATCGTGTAAGGCTGATTCACATGATTTTCCACTCTGGTAAGCGTGTTGATTTCTACTAAGTGGACTTCTCGGCAATACCCCCACTCGAATATGTTTCTCCCCCACTCGTTCCAGGCTTTTCAACATGAACGATGTCAAACTGATTGGTCTAAAACTTTTTGCTAGGGAATAGTCATCTTTTCCTGGTTTCGGAATAAATACTACTCTTACGCGTCGCCATTGGGATGGTATATAACCAAATGCAAGACAGGCTGTGAAGATCCTTTTCAGGGCCTCAATCAGCCTGTCTCCTCCTTTTTTAAGCATTGCTGGATATATTCCATCAGGTCCAGGAGGCTTAAAGATCTCAAGGGAAGACAGGGAAAACCTTAACGATTCTTTTGTCACTATCCGACTAGCAATATACCAGCTGTACCTAGAGGTTCCAGCGACGCTACCGTTATTGTTCATGCCACTCTCTACTTCAGAGAGAGTTCTACTACCCGGAAAATGGGTTTCGAGTAGAGCATTAAACGTTGCCATTTGGAAATGGTGTACTAACCATTAGGTTTTCGAATGGAATCCAGGCTTACTGAGCGGTCTAAATGAAAGTCCTTACAAAGTCTCGCTGTTTCCCTCATTTCTTCGACGTTACTGCGAAATTTCTATAGGATTCAAGTTTGGCTTTCCGAACTTTTTTCTTATATTCTCTCTGTGTAAGTCGATGATTAGACCAGTCCTCTTCTGTATGGGACCAAATCGGATGACAGGATAAAATCCAGTAACTTGAGACCTCTGGGGTTGCATTTGCTGCTTTCCCACACAATGCTCTGTGAATTTGCATCACAGCCTACTATTAGCCCCAGATTATTAAATTCTGCATACTTGACCACTTCTCTTAGCTCCCTCGAAGGAGGTGGCTGTAAAGAGTCGTAGGGTAGGTAGGCCGAAAATATGATAGCTTCGACACTGTTGTGATGTGCTTAGTACGAAGTTTTTTCAAAATTCCCTGAAATTTATCCATTTAAATATTTTGTGATGCCAGGATATTCTTATCGCTACAGAAAGCTAAAAAAGGAAGAGAGACGTATTATCCGAAAGGAGAAACGTGAGGCCGAAATACGTGAGTGCGAGGAGCTTGAGATGCTGACCAATAGGAACAACGCCCGAAAATTCTACTAGAAAGTTCGGCGGCTTACAGAAGGTTTTAAGACCGGGGCGTTTTCCTGTAAGAACAAAGATAGCGATCTGGTGACTGACGTACAGAGCAATCTTAAATTATGGAGAGAACACTTCTCGAACCTGTTAAACAGTGACAGCTGCGCATGTCACAGAGAATGTGAAGATCCCGATACCCCAATCGTTGACGACGGAATTTTCGTTCCGCTACCCGATCATGACAAGCGAATGGGTCTGGTGGTGAACGAGGACAAAACAAAGTACCTTCTATCTTCAAACAAACAGTCGGCGCACTCACCTATCGGTACCCACGTCACTGTTGACAGTTATAATTTTGTGGTTGTAAAAGACTTCGTGTATTTAGGAACCAGCATTAACACCGATAACAATGTCAGCTTTGAAATCCAACGCCGAATCTCTCTTGCCAACAAGTGCTACTTTGGACTGAGTAGGCAACTGAGCAGTAAAGTTCTCCCTCGACGAACAAAACTAACACTCTTCAAGGCTCTCATCATGCCCGTCCTAATGTATGGCGCAGAAGCTTGGACGAAGACAACATCCGATGAAGCGACGCTTGGAGTGTTTGAGAAAAAGATTCTGCGGAATTCTGCTTTGCACATTGGCAGCGGCGAATATCGCAGGCGATGGAACGATGAGCTGTATGAGCTTTACGACGACATGGACATAGCGCAGCGAATAAAGATCCAGCGGCTACGTTGGCTGGGTCATGTCGTCCGAATGGATAAAAAACGCACCGGCTTTGAAAGTATTCGATGCGGTAGCAGCGGAAGAAGAAGGACTCCTCTGCGTTCGAAAGATCAGGTGGAGAAGGACTTGGCCTCACTTGGTGTGTCCAACTGGCGCCGGTTAGCACAAGAAAGAAACGACTGGGGCGCTTTGTTAAACTCGGCCAAAATCGCGTAAGCGGTTATAGCGCCAATTAAGAAGAAGAAGAAAGTTATTCTTGAATTCATTGAATTTTGTAGACATTTTTCGCAAGCCAACGATAAACCTTCGAATATTGCCTTAAGGGGTTACATGGGTTTCGTGGGTTCAAAAAATCGATTTTTTTGACTTATTAACTTCTACAATATCTCAAGAATATTATCCAAAATTTTCAAGTCCATGCGAACAATAGTTTCGGAGATACAGCCTTTGGAAGGTGTGCGTTCCGAGCCACTTTTATTGCTACTCAAAACTTTAAACGCGTTTTTCTCGGAACCGTACTTTCAAAGTCGGTTGCCAAATGTTCTCGAAAACTACGCAACCGATCTTGATGAAATTTTACACAGGTGTTCAAGATACAATTTACTCGTGCTGGAACGAAGGATTTTGTTTTTTCAATTGCAACTATTTAAAAAAAAAAAAAAAATGTCAAGCAAATTTGACCGAAATTTTCAGTTTTTGGAGAAATGTGTGCCAAAATTCCAATTTTTACTTTTTTTCTTTGCTTCGTTGAAGCACGAGTTTATGGTCTTAACTAAAACACTTATTTTTGTTTTTTCATTTTCGATGATCCTGTCAGGAGTTATGCTGACAACGAGGACGCACCTTTTTTCGAGGGGTCTCGGGAAATGACATCACAATGGAGGAGTTTAAATTTTGTTTTTTTTCAAAATTTCAGAAATTATTTTTTAAACACTTATCTATAGACAGAAAAAAGTTTGAATTAAATAAATAATTTTTTACATAGAAAAAAGAATATTGAAAATAGATATTTTTTCACCCGACGAAACCCATGTAACCCTTAAACAACTCGGCGCTTTAAACAGTTTCCCACCAAATAAAGACCAGATATTTGCCCTCTAAAGCTCTTGAGGAGTTTAAATTTTGTTTTTTTTCAAAATTTCAGAAATTATTTTTTAAACACTTATCTATAGACAGAAAAAAGTTTGAATTAAATAAATAATTTTTTACATAGAAAAAAGAATATTGAAAATAGATATTTTTTCACCCGACGAAACCCATGTAACCCTTAAACAACTCGGCGCTTTAAACAGTTTCCCACCAAATAAAGACCAGATATTTGCCCTCTAAAGCTCTTGATATTGAGCATAATTGTTTTTGAGGCAAAGTCTTCCGAACTACTAGCACAAATACCAATTCCAAAGTATGCAAATTTTATTGGTGTTTTGTAATTCTATTGAATAAAATTGAATCTCTCGATTACTTTCTTTTTTAATTTTCTGCTTTTATTGCTTTGTACAAAATCCGCTTTATCAATAATAAGACTTGGATCTCTTTTTTTCACATCTGCCAAAATACATTTGGTTTTCAAAATCAAAATCTTCACTTTCTGGCATTGTTACGTATTTGCTATTGTTATTAATTTCACTGGGTTCTCCATCTTCACTTTCCGAAAAACAATCGGCGGTTTTTTCAAAACTGCTTCTGATGTCTGTCTTAGATGCTGACATTATTTTTTAATGGCTATAAATGTTTATATTCTGTTTCATAGTTTCACGTTATTTTTTACATCGCTCGGCTTTTGATATTAATTGCTTTCATTGTTATTATTTGCAATTGCTATTTATTGCTAGCTTTCTTTTTTATATTTTGGCGCACTCAGCGGCCCATGAAGCACATGCAGATTTTCCAATTTTTCTGGTATGGGCCTCCATACTAAATAATCTTATAATACTGCGATATGGGAATTATAAGTTTGTCAACAATACATCCTGTGTTCTAACGCTCCATTTCTACAGCGTGCCTTTTAGCATCCAGATCTTACACATTTTGAAAACTCCGCGTTCTAAGATTCTACATGGCAAAACAAAAAAGGAAAATGTAGACATTTATCATAAAATCATACATTTATCAAAAATATAAGTATCTGCATAAAGCTAACTGTGATATGTTAGACTTTCGTTGAGCAAAGGGCCAATCTTAATATTTAAGACATATTTTTTCAAAAATGTTTTAACTCTACCGACCAAATTTTTATTGTTCTAATATTTGTATGAATTACTAAATATTTAACAAATAATAATTAGGCGGCACTAGCAACAAAGACCTTCGGCTGACTACAAACTATTAATAATAATATACAAGTAATCAAACGAAATTGGAATTAATTATTACATAAAATTGATTAATTTAAATTAATGAAGGAAAATCAACCACAACAATGAACTCAGCAACATCTATTTGTGTGTACTACCAGCTACAGGCTTTCGCATACATATAACTTCTATTTAAGGCGTATTTGCGGCTTTATTTCAGAAATTTGCACAAACAAACGTACCAGTGCTCACTTTTCTATTAAGCACCACTCCTTAAATATGCCTACTAAAATATACTGCTTACACTCACACGTAAACATACATTAGGGTGTTTCCCCTAAAAAAGATGCTGTTCTCCAACGAGTAATCAAATTTTATATACTTGATAGCTTCCACGAAAATATTTTTACACCGGATTATTCGCAAGTTACACAATTTTCAAAATACTTTTAAATATATTATAATTTGGAAAGTCATTTCAAGTTGGTACAAATATCACTGCGAACGATTTTAAATACTATTTTCAAAGTCTACTAAACCAACCGCAATTAACAAAAGACATTTATTACTCAGCTGCGCTATGTAAAGATGAATATCTCGATAAAGATATAACATTTATGGAAGTTGAAAAAACCATTGAAAATGCTAAAATCAATAAAGCACCAGGAGAAGATAGAATACCTTATGAGCTGCTAAAGTTTGCTTCGCCAGAATTTAAGTTGGAGTTAACAAAGGTATACAACATAATTTTTGAGATCGGAAGAATCGATGAAACTTTTGAAAAAACGATAATTTTCCCAATTTTTAAGAAGGGAGATGTAAAGGCAGCCAGTAACTATCGGGGAATATCGTTTATGAATTCTATCGCAAAGGTGTTAATGGGATTGATAAACGCAAGACTTGCAAATTGGGTAGAAAAAAACAACGTGCTCACAGAATTCCAAGCCGGCTTTAGAAGAAACTATTCAACTGTAGATAACATTTATAATCTTGCGTCTATTGTACATCTAAAGTTTCATGAAAATCAAAAAGCTTACGCATATTTTGTTGATTTCAAGGCGGCGTTCGACAGGGTGCCGAGGAGACCGATGATTTATAAACTTTGACAGATGGGAATATCTAGTAAAATAACGAACCTCATAGAAAATATTTACGGTAATACTAGATCTGCGGTTTGGATGGGAAAAGAAGTATCCGACTATTTTGAAACCTGCACTGGTGTGAAACAAGGATGTCTGTTGTCGCCATTATTGTTCATTTTATATCTAAACGATTTGCACGACTATTTAGAAGGTGGACTATTGGTTGAGGGCATGAATATACGTCTTCTCCTTTATGCCGATGATATTGTTCTCCTAGCGGATAACCCTAAAGTCATGCAATCCATGATTAATAACCTGGAGAAATACTGCGCTGAATGGAATATGGAAGTAAACCCAAATAAATCGGAGATGATGGTCTTTAGAAGAGGTGGACGACTTTCCCAGGCTGAAAAATGGTGGTACCAAGGTAAAGAAATTAAATTGGTGGCCGAATATAAATATCTTGGTGTCATTCTCACACCCAAAATGGCATTCGGCAAGCACTTAGAAGCCAGAAATACTTCAGCAAAAGCTAGTATTAATTGCACATGGAACGATTTTTTAGCGAAGCCATTCATTTCATTAAAATCAAAATGGAAGCTGTTCCAAGCGGTATGCAGAGCGATCCAAACCTACGCAGCGCAAGTTTGGGGATATACCTTATTCGATGAGGAAAATAAACTTCAGCGTTACTTTATTAAAAGAGTCCTCAAACTACCCGAGTTCACTCCAAATTATGCAATAACATTAGAAACTAATATAGAAAATAGCCACATGTATTCTTTAGAGTTACACATGAAGTATATCTGGAAAACTATTTATAAATATAATTGTAACAGACTCCCACACAAACTAACACAAGGCATCTTAAATAAAAATGTGTTTTGGCTTAAGCATCTGAACGACATGGGAATGGAGTTCGGACTGAAGTTTGAAGAAAACATCACCTCTATAGACTGGCAAGATCGTTGTGTGCAACTTCTTACCGAAATGAAAGTAAAAGATATCAACATGGCAAGGCAAAAAGTCAAGCGCGAAGCGAATTTGTAAACATTTAGACTACTCAAAAGGGGAATCATATATTAAAGAAGATATGCGGCTAGCTCATATTACGACAATTTTCAAAGCAAGATGTGGTTTACTGAAGCTAAATGCAACTACGTATGGAAATGCTCAGAAAAAATGCACCCTCTGCAATTTAAACGAGGAAGAAAATATGCAGCACTTCTTAGGAAGATGTCCGGTACTGAAGGAGATCAGAATAAAATACCTAAACGCAGCGAAGCTAAATGAAGCAGAAGTAATAGATATACTTAATGGCCACAATTGGAAAATACTAACTTGCTTTATATACTCAGCCTTACGCTATAGAAATTTTCTTATTGCAGAGTTCAATTTTTGATTAATTTTTGAGTTGTGACAGACAACATTGTTATTGCCACAAATTTATTATTTCTTTCTTTATGTATTTATATATTTAAACGAATTATTGTAAAAATTATTGTAATGTAAGATGAAATATTTATAAATAAATAAAGAATTACTACTACTATTATAATTTGGAAAAGGTTGGCAGATTTTTCAAAATATTAGGAACCGTTCTCTCAACTTGCCTCTAAGTTTACATGCCACCTTACCTTGTCGGCAAACGCATTTTCGTTCTCTCAATCACCTATTCAACATTCGTCCTGATATATTCTTTTGGGAAAAAAGAAATCCATTAGTTTCTCGGTAGATGGCTGTAGTGATCGATATCTCGTAAATTATCAATCCAACAATTTAAAGTTTATGCTTGTTGTAAAAAAAAATTCTTGTGCTGTTTAGTTGTGCGTTACAGGGAAGTCAATGGAAGTCAACAAAGAGAAAATTCGGTACATTAAGCAGTTTTTCTTTGGTGTTTATGGTGCAGACACTGACACAGCTAATTACGTGCAATTTTGATTTCGTGGATTCCGTTCAGGCATTTTTGATGTTAAAAAATGTCGAAAATGGTGACATAATCCCAGTGAAGAACCATTTATTGTCTCGGTTAAACAGGCATACTCTGTTCGTAAGGTGAGAAAACGGCTCATAAGGCTTATACATTTGTAACTTCTAAGGGCTTTAAAAACAAGAAAATATTTAATTGGTCTTTGGCCAAACTCCTCCTTCTATTTATGGCGTGCGTCCTCATTTCCACAAATAGAGGGACCTATAGTTCTAAACCGACTCCGAACGGGATATGACTTTTTTATGAGAAGCAAGGTTTTCAATACTTGCCAGGGGGGCTATTGCTATCAGAAAAAACATTTAGTGTTTCATGCACGGAGATTTGAACGTACGCTCTTCCGAATGGTAGTCACGATCCAAACCATTCGGCTACGGTAGCCGCTCTCCGCAAGCCATTTACTAGGGGATAAATTGGAATTTAATTTTTTCCAGAAAAAAATTATTCAAAATATTGTCAATAAAATTTTTACCCAATTTTGCAGACATAGCAGAGCTCATGAACGACCTTGCGTTAAGACATAATATTGCTGTGGAAGCCTAAAATAATTGAAGTCTACAGCTATGCATATGAGATACGCTTGCAAAAAGTGCAGTTTTTACATATTTTTTTTTGTGCTTACTGTGGAACACCTTAATACGCCTACATATTTAGTATGCAAAACTATTCATTTGCCTTCATCAGATTAATCTATTTCGCCGCATAATCAATTATCGCAAATTAAGCAGGTGGCATCGTGCTAACGAAAAAATCTTAGCTGCAAGGTATTTCCGGCGAAACCGCAAGTATTTGTCGGTTTGGCTACGCTTCAACGCGCCCATAAATAGCCACAAACGAAAATATGTGCTTCATTTGGCATTTCCATACCCACTGCATTATAGCCGCATACCCACACGCATACAATTTGCGCATACCTGTCGCAGAAATTAAGTGGAAATTGAGTTGAACTCACTGATATCGGAACTGGTAAAAAATAGACTACGCTCTTAAGTGTCTAAGACATACAGTGGGTAGTCAAGCAGTGCATATTTGCCAAAAATATAATTTACTCCATTTTAAAACAAAACATAAAATATTCAAGGCTTGAAAAACCGCCTGATTTAAACTCTCTAGTATTCTTTTTGCGAACGTTTGAAAACATTAGTTTATGGCGATCCTGTAAATAGTCTTGAAGAGCTGAATCAACGAAATAATAAAAAATGACACCGTTAAGGGAAAAAAGTTTGTATAAAATCAACGGAATTTTTGGCAACATCAAATTTGCACTCTGTTATACTAATGTTAAATAAACTATAAAGATGCATACCAAAAATCCTTCTAGAAATTCATAATATAATAAAATGAGTTTACTTAGATATAAAATGTTACAATAATATGTACTAGTAAGTAAAACGCACAGTTGTAAGCCCTTTCACGTGTCATTTCTGAAGGAAGTCCTCACATTTGTTATAACATTACTTCACCTATCAAAAGCTAAAGGTCGAGAAATATCGATAGCGATAGCTCTAGCAGACCTTTGTTTCATCCAAGCAATGCAGCTACTGGAAATACTAAATTTCTGATTTGTGGTGTTTATCTTGTTATATTTCCGTATTCTACCGCCTCCGAACAGCAAATGGTTTTTATGAGGAGATTTTCTTGGCAGAAATACACTCGCAAGTTTGCCATTGCCTGCCATTGATATTCAAACAAAACCTTTTCTATAATTTGGTGTTTTATGCGCGGAGATTCCAACCTGCGCACTCCCGAATGGTAGTTATGCACCAACCCCTTCGGCTACGGCGGCCCTAAAATTTCAAATTTCAATTTTCTTTTTCTAAATGAAATTGGTTATACCTTTGGAAGCCATGTATCTTAAAAATGTAACAGTAAAGGAACTTACTTATGTATATTTTGCCACTTTCACCAAGACCAGCCAACTACATGGATCTGTACACAAGTGGAAATATCCGGTAAAGATTAGACTTTGTCTACTTTAATGTGGCTGCAGGGCAATCGGCTTAAATATATACTTTTCGAACCTTTGGTTTGGGGTCCCGTTATTCAAAGTTTGGATCTCGAATTTCAATGCTACGTCGCATAAATGTGGTTCTATGAAACAAAAAATCTTTAAATTGTTAAAATAAAAAACATATTGAAAAAACATTAAAATGTTAATACTATATATGAAAATTAATAAAAAGATAAACTAAAATTAATATACAGATATTGAAATAATAGTAGATCATTGTTTAAAGCTTTGGCTTTAAGGACTTGCACTACTGGATGGGCTTGAAAAAAACCTATCTTTTTTGGTAATTTTTTACGACCAGAAGACAAATTATTTAGATGTAGTACTTATAGGAGTGGTTGGGCAGGCATTTAAGATTATTACAAAGAAAAAAAAATGTTCGAGGAAAATATTCCTCTTTAAGGTACTTGACCACCTTGGAAAGCTAAAAAGTACAACATATTCAATAATTTTTTTTTCATGTTCTGTATAATATATTAAAATAAATTTTTTTTTAAATTTTTATTTAGAGCTTATATAATACAAAAAAAAATTGATTTATTAAAATTTCTTTTTTTAACATATATCCAGGAGGCGCCAAAGTCGAGGCCTGAAGAAAATCATGTCTTGCGGCGGACAGTTAATCTTAGAAATGGTAATTCTAAAACAAAAGAGAGAAACAAAATTTTCAAAAGGAAGGTTCCTTGCGTGAGAATTTACCACAAACTGACAAAAAAAAAAAAATAATAAAAAAATGGCGGATGTTTGAAAAAAAGTTAAGAAAACACCCCTGTTTTTCACAATGTTATGCTTAAAAAGCAATACTTTATTAACTTTTTTTTTGCAAAATGTGGTAAATTGGCATACAAAACATCTTAACAAATAAAACAAGACCAAAATCATTAAAATCGGCTAAGCAGTTTCGGAGATAAAGTGTCCGCCATTCGAAAAAAAGTAATTTCTGGAAAAACGCGTTTAAAGTTAAAACTTGCTATTTTCTTTCAGCTGAGTCAGCAAGTAATGAGTGCAAGATGCGCCTGCACATTTTCACTAATTTCACTTTGTTAGAATTCGAATTTAAAAAAACAGTTTCAGGTGATGATTTTTAAAAGTATAAGGATTGAAAAAATGTAAAAAAAAAAAATTTAATTTTTTGAAACTTATAAGGTGGTCAAGTACCTTAAGCGCTTAATTTTCGTCTCGTTTTGTTCGTTTTGCTGACAATCAAATATGTATATGAAATAAAAAAATATTTCAAAGTAGGTAAACAAAGTCCGCATTGCCATACTCAATATGACATATTCGATACTGCACATTTTCTTCCTTGCTGGAGAGAATTGTTAAATGCAAATATTTGCTAGGCATAAAATCCAGTTTTCACTTAAGTGAATTCGAATTCATATAAGTATACCAAAAGGTGCGTGTGTGTGTATCGTTTACAACTACATTCCTGTAAATTATTGTCTGATTTATGCAATTAATTAAAGCGCGCCAATTAAGGTGCTTTCTTTTGATACACCTTAGAAAACTATTCATTACAGTAATATTAGCTATAACCAAATAACCGCAACCACTGCCAGACTTAAGAAAAATAAAAAATTGCTGCTATGCACGCTCATAGCATAGGTATATGCCAGTTATGCCGCACCTCAAATATTCGAGAAAAACCGAACTATAACTAAATAAACGGCAATAACTTCGCACTCGAACTACACTACAGACTTAAATCAGTACGTACATTTTTGCGTAGGCATAAAGTAAACTTGCTTTGTGGAATTACTCAAATACCACCTTGATCAAAAATTTCCCGGAACAGATATATATATATTAGGCCGGGTTGATTTGTGGGGAGGCAAAAATATCGCCCATTGCTCTGTGAAAATCATATTCTAGGGATCAAAATAAGAAACTTTGCCGAAGGAACCATACCTCTAAAACGAATTCTGATGTCCCCCAATTTGGGTCGAACTTTTTAGTTTCTTTTCTCATGTAAAGGCCAAAAATGGTGATATTTTGAAATGATTGTATGGAGAACCCCCCCGAGGAGTTCCAGGGGGTGTGCCACTGGCATAGGTGGATCGGCTGTCCAAAGTTAGTGGGGGTCGGTCATACATTTGGACTCGATTGGAGCACTCTAAATGGGTCAAAGTGGGATTTTTCGTTCGACTCAAATTGGGGGACATCAGAATTCGTTTCAGAGGTATGGTTCTTTCGGCAAAGTTGCTTATTTTGATCCCTAGAATACGATTTTCACAGAGCAATGAGCGATTTTAAATCGACCCGCTCTATATATTATATATTGTATGTATATACAGGGTGCGTCATCTGTGACCTTTTTTCTGCGTTTGTCATCACCTTGTCAAGCGTTTCAGGTTTTATAACGTCGATTTCGGCACGAATGTTTGCCTTAAGCTGGTCAATAGTCTGCAGCTTGTTGGTGTAAGCCTTACCTTTCAGATAACCCTACAAAAAGAAGTCCGGGGGGGTTAAGTCAGGTGATCTGGGGGGCCAGTCGATGTCGCCTCTTTTTGACACTAGACGTCCCGGGAATTTTTGTTGCAGAAATTCAATTGTTGCATTCGCACTGTGGCATGGCGCACCGTCTTGTTGGATCCAGTAACCGTCTATACCTTTCTCACTCATTTGCGGGCAGACATAATGAGCCAACATCCATCGATATCGGTTTCCATCGACCGTTTCGTTTTCTCGGTAAAAATATGGCCAAATGATGGTTTTGGCGCAAATGCCGGCCCAAACTATTACTTTCCGGTCATGCAATGACGTTTTATGGATTTCGTGTGTATTGTCAGTTCCCCAAATGCGCCAATTTTGTTTATTCACGCTGCCAGAGAGTTTAAAATGTGCCTCGTCAGTCATTAAAATTTGCTTCCAAAAATTGGGTTCCTATGAACCATTCGAGCGACTGTTGGCCGTATTCCATGCGACGTTAATGGTCTGTCGGCAAAATTCTTTGTGTCGATTGCACTTTATATCGAAACAAATTTAAATCATCCTTTAAAATGCGCCGCATTGTTGTTTCACTGACGCCAAAATGCTGAGCGCGACGACGATACGACACTGTTAGCTCCTGGGCAACGCTCTCCCTCACTGCTTCAACAAGTGCATTGGCACGTTTTGGTCGTTGATGAACGGTATGTTGACGATCTCCTACTCTCCCATGCTCCAAAAAATACGACACCAAATGACGAATAATGTTGTCAGACGGTGTCTGTTTGCCACGATACTTTTTGCGATACGCGCGTTGAGTTAGAACGATTCGATTTCGATGTATAGTGTCACTTTTTCAGCGCCTTGTTTCAGTGTAAAGCGATCCATGGTTGAAATTGTACTGAATTGACGTATCGAAAACATGTATGTTGAAGTTGATCGGTTGGTAAATGCCAAAGTTACTCAGCGTTTGCATACCGACATAAAATATGGCGCATCCTGTATATACATATACATATATATTATATTTGGGTGTTCCGTTGAAGGTGTTTGGCCGAGCTCCTCCTCTTATTTTTTGTGTGCGTCTTGATGTAGTTCCACAAAATGGAGGGAACTACACTTTCGAGCCGACTCCGAACGGCAGCTATTTTTTTATGAGGAGCTTTTTCATGGCAGAAATATACTTGGAGGTTTGCCGTTGCCTGCCGAGAGGGGACCGCTTTTAAAAAGAACTTTTTCTTAATTTTGATGTTTCACCAAGATTCGAATCTACGTTGTCACGCAAAAACCCATTCGGCTACGGCGGCCGGAATATATTTAGAAAACCAAAATATAAGTTTATTCCTTAAAAGTTATATTATCGCCTTGAAAGTACTTCCCAACAACTGCAACGTAATTATGCCAGTGTTTGATCCAGCTCTCGAAACATTTCTAAAACTCTATTTTTGGTATAGCTTCCAGAGCCGTCTTCGATTTTTTCATTATTTGCTTTCGGCTGTTAAAAGGAGTTCCACGTAGTGTTTTTTTACCTCGATCAAACAGAAAAAAATCGTAGGGAGCCATATAAGTGAATTCGATGGCTGTTGGGTGGTATTCGCTGGACGACGGTACGTTATCATGGTGAAAAATCCTCAAGTTGTTTTCCCACAAAACTTTCTTTTTTGACCTACGGCAAAAAATCATGTAAATACCCTTTTAATCCATAAAAACCGTCGAGCATCGGATGCGTTTTTGACTGAAAACGACGCACAGTGCGGCCGATTCCCAAAAAGCTGGCCAAAAGTCGAAAAAAAAGTTTCTAGATAGAGTGTTTTTGTCTTTCGGTTGGCTACAGTAATGCCTTGAGTAGTGAAACCCGTTCATAGCAACGTCCTGTACCCTAAGTATCCTCTGTATTTTCAGTCGCAACGTGGCCTTCGTTTGAGCATCGTATTACTGTCGATGATTAGTGAAAGTTGTACACATTTGACAGATTTTGTAATGGAGTAAATTGAACAAAACCAAATGGAATCATCTTCGGAAGGTTAGTAAAATACGAGAAATCTTTAGTACATATCAATATCTCGACACAAAATTTTTAGCTGCAGCAATACGTAGATACATTTTTTGCAATCTTATATATAAAATAAAGTCAACTTTTTGTGTGTGTTCGCTAACCGGCCGTGTCTTTGCACCGAATTAAACCAAACTTACACACATTGTTAAGTAGGTATTGAAGATGGTTTACGTATAGTTTGGATGCCTATTGGTGGATAGGGCTCGAGATATAGGTCAAAACGTGGACCCGGGTAACCTTCGGATGTGTATGTACAATATGGGTATCAGATGGAAGCTGTTGGTGAATGCTTTAGTTCAGAGTATTTTTCATGCCGCTCCGTGACTAGGGTCTCGAGATAGAGACCAACACGTGGACCCTAGAATGTGTTTGTACAATATGAATATCAAATTGAAGCTGTTGGTGAATGCTTTAGTACAGAGTATTTTTCATGCCGCTCCGTGACTAGGGTCTCGAGATAGAGACCAACACGTGGACCCTAGAATGCGTTTGTACAATATGGATATCAAATTGAAGCTGTTGGTGAATGCTTTAGTACAGAGTATTTTTTATGCCGCTCCGTGACTAGGGTCTCGAGATAGAGACCAAAACGTGGAGCCTAGAAGGTGTTTGTACAATATGGATATCAAATGGAAGCTGTTGGTGAATGCTTTAGTACAGAGTATTTTTCATGCCGCTCCGTGACTAGGGTCTCGAGATAGAGACCAACACGTGGACCCTAGAATGTGTTTGTACAATATGGATATCAAATTGAAGCTGTTGGTGAATGCTTTAGTACAGAGTATTTTTTAGTCCGCTCCGTGACTAGGGTCTCGAGATAGAGACCAAAACGTGGAGCCTAGAAGGTGTTTGTACAATATGGATATCAAATGGAAGCTGTTGGTGAATGCTTTAGTACAGAGTATTTTTCATGCCGCTCCGTGACTAGGGTCTCGAGATAGAGCCTAGAATGTGTTTGTACAATATGGATATCAGATGGAAGTTGTTGGTGAATGCTTTAGTTCAGAGTATTTTTCATGCCGCTCCGTGACTAGGGTCTCGAGATAGAGACCAAAACGTGGAGCCTAGAATGTGTTTGTACAATATGGATATCAGATGGAAGCTGTTGGTGAATGCTTTAGTTCAGAGTATTTTTCATGCCGCTCCGTGACTAGGGTCTCGATATAGAGACCAAAACGTGGAACCTAGAATGTGTTTGTACAATATGGATATCAAATTGAAGCTGTTGGCGAATGCTTTAGTACAGAGTATTTTTCATGCCGCGCCGTGACTGGGGTCTCGAGATATAGGTCAAAACGTGGACCCGGGTAACCTTTGGTTGTGTATGTACAATATGGGCATCAAATGAAAGCTGTCGATAAGTGCTTTAATACGGGGTAATTTTCATACCTATTGATGACTAGGGTCTCGAAATATATGCTAAAACGTGGACCCGCCGTGTCTTTGCGCCGAATTAAACCAAACTTACACACATTGTTAACACTTGATGATCATGAAAAAAGAAGATTTTTTTTAAATTTCAAATCAACGCAAATGAATAACTAAGAAACAATCGTCAAAAAGAAAAAAGAAATTTCTTATTTTTTCAATTAGCAATCGCTCACGTGCTTATATTTTTCTTATACATTTAGGAATTTTCACGTGTAAATTGGAATTAATTAATGTAAGTTTTCATCAAATTTAGTGGATTTATTTTTTCGGTTCATATGCGATAAACTACGTTGCACCATGAGTGAATCAAATAAAAAAACAAAAAATATAATCCACAAAATTTCAGAATACCATAATTACAATAATGTTTATTACAGTACAAATGCCAAGACAATCGCGTATTCATATTAGTCGCTCGACAAATAACAATAGGCGCATGAGAAATGCTCGGAATAACGCGACATCAGAAGAACGTCAAGAAGAAAATGAAGCAAATCGGCAATGAATGGCACGGTCCAGATCAAATCGACCAAGAGACATCAATTTGAACAAAGCTGCTATGTAACGGAACTAGACTTGTAGTCAAACGACTGATGAATAATGTTATCGAAGCAACTATTTTAATTGGCAAATTCAAGAATGAAGACGTTCTAATACCGAGAATTCCAATGATTCCACCTGAATTGCCATTTGAATTCAAGCGTTTGCAACTGCCCATTCGTTTAGCATTTGCATTAATTATCAATAAATCACAAGGGCAAACTTTAGAAATATGCGGGATGAATTTAGAAGAACCAGTCTTCACCCATGGTCAACTATACGTTGGCTGTTCACGTGTTGGGAAGCCAACAACATTATATATTTACTCAAAGGCAAATAGAAAAACAAAAAATATTGTTTATGCCAAAGCGCTTGAATAAAGAATAAAGAAGTAAATAATATGAACACCATATCCTTTCTGTTCTAAACCATATCTATTCTATTTTAGTGTGCCCAGCGAAGCGGGCCGGGTTTGCTAGTTTTTTTATAAAATTTGAGTTTTCAAACTGTATAGTAATACAACGCCATCATATGCTGCTTTGAAACCTATTAAAGGTTACTCAAAAAATGGTTACTGAATAAAACAAGATTCAGCTGCTACCACTTGCTACCTTGCGACTAGAGTTGGGTATTTCCCGAGAAAATCCCAATCTCGAGAATCGGGATTTCCCGAAATAACGAAAATTTCAATTCTCGAGATGCGGGATTTCCCGAAAATAATTTTTGAGATTTCTCGAGAATTCTCGAAAATTCGGGAAAAATTCCAAAAAATTAAAAAAAAAAATCTAAAACTTACACTGGAGCAATGAATTTCATAAAACATTATTTTTATTTATTTTTATTAAAGTATAAATTACATAAAAAAATATTTGAAAATATTACTATTTCAATTATTGCAAACAAAAAAGTGAAACAAAAATAATTGCAAAAAAATTCAAAACAAAAATAATTCAAGATTATACTTATTAAAATAGGGGAAAAAAGTGATTGTAAACATTATTTCCCAAAATGGTGTTTTAAAAAACACAGACTGTCAATGGCTTCGTCTGACAATCGCGTACGCTTTTTGGACACAAAATTACCCGCTGTAGAAAAATTCCTCTCATTTTGAGTCGATGTTGGCTTAACAGTGTTAAAAGCCCCGATCAGTCTTTCAACATTTTGTGTTTTCTCTCCAGTTTTTTTATATAGTTTTAGCTCGTTTCTAAGCGACGAAAACATTTGGTTCGCCGCATGTTGCGCAATGTCTGCTTTCGGTTTTGAGCATTGCTGAACGTATTTTTCAAGCTGTTTCGCTATATCTTCTTCATCGACGTTGTTGGTTGCAAATACGTCATCATCGTCAGAACTAGACACTGCTTGGTCTTCTTGAATGCTCGTAGAAAATAGACGAACCAAGTAGTTTTCGGCTTCTTTTATCAATTCTGTTTTAGAACAGGTGTGGAAAAATTCAGATTTGTCACTAGAGCTGTTAACTGGATCGTGTAAATATTTAAAGGCCGATAACAAACGGCTAGATCTACGAGCTGTTAAGTTTTTTTTTAGGCTGGATAAGAATTCATTGCCCAATTCGGTGTGCTGATTCTCCAATTTTGTGAACAAAAATTTGAGAATAGAATCCGCAGCAAGTAAGTTCACATTTTGGCGGCTAAGTGCTT
Source organism: Anastrepha ludens (assembly GCF_028408465.1). Taxonomy (NCBI): domain Eukaryota; kingdom Metazoa; phylum Arthropoda; class Insecta; order Diptera; family Tephritidae; genus Anastrepha; species Anastrepha ludens. The sequence continues at coordinate 121,588,364 of NC_071500.1, read as the reverse complement.
CTACAGCAACACGTATAGGTTTAAGAGCATTTATGATATCCTCGCAATACTTTACTTCTGCATCAGTAGTGGCCATAAAATTTAAATTAAGAGTGTCGAGCGCCTTACGAACATGCTTGCTGATGCAAATGTATCTGGCCAGCATAGTTTCCAGGCTATTCCAACGTGTTTTGCAATCCAACAGCAAGAAAAGCTCTTTCTTCTCGACCTCTTTAACATAATTCTGCAAGATGGCATTCCGTACAGGCGAGTTCTTGAATTTCAAAACTATCTTGCGAACCTTTTTTACGATTTCAAATGCAGACTTTATAGTGACCATCTTGTCAGCAACAAATACGATATTGTCGTCCTCGTCATCGGAAGCGTTTTCCGCATTAATGTCGGAAAATGAAGTACTGGCTGCATTGTTTTCATTTTCATCTGAGCCTCTATCATCCGAATCGTGTCCATCGCTCACGTCACTATCGTATATCCTGTTTGCGACTTTTCGTTTCTGGTATATTACCTCCATGACCGCCAAATGTATGCCGTGATTGTAGCAAATCTGTTGATGCGCTGGTGATAGTCTCCCAAATTTGATCATGACACTGGCCCCATCACTTGTAATTGCCACGATGTCGGACTGTAGTTTTATATTGAAGTCTGAAAGCTTTGCATTTACGAGCTCATATACTTTTTCAGCGGGACATGATTCCTGAATGCGAACCAGGCCAAGGTTGTCAGATTGTCCATCGTCATAATATATGTATATGGATGTTCATGTAACGTCGGTTTCGCACGCTTGGCCACTCGTCGATGCTCAAGCTGAACTTACGCTGTGCAGATTTAAAATTTTCAATTTTGATCTTCAAATCGCTTTTTATTTTCGTGCAGTACTTCATAACCAAACCCCGAACAGCTTTGGACACTTTGGAAGATGAAATCCTAAGCGGCTGATACTATTACGAATGAACTCACTTTTTGTTATCGCGTTTATTGGAATTCCATCTTTTGCAGCCAATTTTGTAACAATTTGTTCAAGCGATTCAGGCGAGGAAGAAGTATTGAAAAAGTTGTGAAGAGTTCGGGTCTTCTTGGCTGGTGGCTGTTCTTTTGGAGCCTCATGTTCCCTTCGCTTCATGTTGTGTATCCTCTCCATGTGACGGTGAAGTCCAGATGTTGACGATGACTTGCATTTAATGATTTTATTGCATTTCAAACATGTTGCTTCGTCGTCAAATCACTTGAAAAGCTGCCACACTTGGTCGTATTCGTACTCTGAACTCATGATTTTTAATGCTAAAAATTCAAAATTTGTTTTAAATTTTGTTTTTTAAAGGAAGTAACTAACCGGTACTCACAGTCAACGATACGTCGATTCAAAACTTAAAAATAAGTAATATTTGGACCACAAAATATTTTATTATACGGTGTCTAATTTATACTTAATCAGGTCCCACAAAATGAAATGCACCCGCTCACTACAAAAAATAAATTTACAAACGTCGTCTGTGCAGTTGAAATTGCTTGACTATTTTCAAAGCATTCCTAATTGCTTAACTGCTGCTACATATAAGAAACACATAAAACTAAACTTCATTAGCTTGATGTTACAGTGCTTTCCCTCGACATAGCATAGCAACGCATCTAGCATTTACTCTGTAGTCACCCTAAAACAAAAAAAAAAAACAAACAAACAAATGGAACAGTTATACTGTTGTGGCTTTTCGCATAGCAATTGAAACTATGGTGTGAATTGTATGTGATTCTGCGAAACAGTATGTAGTGTGCGATTCTTTGTAACATAATGGCCGTTACAGTTTGGTGTTTCCAGGTATTAATCATATGTATGTGTATTCTTTTACTTTTGAAAGAATTGTTTTTTCTCTTAATATTTGACCACAAAAATTAAAAAAAAAAAATGGATTTCTCGAGAAATCTTGAAACATTCTCGAGATTCGGGATTTCCCGAAATGCTAAAAATTTCAAATCTCGAGATTCGGGATGGAAAAATATCGAGAATTTCTCGAGAATTCCCGTCGGGAAATTCCCGAAACCCAACTCTACTTGCGACCCCGAAAACATATAAATTAACGTGCATCTTGATTATGTTCTAGAATATACGCTATTTCACGTGAGGGGGTGGCCAATAGGGGTGGAAGGGGGTGGGGGGGTTTTGAATCAATTACTTAATTTTTTGAGTTTTGGCCAGCTTTTAGGGAATCGGCCGCACTGTGCGACGTGGCTTTTTGGTCTCGGTTCATTCGGAGTTCTTCACTCACCCACCTGATGTCTGGAATGCGTGTGGTACTCGTCAACCCTTGTCTCCCTAGTAATGAGGCGTTTGATGAATGATGGGTCGCATTCAGACTTGGAAATCACGTCTTTGGCCATATCAACGTTGTCCACTTTTTGCATGAAATTCAAGTCCTTTGATACCAACTTTGCAGCAACACGGCGCAAACACAAATTATTAACTACGGTCCTGAACGGATCAATAAGCAATACTGAATTCCTCTGTCTGCTCTCTGATGATTAATTTGCAGTTATTAATCAACTTTTTTCACTTTATTGATGTTTTCTTCAGTTTTAAATGTTGACGGCCTGTCACTACGTTCGTCATCCTTGATGGACTCACGATCTCTTCTGAAGCGTTTCTGCAACTCGTAAACTACTTTTTTTTTAGATATTCATTACCGAAATAGTCTCCCCTACAAGATCCAAAAGGTGTATGATCTCACACCAAAGCAGCAACAAGTCAAATTTGAGAGAGCGAAGGAGTTGCTTCGCTTGGCCGAAATTACGAGAAAATGGTTCAAATTGAGCAATTCGTATACTCCCAAAACGATAGGGTTTATTTGACCGACTGTTCATACGAGGCTTTGAATCATCGATTGGCCACCCGCCACAGGTAATGGTCTGGGACGTTGTAACCGCAGATGGGCACTCTCCAATTGATTTCATCGAGCCTGGCGTCAAGGTAAATGCAATTATATTATCGGGAAAGTATTCTGAAGGTTGCTTTGAAGCCGTGGGCAGACAAACACATCGGTGGCAGACCATGGATGTTTCAACAGGGTTCGGCACGTCTCACAAAACTCGAGTGAAACAAGTATGTCTAAAAAACAACGTTCATAACTTCATAACGTCTACACCGTGGCTCTCAAATTGAATATATAATAATAAAAGTAATTTTCCAAACTAAATTTTTGGCCTTTTTAATTGGTTACATTTCGAGTGCCAGACCCTGTAGTGGTAAAAATGGTTGCCGAAACAATTTGTGTTTATATGCGCTTAAACACATGCAAAGGTTGAAAAACCATGTAAACCAAGAAACTGCCGTAGTTAGTGATGGAGCAAACGAACAAGAAAGCTAAGGAGAATTAAATCGCTTGATCTGATGAGTTGTTGATATTTTAAAATGGAATTGGTTACCAAATAAAATTACTTGCTAGTTTAATTAAAACTAGGTGTAATACTATGAAATGTGAATAACACTTCTAACACTTCAAATAAAAAATAAAGAAATTGAAAAAAAAATTTTTTTTTAAATATCGAATATCTCGAAAACGTTAAGTTTCGGACATCACGACATATAAATAATTAATAAGAAATTATCTAAATAATAATGCGCTGAAGTATCTAGGTAGGCCTATACCTATCTCAATTCCTCTAAGCTGTGTTATAAACCATTGTTTGGAAAAAATCAGCTGCCGGAGGACTTAATGCTCATACATAAATATCTGTAGTTTACTCAGTGGCCACTTTGTTATTTCACACTTTTTGCCATTTCCGTCACTTGCATCAGTTTTATGATTTTGCACTATATTTTTTATTTTTTTGCTTTATTTACGTTTGCATTATTCTACTGTTTGATGTTGATTTTATTTTTTCGCGCTGCTGCATATTAATATTTATAAATAGAAGTGTGCCATACCAGCGTAGCGGCTAATCGGATAATAGAGCTATAAAATTCCGTCGTTTAGTTGTTTGTGCAATCGCTAGGAATATTTGCTTTATATTGGCGTTTTTTATTCCTTTATTTACATATTTTTATTACAGCCATTTTTCAGTTATTTTTGTATTGCGGCATTTGAATTATTGTTGCTATTTTCGACTTACAATTCGATTGGCGCTGCGCTTTCTATATTCCAAAGCGTATTCGGTGAAAAAATAAACAAAGTACGCATTTACCAAGAATTGCTGCCAATTTTATTGGTTTTTGTGGCTTTTTTATTTTATGTACCTACTTTGCCTATCGCAAATTTTATTTCGGCTTGCTATTGGCATTAGTAAATATTTGATGTGCAAATGGATTTATATTTTTCCTGTGATCATTTTTGTTTGCGCGCACAGGTAAAACTATTTAGGCGATGTGGACTACAGTGCATTGTGCAAATTTGTAAGCGAATTTTATTTTATTATTTTTTAATTTTTTCCTAGTAAATATAAAATTACATGATTTCTTACACAACACAACAAAAACAACTATACAGCAATGGTTCAATCTGAAAGTTCGTTTCGAGAAGAAAGAGAGCTTAAAATTTTGTTGAATTCAATTCGGACGATAAGTGGCAAAGCCGCTCTAACTCGCTCCAAAAAGAATAAATCATTCCTCCGCAGGTTTTTTTGTGCTCTATAAAAATAAATGGCGTTCTAAAAAGGGACAAGACAATCGAGTACACCACTGATGACATCAAAGTTAAAGTAGAGTGAACGAAAACTCCTTTTATCTTGTAAAGGCTTAAAATTTAGTAAAGCCCATCTTGCAACATACGAAGGAATCGGATCAGTTCAATTAAGCGATCTGAGAACGAAATGACCAAAAATTCTATAGGATTCGTTCAAGTACATTGTTATGGTGGCCTCTATGTTATATCGGGTGTTTTTAAGAGCTTGAGAACTTAAAATGATAATCTAAAGCAGAATTATGTTGGAATACAATATATTTTTTTATTATAATTGGTTGGATAATTTCCGGTATATGTTCCCCGCGGTTACAGGATCAGGGTTCATTCGATCAGTTCGATTTTGGGCTACTTTTTCCAGTAAATCTGTCCGTACGGCGTCAATGGTTGCGTGGATATTGCAAGAAATCGAGTGTTATGTGCGCTGTATGACAAGTTTCGCCAACTTGTTAGAACCAAATGCCATCGATGTTAAGATGATTAATTTTTGGAAACAAAAATTCGGTCAGCAGGGCTCGATAGCGCTCACCATTCTAAGGATCGATGACGACGGCTGTGCTCTACGAACTTCGCGAACAAATTTATTATTAATTTTTTTAAAGTAAATTTCCACAATTTGGAAGCGTTGTTCCAGCGTTAAGCGATTCATGGTGACTTGCCGAGCCTTACTGAACAGAAATGTCAACATAGTTTTTCATTCTCAGCTGTCGAACCATAGTTATCGATATCGATAATTCTCATGCAGTTAAAAAACACCTGATACATATAATAGGTATACAAGGTGGCGTAAAATTAATCCCACTATCGGAAGGTTTATCATTTTTGTAAATGGTGTCGTACGTGTGACAGCTGCTGTGTACAAACAGACACGTAACAGAGCACGTGGAGGCCTAAATAAAGAACTTTGTCACTCAAAAGTATTATTTTTATTTTATTTAGTAAGCAGGAACACAATTTTATGATTACTAACTTCCATATAGGTTCATAAATGCATAGAGTTTAATCTAAGTATGATCTTAAAATGAATAACGAAGGGAGCCGAAGGTGGTTTCAGGATTATTTATTTTTACATACAGTGAAACCTCCCTTGGGTTGCCACTCACCGCCAGCCAACTTTTGTCAGCCCAAGAGAGGTGTCCTTTCAAGGAGAGGATAACCTATTTTAGTACTTTTTAATTTTTTAATTACTTGAATGATATTTCTTATTTAAGGAAAAAATATTGGTTATATCTATCATTAAAAAAAAAAAATTTATATGTATTTTTTCAAAAGTGCATATTTCATTTATGTGCATAAGTGCATATAAAGTTGTAACGAAATTAAAAATAAATATTACTTTTCAATCAATAAACTATTATACATAAAACTAGGTATATTATATTCGCTCTAGCTTTGACTATCATTCGGGAGGGTGTAGGTCCGAATCACCGTGCCTGTCCATCAAATAATAGGAAAAGTTTTTTCTATTAGTGGTCGCCCCTCGGCAGGCAATGGCAAACCTCCAAGTGTATTTCTGCCATGAAGAAACTCCTCAAGAAAACCATTTGCCGTTTGGAGCCTCCTTGAAACTGTAGGGCCCCTAAATTTGCAATACAACATCAAGACGCACGCCACAAATGGGAGGAGAAGCTTGGCCAAACATCTAACGCAAGTGTACGCGCCAATTATTATTATTTATTTGTGTTTGCTTGTGAGTCTTTCCTCTGATAATTTGACTTTGTTTACAGCTAAAGTTTTCTTTGGCAATACTCTGACGAAAAGGACTGTCTAGTCAGCATTATAGAGTGATGAAGCACGGAATTACTGGCTAACCCCGGACAATCAAGTTGTTTTCCTGAAAGCTTCAATAATTTTAATGTTTTCCTTCATACTAAGGTTTAATCTCCCAATCGAAGTACGAATGTATATCTGTTGTAACTGAACACAAATCACTGAGCAAACCAACCGAACGGGTGCATGAAAAAACATCACACTTTTTCCGGGAAGTCCTCTTTTTTAATTTTTTATATTTTTCTGCCTGTGAGGAGCTCGTGTTCGCTCAAGAGAGTTTTTTGTTCGATTTGTCGTGAAAAGAAATCTTAATATATTTTAATAGGAGGTTCGCCTACGTGAAAAATAACTGTCTGCGTCCGGTCAAAAGTGTGCCCGCTTAAGAGAGAGTAATGTGTTCCAAAAATTTATGCTTAAAACTTGACCGCCCAAGGGAGATGCCCGTCTAATAGAGAGTCCATTGTATATAATAATGTAAGTACTAATATAATAAGTAAACAATAATGTTGAAGGTGCGCTTAAAAATTAATACAATAATGCTGGGAAGCACATTAAAATTAATGGCTTTATTTTAAAATTACCCAGACCTGCGATTTCTGAAACACTAGGCGCTGAAAATCATTATTGTAATAGGACTATGAATAAGTTCGTGCGGTTTTACAACAGATGGCGTAACTTGATTATTATTCCATCGATCCACATTTCCAAACATTCATTGGAGAGCTACTGTCGTAAGGCACAAACGTCAGTATAAGTTTTTTATTTGAAGCGTAAACAACAATATTTTTACCACACTTGAAAATGTCGAATTTCGTGCCAAATAATGTGTTTTTGCGGGGAATTCTTCTTCATTATTTTAATATGAAGAAAAAAGCAGCCGAAAGTCATCGTATCTTGGTGGAAGTTTATGGTGAGCATGCTCTATCTGAGCGAACGTGCCAGAAGTGGTTTGCACGCTTTAAAAGTGGTGATTTTGGCTTGGAAGACGAAGAACGCGAGGGTGCGCCGCCAAAGTTCATGGATACCGAATTGGAGGAATTGCTCGATCAAGATCCGGCTCAAACGCAAGAAGAGGTTGCAAAAACTTTGGGAGTTGATCAATCAACCATTTCCAAACGTTTAAAAGCCATGGGAATGATCCGAAGGGTAGGCCATTGGGTGCCGTATGAATTGAAGCCAAGAGACGTTGAACGCCGTTTTATGGCATGCGAACAACTGCTTCAACGGCACAAAAGAAAGGGTTTTTTGCATCGAATTGTGACTGGCGATGAAAAGTGGGTCCATTACGACAATCCAAAACGTCGGGCAACGTATGGATACCCTGGCCATGCTTCAACATCGACGTCGGCGCAGAATATTCATGGCCTGAAGGTTATGCTGTGTATCTGGTGGGACCAGCTGGGTGTTGTGTATTATGAGCTACTGAAACCGAATGAAACGATTACGGGGGATGTCTACCGACGACAATTGATGCGTTTGAGCCGAGCACTGCGAGAAAAACGGCCGCAATACGCCGATAGACACGACAAAGTTATTTTGCAACATGACAATGCTCGGCCACATGTTGCACAAGTGGTCAAAACATACTTAGAAACGCTCAAATGGGATGTCCTACCCCACCCGCCGTATAGTCCAGACCTTGCGCCATCCGATTACTATCTCTTCCGATCGATGCAACATGGCCTGGCTGACCAGCACTTCCGTAATTACGATGAAGTCAAAAAATGGATCGATTCGTGGATTGCGGCAAAACCGACCGAATTTTTCACAAAGGGAATCCGTGAACTGCCAGAAAGATGGGAAAAAGTAGTAGTAAGCGATGGACAATATTTTGAATATTAAATTTGTAATAACTTTATTTTCCTATTTGTTTATTCATAGACTCGTTTATTTGCAATTTAAAAGAAGAATTTATAAAATATTAATTTTTTAAATAGGTTTTCCCGAATGTACTCAAATGGTTCCACATTATTTAAATCTCTTCCAATTAATCCCTATTCTACTACTACTATTTTTGCCTTACTTCCGTTCTTAATACTTTCTCCAGCCTATACTTCTTTACCGCTAGCTGTAATTTTAATTTGAATTTTGATTTTACTGTTAATCCTTATATGTAAACTATTCTTAAGATCAATCATTGTAAAAATAACCTATGGTTCGACTTTTATAATAATAATAATAATAATAATAATACCTGGTGCCTTGGCGGTAATATTATACCAAATTTAAAACACACATGTGTGTTTAGTGATTTTTAAGTCATCATATTTGGGAAAGTTCAGATGGTACTAAACATTTAGTATGAAATAATTTGATAAATGAAATCCGAGGAAAGGGCAGAAACGGCATTGAAAGTGTGTGAGAATGGAAAATAATTTGAAGATAAAATTTTGGCGTATTCCAATATTTCGTAATCATTTTATGACTTAAATCAGTTTACGACTCTATACCAAATCGCTTTTTCTAAGTAATTGTAAAGAAAGGGAGATGCCTTTACATACAATTTCGCACCGCTTTTAACTGTACAGAAGAATGTCATTAGGAAAATATGCAAGCCCAATTCTCGCGAGTATTCCATTAAATTTTTTTTAGAACTCTTCCCCTGAGACATTTAAACTGTTACAATATTTAAAAAAATATTTTTTTATAAGCTCTGGTTACCTGCAAAGCCATTGTTCTATTAACTACTACTTGAGCAACAATACACAAACTTTGGCTCCCGTTTCTGCAGGTTACTTAACAGTCTGCCTGATAAAATACAAACGCAGCCGAAAGTCTCTGCTGCTACGCTGCGTTAGCTTTAGTTTGTTTAATAATTTATTGTTACGCAAGCTTTGTGAAATAAAATAAAAATAAAAAATAGGAGCCATAAGCAAGCGAAGCGCTAGTACTGGATCTTAATCCCTATGAAAGCGAAATATTTAGATACAAATTAAAATCGCATAAATTGTAATTAAATGCCAGCTGGCAATTTCCATCGGGAATAGTACAGTATCCATAAAATTTAATGCAATGCTTTGCAGAAGTGTAAGTGTCGCAGATGAAGAATTTTAAGAGCCCTAAAAAATTCCATGGAATACTGGTGAGAGTTTCCCTTGAATATTTTTGTAATGATATTATCGTGTAATGTTAAAACTGGTGCTAATTCATATGTAGAGGAACCTTGACAACAGCTATGGTAGTGTGGAATGAAAAATATACGCTACCCACCTTTTGTAACATGAGGGTGATAAAAGTAGCGAACCATTGTACGAAAATAATGTTTTAAAGCCGAATTTGCTGAGGCCAGCGGAAATCGCAGTCAATCACAATAAAATAAGTCGCAATCACAATACCAAGGGGCCTAAGGTATTCATTACCTTAATGTACTCAATTTGTAGTTGGGATTGCAAGTACAATTGTGTTTATGGATAATATGCAGTAGACTCGCGGTTGAGGGAACCCCGGATTGAGGGAACTACTCGGTTGAGGGGACCACAAAAACTCTTTCATTGAGTACTCGGTAGAGGGAACCTTCAATCTAATAAATACCGAGTAGACGGAACCTCAAAATTTGTATGCAATTTCAGTTATTGTACAATTATGTTAGAATGCGCATACAAAACAAAATCTGAAATTATACAAAAGCTCGATAAAGGCTTTACATAAAAATCATTGGCTTATCAATATGATGCTACCAAATCGACCATATCACGTATAAAAAATGGCAAAAGAAAGATTTTAAAAGCATCGACAGCGTGCAGCATTAAACGGAAGTCTCTGAAGAAGGGTGAGCTTGCTAATACGGAAACTAAGCTATATAAATGGTTCATCACTCAAAGAAGTCGATATATTCCAATATCTGGAAACCTTATTAAAGAAAAGACTAAAGAACTGCATGCAAAAATTTATGGAAATGGAAGTGGCTTTAACGCAAGTTCGGGCTGGCTAAATGGATTCAAGGCTAGATTTGGAATTAGATTGTTGAAAATTTGCGGTGAAAAACTGTCTTCTGAACAAGAAGCAGTGCCAGCATTCAAGGCAAAATTTTGGCGACTACAAAATGATTTACAGTTGGATGAAATCCAGGTTCACAATGCTGACGAAACCACGATCATTCAGAAATTTTCAGCTTCCGTTGAACTACAGGTGCTCAAAAAGAGCATGGATGACTGCGGACATTTTCGAAGAATGGTTCCACAATTCCTTTGTACGAGTACCAGAGGTAAATTAAATTATTAAATCATATCATAGGTAAATAATAAATTGAACCAAATAATTATTTTTGTTTTTTAGGTTACCACATTCCTAATACACAAGGGTCTACCAGTCAAAGCTGTTTTGATCTTAGATAATGCACCGTGCCATCCAAAACAAGAATTATTAAAAACAGAATGTGGTTAAATTTTTGTTTTATTTATGCCACCAAATGTAACACCCCTTCTCCAGCCGATGAACCAGAATGTAATAAGGTTAACCAAGTTGCACTATAGAACAAATTTATTAAAATCAGCTATTGGTAAAGGCGAAATAGCCGACTTTTAAAAAAAAAATTACTTTGAAAGATGCCATTTGCCTTTTGACCCAAGCATGGCAAAAAGTCGATGCTGACGTTATTAAAAAATGCTGGTGTCCATTACTTGACTATAAAGATCCGATAGACAATGATGAGTGTATCGAGGATGATGTGCCTCTCAGTGTTTTAAGACAGCAGATGCTGATACTGCATTTCCACAGGTAAAAAACATAATCATTACGGTTACACGTGCACTTAACATGCCATAATTTTTTTATTTCAGCCAAACCTAAGTGTCAACGAACTAAGAATATGGACAGGAATAAATGACAATTGCGCTAATAGTACTGAGGGCGTTATCGATGATGTTAATCAACCTGTTGAGGCATCTGATGAGGATGAGGATGAGCATGACGAAATAAACGGCGACAAGTGTACGATAGAGGCAGCTGAAGCCATTAAAATTTTTGACAAAGCAATCCATTGGACCGAACACAATACCAACTCGCACGAACACATCATTTTTCTTTCTTTCGTAAAAAAATCACTGGAAGCTAAGAAAAAACAAAGGACTATATTGGACTTCTTTAAATTATATGTTTTTATTATATGAAATAAATACACTCACTGCACAAACTATGTAACTCTACCTTACATACAACAGTATTAATAAAATATTTATAATCCGCCCACTTCTGTACATGTATAATTTCAATCTCAATTGAAGGGAAAGTCTGGGTTGAGGGGAATAGCCCTTGCTCGAATTAGTTCCCTCAACCCCGAGTCTACTGTAATTTGATTTCCATTATCAGTAAAATATTTACTGTTTATTGGTAGTCAAACTGTAATGCACTCTCATCAGGAAATTTAAATAATATGTACTCAATAAATATTTTTAGTGTTGGCTCATCCTCATTTCCTCAGAAACATATGGCGCACTAAATACAAAAGAGGCAGAACTTAAAAACGAAAATAAAGGTTCAAATTAAAATGTTGTGAAAATATGTACGGTACTATGAACGGGTTGAGATCATCAAGAAGAGATATTATAAAGAAAGTCCACATTGCGTGAAATATAATCTTAAAAAAAATTTATTATGACTATGATATATTAGAAATAAACTATGAATTAATACATTGATTATGTGGTGAAGTATGGAAAGATAGCACCTCAAAAACATTTTTCGATTTCGGAAATGAAATTAATGGTAACATTTTTACGCTTGAATTTCAATTAAATACGTATTGATTTTATGCATATATTTACTTAGTTATATTAACAGACAGTATGGCTTCACTTACTGGGAAAATTATCTTCAGGAAACACTTTTAAACCTGGCCGAAAAGTTGAAACAACAAATTGCCTAAATAAACAACAGACTATTAAAAAGTCTGTGTAAAATATAATACCCCATTTAGTCCTCTGCATCTGTAGTTGACTGTTTTTATTTGCTGGAATTGTAAATCGGTCCAGAACGTCGAAACTGAATGGATTATAAAATACATACATGGCTCACAAAAAAAAATCGCACTATCTTAAATAATTTATTGAATCTAGTGGTTGGGTATTCATTTGTAACTACCAGTACATATTTTCAGTGAAAAGTAAATATAATATTTACTGACAATAAAAATCAATTACGGCCATTTACCAATTACCATTCGAGAGTGCGTAGGTTCGAATCTCCGGGCATAAACATTAAACAATAGAAAACATTTTGCTTAATAGTGGTCTCCTCTCGGCAGGCTATGGCAAACCTACAAGTGAGTTTCTGCCATGAAAAAGTAGCTCATAAAACTGTAGATCCCTTCATTTGTGGAACAGCATCAAGGCGTACGCCACAAAAAGGAGGAGGAGCTCGGCCAATGTATTTTATTTTAATGCAAATACTATAATATACTATCACTATTTTCACTGTAATTTTTCTCAGTAATCAGTAAAAAAATATTTTTAATGCGATTTTTTCACTAATCGGTAAAAGTTTACTGGTACCACGTGGGCTCGAATCTCTAGACTGGCGCTTGTAAGACACCTAGGTACATTGATTATTATTGATTGTTATCACTGAGTTTACCAGAGATTTTGACTTCTTGAGCACTATTCGGTATTTGGGTTTGAATAAACTTTGAACTTTCTTTCCCTTACAAAATAATAATACAAGTAGGCCTACGTTTCTTTTCGGTTGTGGTAGTTTCCGCTTAGATGTCTCCTTTGTGTGGCTATAGAGTAGAGTAGTTGTGTCCAAAAATTCTACGTGCAAGGTGCACTGCACTTTTCAATTCGAAGTGCGTTAAGAATTTGTCCTCGGATGTTGATTTTTTTACAAATTCTGACAGATCTTTTCATTGCAATGCATGTGCAGTTGCTCGGCAAAATTGTACTCGCTCACCGCCTCCCTTCATTGTTCTCCATGAGAGTGTCATTTTTATGTGCGAACAATTCGGCTCCTACAATTAACAAAACCAATGTGCAGTGTAATAGACCAGAAAAACAGAAATCGCTGAAACATACTTTGCCCACTCTAAAAATTTATGAGTTGTATGAGCACACCGAAAGTCTGACCGATGAAAATCAGCTTACACTATTAAAAACCGTCATCAAAGAGATTGCTGCTCTTAGAGCGGAGAACGTACGTGTTTTTACATTGAAGACAAATAGCGCGTAATTTGCAAAATTGAATGCCTGCAGTCTGTCCTTAACTCGTTAAAAAGTACACTTCGCTGTGATCAGCTCGCCTCTGCAATAACTCAGCTCTCAGCTGAATTAAAAGATGTTCGCTTCGAACTTCGCTCAACCATTGACAATAGCAGTGTTGCTAGTATGTAGCCTCTGCCTATCGCTCATGCTGCTATGCCTGCTGCCTTTGGCAAGAGCACGGTTCCTCTCACTTATCCGACGCCGTTATGTCCAGCGTTAAAGGTGTAAATGGTTCGCCGATTGTGGACGCGGCCTTGCGTGCTGTGCCTGTGACATCTGCTAGTAGTGACTCCCTTGATGTTGTTGTACCTAATATTGTAACTAAGGAAGCTTCTGGCATTAGTTAGTTAGTTATTATTATTTATTAGGAAAAATATATAGATAACTGCATATTAAAATATATATATATGTATACATATATAATTGGCGCGTACACCCTTTCTGGGTGTTTGGCCGAGCTCCTCCTCCTATTTGTGGTGTGCGTCTTGATGTTGTTTCACAAATGATGGGACCTACAGTTTCAAGCCGACTCCGTATGGCAGATATTTTTATGAGGAACTTTTTCGTGGCAGAAATACACTCGGATGTTTGGCATTGCCTGCCGAGGGGCGACCGCTATTAGAAAAGTGTTGTTCTTAATTTTGGTGTTTCACCGAGATTCGAACCTACGTTCTTTCTGTGAATTCCGAATGGTAGTCACGCACCAAGCCATTCGGCTATGGCGCCGCCTAGCATATTAAAAAATATAAATTCTCAAAATTTTTATAAAGCATGGTGTTCTTAGCAATTTTCGGTACTTAATAATTAAATGACTTTGCTTAACTCTCTAAAACTAAACGAGTGTGGAATATATGATCGACGGACACAATGTTGCAGAAAATGGGCATGCTTGTTTTGGACTTCCAGTGGGAAGAGTTTGGTGACTTATTTGGTTTTGACTGATCCTTAGACGTGTGGAAATGGATGCTTGTAGATGAGTGATATTGATGGGGTAGAGAAGTTTATCGCGAGTCGGGTTAAGGTTGGAGTATCGATGATGATAATTTCTTCATTCCGTGAGTCTCTTGTAGTAACTTTTTCTTCAAGTCGTTATAATCGTGCCTCATATTGAAAAGTAGGTGCTAATCCAAAGTATTTTGCTGCATTATCTACTTGTTTAAAAAGTTAGTTAAAAAGGATGTTGATACGAATTTATTAAAAAAAATTAATTTTGTGGTGTGTGTTCCGTCATGTTTACTTGATACACTATACACACCACACTTCGGCCAGCTGATGTGAAAGTATGTACATCCTTTTAAATTCTTTCCAAAACACAATCTTTACAACCAGAAAACATAGTGCCTTACAAAAATCGTGAAAATATTATAGTCGATAAGATTATTCGAATCTATTTTCAAAACATTTCTGGTATGCGAACGAAGCGGTGACGTGCAGTTGTTGAGCTCTCAGGCAACTTATGACGCCTTCGTCCTTATTGAGACCTGGCTCAATATCAAATATAATCCTACTTGAGAGATACATTTTCAAGCACGGGATTGCAGTTGAATTAGTAATAAACATTTATAATAATATACATAAAATATTTTAACCTTTTAAAATGTACCTCTACGAATTTTTCGGCCGTGTTCCAATTATTAAAGACATAGGGTTCTATATGTTTTTAAATACCTCTGCAGTTACTGAAATCATAGTATTTAATTTAAGTATAATTTTGAGTCCTAAAATTCTACAGTATACTTTAAACCATAGAAATTGAAAGTTATTTGTATAAACTACTCTTTATAGAAGTTTACTAAAAAAATAAAAAGCCAAATAAAACTGAAAAGGTAACATTAAAAAAAGATGACAACTCATGGGCCCTTCAAAAGAGGAAAAGGTAAAAGCTTCGGCACATTATTTCGACAAAGTTCTGTCAAATGACAAAGAAAAGAAGATCGACAATCAAAATAGCTTCCATTCAAACATAAAAAGACACCCGGATATGGCAAGACAACAGGAAAAGCTTTAGCAGAGCTAGTAACCAACGCATATATATTTTTGCAAACCATTTTTAATGCAATGTTTCGCTTACAATACTTTCCAAACTCTAGAAAGCTGTAGGGATTATTGCATTGCCGAAACCGGGTAAGGATCCAACCAAATCAAAAATTGCTGAATAATCGATTTATCCAAATTCTAGAAAAAAAACATATAATACCGGATCATCATTTTGGGTTCAGAAAAAAACATTCCACTAACCACCAGATCCATACAGTTACTCATAAAATCCAATCAGATTTTCAAAACAATTGTTACCGAGAGGCAGAATATTTCAACGTTGCGAAAACGCTTGACAAAGTGTGGTACATGAGCTTAATTCACAAAGTAAAAACAAAACTACCTTTTGACTAATATTTCATCATAATAAAAAATAGTTTAAAAAAACTAAAAAACACGCTTTTATTGCTAATCGAACTAAAAAGTAGAAAATAAATTTTAATGACAAAGAGACCTATAATGAAGTAATAGCAAATCGAACGATCAGTCATAGTCAACTACCTCGGAACAGAATTATAACAAAAATTAAGATACAAATAGAGTAATTCAAATTAGAGTTAAAAGCGTTACAACCAAATTCACCTTACTTTTTGCCCACAGTAAAAAAAAGAAAATATTAATCCTGGCAATCCCAATAAGGATAATGGAAAACTTTGATCAAATTATTGCATTGTCATCGGTCCTTGATAGGTGTGCAAAATTTCAAGTCGATCAGATTTTTAGAAACCAGTGAAAATTAAGCTCAAAGATTCCGTTACATACATACATATAATACATACATACACACATACATACAACCCGAGCTAATAAAAGTGTGTTAAAAAGCTGTCTAACCGACCGAAATTTCTATGTTAAATATGACAATAGTTGTTCAGATATTCATCACGGAGCGGCTGGAGTTCCGCAAGAAAGCGTTCTAGGACCACTACTGTGTGTTTTGTTCACCGCAGACATACCACCACCTGATGAAACCAATTTATAAATTTTTACGTTCTGAGATGACGCAATACTATTGAAAAACTACAGCGGTACGTAAAGCAGTTAAGGAATAGTTTGGTGACTGGTACCTAAAAGTAAGTGAGAGTAAAACTGTGCAGGTCATATTTTAAAAATGTAGTTCCAATTAAAATAAATGGCGAAATTTTTACAACAGAACCAACTACTACTTACCTGGGAATTGACTTGGACTGAGAACTAAATTGGCATTGCCATACACTTCGACAACTTCATTCGCTTTGTGGACAAAATCTAAGTTTACTATACTGACCAAAATTTTGCTGTGCAAAACAATGATTAAACCAATCTGGTTACATGAACGACAGGTGTGGAGAACGGCTGAAAAGCTCATATAGCAAATATCCAACGACAGCAATCGAAGATTCTTCTAATTTTGGTCATGTCTGACAGATATACGAGAAATGATGACATCCATAGGATGTTTAATATAGCAACAATGCAGAAATCAATAAACATCTAGAAAGGGAATAAAAAACTAAAAGAAGAATGAAAAACTAGAACTCATTCAACGGCCTTATGAATACCATAAAAGAATAAATATTTAAAAATAGTTACACTGTTATTTTATTGTTGTTAAATTGTAACTATCTAAACTGATTATTGTATTGTATATTATTTAAGGGATTAGGGGTAGTCAGAGGCCCGAAAAAGTGATGATTTTTAATAATTTTTTTTTGCTAGTCAATTGCTTTATTTTACAAAAATAAAAACTTAGCATTAATACATCATGTTTCGACTTGACTTTAGCAAAAGTTAAAAAAAAATTAATAGTTGTATTAGGTGCGCAACTAAGTTCTCACTGTTTTGTTGATGAAAATAAAACTTTATTCTGAAAAAATGGTTACCAGTGAATCATTGAGAGTATTGCCCATCTCTGGCTACTACTTTCTTCCATCTTTCTGGTAGATCTCGTATACCGTCGCGGTAAAACTGTTCATCTTTTGAGGCTATCCACGGATCAAGCCATTTTTGATGTCTTCATGTGAATGGAACTGCTGGTCTGCTAGACCACGTGCCGTCGATCGGAACAGGTGATAATCGGAGGGCGCAATATCTGGAGAATATTACTGGTGGGGTAGGATTTCCCATTTCAGTGTTTCCAGGTAGGTTTTAACGGGTTTGGCAAAGTGAGGCCGAGCGTTGTCATGCTGTAGAATCACTTTTTCATGCCTCTCCGCGTATTGCGGCCGCTTCTCGCGCAATGCTCGGTTCAATCGCATAAACTGAAATCGATACCGATCCGCAGTGATGGTTTCGCTTTGTTTTAACAGTTCATAATAAATAACAATAACTTGGTCCCACCAAATATGTACATAGCATAACCTTCGCAACGTGAATATTCGGCCGAGGCGACGACGTAGAAGCATGACCGGGCAGTCCCCATGACTTTCTTTTCTTTAGATTACTGTAATGAATCTATTTTTCATCACCGTCACGATGCGATGAAGAAAACCCTTCCTTTTTTGCCGCTGGAGCAGTTGTTCACAGGCGAAAAAACACCGTTCAACATCCCTTGGTTTTAACTCATAAGGAACCCAAGCCCTCTGCTTCTGAATAATTCCCAAAGTATGCAATCGCTTGCAAATGGATTGGCGGGTAACTCCTAATACTGAAGTAAGCTCTTCTTGTATTTCACACGGATCCTCATTGAGCAATGCCTCCAATTCAGCATCTCCGAAGGTTTTTGGCCTTCCCTCACGCGGACGGTCGTCAACATTAAAATCACCGTCTTTAAATCGACGAAACTAATCTCGGCATATTGTTTCACTTAAAGCAGCATCTCCATAAACTTTGTGTAGCTCTCGATGCGCTTCAGCCGCCGTGTTTTTCGAATGAAAGAGGAAAATCAACACTTCCCGCAAATGACGATTATTCGCCGCAAAATCAGACATTTTCAGAAAGCCAAAAGTATATATATGACACCAATAAAAAATCACTAGTGTGTCGAAACAGTTTGTTTACCATATGTCTAAGCTTGGTTAATAACGTTTAAGTTATGTTAGAATCGACGAGCACACACTGCTGGCGGCATCTACTGACAAACAGCAGGACCTTAGTTGCGCTCCTAATAAAAGTTATCGCTGTTTGTGTGGAGCCCGTTACTCCAGAAGTCCCTTGCGGGGATCATCACAAGTCCTTGTAGATTAATCGGACAAGAGACATTAATTTTATTAATAGATAATCGTATGCCTGATCGAAGCTTTCTTTTTCAAAACTAACAATATGGCGGCCTCAGGAAATATTCTTCAGATTTTCGAGAAAAAAAAACCGGCAATTAATTGTTTAAGAACAAAAAAATCGAAATTTTTAAAGAAAATAAAATCCTTCGATCAGCCACTTTTTATGTTTTTGAAAAGCAGTATAAATTTTATTGAAATCTACCAAGCTGTTTTTAAGTTACAGTGATCACCAGTTCAAAAAACGTAGTTTTGAGAAAAACGCATTTAAAGTTTTGCTACGGAAGACCCGAGCGCTCTTTGTTAATTGTTGAATAACTCGAAATATATTTGTCGGACTTAATTCGAATTTTCACACAGTATTTTCAAAATATTATACTTTAAGAAAATGCAAAAACTTGCCATTTTTTGAACATTCTGACTACCCCTAACCCCTCAAATTACTTTAGTATATTTTAATTTTATCTCTTTTGGCCTGGTACTGGCCATTAAGCGGTGGGGATGGTTTTTTGCCTATTTGGGTTTAACTGGTGAACTTTTTAAATCAAAACAGTCTGGACTTGCAAGATGTTCCTGTACTTCCTACCAAAAAATAGAAGAAAGAATTAGAACGAAGAAAAAATAGAAATAAAGCAATTAAAGTTTAAAATGCCGTTCTCAGCTGAGCGAGTATGATGCAAGTTTATAATTGTTTTTTCAAATATTTTGGAGATGAATGAGAGTGGGGATAGAAGTCTATAATTATAAGTAATTTTCATTAATTAAGTTTTGAAATTTCTAGATTATAAAAAAATGTATTTTGTTTATTTTTGCTTTCAATAAGAAAATTGTTATGTTCCTATTTAAAGCCAATTTACCATGTACAATATATTATTCACAAGAATTATCCAGAGTATTTGTAATTATAGAATAATTGAAGAGCCGAAAGTTGTGAGCAAATTGCAGGATTCGTTTAGTCCAATAAGAAATAATGCTTTTTAGTGCTAATTTTTTTCCGGGTTTCCCAATAATTCAATCAACACTTCAACGCCTACCCCTAAAAGATTTAATAATACAGTTACTATAAAATGGCGCATGACAATGATTTCAGCACGTGACAAGTAACGATATTTCATTTGTGGATAAAGTGTGAATTTTGCGCGTAGGTGTGTATGTGTGTGCTATGGGCTATGAAGAGTATCAGAAAAACGCACACATATGGACGAACACATACATACATCGGAGTAATAACAAAGGATAACAGAGTAATTTACAACGCAATGATTTGTGTAAAATTGAAATTTGCATGTGAGATTTGTATTTTTTTAAACATTCACGTTCGCGTCAAGTACTCCATGAATGAGAAGAAAAAAGTGAATGAATAAATGAGTGAACAGCCAAACGAATGACATTAAAATTGTGCAACCACGAGTTAAATTGGCAATTTAATGCTAACTGCGTGGCTCAAATTAAAAAAAAAAAAAATTAAAAAATAAATAAAATTGAATTGGAGAGCGTGACGGGATGTGGGAGTCGGTTGTAGTGTGGTGGGTTGCAGTGATGAGAGATATTTAAAACGTAATATATTGTGCGGCATTTTCCAAGTTGAAAATATAGTAGCGATTGAATAATACTTTGTAGAAAAGGAAAAAAATGCTTACGTAATAAATGATAAAGATGTGTGCAAACAATATGTAAATGCAGGATTAAATTGAATCATTTTTTCATACAAAATTGTATGTGTTATTATTTTGTTAAGTAAATCTCTTGGTTGTGAAAATTATGTATCGTGTTAATTCAATTAAAATTGCAAATACATTTGAATGAAAAATGTATGATAACGCCTGCTAGTCTATGTGAAAAGAAATTGGTATTAAACATACATAAATTTGCGGAGGCTACAGATGCACACATAGTGAAGTAGTGATTCTCCAAGTTTCCAATTAGTGCTTCCACACTTTAACGGTTATTTACAGCATAACTAAATATATCCAGTCTGAGCAGTTTAAGAACCTTATTGTGTTCTTGACGTCTAAGCCCGCCAGTTGTTGGCCCAGGGCTCAAATTCTCTCCATCCTTAGGGCAGTGCATTCACAGAGGAAATGGAAAATCATTTCTCAACTGTGACTATGTGTGTTGTGAGTGATCCTAATTTTGGCTGCTTGTTCTCCGACTGACCAAAAACCACTTATGAGTGCCGGGAGCCTCCAGGCATCTCGTCGTTTCATGTTTGAAGTTTTAGGTGAGCCATAAGGTTCTGCTAACTTTGCAGTACTTGCGCTTGGAAGGCACTGCAGGCATTAGGAAGACGCACAGATTTTTCAAATCTAAATCTATGAGAATATATACCTGCCCCAACAACACAATCCATTTAGCACCATATTTATAGACTGTAGTGTCGAAGTTATTTAGTTCCATTCCTTCTAAGATGGAAGGAGAGCGGTAAAACTCTTACTGAATGTTTTCATCTGGACCATGCCGTCAGTTCTTTCCGAAATGTACTGAGCTTGAATAGACTGGCATAGCCATACGTTGTTTCCTTCCAGCGGCCCGCTTCATTTAACTTAAACGCACTCATGGTTTCCATCTTTTTGATATGCAGATCTATCATGCGCTTAATCGTTAAGAAAAAACTCAATGCCCTCCCAACATGTCCATTATTCTTAAAAACCGTTGTGATTACACTATTTCCGAAGCGAAGAAGACTGGTGTCCTCGATTTCGTGGGAAGAGCAAAGCTCATATGCGAAAGCAACCACTGTTATTGTCCTGGATACGTAACCTGGACCAGCCGGAGTCCCAAATCTAGTTTTGAAATTGGTTATCACCAATTGGACATCATAGTTTGTGAATCTCCTCAACAATTACGTAGCTGAGGGAACTTTCCCATTAATTTGGAAGAGACAATTACTGGTTTCGCTGCCAAAATCTGGTAGACCTCTTTCTGAACCTTCCAGCTACAGCTTGCCTGAGCGACTCCGCGGGGAAAGCTTTAAAGCGAGTTATATTCAACCACCTCGAGTTAGAGCCGAGGTAGAGGCTCAATTCGGTTTTAGTAAAGGGAGTTCCACTATTCACGCCAGCTAGCTACTCAGCTTTTATTGGGCTCAATAAGCGGTACTTGTTATCTCGAGGAAGCTAAGTAATACTGCTTAATAGTAACCCTGGATATCTAAATGCTTTGAATACGGGAAATTGGTCAACGAGTTTAGACACACTTGATCGTATAGGGGTATCTTTCTATCTAAGAAAGCGAAGCTATTTCCAAGACAGTTTGGTGAAATATAAAATCTCAGCAGGCTTGAAAAATAACATTGTCACAATCGGTGTGTCTCGAGGCTCCGTACTCGGTCCCTTACAATGGAACATTACGCATGACGTGGAGTCCTCTATCTCCAAGAGAAATAAAATATTTCTTTTGCGGACGATATCGCTATAATTGCTACAGTGAAACTTTTAAGCCATATTTGCGATAAAGTCAATGAGACAAAAGAGGTTGCACAGACGTGGCTTCTACAAAATAGACTTCAGCTCCCGGAGCAGAAAACAGTGACTGCGAGATGAATTTCGTGAAGGCCGTCAACACCTGTTGTTATGCCAAGAACAATCGACGCTGTGCGTCAATTGATAACGCAAGATTGTCATATGACATATCGCGAGATAGAGGTGTCTATGGAGAGTAGTGTTTTTAGCACACATTCAATATTGCATGGAGATTTGTTCTCGTTTAATACTGCACAATTTGGCAATTGCCTAAAAAATTACTCGAGTCTATTATTGTAAAAAAATTAAAGAAATGCCGTCGCGGTGATTCAAAGCACGTCCATGACATCGTAACAGGTAACTAATCTTAGATCTATGTATATTAGCTGGCGACAAAGCAGCAATCGACAATATGGATATTCAAGGCGAGCTTCATCCAAGAAAATCAATGCGGAAGAAGCACCTCAAAGCAAATGGTCGCCTGTGTTTTTCGCTACTGTACCATTAGAGAAACTTAAAACAATCAATTCTGAGTGACACCCAACCATTTGTTTGCCAAAAGTTTTCGGGTAATTAAGGAAAGCTAACCGCCAAGGACGAATCAACCTTCAGTAAGACAAGGCGAGCTCTGTTATCGACCAGAGTTTGGGTCATCCATTCTGATTTTTGATTTCTGTTGATGCCTGATGGCTCGTCTTGGAGGCATCCATTTCTGAGTGGCGAAAGTGCTTTAAAATTTGGTTCTACCGAAGGCAGAAGTGTACGAGTATTGATTTCCAAGGAGAAAATTCATTATTGGGCGCAAAATATAACATGAAATGCAACGCTCGTATTTGCTAAGCCTGGTTTTAAGTATTCTACGTAGTCCGACGAAGTTCATGTTTTGGTGAAGATTTCCAATTGGTTCAGATGGGCGAGAGCTTAGTTATTTATAGAAAAGATGGTAGTTGTCCTTGCTTTTTTTGGCAGATGTGTAATACTTTACATTTTGCGGAAAAAACTTGTTGAAAATAAAATGTCCTCATATGTAACAAATTTATTACTTCTTTATATATTTAAGTCTGATACTGAGACGAGAAGAACATGTTGGCATGGCATCAATGAAGTTCTGAGACCGAAGGCCATATTTGAGAAAAATTTGTTGCACTCGATCGATTCTATTGATAGCTTGGTGACTATTTGGTATCCAAATAAAAACTGCATATTCTAAATGAGATTCAACAAATGATGTATAAAGTAACTTGATGGTATAGGGGTCAGAGAAACTAGTGGCATTCCGTCGTTGGCGAAGCCAAATATGAAAAAGATTTTATAGTAATATAATTTATATTATTACAAAAATAGACTTTGTTATAAAAGACAACACCAAGGTCCTTAATCTCGCTAACCCACTGAAGGGCACATGTCGAAATATTGTACCTAGTACGCAAAACGTTAGATATTTTCGTGTAAGCCAGCTGAAAGCACTTGGACAAGTTCAGCGAAAGACCTAATTTCTGGCTGCACAAGTAAAGCCCATCAATATCGGCTTGAATATTAATAATATTCTTTTGAATCTTAATCACTGAGAAGATCTTAAGCATATCAGCAGCATAAGGTCAAAATTTTGCAAATAAGACATTACTTCTGTTATCATTAGTAAATAACAAGAACAAGAGTGGCCCCAAAAAACTTCCTTGCGGAACATCAGAGGTGACAACATCGGGGATAGATGAAATACCAGCAATTTTAAGAACACAACGTGTTTGCACAAATAAGAGTTTATCCATTGCAGGAAAGCTGAATGAAAGCCAAAACAAGCTAATTTTTTTATTAAGACTCCATCAGAAAAGAGTCTTTCGAAGGCTTTCGAAAAGTCAGTGTGCTAAAAATACAGTCGACATGGAAACTATTATTGAAAGAATCAATGCAGTATTCACTAAACACAGCCAGATTAGATGCTGTAGATCTGTTGTAAGCAAACTCCACCTCTTTTAGGCAAATTAAAGATTTAACCACAAAGCTCAGTTTTGCATTGGCTGCGTGGTCAAAAATTTTGGAAATAGTCGAGAGCTTCGGAATGGGCCTATAATTTCTAACGTCATTTTTTTAGCCACTCTTAAAGAAGGGCATAATGAAAGAGAGCTTCCTTGCGTTAATAAAACTTCCCGATGATAAAGATTTGTTGAATATTACTTTTAGGGCACAGACCAATGCTGTACAATTTTTTATCAAAACTGCTGAAAGTCTATAAGTCTAATACCCTCAGGAAGCAGACAAAGAGCTCCAAAGCGTTCAAGGCATAATCTATGCCAGAAGAAAAGTCACACGGTAGATCAAGTTTTTGATTAACAAAAATAGATTTAAAAACTCAGCAAATACTTATAAATTTGCCGCTTCAGTTGAGCTTCTCGCTTGACTATATGCAAAAAGGTGTCGGTGGGAACACTGCCACCACTCCTTCCAGATTGTTTTGGGATTTGACTTAATATTCGATTCTATGTTCTGAATATAGGTATTAAAGGGAGAGTTATTTAAATAGTTTCCTCGGGCGCCATGAAAAGTTGACACTGTTTTGTACCGAAACTAAATTAGAAATTTTGGGAGGCGTGAAATACACGTAATTCATGGAATATTCTCTGGAAGTGAACTTAAAAATTGGTAAGCCGCACTATTCACATGAAACAATTTAAAAAGCTTTTTCTTTCTTATATTTCTTCTTTTCTTATACTAGGTCGTTCAATAAGCTTTGAGGTTCGATAAGAAAAACACAATTTTATGGTTTGGAATACACTTTATTACTCAGTATAGTCTCCCTGAGCATCAATACACTTGTTCCAACGGGATTCCAATTTATGAATTCCATCCTTGAAGTGAGAATCTGGAACGGCTGCAAAATACGCTTCCACAGCTTTTGTGGCCTCATCATTTGATTAAAAACGCTTTCCGCGCATGAATTTTTGTGCTTTCCGCGCATGAATTTTTGTAGGTCTGGAAACAGACAGAAGTCGCTAGTGGCCAAAGCTAGTGGATGCTTCAACAATTTGAACTTTAATTCATGGATTTTAGCCATTGTTAAAATGCTGTTGTGGCACCGATATTAATAGTTTGACAGGTCGACATTATGGATTAATGGATTGTAAACAAAGAATGAATCGACGGATTGAAATGAAACTTCACATTCGGTCATATGAAAATTGTACCAACATTTAAAAAAAAATAGGCTAGTAGCGAACCAAAAACTTATTGAACCAGTGCTACAATATATTAGATATAAATGAACGTTAAAGAAGTTTAACTATTTAAATAAATCTCTCTATAATACCGATACTCACAACATAGAATTCAATATAAAATCAAATTCAAAGCCTTTTAGGAATTACATAAAATACAAGCAAACCCGGCCCGCTTCGCTGGGCACACTAAAATAGAATAGATATGGTTAAAACAGAAAGGATATGGTGTTCATATTATTTACTTCTTTATTCTTTATTCAAGCGCTTTGGCATAAACAATATTTTTTGTTTTTCTATTTGCTTTTGAGTAAATATATAATGTTGTTGGCTTCCCAACACGTGAACAGCCAACGTATAGTTGACCATGGGTGAATACTGGTTCTTCTAAATTCATCCCGCATATTTCTAAAGTTTGTCCTTGTGATTTATTGATAGTTATTGCAAATGCTAAACGAATGGGCAGTTGCAAACGCTTGAATTCAAATGGCAATTCAGGTGGAATCATTGGAATTCTTGGTATTAGAACGTCTTCATTCTTGAATTTGCCAATTAAAATAGTTGCTTGGATAACATTATTCATCAATCGTTTGACTACTTCATTTTGTTCTTGACGTTCTTCTGATGCCGCGTTATTCCGGGCATTTCTCATGCGCCCATTATTATTTGTCGAACGACCAATATGATTACGTGATTGTCTTGACATTTGTACCGTAATAAACATGATTTTGTGGATTATATTTTCGATGCACATGTGTTTAAAAGCCCAAGTCCACATGGTCAGGATTATTTTATTGTGATTTTCTTAAATCATCTCTTTTCTTCTGAAAATTGTTGACAATTTGCATGATAAGACTATTAATTTTTTCATCAAAGTTACGCACTTTTCGTGCTCTTCTTTTGCATCCTTTAACAATTTCTTTTGTTTTTTCACTTTTTTTACCATTTGTTTCACTCATGGTGTATCGTAGCTTATCGCATATGAACCGAAAAAATAAATCCACAAAACATAATTTCATTTGAACATTCGGATTTCATATTAAATTCTCAAATTTCGTAAGAAATTATTCACTGTTCCAAA
Source organism: Anastrepha ludens (assembly GCF_028408465.1). NCBI lineage: Eukaryota > Metazoa > Arthropoda > Insecta > Diptera > Tephritidae > Anastrepha > Anastrepha ludens. The sequence continues at coordinate 121,561,749 of NC_071500.1, read as the reverse complement.
ATCCACTCCAAAAAAATTCACAAAAAATGTTTACACTTTGCACTTACGTCTTCTCCTTATGGCGTCCAAATCAGAAAGAAATATTGACACATTGTAACTCACATTGTCAATTTGACAGTTCAGTTCCGCCCCAAGCGTTAAAAAAGTAAACGACATTATGGCTGGTTCAAAAGAACGCTGTACGCGCTGCCAGTGTTCCGAATTACAACCAAACTTTACGAAACCCATTTTCAATACTTACTTAACAATGTGCGTAAGTTTGGTTTAGTTTGGTGCAAATACACGGCGGGTCCACGTTTTGGCATATATTTCGAGACCCTAGTCATCAATAGGTATGAAAATTACCCCGTATTAAAGCACTTATCCAACTGAAAACGATATTAATGCTCAACATAAGGAAGCTTATATTGAGACTGAACGAAATTCAGAAAACATTAACTTTGAGTTTGGGAAATATCTTGACGTGGGATCGTGGCCAGTATCACTAAATAATTACTTAATCAATCACATCCTCTCTCATGAAATAACATACCTTCAAAATAAAGATCCAGAAAATAAATATCCAGCTTCAACAAAAAAATATAAAGATCAAAATAGATCATTCTCAGACAGATATTTCATTAATGAAATGAAAAACGGCCAATTACTGGAACGACCTTGGTTGTGCTATTCACCCAGTCTTGGGACTATTTTTTGTTCGACTTGCAAACTTTTTTCTAAAACACTTTCTCAATACCCAACGGGATTTTCTGATTGGAAACACATAGGAACGTCTTTAGAAAATCACGAAAATTCTAATGAACATAAACTTTCTATGTTAGCTTGGCTGTCACGAAAAGAAAATAAGTCTGTTGTAGATAAGCAGCTCCAGGATCAATCAAAGAAAGAAACAGAGTACTATCATAATATCATGAAACGGGTTATTGCAGTGATAAAATTTTTGAGTATAAGAGGATTAGCATTTAGAGGTTCCGAAGAAGTATTTGGTACACCAGATAATGGTAATTTCATGGGAGCTCTGGATCTATTGGCAGAGTTTGACCCATTCATTCGGGAACATATTGAACAACGACAGCTGCGACCGAAACCAACAATATCGTACTTATCAAAAACAGTATATGAGGAAGTTACAGATAGTGAAACAAGTTATAAATCAAATAAATAACGACGACACAAAGTATTATTCAATTGTGATGGATTCAACTCCAGATCTGTCTCACAATGACCAACTTGCTATTGTATTACGATACTGTTTTCAGGGAAATGTGTACGAGAGATGTGTCTCATTCATCAAAATTAGTAGTCATTCTGGTTTACACTTATTTAATATTCTACAGGACTTTTTAGAAAAAAATTGGCTGGTACTGGATAACTGTAGGGGATAGTCTTATGACAACGCAGCCAATATGTCGGGTCAGTACAAAGGTGTCCAAGCATTAATTAAACAAAAAAATAAAAGTGCGGAGTATGTACCATGTGCTGCACATTCCCTTAACCTAGTTGGTGAAGAATGTGTTAAAGTTGCAACCGAAATTGTAAATTTTTTTGGAGTGGTGCAAAAAATATATGTTTTCTTTTCATCTTCAACCCACAGGTGGGAATTGTTTCATCGTGAAATGCAACTAAAATTTACGTTAAAAAGTTTAAGCCAAACCAGATGGTCTTGTCATTATGAGGCTGTCAAAGCTTTAAAAAATCATTCTTCTGAAATTATGAAAATTTTAAAAACTTTTAGCGAAAATGAGGATGAGAAAACTGATTTCAGAAAAGAGGCACGAAGTTTATTTAATAAACTGGCGAAACTCTCATTTGCAATTTTGATCACATTTTGCGAAGAAATTTTGGAGAGGTTTCATGTAGTAAATAAAAAAATACAGAGCCCTGGCTTAAATATTTGCGAAGGCACTAAATTAATTGTTTCGTTAAAAGAGTTCGTGTACAACATACGACAGCACTCGGATCAGAAGCTAAAAGAGTACGAAGAGAAAGCTAAAAAATTAAGTACTAGTGTGGAAACATATTACAGCGACGTTTACAAGGGACAGATTACTTCAAAATTTGCCGATAAGTCTACTGCTAAAGTCTCAGTGTGCGGCGCAGAAAAATTTAAAAGAGAGACGCTAAACGTTGCATTGGATAGGCTGATTATGGATTTAAATGAAAGGGGTCAAGTCTATGAGACAACCAGCAAAAAATTTAATTTTTTAATGGAATAAAAACCAGGAAAGCGTGGATCTGGAAAGTGTACGCAATATTGTAAAATATTATTCAGATGACGTAGATGAAAATTTAGTAAATGAATGCATTCAATTAAAATCATATTTACTACAATCTAAATCAGACTGCTACACCTCTTGCAGTGAAATTTATAAGCTTATCTATGAAAGGGAACTTGTTCGTGTATTTCCTAATTGTTACAGCATCTTAAAAACTTTTTTGACGTTGCCCATCACCAGCTGCGAAGCGGAGCGCTTTTTCTCTAGGATGCCATATATTGAAAATAAGTATAGGACAACAATGTCGAACGATCGACTTAAATATTTATCTCTTCTTTCGATAAATTGTGATCTAACAAAGGATTTAGCAGTTGATGAGCAAATAATGGAATTCGCTGCACGAAAATGCAGAAAGATTGATTTGTAATTTAATATTCTTTATTGTCATATTTGTTTTGATAAATAAGTGTTTTTATAAGATGATTTTTTTTCTGATAACTATATACTGCATCACCATAGAAAACAGGGCCTCCGCCCCTGGATACCCATATTGTACAAACACATCCTAGGGTTACCCGGGTCCACGTTTTGGCCCATTTCTCGAGACCCTGGTATCCGATTCTTAAAATTTCAAAACACAAACCATCTACTGAATGGTCCAAACAAAGCCTAAAAGTTGGGTTAAAATCGGTTGAGCCATTCTCCGTAAAGTTCATCACAACGCGAAAAACGGCTGAATTTTTAAATATATGGATAGATAGATAGAAGGAGTAGTGGCAGTGTTCCCATCGGCATCTTTTTTCATAATTGTCAAGTGAGAAGCTCAACTGAAGCGGCAATTTATAAGTATTTGCTAAGTTTTTTAAATCTAATTTTGTTGATGAAGCACTGAATCATCCGTCTGACTTTTACTCTAATCTAAAGTACGCCTTGAACTTTGTAGCTCTTTGTCTTTCTTTTGAGGATATTAGTAATGCTTTATTTAAACTGAAATCTTCCTCTCAAACTAATGCTAATGGACTTTCAGCAGTTTGGATGAAAAATTATATCGCTAGATATATTTTAGAATTTACGTTCATTAATTGGAATTGCAATAAAAGTTGGCAATGGACTTCTTCGTATAATGGCTTTAATTTTGTGAAAGTTGTGGATTTTAAATACCAAGGATGGGGCTTGTATTGAAAATTTAAGTGTAAATTAAATATAGTCACATGAATAATTTATGGAAAAAGTGAAAATGTGGCCAAGTAAAATGAAATGAAACTTTAATCACTACGACATAAAATTAATTCACAAATTAATTAAAGTTAATGAAGAGAATGAGTAGTTGAAGTGCTCAATGAATAGGCGATCGACTAAAGGAAAAAATAACCCATAAAGGGTTTCCCAATAAGAGCGAGTCGATGTAGCTAGGAACCCTTTCTATGAGGTGGATATTTGAGGTGACAATGCATTTTTTTTTAATTTACACTTATGCCGTTATAAATGGATTGCGACGTCATTCAAGTACCCATCACAGGTTAGCCAGAATACGAAAAATACAAATTTCAATGACACTGCTGCATAACTACAACTGAATTTGAGCAATGGCCTGGGCCATGTTGCGTTTAAAGACATTGAGATAGAAAAAAAAGATCAGAAAATTCTAGAAGAAAAGCTTTGTGTGTTCAAATCGCGAAACTTGGGCGGTGAATGAGTTAACGTGTGACTACCATTCGGTAGTGCCTGGGTTTGAAGCCACGGACATGCAACACCGAACGTTACAAAAAGTTGTTTTTAATAGTGGACGCCCCTCGGTAAACAAAGCAAATCCTCCGAGTAATTTTTGCCACGAAAAATCTTTCATAAAAACCATAGAACTGTAAGTTTGTTCATTTGTGGCGAAACATCAAGTCGCACACCGAAAATTGGAGGAGGATCGTGGTGTAAGCATACCTCTCCAAGAGATGTGAGTAACTATAAGCTCAAATCCAGAGGCCAATCTCCTTCAATTTAATTGTACTTTGAGCAGCGATGGAAAGTAAGTGCAAAACGACATTTAGAGCAGCACTGGGACAAGTTCTTTATGCTCCGGTGATGTCAGTGCAAGCAGTCCTTTGCACTGTCATCAGTTTAGAGATAAGCCCTTCCGTAGAGCTTCTCCCCAAGCCAGGCGTCCATAAGTTCAAATTGGCAGGACCACAACGTTGTACATCCAAAGAATGACCTGTGGCGAGAGTCCCCATTTTTTTCCGGACATACATTTGTGGAACTCCAATGAAACTCCAATGGAACTCCAATGGAGTTCGGAGTCAAGTATCACTCCTACATGCTTAACTCCCACTGAAAGTGGCTATTTAATCAGGGAAGTAAAACATATGGAGGCTTTTATTTTCTGGTAATTAACATCCATTTGATCACAATTGACTCTGAGGCCGCAACTGACTCAGGTTAGCCAATGAATTTTCCCGATACTATTCGGACTAAGTGGCGTATGCAACTACCAAATCTAGTGATTTAAGCCCTGAACAAAATGTTTGAATAAAATTACACCAAAAAAGTCCTTATTGGGAAACCCTTTAAGTGTTATTTTTTCCTTTATTTTTCCCTATACATATATAGTATATACATATCAAGCTGAAGCAAAAGTAATTACACTGACCACAGGGTGGATTGGAATCAATACAAAATGAATAAAAAAACAAGCTATCAAGTGTACATTGTAATAATAAAGGGGGAAAAAATGAAACCAAAAACAAAAGTCAACAGAATTTCAGCAGCAGCAAAAATTAAAATATTTCCAATACACAAGTGCTGTGTAGTAACAACGGAAACATGCAACAGTCAACACTCCGCTCCGCATACAACATGCAACATGTACCATATTTTCTTTCGTCACTTTACAAGCAGTGCGGAATGGGCGTGCCAGGGCGATTAATTGTAATGCAAATGAAGTAATTTAAATAAATGCGACGAACACATAATGAGCTGGCAAGTAGGCGAGAGGACGCGTGTGGTGCGTGGAGCGAGTGGTAATGAGACGAAGTTATTGTTGTTTTGTTGTTCTCGTGCTTGTATTGCCAATTGAACCGTTTATCAATTGCGCGTGAAATCGTGTAGTAAGCAAAAGTGGAAAATATTTATTACTTTTAAACTCCGATGCTTTGCTGTTCAAGGCTGCGTTGCGGGTGCTTTTGTTTTTTTGCGAAAACACTTGAGTTCAGCGTGACCGCTCGGTGCTTCGCAATAAATGCACTTGGGATCGCTTACCTTGCCCATATAGTTATATCCTAAAGTATCCGGTGGCTTGAGAGGATCTGAGCTCAGAAGTAATTAATTTCCCCGAAGGTCTTTTGGGCCCATTTTCATATTGATAGAATGATTTTCGCAGTTTAACAGCCACTCGGTTTAGTATCCCATCGGCTTTGCCACCGCAGCATGGTTTTTCCTCTCCGTTCCTTGAAGTTAGTGATGACATGTTGCTTCTTCGATTACCACTCTTCCATTCAGCCTCGGGCCATGAGATCGACGGGTATCTCCACGCTGATCACAAAGACTGCTGCGCATCTTTGAGTACCGCTGTTCCTTGCACAGCATTCCGTAGTTTGCGCTTGGCTTTGCAGTTTAGCGCATCTTCCCACACTTCACTATCGTGCAGAAGAATTGAGTTTGTGGCCACCTTCTGCTATTGCCTTCTGCCGCTCTGTGCTGCGAGTGATTAAGGAAATTTTTGGAAATGACAAAAAAAATTATTTGAGAGTTTTGGGCGCCGATGGTTCTTCTCTGAAAGGGCCTGTTGAGACGGAAGCCTTCTAGGTAAAATTTGATATTAAGTTATATATATGATAATGTTAATATACTAAAATCGTAATACAACCAAAAGAAGCCCGCCTATGAGTTACATGGCCCATTCGATCTTTTCAATTTTTGACTAATTTTCCCAATGATTGCTAAGCGCGCTGTAAGGTAAGTTACGCCGACTTGTTGGAGCCAAAGTCGAAAATGTTTATCTGATTAATTTTTGGAAAAAAGTCAGGTCCAATGGTTTCAGTTTTTCCCTGAGTTGTATTTTATAAGCACGTAAACCCATTGGCTGCCGTACTCAAATCTCTGGCTTACGTCTCGCTCTAACAAGATTGTAGCGGAGGATATTCCGGAAGTGTGGCGTGATAGTCATTTTATCCCTTTCTGCAAAAACAAAAGCGATGTGAGTCCTTGACGCCCGCACTAGAAGTATCGCTAAGATCACCCACAAACCGTTTGGTTTCGTCAGCGGGAAGTCGAATGTTGATGGTATCCACATTCTTCGCACCGTCATAGAAAAATACCGCCTAAATACAGAAAATCTGTTTGGAGTCTTTACTGACGGAGTGCCTCGAGATCTCGCTTGGACGGCATTAAGAAAGCACCTGTTCCTGGGAACCTTCCTTAAACACGCAGTTACACCTGCCATCAAAGAACAACCCAGGTAAAATGTGCGAATGGGCTGATCTAAAGCTTCAATATTAATGTCTTTAACCTGGTGACGGACTCCCTTGCACGGACTCCATACTCGCACGAGAAAAAGGCATCTTCCACGAAAATCTGAACCGGTGGGTTACCGTCCTTGAATTGAATGGGCTGCGAGTGAGTGTCACAAAAACCGAATCATCCGACTTTCATTTTACCACAAAACCGTTGACAGCTTAAATTCTTATGTTCGCATATTACCGAAGGTGGCACATTCGAGTGGGAAATTTACCACCGAGTTTATTGCGCATGGCAAAGCTGGACAGCAGCCTCTGGTATCCTGTGCGACAGAATCAATAGTAATAGTAATAGCAATAGCAATAGCAACATCAATAGCAATAGTCATTGTGATAGCAGTAGCAAAACAATAGGAATAGTAATCTAGGGAAAATCAAAATTATTGAATGCTTTCGCTACTTCACAGTTTTGTTATTTTACTAGCGATTTTCATAATATTAACAGTTTGAGGAACACTGCAGAATTTTCTATTTATCGCACTATCTTGTGTCAAAAGTTTTAGCAAAATCGGAGCAAAATTGAGTAATAACACTTTTATCATCCAGGGAAAATCAAAATCATTGTATGCTCTCGCTGCTTGATAGTTTTGGTGTTTTACCACCGAGTTGCTTAATTTTGACAGTTTGAGAAGCACTGGAAAAGTGACTATTTTGTGTCAAAAGTTTTATCATAATCAGAGAACAGAATCAGAACCCTCCGGTACCAAATTCCACAAAAGCATGATCAGGCGGGCAATGACATATGCGCCTGAGTGCTGGGCTGTGCCACATAAACTAGAGCTGAAACTGCACGCGGCAGAAATACGGATGCTGAGGTGGGCTGCCGGCGTTACACTGCTGCACAAGATTCAAAACACCTTTATTGATGGTAGCAATAAAGTTGCCCGGATCAGTACTAATCTCCAAGAAAACCGCCTACGCTGGTACGGTCATTTAATGTGAAGACTAGAGCATCACGCAATTAGGCCAGTGTTGCAAGTGGAGCTAGCGAGGAGAGGGCCAGGCAAACCACCAAAAATCAGGAAAGCCACCATTGAAAACGACATGTGATGCAGAAAATTCAGCGAAGAGACAACTCTGGACCGCTTTGCAAAAGGAGAGCAGATCCGAAATAGGAAAAGGCTTAGAGGAGAAGAAGTTAAGATCGTTAAGTAAAGTTTTCTACATAGTCGAAGGACAAGGCAAACCAGTTGAGAATGACGATGAGCCGACATTCCGGCGTCTTTTTCAATACTTCCCTCTATGAACACAGTGAACGTATTTTTTGTTTTTCAAGGCCAATTTCTTCAATGTGGAAGCGTTTTTTTGGCTTTAAACTGAAAAGAAATGTCAACACAGTTTGCCATTCTCAGCTGTCAAACCATATGTAATGATATCAGTAGTTCCTATGCAGCTGAAAAAACACCCGATACATGGCATAAGGTTTTCGCTATCTTAAATCCATTTTTTTAATTCTGCAACTCCTCCGTAATACTCGTAAGTATGTGACATTTTCTTTCCAGATTACAAACACGTGCTTGTGGAGCACTGAAATTACGATTTGCTTTTCATTCCACCCCCCAAAAGATCGGATTTATGTGAAAACCAAAGCGTATTAGCAGTCGAAAGTTAGTACAATAATAATAAATTTTCCCAAACGACAATTTTATTTATATTTGATGTAGATAAAATGCGAATACTGTGAAAATTTCGAAATTCGAGTAGTAGAAGTAGCGCCAGCAATGACTAATTGAGTTCTATTGTAGCATTGTATCTCAATTTCAGCGCATTTTTAGTGTTGTTCGATACTCGAACGTGTGCGAAGCGCTATTTTGTGCCATTCACCGACACGTTGGCAAAATATGCGTTCTAAATGATTTAATTAAAACTGGATGCACATTTAGGTGCATAGTATTTTTGTTGTGCTGACCACTGAGAGCCGCTCGACACGAATTGTTTGTTGCAATTGGAGACAAACCACATAACACTCGTGCACGCTCTTCAACTAAATTAATGTGTAGATCACAATGTTGCGCCTATAATTATGCAAAAATCTGAAATATGCGCCAGTACGGTTCATTGTTGTTACTCATACGCCATGCACTGCATACGGTTTGCTCTACATAAATTTTCATTTTAATTTTTGTTCGAAAATTAGAGTGTTGAGAATTTGTTGGCTGCTGGTATGGTGTGTTAGTTAAATTGTCAGCCATGTGACAAAGTAGGTACTAAATGTTTTTGGGGGTTAATGGGGTTTTGCGGCTGTAGCTGTTGGTGGTTGCCGTTCCTACTTTTTATATGCGACTGACCACTTCAATTACGAGTATTCTGATTGAATTCCGAAAATAATAACGTGCTTTGCCGCTGCAAATAATCTGCTTCAGATACAAATATTGCAGTGTGAAATGCCAGCTATAGCGAAAATTGTGGCGTTCAGCGGCAAGTTGGGTGGTTGCGCGCGAACGGCTGTCTTCACATGCAGATAACCAAATAGTCAGCTACTAACCACCAAGCGATATTACAACTATAACCGGCAACACAACATTACTTTCCATGAATCACATTTTTGCGTTATTTTGGGTTCAGCGCGCAAACGTGAACATTTTTGACTTCTATGCGCTTTTTTGATTGGAAAAAAAAATGTAGTATTTTAAAAAATATTATTTGGAAAAGTATTACAAAAAATAGAGCAACAAACGCCGGATTACGGAATTGCTGAAATATCGAAATATATCGCTATAAAAGTTGTAAATAATTGAATTATTCTAATGCTTTAATGCGAACTGCTGAACTCAGATTAAGTTAATACTCGATTGTTTTTTGTGAATGTCGATATCGCGTGCCTTATGGTATACCAAATAGTGTGATTTAATTTGCTGGCAGAGTAGAAAATATGTGTTGATTAAAAATATATTAAATCATTTAATATATTGAAAAAGTGGCTGGGAATATTTCTCTATTTGCGGGAGAAATACTGACAATTTAGTGAATTACAGGATTTTTGAAGATTTTTATCAAACATTTTTCATTGTTAAATAAATCCAATAATACGTGGATTATTCAATTTTTTTTAAATGTACAAATTTTTTATTTAATGAAAGTAATGTTTAACAATAAGTAATAAATTATTGAATCCAGTTTATGTGATTTAGTCGAAATTCTGGAATTATGCGCTGTTGGTTGAATGCTGCTTTTCAAAAGGCTGGTGGATTTCTGTTTCATAAGAGCGACATTTGCCAGCGTGTTGGGGTAATTACTTAATTAATAGCTCGTTTTTCATAAATGGGAGAAAAGATGCGACTTTGACGACCCTATCCACGAAGGTATTTAAGGTATACTTAAAATTATTTATTATTATATTATATTAAGTTTTCTAAGTGATAAGAAAAGTCTTTGCCTTTGGATGACATGCCTTTTTGACATAAAAATAACTTGAGCTCCGTTATTCGTTTGAAATTCATTGACTGATTGCTGCAAATATGATCTGGCCGTTTCATAGACACAGGAGCAATGTGAATAAAATATGCAGGATATAGCTTGCGTTTTATTCAACAAGAATATTAAGACTAAATTGCAATATTAGCTTAAATCTAAAGAAGAACTTAACAGAATGAAATATTAGATATCAATAACATTGCTGTTAAAGATAGAATAACAGAGCCGTTAATGTAAATCGCCTGAGAAATTTGTCTCTGTTGCCTCACGTACACGGCAAATCTGGCGCTGCTTTGGCACACAGTTTATTAGCCTCATGGTGAAAAGTTCTGAATACTTTGGTGATGTGGCCAACCTCCCACCGCTAAGCGGTTTTCAGTGAAATGGAAGAAATCAGCTAATTTGCGATGCGTAATATAAGAAAAAATCAATACAGCCGCCACTCTTGTTACTTTGCTGTCTTCTGAATCGTAGATGACTAGATGCGAAGCTCTCTCGTTTTGTGTGACAGAGCGCCCAGGAACTCATTTCAATAATTGACAGCATTGCCAAACTCTGCGCCGACAATCAAAATGGCGGGCTGCCAGAAATAAGGCACCAAAAATAACTCCTGAAAACCTGTTTTTTGTCTTCACTACTTTTGTGTTTAAATTTTGAATAAATTCATTTAAATCTCAATTTTTGAATTTTTTGCTTATTTATGTATTTTGTCAAACTTGGAAATAGCGGACAACAACTGAAGGCATTTGCTGACGATTTGGCTGATAATTCCTAGGGCGGATAGTCCCCGCCAGTCCATTTTGGTCCGCTCAAAAGAGGTGTCCGCTCAAGGGCATGGTAGCTCACTTTCAGCTTGAAACTTCATTCCAAGCCGTTTCGTTTGAGAAAGTTTCATTAGATTTTTGGGTACTACTCCCAGTGTCAGTATGAAAGGGTGATCAGATTGGCGGTACTACGCGTGACTACTGTCAAACCAAATACATAATTTTTTCCAGTATTCAATGGCATTTCATCCTGGAAAGACTTACACCCCAACAACATTTACAAATCGTACAATTGTATAACGAACATCGATGCTCCGTGAAAAGTGTTCATCGCGCACTCAGGTCAATTTATGGTGTTCAGAGATGAGGCTTAATGGACAAATCAATAGGAAAAGTTGCTATATTTTGAGCTGAAGAGCAACACGAAGCCGTTACATCCATTGAAAACAACCGTTTGGTGCGGTCTATGGGCTGGAGGAATCATCGGCCCATTTTCTTCAAAGACGAGTCTGGCCCCATTGTAGCAGTGAATGGCGAGCGCTAGCGATCCATGATAAACGACTTTTTGATGTCGGTAAATGAAGCCCGTTGGGACCAGTTAATTGGCCACGAAGATCGTGTGATATCACTCCCTTGGACTTTTTTTTGTAGGGGTATCTAAAGTCTAAATGCTGTGTGGATAAACCAGTTTCGGTTGAGGCATTAGAAGCCAACATTACTAAAGTTAATCACGAGATACCGACCGAAGTCCTCCAGCGAATCATTCAAAATTGGTGTTTACGGATGAGCCAGTACGCAGTCGTGGCCAACATTTGAAAGGATTGTCTTCAAAAAAAAAAAAATAAATATCATGAATGGTTCTATACAAAAATAACGAGGATTGTCCAATCAATTTGATTTTCGCTGTTTTATTTCAAAACCCGACACCTCTAAATTGATCACCCTTTATTATAAGCAATAGTTTCAACGTTTTAGTCGCTAACTAAATCGTATCCGAAATCTAGGTTTTCGGTCCATGTATTTTTATTTATTGTTATAAATTCATCATAATTTGAATTAGAATTCCCAAGGATTTTTGATGACTCAAATAACGCAGTCGGCGTTTGCTAGCGGCAAGTCATCTATGGGCTCGAATTGAGTTCGCACCTTTCTACTTTTGTCAAATCTTCTTTTTTGGAAACAGTTTTTTATGGTCTCCGTTCGAACCTTGCAAACATCTTACGAAATGTATTGCCCCTAAGGCATTTAAAGTTTTTTTACTCGAGTCAGTCCCTAAGCTGACCAAGATATGCTTAACTTGAAAGTTTCGATAATAAATTTTAAAATTTCGAATAACTCATTGATCTAAAGGCTGTTAGACTGAAGTCGTAAGATTTGGTAGAAGGCTACGTTAGGTTAGGATAAATGGCTGCTCTTATTAGGGCCCATTAGGACAAATATTCAAAATTCGGCCACTGTGATACCATGCGGGGGTAGGACGGGAAAGGAGAAGGAAAAAAAACCAGACAGGCGGAAAAAGGAAGAAGGGGCTTGGGAGATGACGACCAACATTGACTATTTACTTTCGTATAAACCGCTTCAAGCTACTGATGAATTTCATCAAGTGTGTGGTACTTAAGTGGTACAGTATCCGCAGGTGTAGCGAAAAAGTGAGAGCCCAGATGCTTAAATCTTTGCTCGATGGGAGCAGGACAACTGAGAAGAAGGTGTTGAGATGATTCCACCTCGTCCTCCAGACAGTTTCTGCAGAAAAGAGTTGAGGCAATCCCAAGTCTCACCGCATGGATACCTGACGGGCAATGTCCGGCTCGGATACCTACCAAATTCGAGAGCTCTGTTAGTCTTAGAAGTTTCCCGAGCGCCCCCGTTCTACCCGTGGCCAGAAGGATCTCACGACTTTGCACATTTGCGCACTAACCCACCACAGGTTCTCAAGGGAACCCTTGTAGGTAGAAAAATCATTTTGATACTCTTCAAACCTACATCACGGGAGTGCGATGCTACGTTGCCAAGAATAATAATATTTTTCTGTTTTGCAACTGCATTTTTATTAAGCCTTTTCATTAATAATTTGCCTCCACAGTTAGTCAATTTTTTTAAAGATAAAGTTTTGTTTGGCATGGCTCTGCAGAAAAGGGCTGTCTCGTCAGCATTATACAGTGATGACATTATACCAAATGTGTGGAATTACTGGCTAATTCGCGGACAGAAAAATTGTTTGTCTCATCAACTTTAATAATTTCAAGTTTCTCCTCCACACTAAGGTTTGATTGGAGGTTCACGTCAATGAAGGATTTTGTGTAAAGTTTATGAAAAATAACTGTCCGCGTACGGCTAATAGAGAGTCTACTCGAGAGAGGGATACTAATTTGTTGCGAAATTGACTCTTAAAACTTGGTTTAGGAACACATGTCCATCCAAGGGAGATGTCCGTCTAATAGAGGTGTCCGTTAGAAGAGGTTTTACTGTAATGTGGTAATATTCTTTTGCGCTCCGAAGTCGTTTCCACATAGTTGTGCCAGCTATACAGAGTTGTACCCATTCAGATATTATTTTTGATTCATCAAATTCAAAGCTTTTGAAATTCAATAAAAGTTTGCAGTTGAACTCTTTTGAAAAATTCATATAAAAAGTTCTAACACTTCAAATTTAGGGGTGAACCTCTGCAACTTTTCGGTAGGTATGCCGAACGACCCGGACTGGTGTGCACCTAAGCATGCAAAAATGCACAAATAAATTGTTTCACATTTTAATGATTAATTAAATAATAACAGCAATCTTATGTGAAAATTTGCTTGAAACATTTAAGATTAAAAAAAATATTTCCTTCATTTACGATGGATACAAAGGAGTTTTCATGAATTGTTCGTAACAAAAAAAAAAAAAGTTCTCCTCATTTACGATGACGATGTGCGGGAAAGACAAGAGGTGAGAGTGTCAGCCCCCGAAAATTCAAATGAGCACAAAGCCATCAATCAAATCATAAATTGCAAAACGCGAAAATGAATGCGTCAAAGTAGCAAAAGCGACCGCCAACTGAGGCATTCAAATCAGAAGAAGAAACTGCCATAGGGTAGGCAGGCCATCGCTGTGTCACGCAGGGGGGCATTGATGTTTGAGTACTGTCACTAATGACACACTAACACAATGACACAGTGACTGCTGTAGCACGCACACACGCACACGAGTGTGTAGCAAAATATCATAACTGCAGTTAAATACCAGCGGAAGCTTGGTGAAAAAAAGAGTATGAAAATGTGTGCTTGTGTTTGGGTATGCGTGTGTTTTCGTTTCTATTTCCGTTCTATGGACATTCGTCTACTTCCGTTGCACTGCATATTTCTGTCTACACTCCCCGCTACACTGTTTATCCTCGCCCGGACGGAGACGACTTTAAATTGCATTTACTTAGAAGGCCATTCGCCGTGGAGTTCAGTTTTCTTTTGTTGTATTTGCGCGTTTGCTTTGGCAACTTTTGTCGTCTGTCGTCTGCCACTCGTCACTTTGTTTGACTCTTCGCCTGCCTACATTTGAAAATTGCGTGTCGGCGGCTATCGTAATTTCGTTTGACCTGGCTTTTGCTTTCACTGACTTTTTTGACGAATGCCGTGATTACTTCTTTGTTAGTGGGTTTTTGTTGCTGTTGGCATTTGGCTGTTGACTGTTCGAGTGCCACACAAAAGAAGACTGATTGTGTTACGCGCTGCTATAATTGCTGTTGCCATTTGAGGTCGCCATCGTCCAATTAGTTTCTGCTACTTCTCGCGCCTATTCCTGTTCCTCTGTGATGTGCGAAAATTTGCAATGCCAGGCACTGTTGAAGTCAACAGTTTTCTTTGGTGTGGCGACACTTTCGTGCAGGACCCGCCTCGCCGCTCGACAATTTTCTTAATTAGCTACAGCTATTCCTTGCTTTTATTGTTAATGCCGCTTGATTTAAATTGCGGATTATGTGATGAATTTAAAGTGATTTTTGTTCTCTCGTTTTTCCTTTTAATTTTATAGTGCTGCTTATTTTTATTGTTGAAAATAATCTGCTCCATTCCCACAGCCATTTTCGGGGGTGGTGTTATTTCAACACAAAATAAAAGTACTAAAAAGTTTTGATAACCTAAATAAGTTTTAAATTATTAACTGCTAGATATTTGTGCTTCGATCTTTGCCAGGGATGTTGGAGGATAGGGCAGTCCATCCATGTATTATATAAATATATACACGGAGGGCAAGGTGAGCGGAGGTTCATATATCGAACATCTGGGTATCTATTTTCAAGGACAAAGTGGGCGAAGGTGCGTATTTTGAGCATCTAGATATCTCTTTTCGTTTTCGACTTCTCGACTGTTGTAGTACTTTTTGAGCTGAACTGATGGCAATAATTAGGGCCGTGACATTTGTACAGTCTGATGCGATACCTGGAGATGATATATATTTTCACCGACAGCCTGGTGGCGATAAAATCCCTCACAAAGCGTCGACAACCTTCAGCCATGAAATATTTCATAACTCTGAACGAGATGGCTGAGTTGTTTCGCCCGAATGTAATATGGACTCCTGGCCATTGGAAGATTAAATTGTATGGTAGATGAACTACCGACAACTGCATAGGAAATATATGGAAAATTACACGAAACTAAGAATAACAAATGAAAGATGGCATAAGGAACTCAACTGCTGAATCGCCCGACAATAGTGACCGATGATGATAAGACAAGAATATCAGGCTTATAGTCATTAGTAATAGCCTCAATAGCGTAGCTTTAAGTACGAGTAATTCATGAGTATTAAATTAAAAAAAAGTTGTAAGAAGCAGCAATAACCCAACTTCTACAGACATAGAATTGAAAATGTTAGCTTACAATGCACATGGCTTGGAAGCAAATCGATTTTCTCAATTTTTTTTACATATTTAGAGGTTTTAATTTAAGATGGAAATAAAGATATACGTTTTAGAAGAGCAACAGGAAGGCCCATGTATGGGGTAAAGAGCAACGTGGAAAAGCTGAAATTGACATTTCATTTAAAGAATTAGATGGAACGGACTATATTGAAGTTAAATCAAGGACAGGCATCTGCAGAGTTTTTCGAAGCTTTTTGAGGGAAGTAGTCTGATTTAATGATTTCGGGTGCAATAACAAAATAGTAAGTGATATGAACGTAAGAATAGGGCAGGAACAGAAATATATCAACGAGTTAGTGAGAATGGAATTTACAGCAGGTTGCGAGACTAAAAATTCAAAGGACTGCGCTGGTATTGGAATCGTGAAAAGATTTATGCAACTTTGTAGGACAAATGGAATTATAATTTTGAATGGAGAGACAAAAGAAGATCAGGAAAGAAACTTGACGTTCGTCGGCTTAATGGGTTGTTCAGTGAACGATATCACGATGTCAAGAATATCTTTGCATAGTGAAGAAAAATTTAAAATTTCAACAGCAAATAAAAAAGTAAACAAAAAATGTATACACACATTCCATTACTGCACTTGTCTACGACTATTAGACATCAACAGTTATTAAATAAACACACACATTACAAAAACAACAACAAGAAAAGAAGTTTACTCTATTTAAAAAGTGTCAAAAAAATCTTTGCATAACTGATGGAAACAACAAAAAATGCAGTTATTTTTCGCGAATTTCATTCATTTGGGTTTTTTTGTAAATGGTATGGCATGTGAAAGGTGAAAGAAAGTATTTAGTTATAAAGTGATTGTCTGCAGTGCTACAAGTGATCTCAGATTTGAATAAAAAAAATGCCAGGAAAACGAGTTTCAAAAAATATTATTCCATTAGTGTATTTCAATCACTACAAAGGCGAATCAGAAAGAGAAATCGCAGATATGTTCTCCCTCAAAATTAGAACTGTATATAATATAATAGACCGTGCTGAAAATGAAGAAAGACTTGAGTTGAAAGGATCTACAGGCAGACCAAAAAACGTGACGCAGCGAATTGGTCGTAAAATTATTAAAACTATTTATAATAGCCCGCAAAGCAGTACAAGAGCATTAGCTCTTCAAGTGAAAAAGACTACGGGTTAAGAGTTGCTCATGAAACTGTTCGAAAAGTGTTGCAAAAACACAAATATTCTTCAAGAGTGGTTAGGAAAAAACCTCTGTTATCAGCACAAAAAATTGATAAAAGATTGCGATTTGCCACCGAGCACATATCACTTCCCACAGAGTAATGGGATGACGTTATTTTCTCAGATGACACGAAAATGATGCTCTACTACCATGATGGATCCCAGAGAGTTTGGTTGGCAAGTGGGATCCATATGACAATCGTTCTAGGCTTGGTATTAAAAAAATGTAAAAATTCATTAACTGCTCTAAGTGCAACTTTCATTTCAAGTTTCAACTCCTAAATCGTTTGTTGATAGTTAGCCTAATTTTTATTTCTAACAACACCCAACAAAATATATTCCAAAATCTTAACTGCTAAGCGACTATTTGACAGAAATGGTTCCACCATAAGGCCGATAGAAAGTGGAAAAAAGGTCGAATATACGTCGAAAATAGGTTTGGATGTGTGGTAGGTAGCGGTGCCCTCTTGAAACCACATAACATTTAAATACATTTATCAGCCTATTAAAATTGGAGTAAAAAAAACAGTTTGTTCTAAATATCTGAGTTGCAGGAAATGCTGCTAATAATAACGGACCAAGAATGATTTCCTGAGACACGCTAGATGAGGCAACGAAGAGTTGTGATTTGATATTGACCAATTCCCTGAGATAGGCTTTTAACTCAAAAAGGGAATTCGGGGGAAGGCTTTTGATAATTTTTTCAGCAGTAAAGTCACTAGAAACATCAGAGTATTGAATCTGCCCATCTCTTATTAGGAAAGTTTTCTTCTGGCTCTATTTATGCTTATTATTACGCAGTTTGAAATTGAAATCTATGGTAGTAATTTCTCTCTCAGGCTTGTGCTTATTTGCTACAAAATGCTAAAAAATTTATTTTAATTGCTCTTTTTCTATAAAAATGAACTAAATGTATGATATTGCATTCTGTTCAGTTTTAAGAGTAGAGAGTTATTAAATATATTTTTTTGTATAGCCAAACCAGTTCTTAAAGTCTTTAAATTTAGGCGGAATCGGTACAGATCAAAAGAATTATGCACCCCACTAAAATGCAAGTAACTTCAAATGTGGCTACCAAAGTACAGTGACTGGTAGTTTAACCTTTCATTACAATAATAAATTGCATTATCGGGAAAACCATGGCAAACTTGGAGCGTACAGTTTAAAAAGTTGCATTTTTAAAGGTATACTTAAAATATTTTGCCATTTTAAAATTGCTAGTTAATGTGCGAATAATCTTTAGTGCAAAATGATCAAGTGAATAAAAAATTAACTTTGTTAAAACAAAAGACTAAGGAAGGGAAATCTCAAGTTCAGATCGCCAAATTGGTGGGATGTTCGCGGTGCTCAGCCGAATATACTATTAAGTGATTTGCTGAGACAAAATCCCACTATAATAAATCAAAAGGTGAAAGAAAACGCGTCACTAGGGAATGAGAAGACCAAAAACTTATACGCGAATTTCCAAAGAATCGTAAAAAATCCTCGTTTTCCCTTGTCGGAAGAAATTGAAAAATTCGTTTGTATTCAAACAGCTAGAAGGAGGTTTCTGACCCTAAAAAAACAGAAAAAATATCGGAAAAAGCGTTTGGAATTGGCTCTACAATAACAACATTTTGCGGAGTAAGATTGGTAGAGTGCTCTCTGATCTGATGGATCGAACTTCGAAATAAGCTTAGTTTTAAAATATCTACAACTATAGCTTCCTACTCTTGTCAAATTTCAAGGAAATATCACAAATCTTATAAACCAGTTTTTTTCCTTTTTACAGGTATTTGAAGCGCCTGGTGTGACCTTGGTGAGGATTATGCGACACCCACCCAAGCATGGGGGAGGCAGTATTATGATCTGGGGCCGTATGGCTGCTGATGGTGTTGCAAAATGTTCATTTGCGGGGGTCGCACGGACAGTCAAAAGCACATAAACCTATTTAGAACAGTATTTTTGCCTTCATTAACGCGCATTTTCGACGACATTAATTTAGATGGAGTTCAATTCCAACAAGGCAATGCTTTTTATCACAACTCAGCAACTACGATGCCTTGTTTTGCTAGATTGGCCAGCACAGTCTCCAGATCTAAACCCCGTTGGGCACATGTGGGTTATTTGAAAATGTACGATAAAGGAACATAACATAGGAACAGCCCTCAAAAATGATTTAATTCACGAGTAGAGCCCCATAAGTACAGCCGAATATGCAAAGCATGTACGCAGCATGCCTCAGAAGGTTCCTGCTGTTACCAAATCCGAGGGTGGACCTACTAAATATTAATATTCTTAACACTAATTTCTTGCCTATGCCTACCGAGGGTCGACCGCTAAAAAATCATTTCTATCATTTGGTGGTTTCGAACCCATGCATTACCGCATAGTAGTCACTTTCCAACTCATTCGGCTTCAGCAGCCGCCGTAGAGTAGTGGATCATAATTTCAGATGGACAGAGGGGCTCGAAGTCGAATGTTCCAATACTACATTTTACAACGAATTAAAACAAAAGCATAAATCAAGAACCAAAACTATTTTTCTTGAACTTTTATTTTTAAAACTTATCAGTTGGTTGAATCTGAACAAATAGTGAACAGTACACATAATTAGCGTTGTTTCTGCATTCCAAAAAAATAAATTTGTGCATCTGAAATAAAGAGAAAATGCGCAACATCGTCGAAGAAAAGAACTAAAAGAAAACAACTGAAATTTATTAAGCTATAAAACTGCATACCAAAAATGTTGCTAAAAATTCAAATAAAACCCGCGGAATCGGTATGAAAAGTTTTTGGAATTTTCTTACTGTTTATGTAAAATTTGTAAAGGGGATTTATGAAGAGGTCTCACAAATAGGATTGCCCGTGTACAGTTGCTTACGCGAGTGATATCCGAGGGTTTAGTGTTATTATATAGGAGTGAAACAATGCCCCTTGGGGCATCCCCACCTAGGGAAAATAGGTTCGCCCTACTTTCCCCTGGTGTTCATAGCAAGCGTAAAAAACCCAACAAAACGCGAGAATCATACCCCGAACTACCTCCAATTGTTTTTGCGAAAACAGACGATCCTAAATTTATTGTGATAAAATCAAGTGAAGAAAAAAAACCAATATCCAATTATTCCTGCTTTGCAGTGCACAAAGCTATATTAGCTATCAGCAAGGACATAATTTCCATTTCTGAGTTGCGCGATGGAAGCCTCTTAGTGCTTACTAAGAATAAAAAAATCGCTGAGAAATTCATGTCTTCAAAACTTCTTCCCGGTATATGTTTAATTAATGTAACTTATCAAACAAATTTAAACTGTGTGAAAGGCACCATATTTGCCCCTTTCTTAAACAACCTAACCGATTCAGAAATCGTTGATGGCTTAAAAATGCATGGCGTGATCGCTGCATACAAATTCCAAAAGAAGTCACAAGACACTCTAATTCCAACTGGCGCAATACTTCTATCATTCGACAGCTGCTCTCTGCCAGAAAAAATAGACGTCGCCTGGAGGAAAGTTTCTGTTCGTCCATATTATCCAAACCCAATGCGATGTAAGTCATGCCAATTACTTGGTCATACTTTAAAATACTGCAAAAATCCTTCCACCTGCGCCATATGCAGCCTACCACCACATGTAGGGTCCGAATGTTCTAGAACAATGTGCGCAAACTGCGCTGGCGACCACCCATCATTTGCAAGCAACTGCCCAAAGTTCGTACAAGCTAAAGAAATACTAAAAATTAAAACAATAAATAAATGCAGTATGCGCGAAGCAGCAAAAAAATATAATGCCTCCACCACCTCTAAACCCTCCGCCTCAACATTTTCTCAAATCATCGCAAGCACTTCTTCTGCAAAAAGCACAGTCATGCAAAGCAAAGAATTGACAACTACCAATAATTCGACAACAACCCAGTCTCCTCTTGCCACCGTCTCCACTAATTCCTCCTATCCCACATATTCTCAAATAACCGCAAACACAGCTCCCTCAACCAAAAATTCAATTATACAAACACCTAAAGAATCGATAGCAACACAAAATTCAATATCATCCCATTCTTCTACTTCTATAGCTTCTACTACCTCTTTCATTCCCTTAACACACCCTCCTCTAAAAACCAGCTTCTCAGCTGACTCTATCGCAAAAACAAGTACAAAGAACGATAATCCCCCTTTGTATTCATTTCCAAATTCGAACAATATAAATTCAACAGTTTTCAACATTCTTAATACGAGTACTAAACCAATTTATACTAACAACTATGATTCCGTTTCTCAGACACAGCTCACCTCAGATGATGATGACGAAATGTCTACTGTCTCAGTTCTCACTAAGACAAATGACATTTCACCACGCGTCAGCTCAGATTAACCTTCTCAGACAACTCGCTCAGCTCTGCCTCGCAGAACTTTGATACGTAGTCAAGTCTTGCTTAATCTTTCTCTCTACTTATATCACTTTCCTTTCTTTCTATCCTTATGTTCTCAATTATACAATGGAATATCAATGGCTATTTCAACAACTATATTCACCTTGAAATCCTCATCAATTCTTACTCACCTGCAATTATTCTCTTAAGCGAAACTCACCTTCCTCACAATTACGCACCACATACACCAAGGAAATATATTGGTTACTTTCACAATTTGCCCAGTATTAATACAAATAAACAAGGCACTGCGATACTAATTAGGCGCAATATTCCACACAAACAAATATCAATCGTATCAAATGTATCTTCCATAGCGCTAGAAGTTGACTTGCCTAAAAAAATTGGTATTGTCGGCCTATATATCCACCCTACACAACGCATTGTTTCGAGTGATATCTTAGGAATCATAAGACAACTTCCTTCTGATTTAATTATGGGCGGGGATTTCAATGCTTGGAGTACAATTTGGGGTTCCGCGTATACCAACTCAAGAGGCGAATGTATCGAAGATGTTTTAATGTCCTCAAACCTTATATGTCTAAATGACGGATCTGCAACACACTTCTCCACCCGGAATTCCTTCACTACTGTCGATCTAACTTTGTGTTCTGCTTCGATTGCACCACTATGCTCATGGCAAGTCTCTAACTCTCTTCACGGTAGCGATCATTATCCGATCACCATCCAACTAAATGCCCAAACCCAATCCACATTTAAGTCAAACGCTAAGTTCATTCTAGAATCAGCCGATTGGGCGAAATTTAGCACTAAATGTATTAATTTGTGTGAAACTTTACGTGCTTCTAGCAACGTCAACCAAGAGGCAGCCAATATTTCAAAAATTATTCGAACAGCAGCACATCACACTATACCACAAACTTCACCAAAAAGCAGTAAGAAAAGGATTCCTTGGTGGAACTCTCAATTATCCCAACTTCGTGAAAACAAACAGAATAAATGGCACGAATACAAACGCTTTCGCACTATTTCAAACTTGGTAAGCTACAAAAAGGCAAATGCTCTTTTTAAGCGCGCCGCCAAAAATGCCAAGCGTAAGAAGTTCGAAGAGTTAACGGCTAGCATAAATCCTAACACTAAGCCCCGAAAAATATGGCATGATATTAAAATGCTCACTGGTTCAGGTAAGCAAATTACTTTCGCCCACATTAACTCCACAAATGGCGTTATCAACTCTCCACTCGAAATAGCCAATTATTTTGCCTCCTTCTACGCTTCTAACTCAAACGACGCCAGCTTTTCAAGCAACTTTTGCTCGGCAAAATACAACTGTCTAAACGACCAAGCAAACATTATAAACAATTTATCACCTGCTGCCAGGACAATCGAATCGAAAATCACTATTAATGAATTGGAGTTCGCGCTCTCTACCGTGAAAGGTAAAACTCCTGGGCTTGATCGAATTTCTTATCCTATGATTCAAAATTTACCCAGTTGCATGAAATACAGACTAACTAATTTGTATAACCAAATCCTAAATTACGGCTTTTACCCTCAAGCGTGGAAAACTTCCTATATCGTACCAATTTTGAAACCCAATAAACCTCCCACATCTGTTGAAAGCTATAGGCCCATCTCTCTGTTATCATGCCTGGGTAAACTAATGGAAAAACTGGTTGCAAATAGGTTGATGTGGTATATTAAGAACAACAAAGTTATTAGTTCTAACCAGGTAGCATATAAAAAAGGCAGTGGCACAATTGATGCTCTTTTGCACCTTGACTATGTCGTCACAAACACACTCTCGTCAAGAAACCATGTTTCACTTCTAGCAATCGATTTGGAGAAGGCTTTCGACCGAATTGGAGTGCATATCATTTTGAAACAATTAACTAAGTTGAAGGTTGGTTCCAAAATTATAAACTTTGTTAAAAGCTTTCTCACTAACAGAAAATGCAGAGTGAGAATAAACGGTTTTGCCTCAATTATTGTAAATCTAGAGAATGGAACGCCACAAGGGTCTCCACTCTCCGCGCTTCTTTTTATAATAGCGTTCGATGAAATTGCCAAGCTGTCAGCGAACTATCCCAGTATAGAATGTCAGCTCTACGCCGACGATGTTTTCTTTTTCACGAAAAATGCTAATCTTCTTTCAGTCTCGCGTATTTTCGAAAGCATTCTCCGAGACATAATGACATGGTCCTCAACCTCAGGCACATCAATTTCTTTCGAAAAATCTAAAACTTTGCACATTTGCAAAAAATCTAGTTGCTCTGGGTTGCCAACACAATTTTTTGGCCATTCCATAATGCCAGTAAAAGAAATAAAAATTCTAGGTGTAATTATAGACTCTAAGTATAAATTTAAAAAACATTGTAAATACATAAAAGACTGTATTATGACACGGTTAAATATAATTAAATACCTATCTTCTAAGAAATCTTTTGTACATCCGTCTTCACTTGTTCATGCATGCAGAGCACTCATCCTATCAAAAATCGATTACGGCCTTCCTATATACGGAAACGCAGATAAACGTTCAATTAGCCAAATATCATCGCCTTATCACTCTGCGATACGCAGGAGCATTAGAGCGTTCCCAACTACACCACTTCGAAACTTGTTTGCGGAAACAGGTTTGCCAAGGATTCCAGATCGGATCGAAGACAGTACTCATAAACTTTTACCAAAACTACTTTTCACCTACAATGTCAATCTTATTAAAGATTTCAGAAACGCATCTTTAAGAAAGAGGAGTCCTAAAATTACGGCGGTTGTAGCCAAATGTTTGAGCTTGCAAAGAAGACTTGAACTGCCGGGTACCCTTCGCTACCGCACAGCTGAAACGCAACCTCCATGGACGATACGCAATATTCCATTTGCTATTAACACGCTGCAGCGACCAAAAGAACATACAGCGAAGGAAATTTACAAAGCACTGTTTACATCCGAAAAAGAAAAGTACTCCAAACAGGGATGGAATTTTATATTCACAGATGGATCAAAAACTCAAACCTCAACATCTTTTGCCGTCACAAAGGAAAACGGGGACACGATCAAACATGGTTTTTTGCACCCAATATGCTCTGCTTTTACAGCAGAAACAGCGGCATTGTTAGAAGCCTCCATTTATGCCAAACAAATTAAAGGCAAAATAATTATATGCACAGACAGCCAATCATGCATCAATGCCATCGGTTGTCCAACACACGATCAAACTCATATAAATACAATTAGAAATATTCTCATAAGCTATCCAAACAAAATTAAGCTAATGTGGGTTCCAGGACATTCGGGGATTACCGGCAATGAAAACGCTGATGCCGCAGCTAGAAGCGTTTCTAATCTACCGTCAATGCTTCATAAATACTACTCTAAAAGTGACATCCTCCTAGAGATTACAAAACAACGGCGCATTTATCTGTTAGATAACTGGAAAAACTACCAACACCACTACGCTTTCTTAAATCCATCTAGATCAAAGATATCACTTCCTTCCGATCTGCCATTAAAAGTTCTCAAACCGTACTCGCGCCTACGCCAGGGCCACACTATTCTCACACATGCACACCTCCTCCAACGTACGCTGCCAGCCGATTGCCCCTTTTGTGACGAAACCGCAACCTTAGATCATATTCTACAATCTTGTCGAAATCTACACACCTCCAGACAACAATTCTTTGGATCCTCTCCTGCACTGGATTTTCTTAAAGAGCCATCTGCAAGCAATATACTGACTGTCTACAAATTTCTAAAAGCCAACGACTTGTTAAGACGGATCTAACATGTACCTTTGTTTATTTTATTTAGTTATAAGCTTGTAAATATGATAATTACTTAACGTTAGACCTTATTTAAAGTACATTTACATTTTTTGTTATCTGACAGCCGATGGTCCATGCTGCTAGTGCTGCTGCCTTCTTATATTTGTATAACTTGTTATTATACAAATTTAATAATAATAATAATAATAATAAAGGATTGCCAAAGTTAACAAAATTCATTAATTCCTCAGGTTGGTTCAGAGAAAACTGTGGAATGTAAGGGATGAGCTCCAGTAGTATCCCAATGAGATTATTCATGGCAAAGGGTATCGGCTGACAGCTACTTAAATTGACCTAATCTAACTAGGTAAGGTTATATGCAAAAATAAAGAAAATTCAAAAAAGTACAAAATAAGAATAGTTACAGCTAGTCAAAATATTGATGTGACATAATTTTACCGCGAAATGCATTCAATTGCACTTGGAATGCTCACATTTCTTTGAATATCTTTAAAAGCATGTGCTTTTTTTAGATGTGCACCGGTGACAATTTAACAGTTTTTTTGAAAAGTTTCTTTATCGGCCGAATAGCTATTGTCTACTAATTTAGTAAGCGGGATCTGATGCATCCGGTTAAGAAGTGCAGTGCGTTTATGATTTTGCGCTACAGTGCGTAGTATGCCCAGTTTTTTTTCGTTAGGTGGTTACAAATAATCTCTAAAAGAAAAAAAGATACGAAAACACAATTAAATAGCAGATGCTGGTTAAAGAAATAGCAGCTTATCTGGGCCAGAGTATCCCTTAGGTGTGAATAAGAAACTATAAAAAAGTGGTAACCTAATGATTACTTTTTTTAATCAATTTACTTCAGCTAAAATATTATTTTGTAAATTATTGTGCGTAAGTTCGAGTCTCCGTGCATGAAACCCTCAAATGACAGAAGAAGTTGTTTATAATTGCGATCGCCCCTCGTCAGGTAATGGCAAGCCTACGAGTGTATTTCTGCCATTAAAAAACTTATCCTAAAAAATACCACCCGTTCGGAGTCGACTTGAAACTGTAGGCCCCTCCTTTTGTGGAACAACATAAAGACGCACGCCACAAATGGTAGGAGGAGCTCGGCCAAACACCCACCCAAAAAGGGTGTACGCGCCAATTACTTATTTAACTTTTTTAATTTATGGTTTTATTTTCCAATTACAATACTAAACAAGCATCATTAAATACGCTTAACCGAATGCTCTAAAAAATCATTGTAGCAATGAAACAGACTTTGATCAAACATCCCGCAAGAATATCTTTTGTTATTGTTTTGTTTTTATGTGAAATAGATATTTAATAACTGATAAGCAAAATTAATAGCGCAAATTAATTACTGTTAAAATTTATACAGCGAGTAACTATTATTTTTTTCTAAACAATTATTATAATTATAATAATTTATTGATTTTTTTGGACTTTATTGTAATTTCATTAAAAATCGATAATTTAAAAAATTGTAATTGTAGCTGAAAATTCTCATATTGTCTGTGTGAACTTAGTCCTGCTTGTTATAAATTAAGTCCATTATATATGAAATTATAATACTTTTTTTAGCTTAATTAAAAATTTATTTAAGCATGTAAATATTAAACTTTTTTTATAATTTTCTATCGAAATGGTCACCATTTGCTTTTAAGCAAAGTCATTCAGCTATTGCAACACGCACGGTTTCCATGGATGACGTCGGGGCTCGAATCAAAGATTGGTTTTTTAGCCACTGCTGGTGGTTTTGCCTTATGGGCTTGAGCGGAATCTTGCTGGAAGCTCCAACGCACACCACTCAAGACAGTACTGTTCAACTGCTTCACCACGCGTTCTACGCTACGACCCATTTTTCGTGAAGAGATACCTTTACCAGACACTCACCACCAAAACATTATGGAGGCTGGATGGTGGCCACGCTGAATCCTTGGAGCAATACTTTTTGCGTCTTTAGAAGTTTTGTCGTTTTGCTTATTGAAAACTTCTTCTTCGATGACTGCATGCCACCGAGGAAGTTGCTTGCATCTGCCGAGTCTAATTTTCTTCAAGCGCGTTGTCAAAAGATGACCAGTTGAGCGACAGAAGACTTTCATATGGGGATCATGTCTAATTAGTCCTGATGTAAATCTGGTCGATACATTCATTTCCCTGGACATAATTTTCTGTTTTCTAAGGGGATTTCTACGAATTATTTCCCGAACGGCTTTTATGGCTGCATTGGTTCGAACCATGCGAGGACGACCATTTTTTTTTCTGCTTGTCACCTCCGACATTTGGGAAAATCGATTGAACGTGCGGTAAACAAACACTCTTGAAATATTTTTTTTTCAGCAATCACTGCAAGGTGAATTTCCTAAGCTTCCCACTCCATTGTTAACGAATGAAATTTTCCACGAAACTGAGAATTTTTTATGAATAGACGATTCGTACGAAAAAAAGCAAAGATAAGGGAACTTTTTTTTGGGAATTTGTTCGCCGTGTGCATTGGAAAATTTGTCACAGAATTGCTTGTAAGACTAAGTAAACTGTAGCAAATTCGTAGCAAAGCTACTTCATTACGAATGTTCAATATTAAAATAAATTTAAATTTTCTCCGATCAGGGTTTGTGATTTTAGAACCTTAAGTCTAAGTTCAGTATACAGCAAAAACTGTTCTTACCCAGCACTTTTAAGTAATCAACAGGTTTAGTGAGCACGATTTTTTTAGCACAGTTTTGTCATTTGTAGAGCCACTAATCTATAAGTGGTTCCTGACTCCGCTGCGCATGGAAAAATGTGCAGTCCAGTGCAGTTTTTGTGTCAAAGGTATAAACAACCGTTAATTACTCAATCGTATTTGCAAGGAATAGGATTTGCTTCCTGAAGGGTGGTTTGTTTCCATAGTGCATGAAAATTATTTAGCATACGACTGAGCGCAGTAAGATGATTGGTTTATTGAAGAGAATGTTCGTTGGTAAAGTATCTCTGCGCAATGAAAAAAATATACTGTTTGTCAAGGAAGTGTTTTGGCATCTACTAATCTAGCGAAATTTAGAAAGCTTATTAGAAAATATGTATTTTTCAATCCTTAGGTTTATTTGACAACTATAAGTAACTTCTAAACCAGTAGTTCAAAATAAAATTACGCAGCTTAAAAATAACGCATAAATAAACAGCAAAAGGTAAAAGCATTTTCACATTTGAAGTTAATAGCTTTAAGTTGTAAGTTCTAAAAAGTGAATTGCGAATCTGTACTTTGTGTGACCAACCCGAGCATCTACTAAACCTTGTAGTCTGCTTCTGATAGAATAAACCAATTTGTGAATATCATAGTCCTGGGGTATTTTGTTCCATTCCTCAAAAAAATTTTTTGAGTTCTGCTCGCCCTTTTTTGTAACTTTTGAAACTTTTTATTTATATATGCCCACAAATTTTCTATTGAATTAATATCCGAGCTTTACGCTGGTGTATCCCTTATTGAATATATATATACATAATTGGCGCGTACATCCTTTTTGGGTGTTTGACCAAGCTTCTCCTCCTATTTGTGGTGAGCGTCTTGACGTTGTTCCACAAATAGAGGGACCTACAGTTTCAAGCCGACTCCGAACGGCAGATATTTTTATGAGGAGCTTTTTCAATGCAGAAATACTCTGGGAGGTTTGCCATAGCCTGCCGAGGGGTGGCCGCAATTAGAAAAATGTTTTTCTTAATTTTGGTGTTTCACCGAGATTCGAGCCAACGTTCTCTCTGTGAATTCCCAATGGTAGTCACGCACGAACCCATTCGGCTACAGTGGCCTCCTTGAATATTTTACAGTAATAAAAATAAGTCACCTTCTGACCATATGAACTTAATGGTTTGGAAGGTCCTCCGAATCACCCATTCTCTTATTGGATATGCATCCTCACTTTTTTTTGTATTTTACTTTGTGTTTGTATATTTGTTTTTGCTTGATTTGGTGAACTCAAAAGGTTTAGCGTTACTGGTAACTAGGTAAGTTAATGAAATTATTTAGAAGGGTTCTCCAAATTCAATTATTTTATAGTTAAAGAAGTGCAAACGTCTTGAATATTTTTGTATTTAAGAATAAATCAGAGCAACTTTAGTGTAAGTTAGTGCAATGATCATCGGATGCCAGCGGTAAATTTCTGCCGAATGAGTTTAAGGTTTTGCTAATGATGCCCATACCCGTTTTAAATTTTTGTGAAAGCATTTTTATATTCTGGTGAGTGGTGACAGCAACGGAGTTTACAAAGCAGATAAATATTTCGAATGCAGTATGTAGTACTCAAGAATACTAGTGTAAACCAGCAAGTCGTCGTGAGCGTTGCAAACAGTGTTTGCAGCAATACCAACGAAAACATTGATATCTGCTCTCGCTATTGTTCTGAGCTTGAACAGATGAGTAGTAGAGCAGGTAGCGCAAAACGTGCGATCAACTGTTTTGTTGCGCTCCAAAATAGTTTCGCTACTGTTAGCAGCTTAGAGCAATACTAAAAAGGGCTCTCTGTTGGAGTAGTAGCAAACAACCATGATGGAAAGAATAATGAGATGGCGCCTATCGTGGTCCCGTTACTTTGCGCTCAGCGAATTTGACAACTAGTTACGTGATTTTAGCTCCAGTATGGCCAGATTACCATTTTCGTAACTTGATTTAGCATTTTTGTTTTGTTATTTAGTCTTGGAGTTTTAGTTCTTTCTTCATGACATTTTTCTAGCTGTTCTAATTAAAATGTCATGTTTATAATTTTGTAAAATATACATTTTTTAATAATTATTTAAAGAATTCACTCAGTTTTATTTAGCTTTACTTTTTTTCAACATCTGGTGACATTGCCCGCGATTGCAGGTGTTGTTGGTGTTCTTCTGCTTTCGGCAGTCAAATCTCTCTCTCGCTACTGCAGTGTTGCCTAGCTTTGGATATAAAAACGCACTAAAATGCCCATTCAAAGAAAATAACCCAACAAATTTTTATTGAATCACTTAAAGAGCTTTGTATGCGTGACAAATTGTCTTTAAAATGTGCGTTTTTTTAAATAAATGCTTAAGTAAAAATATGCTTATGTACAATTTAATTTATGAGTTTTTTTTGTTAAGGGAACGACTTTTTTGCTATATTTGGAGTTATATAACTAGACAAGGTACTCTTTTTGTAAAAATGTCAGTATGGTTTCTTTAGAATTTTCTGGTATTTTGTTGTTTATTTTTACAATGAATATAACTCTTAATGTCCTATGTCTCACTAAGGATTGATGACCGGAAGAAACGATTACACCTCTATGGTTTTAATTCGCATTTAATAAATTCAAAGGCTTTTTAAAATGTGTAAAAAGGTTTTCAATCTTAAGAAGAGTTGAGAGGCATTTAATATTTTTGCATAACCTTAAATGGAGCCAAAAATTAAATTTGCACTTTCAAATTATCAAATTTTATAAGAGTAAAAAAATTTTCATTAGCACTAAAATCTTTTCAGAGTGACCTTTTTTAACCTTTTTTTGTTTAATAATATAGTTTGGTTTTTAACTTAAAGTCTCGGTAGCTTTAAATTAAAAAAAAGAAACAAACACGAAGCTTCAAAATTTTCGCATTTTCGGTATACAAAAGTACTAAATTTATTGCGAAGAGCAAATGGTTGGCAATACTGCACAACTCAGCAAACGTGACGTCACGTACTCTCTGATGGGCGCAATCTTCTTTCTATCATTCTTGGCAAACAACTTGAGCGGTCGTAGCGCTTCTTGTGAAAGTATTCATGTGTGCCTCAGGTACTGCTACTGCTCCTGCTTCTGCTTCTGTTGCTCTGCTTCTACTCACATAGTTGTTATTCGGGCACCGTTAATTTTTGTTTTGTTGAATGCATTTTTTGTGCGTTTTTGCTGTGCTACATTAAAAATATAACCTATAAATTATGTAATGCAGGTTGTTGGTATGGCTGAATACAACTTGAAATTATCACGAATAATCATTTATCACCACTTAGGTTATTAAATTTGAGAATAAATTCCTAATCGAGTTGGACAATAAAGCAAGCCGGAAAAAAGCTGCTTTTGAAAGGAAACTCCAAGAAGAAAAGAGGTACATAGAAGAAGACGAAGAGGTATAACTTCCAGTATTGCAGATCAATGGCAATTGCTACTTCTGCTTTTTGATTAACGAGCTAAGCAACTTTGGCCTAGCTTTCAACCAACTAATTTTTCCTACTCTTTACTACAAATGAAGATACTAAATTTCAAGTGCCCAGCTTACAAGACGCTTCTACAAGTATTCCTAAACCACAAACGGGCAGACATTTTTTTTATTTTTGTACTTTGTATACCTCTTTTTTGGTATTCTAATTGGTAGAATGCCCCGGCTTACTTTTTTGCTTAAAAGCTTTTTAATTGCTTTGCGCATTTGCGTTTTGGCCTAGCATTGCTCTCCAAAATTTTTTGTGGCGTTTCATTTGCTTTTAGAGCCACCTTTAATGGCAAGCGTTTTTGTGACTTAATTTTACATTTTTTTTGGCCTGAAATTTTTTGTTTATAAATTTTCTTCTTCGACATGGCAAAGAAGATAACTCCTGCCTTTTTTCAAAAACTTCGCTACCTCTCTGCCCTCCTCGCTAACGCAAGCAATCGAAATAGACAATCTCATTGTCTGCCAATTAATTACGTTGTCACCTTCACGGTGACTGCGTCGTCGCGTGATGCTAATGAACAAGTGGAAAGCGGCAAATGGCGTCAGCACCTGCGAGTGCCGAAAGAGGGTGATAAACAAGGGGATAAAACACGCAATCATACAACATGGAAAGGGGTGGAAAAAGGTCAGCAACAATACTTTTAAATAATCTGTTTTTTTTACTAAAGCAAGCTAACACTACCCATTCATTATTTTTGCCTTTTCTGCCTTTTTTTGTAGGCAGCTAACATTTTTACGCGCCCTCTACTCCATTATTTCACACTAACGTACTTAATTGTAATTATGCAGGACTTGAAAATACATTTGGTATATCATTTTATTACTTAGAAGGCAGAGGTGGATATTTATGGCAGTAACTTTCACAGGTTGTATTTTTCAACCCTCCATATGCATATATCGCCACTGTCTAACCCACCGTGTTTGGCTTTATTGTAATTCCGCCTCCCACCCATTCCAGTTTTTACTGTTGTCAGTTTTGCATTGACATTGTTTTGCGGTTCGGTGACATTTTCATCCATTCATCAAGTTGATAGGGTGGCTTTAGCTAACTGATATTGTATTTTTGGTTTGGGCTATTATCATCGAGGTTAGCAAGGCTTTGGGTAGATGAAAACTCACTTTTGCAAATTAATTTAATGCGAGTTAGGGGCACGAGTGACATAAAAACAATGGTTATTAGATATGTCATATTAAAGAGGAACAACAATTCAAACATAAATACATACACTGCGTTACATACCTTTACCACGGGAACTTATTCACAAGTTTTTGCCACTTATTTAGTTACCATTTCATTGTAATATATTCTTTTTAGGAAAATATAATTCATTGTCCTATAAAAATCACATGAATCCAAGTTTAAAACTTTGTGCAAATTTAAAAAAAAATTCGACTGTTTAGAATCTTTGATAATACAATTTTATAGCCCATAGAATTTGGTATAATAGAGGAAAAATTTGTATTACGCTGCTGAATACCACTCAAAAAGTTCTAGCTTTCATTATCGTCAACCGTATTTTCTCCATCCTTAACGCCAGGCTTAGAACTGAGCAAAATGACTTCAGAACTCAAAGCTGAGTGGCCTGGAAAGACAAGGCTCGTGCACATGGAGACAACGGTGGCATAACCTCTAACCTTCCGGTTGTTTGCCGACACTATAGTAATTGATGACGTTGACGTGTCAACTATTTGGGCAGTGTGATAGCGCAGGATGGCGGCGCAGATACTAAGGATGTTTAACAAAAGCATCAAATCAGTTCTTCTGTACGGCGCAGGAACATGGACTGATACGATCTGCAATAAATTCCTCGTTTTTATTAACAAACACCTACCCATAATCCACTAGTTTTCTGCCAAACACTATTTCAAATGAAGACTTCTTCGCGCTCACAAAGAGTATGCCCATTAACTCAGAAATCAAAAGGAGAAAAAGGATCTGAACTGGCCACACGCTTCGAAAGGCAACACCAATATTGCGAGAATGGCGTTCGAATGGAATCCACAAGGGAAAGGAGCGCGTGGTCGACCAAAGAGTTATGCATATGACAGAAAATATTGAAAGAGGCTAGTATCCGCCATATGCTTTGACTAGAAGCGGAACATTTGTAAATTTGTACACTAATTTTGAACTACACATTGTAATTATTATAATTAGGAGCTATGACTTTGAAAAGCTTCAAAGAATAAATAATGGTAATAAAGTGAAGTTTGAAGACTATATTGAAGATGAAACAATAAAACTAACAACATATAATCAAAAAGCTGCTTGGATAAGTACACCAGCGGATAAATACACACAATAATCTTGAAAAACGATATCCGAAAGAAATTTTAGGAATACTAGTCGAAAAACGGAAAGTAAGAAAGAAACTAAGAAGGAGTGCCTTCCAAGGAATTTGAATTAAAAAGATTGAGAAAATTGCTCAGACACAAATCACAGGAGCAACAAATACGTTCGAAGCACTCACAAATATATATTATTCACAAAAAAAAAAAAAACACACTTCCTGTGGAAAGCGATGACATGCTTGAAGCGATCAATTCAGCATAATCCACCATTCAAACAAGACAGTGGCATCCAAACGGGAGCTTAAAGCGATAGAGAGAGAGCTGACATGTTTGCCAATCATCTGCAAAAAATGTTTTAACCACACAAAAAACTATACATTTCACTTTACCATCAACTGTACAGGAGTTCGATGGAATAGAGCATTTCATTGTAGAGGAAATGCTAACGAAATCTGCGAGTTCAAATTAATGAAGAGTCCAGGCTTTGATGTAATAGCCGCCGAAGTTTTGAGAAACATAACGAGGAAGACGGTAGGGAAATTTACTTTGATCATGAACGCATAAAAAGTATATTTTCCTTCTATTCCTGTATGAAACATAGGGCCTCACATACCTAGAGTGTAATTATATACCGTTGCAATGGAAAGTACCGGAAATAATAATGATGATATGGGGCTATGTCTGCTACATCGGTTAGAAATGCTGTATCAAGAGTGCGCAGCCTTCTCATAGCTAGGCTTTCACACTCACATAAAAGGTGTCTGACTGTTTCCTCTTCTTCTGTATTAAGGCAGCTTCTAGAGAAATCGAAGTACTGGAGTCCTAACCTTCTAGCGTGGCTGCCTATTAAACAATGACCAGTTAATACACCTATCATTTTTCTTATAGATTCTCTGTTGAATCTTAGCAAGATCTTCGAACGACCGCTGTTCCAGTTCGGACATGTCTGTCTGCTTAGTTCGCATGTTGTGAGGTTTTGCCAGCTCGTATTTACATTTTTGATGGTTTCCCTGTCTATAAGTAATTTACAAGTGGCTAT
The DNA here is from genome assembly GCF_028408465.1 of Anastrepha ludens. NCBI lineage: Eukaryota > Metazoa > Arthropoda > Insecta > Diptera > Tephritidae > Anastrepha > Anastrepha ludens. Next base: position 121,527,125 of record NC_071500.1, on the reverse strand, counting down.
GGGCATGGGTATCAGCAATTTATCCGGTTCGAGATCGAGCGTCTCAGCCGCCTTACAGTTTCCTGCAATATTCCTGTGGCCTGGTACCCAGATAAGGTGCACCTTGTAGCACTTAGATACGTCATCTAGTAGTTTAAAACATTCTAGAACTTTTTTTGACGAGTGTGTTTTTGATTCAAGCGCTTTTATTGCTGCTTGACTGTCCGAGTAAATGAAGACTTCATTTGTGGATAATACTCTCGTTTTTATTTCTTTAAGTCCCTCTTTTATGGCAGTGACTTCCGCCTGAAATACACTGCAAAGATCAGGTAAGCGAAATGATTGGCATACTCTGAGTTTATCGGAGTAGACCCCTCCACCTACTTTTTTGTCCAGTTTTGAGCCATCTGTGTAGATGTTTAAGTCATTTTTTTTAACAATAAGCCCGTTATCCCATTCCTCTTTGGAAGGAAATACTGTGACAAAGGATTTATTAAAATTGATGTCCTTGGTCTTACAGAAATCCGTTGTGCTGGGAATGCAGGGGAATTGTTCTAAAATTGAAGGGTGTCCTCTTTGGTTCGTTCTGAGTAGGCCGATTGCTCCTAGTCTGAGAGTTGCTTTGGCAGCTGTTTGCTTACCGTATTACTCTATTGGTAAAATGTTAAGCATAATATTTAGTGCATCTGTGGGTGTGGTTCTGAGGGCCCCGCAGATGCAAAGATTGGCCATTCTTTGTAGCTTCAATGGTTAATTGGCACAATTTCTGAGATGTGAACTTAAATAAAATTCCTAATTTAAAACCGAGTGCCAAAACCAATGTGGATCTATGGTTTTTAATTATAGGGATGTACCACAAAGACCAACATTGATGTTATGCAGCGTTTCCAAAAGAAAGCAATCAGGGGAATCATTAAAGCTCCTTGGTATGAGCGTAACTTAATTCATTTGTCTTAAAAGGTGTTTGCGCTGACTTGATCCGATTTTATTCAGAATTGAAAACAGCGACACAAAAATGACACCATTCCTTTTCGAAATGGAATCGTAATAAAGAAAAAGCTGGAGGCTATGATAGTAAAATAAGTGAGAAGATCTTAAACTCGACTTCCATCCTGTTACTCATGGATTTTGGGGCGTGCATTTCTAGTTTATTCCACAACTCAATTTTCTAATTTCATTTCTGTTGCTTTTATTGCTTATCAAATCTCACGATAATATGTACATTACCCTCCACTTCAGTTGCATTACGAATCATGGAAAATGTTACAAATTGCGGTTAAAGAAATATCATTGAGTTGCTGTTGGCTATAAAGAGAAAACCGAAGAACCAAAGCGTCAGAAGTTTACGAATTTCATAAATTTTTCGTTCACTTTGGAAGATTTTGATGCTTTTGGATGTGAAGAAAACAAAAGTTGAGAGTTACAACAACACAAATTACACATGTAAAAGTATGTGAGCAATAAAGCAAGTTAAAGAAACTTCCAAGTTAATTTTCTGTGAAAGTTTTAACGGTAATAATCGCTGTTACAAGTAGTAAGCCGAAGGCGATGCTTAATGGAAGTTAATGTCCAAACTGGGAGGCGAAATAGTACAGCAACTAAAGAGCAAAACACAAAATAATTTTTGCTTGCTTTAACAAAATAGTGCATCGTTACTCGTACTAAGGATAACAACAACTCAGGGAATATAAAAACTCTCAGCTGATTTAAAGCTATGAGCATGAGAGCAATCATTTTTTTGTTTATATTGATATCTCTGCACCAATACACGCAGCTGGCGGTTTGACTGAGTTTTCGTTAACATAAAATATCTCAGCAGTTTGCCGAGTGTGTAAATAAAACTAATGAGTTTTCACTATTTTCTTCTCCATTCTTTTCAAATATTGGTATCACTCGTGTTTGAGTTAAAAAAATTATGATGCTTTGCTTTTTAAGTGATTTCTTTTTAATTGTCTTTACTCTTTGCCATAGCTCAGTGTGCGTTTAGATGCAATTTTTTTCCGCGGTGCCTTGGAGCTTCACTTTTTTCAAAGTTGCGATACAGTAACAGCATTTAGCGAAATGTCCTTTAAATCCAAGAAGGCTGCATCTAATAAAAAGTCAGCTGTAAAAAAAGCTACATTAGCTGGCAAAAAGTAAATAATTTACAGTATTTGTGAGTTACAATGTAAATTCAACAGAAATCTGCAGGTAGATAAAGTCAGACGTAATAGGATGTTTACTTATCCAGAGCGGTGTTGGTTTTGAAAGCGAATTTTAATAACCGAGTCGATAAACTATTCCCTGATTAATTTGCGGTAGACAAATATTTAATGGGTTGTAGTTTATTTACTTTTAACCTCTGGAAATATACTGTTAGCTGTATTTTAGCAGCGCCGATTTTACTCTTTGAATTCATGCCTCATTCAAGACCTCAGTGGTTGGTGCGCACCGAATGTATGCAGATCTAAAAGTACTTTCGCGTATAGTCAATGTCAAAAGAACGTGCACGCCATATATTGAAAAGTCTAGGACACTATAATAGTCATTAAAAGCAATTATTTCAACATCCAAATCGCTTTCTTTCAGAGGCCGATTTCTAGACCACATTGCCATTACTGCTCTAAACGAAAATCACTCCTTATAGAAATGGAATTAAAAAAGAAAAAAATTTACCTTTGACAAAACTAAGCTAAATGTGTATGTAAATACTTACATACATACTATCAGCGGTATGGGAAAGTGTACACTACGTATTGATAGGCTTTTACTATTTGTTTATTTATATTTTAATTTTAATTAATTTTATATACAAATATGTTTAATACTAATACAAAATCATATAAAGCAGCTAATTAACTAACTAATAATACACTAACTAATTTTTATGAATTTGCTACTTTTTTGCATTCTTACTACTTTATTTTTAATTTATGTCGTTTTCTGAAGCCCAACATAGTTTTCCCATACATTTTTTTCTTTAGAACACTAAGGCCATTTCAGATAAAAAATGCATTTTAAATTCGGGTAAAATTTACTCCAGTGTATCTGCCGTTCGGAGTCGGATTGAAACTGTAGACCCCTCCTTTTGTGGAACAACATCAAGATGCACACCACAAATAGGAGGAGGAGCTTGGCCAAACACCCAAAAAGGGTGTACGCGCCAAATTATATATATATATGCGAGTATATATTGTTAACGTCAAAAAAAAAAAGTATGTCTACCGAAGGTTAAAGAAAGCGTTATCTCCTTTGGTTTCTCAACTGTCTGATAGAGATAAGTTTTCGCAAAACTGGAGGAAAATACAGTTTCTAGTTTACAAACTTTTTATATACAATAAGTAATGGCTTTAAGACAAGCCAGGTGACTTTAAATTACATCTTATTCATTCATTTCCTTTCTCTCTAATTCCCTTCAAAACTGACAAAAATTTTTCATTTACATACGAGGAGTGCAAATTAACTCCAGAGGACCTACCACTTCGTCGTTGTTATGCCTAGAAAGATGTAGAAGTATGCCTAGAAAGATGAATCTTTTCCTTTGAAGTCCATGCACGATAGTATTGTATTTTATGCATCTTTTTCGTGGCGTCGTGTTAAATTGGCGCCTGTTATTACAATTTTTATAGAAATCTGGTGAGATACTCAGCACTTTTAAAATATGTTATAAGTCGAGTTGTACAATAAAATTTCCGGTTCGATAAGAAAAACACAATTTGATGGTTTGAAATACACTTTATTATTCAGTATAGTCTCCTTGAACATGAATACACCTGTTCCATCGGGATTACAATTTATGAATTCCATCCTTGAAGTCAGAATCTTCAAAATACGCTTCTACAGCTTTTGTGACTGCACCATTTGATGAAAAATGCGTTCCATGCATGAATGTTTCTAGGTGGAACTCCCTTGGGGACAAATCCAACAATTCGAACTTTAATTCATGCATTTTATCATTGTCAAAACACTCTTGTGACACGGTTGCTGAGAAAGTCACATTCGAATGTATTTTTGTTCCATTGTTGGCGAATACGGCACTCATTGTGAAAACTCATTCTGAAACCCAAAACTTCAGTGGAAATATTGCTAAAACTGGCCAATGGGATGCCTAGCGCTCTATTACTCTTGACGATTTTCCAATACGATGTATTTTGTACGTATTCTTGTATTTTTTCTATGGGTTCTGGTATTGTTGCTCATTGTTTTTTGATTTATTAAAAAAAAAAATTACTTGTAAATAAAGCCTCAAGAGAAATTTACTTAAGATTTTAAGTTTTTAAACTTTTACTCTAACATTTTTTTTAATTTCTATTTATTTATTTTTTGCCATCAAATCTACATATATCTAAACACATACGGAGTCTCTTCCTGCATTATTTTTTACCTTCCTCAATTCATCTATTTAATTTGGATATTAGGATTTGATTATGAAATGCAAATTTAAAAATATTCAGCGGAAATAGTAGTACATTTATTACGCAGACATTTTTTAAATAAATTCAATTAATTTAATGCTCATGGCTTATCATGATATTTTATCAATGTATAAATGCACACGGGATGTGAAATTTATTTTTCTATTTTTTATTTATTGAATTAAAAATTAGACAGCCAAGTATTACTATAAATAAATGTATTCTTTTTTTGCAAAATATGTTTTATTTTTTTACTAATATACTATACTACAGCTATATTAAATATTTCTATATGAATAAATTCCGGATTCCGGCGAGCCCGAAAAAACAATTGGTACGACGAGGAATGTCATGCTGCCGCAGAAAAAAAGGATGCCGCCTATAGAGCCACGCTGCGATCGGGCGCAACGCGAGCGAGCGTGAGTGCGAAGAGCTTGAGATGCTGGCCAACAGGAACAACGCCCGAAGATTCTACCAGAAAGTTCGGCGGCTTACAGAAGGTTTCAAGACCGGGGCGTTTTCCTGTAAGAACAAAGACGGCGAACTGGTGACTGACGTACAGAGCAATCTTAAATTATGGAGGGAACACTTCTCGAACTTATTAAACAGTGACAGCTGCGCATGTCACAGAGAATGTGAAGATCCCGATACCCCAATCGTCGACGACGGAATTGACGTTCCGCTACCCGACCATGACGAGGTGAGAATAGCGATAACGCGGCAAGAACAACAAAGCCGCGGGCGCCGACGGACTGTAGGCTGAGCTATTCAAATATGGCGGCGAGGAGCTGGTAAGGTGCATGCATCAGCTCCTATGCAAAATTTGGTCGGCTGAATGCATGCCTGCCGATTGGAATTTAAGTGCGGTCTGCCCAATCCATAAGAAGGGCGATCCTGCAATTTGTGCCAATTACCGCGGGATTAGTCTTCTAAATATCGCCTATAAGGTTCTAGCGAGCGTATTGTGTGAAAGGCAGAAGCCAACCGTCAACCAACTGATTGGACCTTATCAGTGTGGCTTCAGACCTGGAAAGTCTACCATCGACCAAATATTCTCAATACGCCAAATCTTGGAAAAGACCCATGAAAGGAGAATCGACACACACCATCTTTTCGTCGATTTCAAAGCTGCATTCGACAGTACGGAAAGGAGTTACCTGTATGCCGCGATGTCTGAATTTGGTATCCCCGCAAAACTAATACGGCTATGTAAGATGACGTTGCTCAACACCAGCAGCTCCGTCAGAATTGGGAAGGACCTTTCCGAGCCGTTTGATACCAAACGAGGTTTCAGACAGGGTGACTCGCTGTCATGTGGCTTCTTTAACCTGATGTTGGAGAGCATCGTACGAGCCGCAGAACTTAATCGCTCACGCACAATTTTTTATAAGAGCGTACAATTGCTGGCGTATGCCGATGATATTGACATCATCGGCCTTAACAACCGCGCTGTTAGTTCTGCCTTCTCCAAACTGGACAAAGAGGCAAAGCGAATGGGTCTGGTGATGAACGAGGACAAAACGAAGTACCTCCTGTCTTCAAACAAACAGTCGGCGCACTCGCGTATCGGCACCCACGTCACTGTAGACACTTCTAATTTCGAGGTTGTAAAAGACTTCGTCTATTTAGGAACCAGCATTAACACCGATAACAATGTCAGCCTTGAAATCCAACGGAGAATCTCTCTTGCCAACAAGTGCTACTTTGGACTAAGTAGGCAACTGAGCAGTAAAGTCCTCTCTCGACGAACAAAACTAACACTCTACAAGACTCTCATCATGCCCGTCCTAACGTATGGCGCAGAAGCTTGGACGATGACAACAACCGATGAAGCGACGCTTGGAGTGTTCGAGAGAAAGATTCTGCGTAAGATTTTTGGACCTTTGCACGTTGGCAACGGCGAATATCGCAGACGATGGAACGATGAGCTGTATGAGCTTTACGACGACATAGACATAGTGCAGCGAATAAAGATCCAGCGGCTACGTTGGCTGGGTCATGTCGTCCGAATGGATACAAACGCTCCGGCTTTGAAAGTATTCGATACGGTACCAGCTGGTGGTAGCAGAGGAAGAGGGCGGCCTCCTCTGCGTTGGAAAGATCAGGTGGAGAAGGACTTGGCTTCGCTTGGTGTGTCCAACTGGCGCCGGTTAGCACGAGAAAGAAACGACTGGCGCGCTTTGTTAAACTCGGCCAAAATCGCGTAAGCGGTTATAGCGCCAATTAAGAAGAAAGAATATGAATAAAACTCGTGCCTGTAAATGCCTTACGGAATAATCGTACATGTGGATGCTATATTGGCCTTGGTAGGCGTTTGGTGTGAGAGGGTCACAACGAAATTAAGTGGTTAGGGGTAGTTAGAGTTTTCAAAGAATTAGATTTTCTTTACATTTTCTTAAAGTAGAACATCTTAAAAATATTGTGTGAAATCTTGAGGTGAATCTGACAAATACTTTTCAAGTTTTGCAACAAGTAACAAAGGGCGCTCCCGAGCGTTAGAGAGCGAGTAGTTAGCAGTAGCTGCACGTATGAAAGTGGCAGATAAGCGCTTTAACGATAACACCCGGGAAGGTGGAATGCTACGTAGGCAACAGCATATCGATATTTTGGAAGCTGCTATGGCGGCTGAAGCACTATTATATGACCCAGGAATAGATGACACCGTGTATTTAATTAAATAATTCATATAACTCTACATAAATCGATAGCAAAACTTAAATAACTTTTTTCTTCAAAAATTTTGATTTTTTAAACAATCAACTCGCGGTTTTTTCTCGAAAACCTGAAAAATATTTCCTAAGGTCGCCATATTGTTAATTTAAAAACAAAGCTGCGATCAGGCACAATATTATGTATTCATAAAACCAATTTCTCTTGTCCGATTCATTTTATATGAATCCACAAGGACTTGTGATGATCACTGCAAGGGACTATTGGAGAAAGGGGCTCCACACAAACACCGATAACTTTTGCAATCATTAATTTTTTTTTTTTAATTTTACTAAAGTTAAGTCAAAACATGATGCATTAATGCTATGTTTTTACTTTTGTAAAGCAAAAGAAAAATATTGAGAGTCATCATTTTTTCGGGCCTCTGACTACCCCTAACCCTTCACAAAATATCGTGAAAATCAGTTTTAAACCTTCGCTAATCCAGTAAAAATAAATAAGTTTGTTTTGCAATGAGATACTTTTTATATATAAAAAAGCTTCACAAACATTTTTTAGGACTTTGACAGTAACTATTTGTGATATGTTAACTTTACATTTTACTTTTTTCAGACAATTGGCACTACAGGTTTTGCCAAACTTAGTCATGGAGCGTTACTCAGTTGACCTCAGTTAAAAATCAGCCAAGCGTTTTATGAAAATGGTCATTGTTCAAGAAGTGCCATTCGTGCCTTATGTCAGTGCGTCATCATCAGCGATGAGACATATTTTCACCTAAATGGATACAATATTAAGTAACACTACCTGAGCTGGCGAAGTCTTGGCACAGTACTTCTTCGAAAATGATGCCGCTTGCGCTATTACGGTGAAAGTTATTGTGGTAAGATATTAAACTTTTTATGCCCTAAATTAAATAAGATGAACATGAAAAATTTGTGGTTTCAAAAGCATGGTGACAATTGCCACACATCGTATGAATCAATGGGATCATTTCAGCAGTTTCCAGGACGCATTATATCAAGAAACAACAAGATGAAACGGCCACCGAGATCTTCTTTGTCATCGCTCATCACTATACCAGTAACATCTAGACAACTAACAACTTCTCCAAACAGAAAATAATGGTGCAGTATTACGTCAGTAACACACTTTTTAACACACCCACAAACAAAAATTCACACTTGGTTAAAGTCTCGTTTGGCTTCGAATGCTACTGTTTCTGCGTATTTTTTGTATCCTTTCACTTTATACATCTTCATAAATATTTTGTGGGCTTACACTAAGTGAAATAGCTACATGGGACACTGGATACAATTTTTTTTTAATAAAATAATCAGAGGTTAAATATTTTTTACTTATTGGCAGAAGGGATGAAAACAAACTTAATATAAAACATGTTAACATTTTATTTTATTGTAAAAATGTAATAATTTATAAGCGCGTAAAAGGAAATACTTAGATATAGATGGGATGGAACACATTTAAAATTATATCTTAATAAAACAATATAAAACAATTTTTGTATGCTTATATTGTATATCTTCCGTTATTTATTGTAACTACTCGTCGTGGCATAAAATTTACGAGTAACTGGAGGACGCTGAGGAGGGTTTTAGCCCATTCCTATTAAATAGCTTTTTTAAGGTCTAATAGGCTAATAAACTGGCGTCCGCCTTTATAAACTTTCTTCTTAAGAATAATCCAGGGGTTCTGTATTGGGTTTAGGTCTGGACTAAGTGCGGGCCACTTCAGCACAGGAATATTTTTGGACGCGAAAAAGTCATTTGTACGCTCAACACTGTGGATTGGCGAATTGTTCCGTTGATTCGTCCAAATCTCACCATGTAATTCTTCGGCTAAATTCAATAAAATATTATCCAAGACCGCTACGTAATTTACAGCGTTTTTCTTATGCGAAATAAAAGAAACTGGGGTCTGACCACGGTAGATATAAGCACCCCAGATAATAAGAGAGCCACCGTGAAAGTTTCAGGAATAACGCGTTTAGCGTAGCTCGCGAATATCTGACCAACATTTCTGACAACAATCACGTCCATTAAGATTACATTTTTTTCATCGCTAAAAATTATGGATCACCATTCTTCATCCCAGAACTCATGATTGCCGGCGAATTCGAGTCTAGCTGCCTTATGGCGTGGTGCAAGTGTCGGTTTAGCCGGTCTATTTTAATATATTAAATTCGAATCCTCACTGAAAAATCTTCTCTTCGTAACATTGAGAGAAAGTTCACATCTAATTTGGTTAGGGGTGATGTTTTTATTGACACCCAGCCATCTTATCTTTTTCTTACACCCGTTGTCAATCTTAAGCTTTGGATCAGTTCCTTTAATATTTCCATATCCTTTAAGAATTTTCAAAAAGTTGTAGATGGTACATTCATTTCGATTTACTTTTAGCGCTACAATATTTTGCAAACTGAGACTCCCGATTCACTATAAGCAAGAATACTATCGCGCTCCTCGGTAGATAGCTGCGTTCCTCTTGGCATAGTATCCTAAAAAGTTATTTGCCTCGCATGAAAATTACTTATTTGCTAATGTAAACTACTCAACTTACCTTAAGGAATCTTTTAAATCGTGAAATGGGTATACAAATATCACGAAATTGCCACAGCAAAAAATAAAATCTTAACGAAAATACTTTTTCTTCATAAATATTTCGTTTAAGACAAAGCAAAATACAAATTAATTTACAGTCTGTGTCAGAAACATATACATATGAAGTGTTACCTATTCAAAACACCATAACTTTTTTGTGTGAAATTAGTTTTTATTGATTTCAAAGACAAAATTGTTCAAAAATTATTACAATTTTAACATATATTCACTTTAGCTCCATATGACCATCTTTTGCCTTGACTATAGCCTTCAAACGATCAAAAAATGAGTTGCATGCTGCACGAATGTGATCTTGAGGTATTTTGGCCCATTCTCGTGTAATCGCTTTTTTCAGCGCATCCATACTGGCAAATTTTTTAGACCTCTCCTTGCCCTCGAAAATGGACCAGATGGAATAGTCCATCGAATTTGCGTCTGGCGAATTCGAAAGCCATTTTATGGACGAAATGAAGTGTGGAACATGATTTTCTAACCATTCTTGGTTCACACGAACTTTATGAGACGGTGCCGAGTCCTGTTGGAACGTCCATGGTCTACGACCGAAATGTTTGCGTTTCCACGGCTCTAAAGCGGTTTCGAAAACATTTTTCCAATAATAAGTCGCATTCACTTTGACACCAGGCTCAATAAAAACGATTGGAGAGCGTCCATCAGCGGTCACTGCGGCCCAAACCATTACTTGCGATGGGAAATTACTTCAAGGTCAAGTAAACACGATCGTTTTGAGTGTTTATAAACTGCTCAATTGGGAATTTTTTTCATCAGAAAACACAATGTTAGGAAATTCCCCACGTTCGTGCAAGCGCAACAATTCCTTTGCTCTTTCGCACTGAACTTTGTTTTGCTGGTGTGAAAGATCGTGTGCTTTTTGGAACTTGTAAGCCTTGACCTTTAGCTCATTTTTCAATATGCGCCGAATGCTGTCTTGCGATATTTTCAGTTCATTGGCCATTTTTCTTCCACTTCGACGTGGATTTCGATCAAGTCGAGCTTTCACTTTCCGAACCGTTTCTGGCGTTGTTGCGTTATTTTTGGTCCACCTCCATAGCGTTTTGCAATGCTACCAGTATCATTGTAACGTTTTTTAGTGCGATACACAAACATTTTATTCACTTTGAGGTGACTGAGCTCACGAACAATGACTGGTTGTGATTTTCCAGCCAAATATAACGCAATCACACTATTACGTTTGAATTCCATCACAGAAAAAAAAAATTCAACGAAACTGAGACGCAAATGCTTTTGATGGCTTATAAACAATATATTGAACAGTCATTAGAACAATTTTGATCTTGATGTTATGAGCTGTTTTACCGATACAAGCAGTGTAAGGTTGGTAACACTTCATATCGTTCACCCTGTATATTTAAAGTTTTTTGCATGAAAATATGTACAAAACTACGAGTCGCAATTACTCAATAAGCTGTGTAGTCTTCATCTTTGTCGAGAATAGCTTGGCTCATCTTCATGCTTTGAACCAGCTTTTCTACGCAGCTCGCCGACAAACAGGACTAGATTTTGCGAACTTGACGCACGAATGGCTTTAAATCATGGACTGGCCTTCTGGCAAGATGCATTTTCACAGTTCGACACATATTTTCCACGGGGTTGGCGTCTGGGGACTGGGAAAGCCAGTCCAATACTGTGACACCATTTGCTTGTTTTGTTGTTTCTCAGTGTGTTTTCCTGAGAGAAGTGGTTTTCATGATGTGGGATGGTAGGATATGTTCACCTACTTTTGTCGACGTTGGATGGTGTTGATATTCACATATATTCCCTTTTTAGCAAGAACTGATCGTGCTTGGTGTAGTCACAAAGAAGGGCCACGCTTAAGAGGTTGGACTATCACTTTATTCTGCTTTTTTGTCGTCACTCGCTTCAAGCCGCGCTCGGAAAAGTGATCAACTTTTTTGTACACTTTATACCGGTGATTCCACATCACAACAAACTTTTTTGATTTTTCAATTACTTTTGCAGCCGCGGCGTAAGATGATTTCGGCCCTTTCCAGTGCGTGCATAAAAATACCGTCTCAAAACGCTTCGCGTACTTTTCACTCATTTTTGCTTGGTTGCGTTACGGGAATGTTTCGAACGACACTAACCTGAGGTAGCACTGGTGTCGTAGCCCTTGAGTGGACTATTATGCAGCAACAAACAGAACGAAATATATCTTGAAGGTACAAGAAAAAAACCGATTCTCTTCTTCTGCATAAGAAGGAACTCAAGAAAATATTTGCAACTATTTTAGAAGAAAAATTTTGAAGTTGGTTTGCCCTATATATCTATTTCGCTCAGTGTAGTTCTTAGGCACAAAATATTATGTTGAAAATTCAAATTTGTAATGGTGTGCCATCGACTTTGACCTTCAATTGCAGTTTGACCTACTTCGTGCAGGCTGTGAATAGGTCCGCCGTAGATTTAGTGTGGGACAGATGGAGGTCTTGCAGTGAAAAAGCGAGATAGTCGTTCACTTTTGGACACAAACATCGATATCATTGCCGGTAGAAATACACTTGGAGTTTTTCCTTTGTACATAGCCCAGTTTATAGGGAATCCTTGACTTCCCACAAGATTGCGAAAATAATGTTACGAACTTGCAACACGAAAACAACCAAGTTTATTTTATCACTCCCAGGGAAGGAATCTAAAAGATGGGTTGGAGTACGGACGGGACATTGTCTCATTCCATATCACGCAGATAAAATGGTGTTGTTCTTATGGTAACTTTTATAACTTTTTATAACCTGTATAACCTTTGCCCCTGCCATGTTCTAAACAGAAATCATTATAACTGCCTGGGATCGTTATACTTTTCATCTTTGAAGGATATTGCTGACAAAAGTTTAAACTCTTTGTTAAAACTTGCCAAGACATGTATCACGAACTATGTTTACCACGACTCCAACAACACTGGTATCACCATGGACCCTTGAAGCCCATGTGAGATCTATTCAGACCAGCCAGATTTTCCTAACCTAACCTTGCCATTGCCTGCCGAAGGGTGACGGCTATTAGAAAAAAAAGTTTTCCGTCACTTGGTGTATCATGTCCGGAGATTCGTTCCTATGCACTTCCGAATGGTAACCACACATCAACCTATTCGACTACGGCGCCAGCATTTGATATTAAAAAAATTCTTTCTAATGTTTGAGGGAGCTTCGGAATATGATTTGCTTGCTTTATCCTTATGTCTCGAGAGTATCTACCGCACGGGTAACGTGAGACGCAAGAGTAGATTGCTATTCCTATTCCACGTACCGGAATGACTCTGGTTTTACCCGCCCAAGGGCTGTGGCAGAATAAACTAGGCCTGCTTAGTGCGCTAAACTTCACCCCTCCAAAAGTTATTTTGACGGAATGATCGGAAGTGTTTGGTATATATATGACCAATTGTCACTTATGCAGTTATAACCATTCCAATTTTGGCAGATAAAGCGTTTCGATTGTATGAATATACAGTACATATTTACTTTTTTTATGAAGTACTCGATACTTTTTGAATACCAAAATTCTTTCAAGAACAATACAAATTTATTTACTTGGTTTTACCACGAACAAGAATTTATTTAGTATGGATGGCTATTTTAGTGCAACAAAATATTTGCATCTGAGTGCTGGTGTTAGCTAAAGTGTTTTTTTTCTGCTGTTATTTATACTAAAGCTTTAAAACATTTATCTTCGCGTGCTATTTTTTCATTTGCCCATAGCTTGGAAAAATGTAAACAGGCTATATGATGACCTTAGAATCTTGAAAATGAAGAATTGGTAATTATTTTGGAACTATTTAATAAAAATGCTTATCAAGTCTACCGTGGTGAATGTTGGCATTGAAACTGTGGCGAATTTGTATGCTCTCAAAACAACTGGTACGCGGCAACGCATAATAAAGAAAAGTATCATTTTCCGATAAGCCAGATTACCATCATACCAATTTCCATAGAATGCGGCACCTACGAGCTTGTTGCTCTAAGGAAAAATTAAAAGGCATTATTTTAGATATTTAGATCATAAGTTAAAAAAATGAAGCACTGAAAGGATCTTTCAACTGTCAGTGACCTAGTGCGATTGACAAGCTGCACCCAAGGTAGTACACAGAGAAAAGGGGTGGTGAAAAGAGTTGAGAAGCTCTGCTTAATAACACACCGTTATTCGCCTGAGCGAATTTGGCAGAATCATCGTCTGACGTCACTTGGGATGTGTTCACTAAAAACTGATACTGTTTTGGCCTCATGCGAAAAAAATCAACACAATGTCACTTCGGTGCCATCTGAAAAACGACTGATTGGACGAGTGTGTGAATACTATAAAGTACGCGTGAAATGGTCGGGCAGAATTCGGCTGCCGAATCACCTATGACGTAGCAGCGTAAGTTCCCGTCATAATTTTCTTTTTCACCATAGCTAATGATCAAACCTTTTAAATCTATCATCCGTGAAGAAAATGGATGCCGATTGGTAGACTATAAAGGTTTTTGCTGTCAGCCAGAAGCTTTTGAGGAAAAAGTGGTGCAGGTACATCTATGCACTGTCGTAAATTTGTTTAATTTTTGATCTTCAAATGGCAAAATTCACTTACCACGTCGGTTAGCTCGCTGCCCGTATAACAGATAAAAAACGTGAATAAAATAAATGCCAGCAAACCAACGCAGTATTTGAAAGCATGCACCAAACTGATCATCACCATGGAGAAACCCATCAGGCAAATTGCTACAGCTGAAGTGAAAAAGTTTACCAGAAATGAGATACTGAAGATATCATTGATCTCCCTGGCATAGCTGTGTGGGTGAAACACAAAAAAAATTATTAATTTCTACTAAATATATTTGTAGTTTACCTGCAGCCTCACCTGAGTAGCTTATCGTGATAATTAATCAAATACTTTAGTTCCTCATTAGCATTAGCAGCACCTGCATCGATCGTCTCCAGTGCCATGGCTAAGTAATCGAAATGCAGTTGTAGCTGCGTAGTGAAAAAGCAGAGAATGAATTCGGCGGCCATGATGAAGGCGACACCGGTTAATGATGACTGCATTTGACAGATATAGGCCGCTAGGAAGGCAATGAACGAGTGAGTGTTATGATTGTTTTGCCATGGATACCAGGTATTAGACTGATAGTGATACTTCAATTCTACGTCCGGTGTCAACCACTCGTACAGGTATTCCACAATGGGTAGAGAATTGTAGTAGGCCCATGCAAACATGTAAGAAATGGTGGTGTACTTCATGAGCAGATTTGATTTCGCGGCGAAGTGCTCAATTCGATGTGGAATTTTGACTGAAAAGAAACATTAAATCGAAATAATACGAAAAAACAAAGAGCAGACAGCTCTTTCATACAAACCCCCTCTTAAGCGTTTTGCACATTTGGCGCGCCTTTGGGCGTATGTCGTCGGGAACAGCAGTTGGAAATCATCCAATAGGACGACAATGCGTCCTCCATGCCAATACAGCACGCACATATTGCAAGCTCCCACCATTGTCAGCCCCATGATGGAACCAGTTTCTGTGATTTGCCGAATGAAGGACTCGGTGCTGCTTTCGTTGGGCATGAAAAGATAAATCAACATACCAAAATTCTGGTACACCAAATTTAGCGCGCCAAATATGAAGAGTGCGCGTCTAAGCCACATTATGTGATAACTGTACGAGCGGGCGCCACTCCAAGCAAACGGGTTGGACCAGGCTAGATTTAAAGCCAAGTTTGGATACTTTAAGAAGTCCTGCAGAGTGTAGATGCGTAACATTTTGATTAGCTTGCACGATTAGATTTAGTTTTTATTTTGCTAGCTTGCTGGACTGAGCGCAATGTTCGAAGTACACAGATTTTAGAAACCATGTTGTGTTTCTTAAAAGAATTTTCCTTTTATATGCACAGTTATTTTAAGTGACCTTGGGACAATAATTTTCTTCGTTTATGTAATTGGGTAATTTTTTTTAACCCCTTAGCAGGTACGAGATTGCATGTATTAGGATGGGGAGACAGGATAGGCGAGTCTAGCGCGATTGCAATGATTGAAAAACGATATAGTTTTGAATAAAATATGAAGTATAAAACGAACGATGTGCACTGCTTAGCCGAGTTCCACTAATGTTCTTATACTTGCCGCAGCCACTATTAATTCGTGTTGCTACGATTTATTTTAGTATACACCCAGTAATAAAGTTTTGAGCACACCGCTATTTTTCAAAATAAAAATATAGATCATAATACAATAATAATTTTATTATATATATATGAAATATATTATATTATACACACGAGTTTATAATAATAACACAAAGTTCCCAAACTTTGAAAATTGTGTTTCAAAAGTGTTTGAAAATGTAATCAAAACTTTCAACTTTTTAATTGGAATTTGCTCATATAAATATTAGTATTAGTGAAGTAGTAAAATAAGGAATATAGCAACATCTGCAACTTAGACAATTTCAACCTAAATAAAACTATCTGGCTTAAACCAGTGTCAACACCTCAAACGAGATTACCTTTTTATGTACAATAGTATTTTAAGTATTGACCTTATTAAAGTTAATTCTTTTTTTAAAAAGCTGGGCAACATACTGCACCTTTTTTTTATTAGTGAGTCACCACGTGCCTTTATCGTTGTCGCTACAGTTTCTTGATTTCAGATCTGCCAGTGAAAATAGTAGCAAGTCTTTCGGTTTTCATAGCGCAGACTTTAACTCTTTAAACTCTGATATCTTGGATATAGATTGGACCCCAACCTTTTGTGTTAAAAGTGGATCTGAGTACTTTGAAGCCTTCCTTTTTAATTTATCTGAAACATTTCACAAACACCTTTCCCTTCTTCCTGCTCGGATACATAAAATACCGTGGCATACAAAAAACCTTAAAAAAAAAATCAAAACGAACAAAAATTATTCTTTAATCTATACCAAAACACAAATAGCACTACATTTAAAGGTAAGTATGAATATTAAATGAATCAAAGTTTTCGCAAATTTATTCACGTCGAATTTGTTGAAGTGTCTGACACCCCTTTCAATATTAATGTTCCACGATCAGTTGAAATTAGTTCGATGTCATTAATGGCGTTTCTGCTCTTCAATCGTCATTGAAAATTGACTTGAGTGGTACTTCTACATTTTTTATTAAAAAATCCATGCCATTAAATCTGGAAATAGTAACGATGTTAGAAATTAGAGATTACAGTTACCAATCTCGTGGTATTTTCCCAATAGTCTATCTCTGTACTTAAGAGTAGTTGTCAAGTCGACACTATATATACAGACTTTTCAAAGGCCTTTGACACAATCTCACACAATATCTCTGATGATCTAAAACAGTTTCGTAAAGCAACTTGCCAATCGGATGATTCTTTAGTACAGCATGGCTTAAGGGGTTACATACAGAATTTACAAAAAATCAATTTTTTTACAATATTTCAAAAGCATAGTGTCTTGAAAATATACTGTGAAATTTTCATGCTGAAATTCTAAATATTATAGCTTCTACAGCCCATTAACAAGGTAGAGAGCGGTTCGCGCGGTCCTCAAACCTTAAACTCGTATTTCTCGAAACTACTTTCTCCGGACGGTCTGCATGATAACTCATACAGTTTTTAATACTTTTTGATTTTTTATATACTACTTTTTGTAAAGAAACATTTTTTTTTTTTTATTATTTTATTACTATTGCAATCTAGTTAACAAAACTAATAAGCAATTCATTTTACATATATTTAATTAAATTAAAACATCTCAAGTAAAGATAAAATTTTATGAAAAGAGATCATGCGGTTTCGTCCTTTTTAATCTTCTCGTGAGGTCATCAGTTACAAGTAGTTTGGCTGCTTCATTATTGATGTGCTGCTGAAGTCTCTCTTTAAGATTATTTGCGAATTTTTTTATGATATCCGTAATGGTAAGATATTAAGATCTTTATGTAGATTGCAATTACGAATGTACCACGGCGCTCTAACGATGTCGCGTAATACTTTATTTTGGAATCGTTGAATGATGTTTTTGGTGCTTTCGCTGGTGCAGCCCCAGAGCTGTATGCCATATGACCACACTGGTTTCAGTATTTGGTTGTATAAAAGTATTTTGTTATAAATAGAGAGTTTAGAATGTCGGCCTAACAGCCAATACATTTTCTTGTATTTAAGAATTAACTCCTCGTGTTTTTTCTTGACACGTGCTTTCCATCTCAGCCTAGCATCTAAGGTCATTCCTAGATATTTTGCCGTATTTGCATGCGGTATTGCCGTATTATTGTTAAATATTGGGTAATAATTTATATTTCTATTAGTGAAGTCAACATGCACAGACTTGGTTTCGTTTAACTTGACACGCCATTTTTTGGTCCGATTTTGAATTGCATTTACTGATGCTTGTAACTTCTGAATTGCTTCTAAGTGTTTTTCATCAGTTGCTAATACTGCAGTATCATCGGCAAATGTTGCAGTTGTTGTATTGCTGCATGTGGGTTTATCGTTAGTATACAAGAGATACAAAACTGGCCCGAGTACACTGCCTTGCGGGACACCTGCATTAAAATCTTTCAGTTCTGAATAGACATCTGCTTGCTTTATTCTAAAGTATCTGCTCGTTAAGTAGGATTTTAAAATGTTTGAGTACTGGATTGGTAGAACTGCTTGAAGTTTATGGATTAGTCCCTCATGCCATACTTTATCAAAAGCTTGCGATACATCCAGGAATAATGCAGAACAGATTTGTTTTTCTTTCAGTGATTTTTCAATTACATGAGTAATGCAGAATACATTTTTTAGTAAAATTTAAACAATGCATAGAATTTCTTTATATTTATTTCTATTGTTATCCTTCTAAAAACAGTTTTTCTTTTAGCGCATTTTTGGCGTTGTGGGACGTAAGTAACCTCTTAAACAACCTTCTCGCTTAGAGTGTTCAAAATAAGCTTTCACTTAATGTAAAGAAATGTTTTCATATCACGTTTGCAAAAACTCTGGATGTCATTCCTTCCCCTTATACTTTATCAAATGTTGTTCTGCCTAAATTTAAACAGTTTTCTGATTTAGGCGTGACATTCAACTCCGGTTTTATTATGTTAAAACCGGTGTAAATTATGTTAATCAGTAAAATTTTACATAACTGCCTAGTTCGTTCTAAGCTCGATTATGCGTCTGTGGTTTGGAATTCAAATTATTCCTCTCATTCAAATACATTTGAGAGGGTACAACGAAATTTTATTGGATTCTCTCTGCAGCCTCTTCATTTCTATGATCCGCCTACACCCTGCAGTGCTATAGTGCATGATAATGCTAATAAATCTGCAGCTCTTTGCCAATAGACGTACCCTTCAGGCATTGGTGTATATTACTGCAGACTACTCGACCTAGATTTCGCTATGTCACGATTCATTTTCCATTCGAGAACTACTTCCCCTGCTCATAATAGCTCTCTTTTGGTCTAGCATGTAAGAATTGTGTTTATTTAAATATATCTCTCTAGTCTGTACGGTTCTTGCAATAATAGACATAAATAAAAAAATAAATGAATTTTGATGGCTATGCAGTTTTATAGCTCATTGCATTTTAGTAAAATGTGTTTGCCAATTTTTTCGGTTAGATGAAACGGTTTTCCTGCCATACAAGGTCCATGCACGAATTCTTTTATATGGAAGAAACAACGTTTTTGGAAATACAAAATTTTATTTGTTTCCTCGAAATGAAAAAAAAAATCAATTTGGTTTCTCGCATACCGACAAATATATTTGAGTCCTTCATCATCTAACCAAAATTTGTTGAGTGATACATTTACAACTGCTGATCCATTGAGTCCTGTGTTACGCACTTAACAAATATTTGGAATTTCCGAGCAGTTTTCATACTACATATATAAATAAACTACTTTTAAAACAAAGAAAAAAAGAAATAAGACAAAGCTTTGGAGAGTTTTAACTTTATTGGTTAGTCTGCACAAAATCTAAACTTCATATACTGAAGAAGCCTTTGTTATATAAAACAACGATTAAACCAAACTGGTTATAAAGACTGCAGGTCTGGGGAAAAATCCAACGACAACAAACGAAGATTCTTCGAATTTTGACAGATACACAAGAAATGATGTCCTACCTAGGACTTTAAATATAGCAACAGTAGACGAAACAATCAAAACGATAACAACAAGGCACTTTGCCACAATACATAAACACAATTAGGCAGAAATCAGCAGACTTCGAGAAAGTGAGAGAAAAACTAAACTACGTCTAATAAGTACTTGACCGAGGTCACTTGCCATACAAGAACAAATATGTAAAAATAGTTAAACTGTTATTTTATTGTTTTTAAATTGTAATTATGTAAACTGATTATTGTATTGTAGATTATTTAAACTTTGTATTATTTTAATTATTATTATTGCATTTAAATTTTTTTCATTTATTTTTATCGCTTTTGGCACTGACCATTATATGGATATAAAAGTCAACATAAGGATGTATAAAATAAATGGGGAGAGAAAAAGAAAGATGTGTCTGTTTTTAAAGTTTTCTGTGCATTTTGGCACAGCTTACGGCAAAATATGTGCTATGTTCGGTTACGTTGCAATCGCTGTTCGCTATGGGACACACTCAGGATCATAGCCCATAAAGTACTTTATTCTGCGAAAGGTGTCGTAGGAATTACTAATGTTTACCTCTTTAGGAATATTGACAGAAGTTATATTTTTATTTCTATTATTTACCTATTTTTCTTCAACCATTAGAGGGTTAAGGATATTCACATACTTATGAACGCTTTGTTAAGTTATTCTCTTTGCTGATGCTTTTTTTCCGTTTAACGAACAAATTAGCTAATATGCAATTTCTCGTAGCAGAGTAATTGCGGAAAATTATAGCGACAAAATGACGAAATTGATATTTTAAGTAAGCAAGTTAAGTAGTTGGTATTTAGGTATTCAACTTGTTATTGGATTTTGAAGCCCACTAATTTCTGCTTTTAGTCTAAAAATGCCATTCAATTTAATAGATCTATAAATAGGAAAGAAAAAAACGATTGTGGCTTACATTGAATAAAACACATTTGAATTTACTCTAATTCTACATATTCTACAGCGTCGAAGTATAGACTTAAGTTTATAGTTTCTTCTGTGTTTAGAAGCACTAATTACGATTTTATGGAGACTAGAGTTCGGCAAATATAGTAGTGTGGGTATCAGTTGGATCGTTGTGTCGTATATCCTATCCCTCAATGAAGGTAAACCAGTTTCGCCTAAAATGCATTTCACGGGTGATGTTGGGAATGCGTTTATGCTACGTCGAAGCGCAGCATGATGTATAGGTTCCAGTTGTTTGATATTTGTGTTTGCACACCAGCCAAAAATGGGGAGCCCATAGTCGATCTTGGAGAGTATAATAGCTTTTGTCTCTTGCAGAGGCTCTTTCTAAGGCTAGTACATTGCTATTTAAAACTAAGCTTATTGTCGAACCATATATCTAAAATCTTTAAGTTACTGACAGATTCAATTATGGTATTATCAAAAACTAGTTGAGGATATATACTTTTTTTCTTTTTGCAAATATGTAATATTTTGCATTTTGGTATGGAGATAGATACCCCAGTTTCTACTCCCATTTTTTAAACTCTGTAAGTACTTTATGGAAGGTTTCGTTAACCGCTTGTAAATCTTTCAAACTAGTATCAACAATGGCATCATCCGCATACAGTGTGAATTTGATGCTTTTAATATTTAATTAAATATCCGTGAGTTTGTCGAAATCAATAATAAATAAAACTACTGATAGAGGAGAGCCTTGGGGTATACCATTTTGAAGAGGGAATGTATTCGAAAAAACGTTATTTACCCGGACTCAAAACTGTCGATGAGTCATAAAAGCTTTTACTATTTTAAAAGCTTTCGGACCAATCTTCCATGATGCAAGTTGGCTTAAAGCCGTATGCACATCTACACGATCAAAAGCTTTCTCGAAATCAATAATCAGAATTGTGGCATGGTTGAATAAGCGAGTCCATTGTACTATGCTTATTCTTAAAGGCGGTTTGGTTATGTTTGATAAGATTATTTTTTGTTACAAACCAGATCAGCCGTTTAGCAATAATTTTTGAAACGCTTTGCTAAGACAAGAAAGCAAACAAATGGGTCTGTAGGACGGAGGTAAGCATTTAGGTTTACTTGGTTTGATGATAGGGATACTAGTGGCTACACGCCAAAGACGTGGATATGAAGCGTTGGAGAAGATAGCGTTATAAGGAGAAAATAACCTTTTTTTTGCTGCTACCGGCAAATTAGAGAGCATTGGATACGATATACGATCCATGCCAGGAGTCTTGCCTTTGGCATGTTTAAGTGCTGCTTCCAATTCACAAAACTCTATTTTGTTTTCCACATATTTTGCTGACTGCGACAAATTTTCCGGGTTGTAAGGCATGGAATACCAATACTCTTTTTCTGTGATGTATTTGCGAGAAAAATTATTATCCTCAGAAAGTTCAAACCAAAAATTGGCGAAGGTGGTTGCTATATCTTCGCAGTTTGTGAGCAGCGTATTGTTTGATAGGATAAATGTAATGGGGACACGAGGGATAAGTGTGAGTCGCCTGACGTCTGACCAAATCATTTTAGGCGCAGACAATGATGAGATTTTTGAGGTAAAAATCTGGAAACTTTTCCTCTTAGCGATTTTAGCCGCTCTTTTGAAAATAGCACTTGAAATTTTATAGGACATTAGATTAGTATTTGACATGTTTCTTTTGAAAATTTTCCACTGTTCAATTTTTTGGGATCGAAGTCGTTTTAGGTTCTGGTTCCACCAGATAGGTGCATTATTATACACCTTTTGTTTGCTTTGGGGAATGGACTTACCATATTTGCTGCAGAGCGTGTTAGCTTTGTAATAATGTAAGTTTCCTGGTTAATATTTTGTACAGGTAAGTTATTCAAGTTATTTGTTATTTCTGATTGAAATTTATCCCACTTGGCGAAGTCGTTTTTGAACTTCGGGAGGTGGTTATATTTTACTGTGTGAATATTGGTTTGAACAGTTATCGAACTAGGAAATTGGTCGCTTCCGTAGAGGTCAGAGTATACTTTCCATTCAATTCTAAGTGAAATTTGTGGAGAGGATAGAGTAATATCTACGTTTGTAAAGGAAGTGTGTGTTGAAAAGTGGGTTGGCGAACCATTATTGAGTATGGTCAAATTATGATTTACTACGAAATTTTCAATTAATATACCCCTTTTGTTTGTTTTGCGGGCGCCCCAATGTGAGCTCCACGCATTGAAATCTCCTGCCCACAAGAGAGTTGCAGGTAGTTGGAGAAATAAATCTCTAAGCTCAGTTTCGTTGAAAACTTGCGAAGGATATATGTATTTGCTATACATAGTGTATGATTTAATTTTAATTCCAAAGCTATTGTAGATAAGGTAGATGTTACATTTATAATCTCGTGCGGAATGGACTTTTTTAAGAGTATACCGACACCTTGTTTGTTGGTTATGACTCTCTTCAAATTAGAAAAATAACCAATATGTATATTGCTTCGGATAGGAAAAATTACAGTTGGGTGAGGTAGGAATGTGTGTCTCTTGAATACAGATTACATCTGGGGGTCTCTCTGATAAGCAATTGAAGCTCATGATAATTATTGACATACCCGTTTATGTTCCACTGAACTATTTTTAACGTCATTATATAATAAAAGAGAAGCAGATGTAGATATGTATTCAAATTTCATTATGTACAGTGAGCCAAAAAGTTTAAGTACACCTGAAATTTTAGAAAATTATCAATAAAAACTCCATCATACAATCTAAAAATAAAATTTATTCTTCGAAATATATATATTTAAAGGTTAAAGAACACAAAATAAGCCTTTTCATGGGTTACGAACTTAAAACATAGAAATAGCTATACAAACATGAAAAAAAGTCCTGAGCGCACGTCAAATAAGTTTTCGTACATTTAACCGAAAATATTAAAAACATTTGAAAATTTTTATAGGTTAAGTGTTATTAGTATTTCGTTGGCCCTCCCCCGGCATCGATAACTGCTTGTAAGCGCTGCCGCATGCTCTTCACTAAGTTTCCGGTATCATTTTGGGTTATTTTCATCCACTCAGTCGATAAAGCCTTCTTTAGGGATTCCTTCGAAGTAACATAATTGTGTGTTTACGTATTCGTTTTTCGAGCAGATCTCAGATGTGCTCGATAGGATTTAGATCTGGGGACTGCGGCGGTGTATGTAGTTGCTTGCAGTTATATAGAAGCCACTCTCTGACCAAATATGACGTGTGTTTCGGGTCATTGTCTTGTTGAAACAAGAACCCATTTTTTTCAAAACCCAATTGTGTCGCACTCGTCTCAAGATTTTCTCTCAGGATTTTTAGGTAGAGGTGCTTATCCATTACATTGTCAACAAACACAAGCTTTCCAACACCAGCTTCTGCCATACAGCCCCAAACCATAATGTTACCGCCACCGTGTTTCACTGTGGGTACCAAATTTTTCACTTTCATCTGCTCATTTGGTTTTCTCCAAACTTTTACGGCTCCATCTGGACCAAACAAATTATATTTAGACTCATCACTAAAAATTACGTTGCTCCAAAATGATTCGGGCTTGTTCAAATAGTCTTTAGCGAAGGTAATCCTTTTTTTATATTTACTTTAGATATAAAAGGCTATTTACGGGGTGTTCGACCATTGTACCCAGCCTTATGGAGTACATTTCGAACAGTTTGTGGGTGGACGCTTATTCCAACGCTTTGCTGCACCTCTTCCTGTATTTCCACAGCAGATTTTCTGGGATTAGACCTTATTGAATCTAAGATTCGGCGCTCGTCTCTCTGTGAGAGTTTTTTTGGCCGGCCGGATCGCGGCTTTGGCCGAATATCTCCAGAGTTTATATAAGAATTAATTACTCCTTGCACGCTGGAATGGGATTTACCGATAATTTTGCCGATTTCACGCAAAGATTTTTTTTCTAAATATAATTTTATAATCACTTAACGCAAATCGACTGA
This sequence comes from Anastrepha ludens, assembly GCF_028408465.1. Classification (NCBI taxonomy): domain Eukaryota; kingdom Metazoa; phylum Arthropoda; class Insecta; order Diptera; family Tephritidae; genus Anastrepha; species Anastrepha ludens. The sequence goes on along the minus strand of NC_071500.1, from coordinate 121,502,460 downwards.
TATTTCACACCCGCGACCCATCATATACGTTAACTGCCACCATAAACACAAAACTATTAATAGTTATATTTACCATTTGCATCAAAATACTATCAACTATGATCATTTGAGCGATAATAAGAAATAACGGAGAAAAACCGTAAGTTTTGGAAAAAGAAACAACGAAAAAATAACAACGTAGGTAAATTTTTTTGGCTGTTTTAGCTCTCTCTCTCTCCTTTACGACAATTATTCTTCAACTCACAACAGTGAGAGAGGTGAAACTAAGTTAACAATATTCTCTTTTTACCCTACATGCCAAAAGTTTATGTTTATATTTAAAAATAAAAATTATTTTAGTAAATTTTGAAACAAAACTTAAGTGTACTTAAACTTTTTTGACTCACTGTATGTATGTATATGAGGTTTTGGATATTTGTTACATTTCGTCTTCTGTCGTAATTCTATTTTGAGTAGCGGAGAGTGCTTGCGAAAGATTAGGGAGAGGATCATAGAGAGTTTGGAACTGTGAAGGATGAGAGTAAGCTATGGTTTTAGAAGAAAGTTGATTTGTGGTAAATTTGGCGTCAATTTCGTTAAGCTTAGTAAAATTATATGCGATATTAGAGCTTGGGGAGTAAGAAGGCAACTTGCATTCATTAGTATTTATTGCTGAGGGAACATTTATGAGTAATGAGGGATTTGTTGTTGGGGAGTTTGGAAAGTTAGTACGATCAATAAGAGAGGATATGTTAAAAGAGTTATTGGAATTTTCAGTTGTTTTTGCTTGATATTGTATTTTTATTGCTTTCATTTGAATTGAAAGCTATGGCAGCGTGTGAGCTATTAGGAGAATTTATAATGGTTTGCTGTTGTTTATGAAGTTTGATGGCTTCGCGCATTGAAAATTTATTTATAGTTTTAATTTTTACGATTTCTTTAGCCTGTAAGAATTTAGTACATTCTTTGGAGGAGGAGCGATGTTCTTGGGAACAATTAGCACAAAAAATGCGACTACAATCAGATGGTGAATGGGGGGAAAAGGGCGCAACTATCGCAAAGGGGAGTACGAGCACCAAGCAATGTCAATTTTACCGGGCAAATTATATAGATTGAAAGTTAGCAATAGAACTCCGGAGTGGCGAAAATTTCCGTAAATTTTTTTTTGGAATTTATAGGCTGCTACAACTTCTTCAGAGCTAAGTTCACTAACAATTTCGTATTCCGGGACGTTATTTAGAAATGGAGCGAATATTGAGCCTTTCACGTGGTTGAGTGATTCGTGTAGGGTTGCTGATATGGCACATATATTCCCTAGTTGCTTTATATTTCTGAATTTGTCGTCGATTATACTATTTTTTACTAGAAGTAGTAATTTTCCATCTCGTAGAGAGGATATGGAGTGAACTTGGCTGCTAATTTGCTGAATAGCACGATGTATGGCAAAACATGAAAAGGAAGAAAGGGGTTTAGATGAATCTGTGGAATCAATAACCACACATTTTGGATCATCCACTTTGGTTTTGGGAAGAAAAGGGAAATCTGTTAACGGCACACTTATAGAAGGTTTACGCTTCTTTTTCTTTCGGGGTCCGGTATCGAGTAGTGCGAAGCGGTTAGCCTCGATGTTTCCTGGCCTCGGGGCCATAGTTCATGTTTGCGTTTACGAGAACTAAACTATGCTTTAATACGAATACGCGAGAAGAAAGAGAAAAAACAACAAAACTCGAAAGGCGAAGTGAGAATACAAAAATTATCAAACGAAACTCCGTATGCGAAAAACAAACGTCTTATCGGCGCGAGAGTTAGTCGATGACCTGCTTTAAATTAAATTAGCTTTATTTGCATTTACTTTATATTAGACCATAGGGATAGTAAGTTCCCCACAGGGGTGTAGTCTAAGGTATTCTTGCAAGACCACTCGAAATATAATGCCTAACTGTTGAAAACGTCGAGGTATCGATGCTGAAGGTTGTTTAGCAACATTTTGTGCTACAGCTGCAACATTCTCAACAGAGCGTTCAGTTTTTGGCTTACCAGTCCTTTTGTTTCCTTAATATAATCAGATTCTTTAAATTTCTTCTCCAATCTTTGAATTTTCCACTCATTCGGGCGATTATTTCTACAAAAAACATTACGAATTTTGCGATATGTTGTTCTTGAAGATCGACCATTTTCATAATACATTTTGTCAAAAATATATCGGGAATTGTAGTGTCGCAGAGTTTCAGCGTGATCTGTCAATTAGCTTATTTTTGACATTTAATTATATCAGTCAACCGCAGGTGTGCTTTGCGATTTTCACTATGGGTATGGTAAAAATATCGAACAAAGATGCCGACTCGTTGAAAATGTTGCAGTAAACCTATGGCGAGTGTGCTTTATCAAAAACACGAGTGGTACAAAGCTTTTGCAAAGGACCGAGAAGTCGTGGAAGATTTTCCCCGATCTGGTCACCCATCAACGTCTTCAACGGATGAAAATGTCGACAAAGTCAAGGAAATGGTGCTAGAAACCCATCATTTAAGTTTGAGGAAGAGTTGAATTTCTTTCAAAAAATTCATCAGGAGAAGGTGGCTGCAGACATGCTTGAACAAGTCAATTCGGATCCAACGTTTATCTAGCGCATCATAACAGGTGACGAGACGTGGGTATATGAGTTTGATATGCAAACCAGTCAACTGGCGGCTAAATGGCGCTATCCACATGAGCCAAAACCCTAAAAACCACGACAAAGTCGGTCAAAAGTGAAAGTCATGCAATCAATCAATCAATCAATGGAATTATTCATTACTTACATCTAGACGTTCCTTTATAAAATCTATTCATACTTCCATTCAGAATGTAATGTGGATGTCTAGTTAAGATTTGATAGAGTTTGAAATATCACGTATAAAACTCATGGTATGGTTCGGATCCGACTAAGATTGGCTGCGCCAACATTCAAAATGGAAGTAGTTAGACGTGCTTTCACCTGAATTCTTTGAGCGTGTTTAAAAAAACTGTTTTTCTTTATTACTTCAGTGGTTCGAACCCATCATTTTATGCCGCTGGCGGGAAAACTAGAATAAACTGAAGAATTTTGGATACAGACATCATAGAAGATAGAACATAGGTTTGTTTTTGGGCAATTATTCTAGAACGTAACACTTCTAGTTCGTCACATTTGGTGATGGCCCCAAACTATCGAAAATTTTATGCAGCGGCGGAAAATTTACAATTCCTAGGACAACGGCGGGAAGAACTTAACAGTCGTTTACATGACCATGATTTAAGGTTCATGGAACTACTTTGGTACTGGTGTATTCCCCAGGAGGATATTAATAACTTGTACCACCAGTGTAGAGTAGACACACGCCAAATACATTTTTTCTGTCATATGATACCTCAGTTCAAAGCAAAACCATAGCTCACTGTCAAGTAAGTCAGCCTAAGCAAAATTTTATTGTATAGTATTATTTTGAATTTATAATTTTGTTATTGATTTTACTTGTAACTATGTTTAGTTGTAATTATGTATTTTATTGATGACAAAAAGAAAATATAAAATGAAGCCATTCTATCAGAAGGCGGGCAATTGAGTCTTAGCCTGGTAGTTGGAAGGCAGTCATTTGCCCTAACTAAATAAAGCAAAAAATCTTTTATTTAAAAGGAACCTTTAGTCGGCAGGTTTGCTCTAAAGCTCTTCCCCGATAATAAAGACTTTTCATGGCGAACCTTTAGTCGGCAGGTTTGCTCTAAAGCTCTTCCCCGATAATAAAGACTTTTCATGGCGAACCTTTAGTCGGCAGGTTTGCTCTAAAGCTCTTCCCCGATAATAAAGACTTTTCACCAGAGTCTTCGCCTACAAAGTATCTCCATCACACAAATCAAACATAGGTTAGGTTAGGTTAGGCTATACTTCACAGGATCATTTCTGTAGTCAGTCTTCATTTACTTTCAATGCAAATCAAACACAAATTATGCCAATTTTTGTGAGTAGTTCCCCGTTTTGCATAAACATAAATTTATTGAATGAGTGTTCTACATATTTCTCTACTGAAAAGTGACTTCTGTTACTTAGCATAAAAAGCGTTTTTATATTAAATATTTAGCATGTTGTTGCATAACCAGCTTTTCTCTATTCGAAATTAACAATTTTTGCTCTAGTCCAAAGCTCCAAAAGCTGTGAACAGCTGATAAGATAACTTCAAGATCTGTGAAGAAAAAAATTAATTGGTTAAGAAAAATTTAATTGTAGATCTTCTATTATTCACTCTTACCCTCATATAAGTCTCCATAGAGATCACCGTATAACCATAGGCTTGATACTCGCAAGGTCTGCTGGTGCGCATAATGAAGAAGATAATCATGCGACGATATTCGACTGATCCCTCATACCAATTGCTGTAATACAGCGCTGTACTCAATTTTTCAGTCTAAAAATAATGTTTCGAAAATACATCAAAAGCGTAAGTCTTATATTTCAGTAATAATTCAAATCATGGTGTGGAAGATATTAAATTTTAGAAAACTTCACAAATGTGCTAAGCTCCCGTTTGTTTTGAAATGTGCTTGAAAATGTATTTGAGACATTTCCCAACTGGTGGTTTGCTCGCCACTTATTCGTATTTATATATAATTCGTTCAACACCCTCTTTGGGACCCACAAAAAAAAAGGACCTACAATTTTAAGTCGCCTCCGAAGGTGTAGTTTTTAAAGGAATGCTTTCATGGCAGAAATATACTTGCTGGTTTGCCATTGTCTGCCGAGGGGCGACCGCTATCAGAAAAACACTTTTTCTATCATGTATCATCATATGTTTCATGTTCGGGGTTTCGAATCAGGGCACTAAAAGCCATTCAGGTAGAGTGGTAAGCCGAACTGGTGCAATTAAAGCGCTAGAAAATAACTTTTAAATACATAAAATACTGTGGCTTAAGTTGGTTTGGAAGCGATGCCGAGATGAGCATTACAAGAAGTTCCCGTTGAAGTACACAAGATTGCATGTAAGTATGTGAAAACCCTTTTTGTTGGCATTGTATCAAATTTGGTCCTTTGGAATTAGCTAAGTTTCTATGTATAAACCTTTACGAATAAGGCATTGATTGCCAATTAGGCGTTGAATCTTTTCGCTACTATATTTACTAAACGGCTTTATAAGAATAAGCCTCTGATACTTTGAAATTTTGTAAGGTAGACACTTTTTAGGACTTTAGGAGTTTATAAGTCGACTTTTTCCACCAATTTGTGTTGTTTGTATTTCTATTGTTCTATAAAAAGAGGAACCCAATAATAATAGAGGAACCTGGAAGTTAGCTAATGCCTTTCGAAGGGGACCGTTGTTAGAAAATGCTATTCATCCCTTCGTTTTTAGTTAGCGTTACCGTCGGTTTGGCGATTTCCATATCTGAACGTTACTTCGTCTTAAACTAGAGTGCTTAGTTGGGTTTAATTGATGGCCCGCTTATATCAGTTCGTTGTCGTGTTTATCCTGAAGTCTGGGAGGAGCTTTGTAGTCAATTTTTAAGCTATTTACCGTCGAGCTAGAGACGTAAAGGTTTGAAGACAGTTCTGCAGTTCCATTAGATTGGATTTGAATAAATATTCCAACTTTGTATAAGTTATGGTAAAAGAGACTTAAAAATGATGTTTTGAAGCTGCTGTCTAATACTACAGAAAAACTGTGCTTTAAAACAGAATTAAGGGGTTAACTTTGCACTGAGAGTTTGTTTTTGCATTCAATATTTTGATCGCAAGCTCAATATTTTACGATGAGCTTGCGAATACTTTTGCTCGAAGCAACAACATATCTATTTAGCAACAGCTGCGTAGACGCGTAGAATTGCTGTTATTAATGCAATTCTAAAAAAAAACAAAAACAAAAAAAAAAAAAAAAAAAAAACGCGAATCAAGGTACATTAAATTCCCACCAAAACGTGCAACTACCAAAACCAACAACAATCCTGATTCACATAAGAGCTGGCAGCGGCCTCTTGAACGGAATTCGAGTGATAGTAAGGCTTTAAGCTGCATTTAAGGCATTTAGCTGCTACCTCATCAATACAGCGTTTACTTGGCCTCCCTTGTCCTCTGCCTCCAATAGGTAGTCTATTAAACGCAATGTTGAAAGCTCTGTTTTTGGGCATTCTGTACATCCATCCATAACCATCTTATTCTTTGATTCTTACTGAAACGTATCACATTTTCATGATGTATCAACGCCTCGTCATTATATCTGATCCTTTATGATCCATCAGCTAGTTGAAAGCGACCATACAGGTATACTTAGTCTTGCCATAAATTCTGCGATACATTTTTTCAATCCATATAGCCGGAACGAATTCCCAGAAAAAAGTTCCGCTATTTTTACTTTTCTTCGTATGCATTGTCTACTCATAAATCATTTTCAGTTTCGTGGCAAATTTCGCTTGCTCACAATCGAGTTGGGAGCTAAGGAAAATCGCATTGCAGTGATTGCATTACAAAAGTGAGGTAAAAGTGCAAGTGAGATTTACGAATTGCTGAAAAAAATTAATACTTCGAAGATATTTGTTTACCGCACGATCAAACCCACACGGGTTTTTCCAAACGTCTGAAGTGACAGACAGAAAAATAAGTGTAAATATAATAATAAGTACATATAAAGCAGTAAATCATGTCCAGGGAAATGAATGTATCGACCAGATCTATGTCAAGACTAATTGTAGATGAGCCCCACATGAAATCCTTCCGTCGGTCAACTGGTCATCTTTTGTCAACGCGTTTGAAGAAAATTAGGCTCGACAGATGCAAGCAACTTCCTCGGTGGCACGCGGTCATCGGCCATGAAAATATCCCTTTCACAGATGAGCAAATTTCCACTAACGAAGAAGTTTTCAATAAGCAAAACGACCAAATCTATGCCAAAACTTCTAAAGACGCAAAAAATGTTGTTCCCTGGGTTCTGCGTGGCCATCATCCAGCCTCCGTAATCGTTTGGTGAGGCGAGTCTTGTAAAGACGATACATCTTATCATTTCTGCGAATGAGGGGTTAAGACCGGGGCAAAAGTGTACCAGAAGGATATCAATAGTTGAGCATTACTCCCTTCAGTGGAGAGCGTCGGCTCTTCCAGTAAGATTTCGCTCCAGCCCATAAGGCAAAAACCACCCAGCAGTGACTAAAAAATAATATTCCTGGTTTCATAGCCGCAGAAGATTGGCCGTCTGGAAGTCCAGATCTGAATCCATTGGAGAACATGACCTATTAGAGGCCTCACAGAAATTTGAAGAGTATCAAACAATCTTTGGTTCGAGAAGCGACGTCAATATCCGTGCTGCAATAGCTGAATGGCCTAGTCGTTTGAAGGCTTGAGTAAAAGCAATGAAAATTATTATTTTTTTAATATTTACATGATTAAATAAAACTAACTTCATTAAAAAAAGTATTAAAATTGTATATCTATAGCGGACTTAACTTGTAACAGAACTTGTGCCAGGACTAAGTATTTTTCTTAGTGCCTTTCTTTCAAATCTCAGTATTTGGGGGATGTCTGCTGCCTTAAATATCCATACCTCGCTGCTGGGTGTGAGTATGAGATCACTAGTGCTTCATACATTTTCATTTCATTTTAAACTTTTTTTTTAGTTTTATTCCTTCTTTCTCTCGATTACAGCATTTATCGCCTAACTGGTTTTTGAACAGTTTAACAACTGAAGCCAAGTGGTAGAAATTGGATTTTCTTACCCCGATCAGAACTTCATTGCTTTAGTCAATTCATGATGCTTTCCTGGAATCATCAATTGTATAAGTAGTTTTAGGAATAAATAACAATCACATCGTATCAAATTAGCGGAACGAGATGAAGAGTACAGCGAAATCCTTTTGTTTTTTGCCAAAAATTCACTCCCAACTCTTGACCGATGAATCGATTTTATGGACATCAACCAACTTGTGCGGGACAAATCAAGAAGTGAGCTTGCGAAGACTCACTAAAGGAAAATTACTATAGATTCGGTGGCATTTGGATAATTTTTACTGACAATTGTCTGTTAGTTTAGTTTTCCAATTTTTTTCTGGAAATACCGAAACGAACGAAATCACTGATGCCACTCGTATATTTGTGTACAGCATTGACAACTATCACTATGTTTTTATTGAAGAATTTGGGTGCGGTAAACGATTTACGAAGTTTAATACGAGTACGAAGTGAATTGCGGCTCTTTGGTTGAAACAAATTTTGCCATCGCAGTGAAAAACACAAATCCTAACAAAGACGATCGATACACGGCGACACTATTTCACACTAGGGGGGATTTTAGTATACATATAAATAGTATTTGAACTCAGCCTGCTGCGGCCGTCGTAGTCAAATGGCTTGGTGCGTGACTACCACTCGTGAATGCGTAGGGTCTAAACTCTGTGCATGAAACGCCAAATGATAGAAAAAGTTTTTTCTCGACATGTGAAACCTCCAAGTTTATTTCTACTATGAAAACGCTTCTCATAAAAAATCATGTGCCTTTCGGAGGCGACATTAAATTGTCCCTCGATTTATGGAACAACATCAAGACGCATGCTAGAAATAGGAGGAGGAGCTCGGCCAAGCACCTAACGGAAGTGTTAAAAATAATTTATTAGGTGTTCATCTATCAGTTTTCCTTTAGAATCCATTGAGGTATCTTAGGCAGGTATCTTAGGCAGCCTTGGCTTTTAAGTTAGGATAACGCGACTGTTGGCCAATTTGGGCCAGTCAAATTGAGTACATGCTTCAATCTAATAGAAGAAGGTAAAAAATAAGGTAAAAAGCTTTTTAAGGTATTTTTCTCTTTTAATCTCGCCAGCCATAAAGAATTACTTTCATTGGCGTTACGTTTACCTTTGCTGCCAACTGATTAGGATCAGCTAATTTCGTCCACGATCTTTGTTCTATTTGTCTCTAATATTTGGAAATTTTATAGAGAACTATTTCGGTAAAGCCCAGTATTTTTTTAAGCAATCTGAGTCATATTCTTCCTTGTGCTACAATAAAAGATTAAATTTGACAAAAATTTAGGGAAATATGGTTTTGACATAGGTACAAGTACAATTAGGGAATTTTAGTAATTTTTTCCCTTTAGGTATCCGCTTAAGAGAGAGTACACTGTACTTACCACAGTGGTAAGCTCATCGCCATTTTTGCAGAATACGTAGGTGTTTATTAAGAAGAACGAGACGCCAGCTGAATACATTACCGCCCGAGAAAAACTGATCATAATCATAGTCAAGCCCATTAAAGAAATTGCAATGGTGGCAACAATCAGGTCCAGCGTGAAAGTAAGATTGAATATGTCATTGATATCCTTACAAAGGCTGGAGTGAAAGTAAAAGATACACCTTTTATTGTAAAATTAAATAGTTAGTATCCAAGCGTTACTCACCGCAACAAATGATTGTGATAGTTGATGAGCCTCTTCAATTGTTTCAAGGCATCTGGAGCGCTTGCGTCCAACGTCTCCAAAGCACTGGCCAAATAATCAAAATGCAATTTCATTTGCGTAGTGAGAAAAAGAATGAGAAATATCCCGCACATTACGAAGCCGGCGCCAGCGTACTCTGCAGCCGATTGTACGAAAAAAGACATTACGAAGCCAATGAAGGTGGAGTGTTTGTTCTGATTGTGAAACGGATACCAGGCATTCGTTTGAGCTGTGTACGTAATACTTTGGTTCGGGGAGAACATTTCGTAGATAAGTTGCACCACCGGCACTAAATTGTAGTAAGTGTATGAAAACGTAAAGTAACGGGCGAGGCGTCCCATCAAAGTGCGTGACTTTTGGTCATAGTAGGTGAAGCGGTAACAACCACCAGCTGAAAGTAATGAAGAATTGCAAAATCAAAATAAATCAGTTACACTGAAGGACTTAAGTCTACATACAGCAGCATATTTTCTTATTCCCCAAAAGGTATACAATAATTGAAAAAACTTTGTAAAAATATAACAATTTAATTACAATAAAAAAATGAACAAGACAACAAAAAAGCGGTATGACAAAGGTCTACATCCAACTGCTTTGGTTCATTGAAGTTAAGCAAGCATTGAAAAATTAGCTGTAATGTACCGTTATTCAAAAATTTCAGTTGATAAATCGTCGCTCCTCTTACATACAATTGTTTATTTCGTGGTTTGTCGCTGGTGTTGTGAAGTGGATAAAACAACTAGATCGAAAAAAGGAATATCTCCTGATTTAAGAAAATTTGTGGTTGGGCAAAGAAAAGAAAATATACTCGAATCTTACGGCGAAATTGCAGAAATAGTAAATTTAAGTCAAAAAATGGTAAAATGTTGTCAAAAGTTACATAGAGACTAATTCGTATGAAAAGAAAAAGCAAAGCGGCCGCCCAAAAAAGTTGTCCAGAATAGTTTTAGGCTCCATTTTGAAAGAAGTCAACGAAAATCCGAGACTTGGAGCTCCGAAATTCGTCCAACATATCATCGAGACATCCGGAAAAAGTATTCATCTAAGAACTATTAAGAGATATCTTAATTGGACAGTAGGACACCACGTAAAAGGCACCTGATTTTAGACAAAATCCGTCGCCTTCGGCTTGAGGTTGAATGGACACATATTCGCAGGGGAAAGGAGTTTTGGTCTAAGTTTTACAAATTAATAAAAAAAATATTGAACAGTATATGTGGGGGGTTTAATTACTATTTATGATATCAAATGCTATAATCTTCCTCCCTACAGAAATTTCAAGCTCTATTGGAGTATATTACCAGGTTTGTAAGATGATAATCCAATCTAAAATTCCCTTTTTAGAATTCCTGTGATGACTCTAAAATTACTCTTATTCAATTCTATACAATCTTCAAATCGGTTTAAGTTAAATCCACCTATCATTGCTTTTGATGGTGTTAAGCTCGATAAATTGTGCCGGTATGATCTCCTTTGCCTTCCCCTGTACTCCCTGAATAAAAGACTGGGAGTTATTTTTTCTTAGGCCACAAAATGGCTCTGACCTACAAATGGGGACACCGCTTCCTCGCTTCCTGTATTTGCCATTTCATTCTCAGTATTTTTTGTGTGCACTGGACCCTAAAAAATACAGTACTTTTTTGTGCGATTTTTTGTTTATTATGCGGTCGAGATCGAAAACTGTTTAGCTACAGGAAAAATTCATCAGCTGAATAAAAGAAAAGTAACCATCGTGCATAATTTTTAGAGAAACAAAAAACTAATTTTTTGACTAATTAACATTAAGACAGGAATTCGTTTAGCTGATTAAAAAAGGAGAGGACTAAACGTCTTCACTTTCAAGAGCGAACTTTAAGGCTTACTTTCCTTGCCTTAAATGGGCTGCCAATCGACCCCGTGAGCAGTCTAATCACAAATTTTATTTCTATTTAGCACCTTTCTACGACTAGCAAGCATTGGCAGATTGATGAACGTTAAAATACTCTTGTAATATGGTAGATCATATCGAGTTTTACCTAAATTTCTTAAGGCAACATACAACTTTCTTTTCAATAGGTTCTAGTCCATACATGTAAATTTGGGAATATTGTGTTTGAATAAGATTCAAGACCCCGGGAATGAAACACGAATTGATAGAAACAGTTTTTCTTGATCTTTAGCAGACAATGGCAAACATCCGAGTGTATTTCTTCCATGAAAAAGCTGCACGCATAAAAACCATCTGCCGTTCGGAGAAAGCGCAAAACTCTAAGTTCCTCCATTTGTGGAGTATTTCGACCACCCCTTTTATAAATGCTAGGCTAACTAGGTTTATTAGCAGTAGCCTTAAGATAACAGTTTGAAACAGAAAAGCGAATATGTATCATAATATTGAAAGTAATTCATGAGTAGACAAATTCATAAGAAATACTTACACTGACACTCCTATAAATTACAAGTTATGATAATTACAATAAAAAAAATTCCAACTAGGTAACCGGGCTAACCTAGTAATAAACCAGATTCTCGTCAAACTTGGGAATAGCGGACCGAATCTGACGACTTAGCTGTTATAATCTAGGGTAGGTGTCCACAAACAATGAGAGAAATACTCACAAGGACGCTTAGAGAGATCTACAAATGGATTGGACGGAAATAGACGGACTGCAAGTAATTCCAGACAAGACAGACTTAGAATTCTTTACAAGGAAGTATAAGATTCAAAGCTGGTCTCCTCCGAGGCTAAGAGGAGTAGAGTTAACACCACTCGATACGTAGGCATCAGTGACAGCGTCTTGTGTTGTGGATAGCAAATTGTCGTGTGAATTAAATGTGGAGGAAAGAGCAAAGAAAACCTAGACTGCCTTAAACGCATGCAGAAGAATGCTTGGTAAGACTTGAGGCTTATCTACTCGAATCATAGATTGGATATACAAGGATCAAGGATACAAGGCGGTAATTAGACCAAAAATGGTTTATGGTGCGCGAGTATGGTGGACTGCGTGAGCTAAAATGACGTCCATTAGAAGAGTGGATCACGTGAAAGGATTGCAGGAATATGTGTTATCGGCGCTATGAGTACAACTCCATCAGAAGCAATAGGAAAAATTTGCAAGTGGCATCCAATCAAACTAGTAGTAAGAAATTCAGCCAAAAGATTTGCTCTAAGACTGAAGATATCAGGACAATTCTCGCAGAGGCTTTTGGGCCACAGTAGCTTTCAGGATTCAAACGAAAAGCTGCAATCTATGCAGCAACAAAAGCAGCTGGATTAGCTCTGGAATCAACTCTTTTGAATACTCGGACAAATATTTCTCTTGATGAACAAGCGGCTATTAAAACAATTATGGCTCGTTGCACTAACTCGGAATGTGTTCAACAACGCAGGTCCAAAATAGAGGATCTCTGCGGAAATGGCAGGTTACTATTTACTGGATACTAGGACACGAAGGAATGGAAGGGAATGAGAGAGCCGATGAGCGCGCTAAGGTAGGTATTTGCTTGCCGGGATTGAGCACGTCAAACATATGCTTTCTGAAAACGGAACTGAATGAGGAATTAGCTTTGGACATGTAGCCGATATGGGAACACTCAATCGCGTGCAAAACTGCCAAAATTATGATAAAGACTTCTAAATTACATACAGAGTGATAAAATGACACTCTCTAGAAAATACTGCAAAACATTGGTTGGAGTACTGAGGATACACTGTACACTGTCTCACCCAACAACACGCAACCACAATGATATTAGTCCAGAGTGATGCATGCAACGAAGCGAATGCTAAGGGTACTTTGGAACATCTCCTCTACCACTGCCTTGCTCTTTGTGGAACCCGTAAAATGCGCCTAGGATCAAGGTATTTTTCATCCTGGAAGGATATTGCTGACTAATGACTAAAGTAGTAATTCGACTCCAAGTACATATCACTGGTAACACAGTGGACCCTAGAGTTCTAAGTGAGATCTATTTACAGATCAGCCAGCACTACCTAATCTAGTCGGTGTACATAAATTTCGATTCCACTCCAACTCACGGCTTCCTTGCTACCAGGCTTCTGTTAACTTAATATCTTCATTCTTGCTTCAGACACTTTACCATAATACTTTTGGTTTGCCACCTTAACGCAAAGAACTAACTTTTCATTCAAAATTTGACATCAACTTACTTCCTCTTTTCAGCTCAGTTTTGTAATCATTGGCCTCAGCCAGCTTTGTTTGTATAGTTGCGCTAGGAAATAACTCCTTTAGCTCTTCCAACACACGGCCGATGTCATCACGACGCCAAAAAATATTCCACATTTTATAAAGTCCAGAAGAAAAAAAACACATTAAGGCGAGCGCCTCAAACAAGTCCGATTCACCACTTTCATTAGACTCCGTTTCGAGTGAGTTATGTGTCACATATAAATTGAAAAATAGTGCCAGAACTTGAGCCGCCAAAGTACTTGTGATAAATATGTATATTAAGCGCTTCATTTGTAACCCATATGAGGGCTGGTGGCGATGCTGGTTGCCGCTCCAAACGAAGGGTTCGAAAAATGTCCACTTGAAGGCCAGTTCGGGGTATTCCAGAAAATTTTGCAATTTGTAAATTCGAAATGTCATTTTCATTATTTTTGAAGTGGTTTTGCAATTGATTTTCTCCTATTTGCATACAAGCCCCAAGCAAAAAGGAATGCTTTACCAGTTTTTGGTATCCAAGTGAATTTATTTTGGTCTTTGGCTGCCTTTGATGAATGTGATTTTTAGGTTTTTGGCTTTTGCAAATGCCACTTCACTTTATTCCTTTGTAGAATTATACAAGTACTTTTATGTTTGCTTTCCTCTTGCGAGCTATTCAATCAGACGACAATAAAGCCAACAATTCCAAGTATTTTGCATTTGCTGCACTTGCAATTCCTTTTATATGCAGGAACTGTTGTGCAGCAACAAAATGGGTGTCGACGCTTTTGTTTTGTGGCTTTGTTTGTGACTGTGTGTATGCATGGCTTTTGTTGTATGCAATATTGTAGGAAAAGTTTGTGGTTTTCGGTGGATTGATTTAATTTGCAATATTTTAATTGCAGCTTGAGTGCGCGTAATATGGGCGGCAACGAAACACAAGGGGATAGGTTGGCATTATTTCGTCTTGTGCTTGCTAAGAATTTTTTGTGTTTTGTGTGGTTTTCCTAATTGCTTAACGAGCTCCAGCTGGACTTTCGATTGGTTAGCCCTGATTACTTGTTAATAATTTATATTCCAAATATACCTTCTATTCCAAAAAAAGTGAGTTTTTGGTAAAAAAGAACTTATGACCGGATCTTTTGGAAATATTTTCAAGTTTAAATGTGACCAATTCCGTCACTTAGATCACTTGAGCAAGCATTTTGGACATTGTCGCACATTTTTCGGATAATTGGAGTATAATAAGAACTTAAAAGAAAAAAAAAAAATTAAAAAAAAATCGCAAAAAAAGTTTATAATCTGTATACAATAATATATTTTTTTATTTTTTAGTGTAAAATATGCTCATAAAGCATTTTTTTAACACATTTGCTTAAAACTTTTACAAATTTTTTGTCTGTTATTTTTTAAAAACACTTTTCCACCAGATTTGTTCATTAATAGCTGAGATTAAGCTCAATACTTTAATCTTGAGATTTATGCAATGTTGAAAATTGTGGAAGGTAGTTTTTTAAAGTCTAAAATCGTCCGTTCGTACATCAAACATTTGTTGTAATTTTTTAGCATAAAATATACTGATTCAAAATATTATGTAGAGAAATAACTTTTTTTGTTATTAAAAAAATTCTTCTGACAGATTTTTTGTTAGTAGCAGACATTTTACTTAGTAATCCGTGAACCTATGAAAAATTACTGCGAAACACTGCCTAGCGCGCGGCTTCGTGCTCGACAGGGGTGGGAAAAATGCCCACAATTGCACTACAATTTTCTATTTAATGGTAGTTAAAGTGCAAAATCCATTATCAATGAAAATTTAGTAATAGTGAATAGTATAAGTATAAGTTATCAACTAGTTTGTTGATAAAAATGCTTTTTGGTGTATAGGCGGTGTAATGAAATGATTCCACTAAACTAATCTAGTGAGATAAATCCCGACTTATTGGTGTTAATAGCAGACTTATTTACTCGGCACTCTCGAAATTCTAAAAGTCAAAAAATGGTTAGGTGAACTATACCGCAAACTGGAAATTTCTACTTTAATGTAGAAAAAATTGAATACTTGGAAAAATATGCAAAAGTGATGCAACCTATCGCGGAAGCTATCGACATCCTTCAAATAGAACAAAATATGTTCATTGGTAGTTTTATTCCTGCTTTAATTCCATCAAAATAAAAATGCGACGTTTAGCTTCCAAAAGTTTAAAATTTCTTACAGAAATTAATATTCAAATGCAATCAAAGGGCTTAAAAAATATTTATTTTCGGTTGCATTGTGCCTCCTATTGTATCAATCATCATTCCCGATATCAAATTAAAGTTCTGCAAAGTCTTGTTGGAAAGCGACGCTGTCCAAGTAAGATGTTGTCCAAGTCAAAATTGACGAACATTCGCTAAAGTTTCCAACACAACCGGTAGGATAAGAAAGTAGTTGCAGCTTCCATATGGGCTAATACATCATTTTTCGAATTCGATGTGGGATCCATTTGTATGAGATTAAGGGGGGGGGGGATTAGGTTTTAGCGCTAAAAAAAAACACTTTTTTTTTGAATTTTTTACAGAAATATGGCTTAAGATACTTTAATAAAATCAGTTGCATGTTATTGTACATCTTTTCAATAAGTTTTTAAAAAATATTAATAATAAAATATTGACAAATAAGCCCATGACAGAGTTTTTTTGGAGATATGTTTTTCGAGAGGTGCTCTGCGGTGCCAATCGGCATTCGTCGTAGAATCATCTGAAACTAAAAAAGGCGAATTTTTCAGTTAAAGTATAACGTAATGCTCCCCCCTACATTAATAAAAATTTTTTTTTTCATTTTTGTAGTTTTGGTGGCAAAAAAACGTAAAACGAGCATTTTTGGCGAAAAATTTCGCCATATTTGTAAGTGAAAAACAACCTTAAAAAAAAAAAATAAAAAAAAAAACAGTGTAGGGGGGAGGTATTTTTGAGTTAGAAAACGTGTGCCAAATTTGAAAAGAATCGGTTGAATAGTTTCGGAGTTGTGATTGGCACCGACTTTTAAGAAGTCGTTTCGGGAAAAACGCGTTTGAAAAAATGACTCTGAGAAATTATCGATGCTCCGCATTCGCGGTAGAGTGCCTACAAAGGCTATAACTTTGAGAGTTCTGCTCCGATCCACTTAAAATTTTGACACAACATTCTTGAAATGATTTACTATAAGATGAGTGAAGAAAAAAAATTTCGATTTTGTGACCCTACACCCCCCCCCCCCCCCCCCCCCCCCCCCTTAAACGAAACCAAACTGCGAAATTTTTGTAAATAACTTCCTTATAAGAAATCATCCAGGCTCAAAGCGCGTTACCTGAGGGCGAAATTCATTCTAGCAAAGATTGCCAAGAATGAACCAGCCGGTAAAGCGCACGAGCGGGACGTCGAGGACCGTGAGAAGTGCGAGGCCGCGATCAGTGAGTATGAGGCCGAGACCGCAGGAAAACTCAACCAGCCTCAACAACAACCTCAACAACAGTCTAAATCGGCACGGAACTCGGCTAAACGTAACCGCTCTTCAACCAGTGCGGACGCCGCGGCCGCGAGGGCGGCTTACAGTGAGGTGGCCAGGGATCCTCTCCAAGTTGCCCTCGTGGACGCAAAAACCAATATTGGAAGGGCGGTGTTGCCCCTTTGGGATGCTATTGAGGGACGGCTATCGAGTATAGTCGTCAATAAGGGACCAGCACCTCTCTCCGACTCGGGTGAAATCTGTCGGGATTGTAGGGTTATTAAATGTGCCAATCAGTACTCGAAGGAGTTTCTGGAGAAGAGCCTTGCTACGGTTAGCAACGCCATGGAAGGGCTTTCGCTAAACCTCAGAAATTCCTAGGCGACCACGAGCTAGAATTTTGTTGTCCAAAATGGAGTTGGACAGTTGGGGAATTGTCCAGTGTCTGAAGCTACAAAATCCTGAGATTCCTATGGACGACTGGTCTGTCATCAAAGTAGAAGAACCTCAGCAACACAGCTCCACCGTATTACTGCTGATTAACAACGGGTCGCTGGGGTCACTCGGAAATCAGCAGTTTAAACATCGCTTTGGCCTCTGTTGCCGTGGATGATGACTTGGAGAAATTGGGGGACGACACTAAGAAACTGCTCGACGAGCTGCGGTTGTCTGGGACGGACACTTTTGAACAGTTTGTTAAAAGTAGTTCAAATTAACCTTCGTCATTCTAAACTAGCCACCGATAAACCTACGCGTCATCGATGTCTGCCTGATACAGGAGCCTTGGATCTGGCAGCAACAAATCATGGGACTGAGGGACAGATCCTATGACCTATTTTATGTCCAAACTGATGGTAGTTCTACGGCCTATATCCTAGTTAGGAATACAATTAATGCCTTCTTACTATCAAATTTCAGCTTACCGGATGTGACTGTGGTCAGGGTGGAACCATCCAGTGGCAGTTGCTTCTGCTTGATGTCTGCCTACATGACCACGACAGATCGGCGCCTCCAGAGGAGGTGTAGCATTTAGTGGATTCTCTCCAGCCCAAGAGAAGATCCTGATTGGATGCGACGCAAATGCCAGACACACCATTTGGGACAGCAGAGAGATCAATGAACGGGGTGAGTCTCTCTTTGATTTTATACTTAGCCATAATTTACTTAGCCATTCCGCTGGAAGCTGCACATAGAAAATCGAGTTAAGAAGGCCTTCTACGCCTATAAATCTATGTTCGGAAAAAAATGGGGTCTCAAGCCAAGTGTCATACTTTGGATGTACAACTTAGTGGTTCTGCCAATTTTGACATACGGTTGCCTAGTTTGATGGGTAGCTACAACACCACTAAACTAGAGAGAGTGCAGAGAACTGCATGTGTGGGCGTCACTGGAGCTTGTAGAACATGCCCCACTGCTGCGCTCAACGTTATTCTGCACTTACTTCCTGTGAATTTGCAGGTTAAATCCATTGCTGCTCAGAGTGCTATTAGGTTGAAGGAAATTGTCCTTTGGAGACAACTTCCTGTAGGACATAGTAGTATCTTGAAGCAGATCTCTCCTTCCTCTCTGTTATTCGCACTGATCTCTCCATCCGCAAACTGTGCTTTGAGGGTTGTGCTAGGGCTATCTTCCCGAGCAGGCAAGATTGGAAAGAGGGGAAAGTCGGTACGGATATAGATTCCTCTGTTTTCACTGACGGATTCAAAATGGAGTCTGGAGTGGAAGCGGGGGTTTACACTAAATCACCCAGCATTTCGATCTCCTTTAAACTGCCGGAAACAAGCAGCGTTTTTCGGGATCGCTGTTGGGAAGGAAACATTAATATTTTTTCCGATAGTCAAGCTGCGATCAAGGCCCTGTCGTCGCCGTATTGCAGCTCTCTTTTGGTGAACTCCTGTTTCCTTAAAGTTTCCTTCTTCGTTAAAATTTTCTTCTAAAAAAAGCGCAAGACAGATGGAGGTCTGTTTCATCGTGTGCCAATTCAAAAACACTATGGCCTTAATACGATAGAAACAGAGGGCTTAAGGTGAAGGAAGTCCCCCTCTATTGAATTTCCAAACTCATTGCGGTGTTCACTGGTACCTGGGTGATCGGTACTCATGCGGAGAAGCTTGGGATTCCGTACAACCCCTATTACAGAAGCTGTGGGGATCCTGCAGAGAAAGAGACTGTGGAATACTTTCTCTGCAAATGTCCGGCTCTGGCGGCTAGGCGCTTGAGACTCCTTAGCGTGCCTTTTGGGGATGATTTGAAGAAATTCTCCAGCCTAGATCCCTTTTCCTTCCTCCACTATATCAACAGCACTGGATGGCTGTAAACAGGTTTTTCTCTTCCCTAAATCTTTTCACAGGTAGTGGTCTACATTGGGGTGCTCTTGCCATCTTACCTACCTACCTAACTTCCTTATTTTAGATAAAAATCAATATATAGACTCCCGTGGTTGCACTTATAGCAATCGGAGTAATTTTGTACTTGAGAGAGAGATGCTCATAAACTCGATCGATTGTTCAAAGTTGTGAGGGAATTTTTGACAAAATCGGTAGTTATTTCTCTTCCCTGGCTTAGATCCACGTGAATATTACGCCAGGGATCGATAAAAATCATTCCCGTCACTGCGACAAGACTCCTAAAAAAAGAGGTTGTCTGTAAAGTCGGTTCACTGACGATAGTTTAACGTGACAACGTCATAAGAAAATATTGATGGAATGGTTGCAATTTTCAAAACAAAATTTTAATTTTATTTGTTTGATAGATATTTTGTATGGATATAGAGGAGGAGGTAAATGGAATTGCAATGGAATAGGTCAAGTTACATTTACACAAACGTGAAAAATGACGAAACATTTATCAAATTCATGAAAGATATCTTCAATTTCGATTGTGCATCAGACGTTAATAAGTCAACAACACTAAGAGGCACCATCATCGATTTGCCTTTTTCAAGACACTTTACACTCGAAACACTCCCTTTCATTTCCTACTTTTTCTATCATCGTCCTATTCTCAACAGAGAAATGGTTCATTACCATGCACACAGCAAGAAGGTATATGCAAATACAAGTGTGTGAATTAATATACAAATGCGCATATACATACATATTTATGCATGCTCACTCAAGTAGGACAGAGCCAGATGTCGAACGTTGCCGAACGCGGAGGCCGATTGTGCTCTTTGTCGTTCGTTCCGCGCTCTCGCTTACAGTTCAAGCATATTAGCTTACATTTGCTTGCGTACGGAATAGGTTCGTATATTTGATACGTCCATATGACTTGTATGCATCTTTACACATAGATTTGTTCTTTTTGAAAATCGCGCGAAATTGTATATGCATATACTTGTTTATATACATATATTAGTATACAACATATCTTATAAGGTATATGGTAAATATTACCATACATTTTTTCCTTCACATATAATAAAAAAATTAATAATTATAACATTAAAACAACAGATATTATTACCAAACTTGGTTTTATTTTAAATTCTTCAAGTAAATCAAATTAATAATAATTAATAAGAAGGCATATGCAAATACAAATACGTGAATTTATATATGTACATTTGCGCATATACATACATATATACGCTCACTTAAATAGGAGAGAGCAAGATGTCGAACGTTGCCGTTCGTTTGCTTTGTTTGCTTTGTCGTTCGTTCCGCGCTTTCGCTTGCAGTTCATTCAAGGTAACGGCAATGAGCAAGGTAACGACAAATGCGCAAGGTAAAGACACATTTTTTCGTGCGTGCAGCCCGCTAAATCGAATTATAAGACGTTATCACGTCAAAAAGTCATAGCATGAAGCTGAATAAAAAATATTTGTAAAAGTAGAAACTGTTTGGTTTTGGTTAAAAATAAATTATGGAATGGTGGCGTAATTTGTGAGAAAACACGTTTACGTTATATCCTAAATAGTTTAACATGTACTTAAAACACGGAACAGCATCACAAGTAGACGACGGAAGGGTCTACCCACCTCTACAATATCTTGACCTGACAAAAATGTATCAAATACCAAACAACTGCTTGGTAACGTTCTCCGAATGGTAGTCACACATCAATCCATTCGGCTATAGCGGCCGCCTCGATTGCCTTAACAACATTCAAGAAATTCAAGGATCGAGATGGCTATTGAAATTCTGAGAAACACATCGCAATTCTGGGAAACATCAAAAGAGTCTTCCAATTCTGAAATAACAACAAAAAAATACATTTAAAATTCTAGATATAATGTTTACAAAATCAATAACGGAATCGAGATACCTAAATACGGACACATTTGTATAAAACTAAGTATTTCCAGTCTGTTCGAAACATAAGAAAATTTTCTTTCCAAGATCTTTCAAAAAAATGTAAGGCACATATGAGTAAAATGCGTTTGTTTCAAAATGCTTTTTTCAAGTTGGTTTAAAATTTAAAAATCAGCAGAACCTATCTAAAGCCACCTGGCCGAATCTGACAAGCGCCGACATATAGTCCTCTTTTAATAGCGGTATTACTTTTGCCTCGGGAGATAGGTTAGGTTAGCTGGTGCAGGCTGATTTATAAAATATCTCATTTAGACCACTAGCCTCCATTGTGTTACCAGTGCTAAGTATTCGGAGTCGAAGATTTTATTTTATGTAATTCTTAACGCACGTCTTTACGGACAGTGTCCCGTCCATGCTTCAATCGATATTTGACAGTCTTTCCTAGACGGTGATAAAATAAAGTTTGTAGTTTTGGTAGTTTTGCATGAGGTTAAGATAATTAAACTCGGGACTTAGGAGATAATTTAAATTTAAACTCCCAACTTGACGAACAATAATCAGAATTTGTAAGTCTCTGATTACCATTGTTATACATATATTTATAGTAAGACCTCAGAAGAACACAGATAAAATCAATGGGGTGGAATTTGCAGTGTTCGAGAGAAAGGCTCTGCGGAAGATTCATTGAAATTTAGACAGGATAGAGATATTGGAATGATAGAGAGAGGGGAAAAGAGGATTATGGGATAAGATTTGTGCAAAACCACTGTATTGCTCTCTCCTTTTACCGCTCCTCTATTTATACTCTCCCTGTCCACCTGTACTAGGGGCAACGAGGATCTACGGAAGATGTATCAAAATTTACGCCGTGGTGAAGATGAATATGGTAAGTCGATATAAAGACTTTAGCCCATAAGGAATTTTATGTGGTATCTGCTGGTAGAAGCAGATGAAAAACAAGTGAAAACGAAGCCAAGAACACTGCAGAGATCAAACGGGGAATGCCTTGACAACATTTAGGATTACAGATTAGTGCTAATTACTACGAGGCGTGAATTGCGGCCGAAATTGATTGGGATATGAAGAGGGTTTGACATTTTAAATGGTTAGGGTTGATTTTTATTATGGCAGCCGAATGCGTTGGTGCTTTGGTTCAAAAACGGCTGTGGGCATGAAACACCAACATTTTAGAAAAGGTTTTTTGTAATAGCAGTCACCCTTCGGCAGGCAATGATAAACCTCCGAGTGTCTCCATCAAAAAACTCTTAATAAAATACTTCTGCCATGGCTGATGTGCTTGCCAGGAAGAGCAAGTTTCTGATATCTTTCACTCAGCCATCGGCATCCCACTGACTGTTGTTAAAGGGAAATTGCAAAACTTATTTTTCAGAAGTGCACAGATCAGATGTTGCTTGATTTCTTCGCGTGGTATTTTAAAAATCGTGCGGCACCAGTACAATACATGCAGGATGCAAATCTTGTGAACTTAGGGGCAGTGCTCCAACCTAAATCCCGTCAACCTTCCTCAATATACCAACAGCTCTAGTTGGCTGTAGATATTTTCTCGTTGAAAGTCTCAAAATGGCATTAAAATGGCGCTTTAGTGCTATTTGAGTACCAGAGTAGTACTTCAACCATTTCCCCTACCTACACACGAACCATCTGCCATTCGGAGGAGGTGTTAAACTACAGGTTCTCTGTTTGTAAGAAAAAAAAAAAGAAGGAAGAGCTCATCCAAACAATTGAGTCTTATTTTTCTTAAAATTTTGTCTCACACCATAAGTGTGCTGACTCACCACATCCCTACACTATCTAACCTTTGGGTACCGAGTCACACACAGCCTAACCCCTAGAAACCACCCCTATCATACCGCGAGCAGGCTAACCCACATAACCGCAAGCAGGCTTTCCCACAAACTCCAAATTTACATACTATTAATCCATATATTTCAGGCCCTCAAACCCAAGAAAATTAGTAAGCGACTATATCATGTCTATGTTATCTTAATCGATTTTCAGGTGTAGGAAAATTTCGAAACATGAAAATTTCAAAATGCGATATCTCTGCGAAAAAAAATGATATTTGAGCAAACAAAACGCCATTTGAAAAAAGAAGGATTGTATTTAAAGATGTCATCCTTTAATTTTGGTGAAAGAAAACATCTGCAAGGCTACATAACCTCAAATATGGGCAAAAATGGGGTTTTTTGCACTTTTAGGTTAGGATATCTCGAAAACTCAAACTAATAGAGCAATTCTGAGGCCAGATTTGGATTCAGCGCATCATAAACCTTCGGAAATATATAGTCTGGTTTCTGGGTCTGAATGTTGGTTAAATTTTGTCGGCCTGTGTTATTATTAATTTGATTTACTTGAAGAATTTAAAATACAACCAAGTTTGTTAATAATACCTGTTGTTTTAATGTTATTATTATTAATTTTTTTTATTATATGTGAAGGAAAAATGTATGGTAATATTTACCATATACCTTATAAGATATGTTGTATACTAATATATGTATATAAACATGCATATGCATATAAAATTTCGCGCAATTTTCAAAAAGAACAAATCTATATGTAAAGATGCATACAAGTCATATGGACATATCAAATATACGAATCTATTCCGTACGCCAGCAAATGTAAGCTAATGTGCTTGAACTGTAAGCGAGAGCGCGGAACGAACGACAAAGAGCACAAAGCGTTCGGCAACGTTCGACATCTGGCTCTGTCCTACTTGAGTGAGCATGCATAAATATGTATGTATATGCGCATTTGTATATTAATTCACACACTTGTATTTGCATATGCCTTCTTGCTGTGTGCATGGTAATGAACCATTTCTCTGTTGAGAATAGGACGATGATAGAAAAAGTAGGAAATGAAAGGGAGTGTTTCGAGTGTAAAGTGTCTTGAAAAAGGCAAATCGATGATGGTGCCTCTTAGTGTTGTTGACTTATTAACGTCTGATGCACAATCGAAATTGAAGATATCTTTCATGAATTTGATAAATGTTTCGTCATTTTTCACGTTTGTGTAAATGTAACTTGACCTATTCCATTGCAATTCCATTTACCTCCTCCTCTATATCCATACAAAATATCTATCAAACAAATGAAATTAAAATTTTGTTTTGAAAATTGTAACCCTTACATCAGTATTTTCTTATGACGTTGTCACGTTAAACTATCGTCAGTAAACCGACTTTACAGACAACCTCTTTTTTTTGTTCAAAATTAGCTATATTCATCAAAGTAATTTCCATTTAGACCAACGCAACCTCTAACATTTCAATACCACCTTTTTGGAACGATTTATCCTTTGCCTCAAAAGTCCTCAGTTTCAGCTTTCATTTGAGCAAAATTTCTTACTGGCGAGCATTTTCTAGGTCTGCGAACAGCCAGTAGTCGGTGGGAGCCAAATCTGGTGAATACGGTGGATTTGGGAGCAATTCGAAGTTCAATTCATGTACTTATAGTTTTGCCATTGTTTTTGGTCGGCACCCGTTTTGAACAGAGCTTTCTTATAGTCAAATGCTCATGGCATATGTATAAAGCCAACTCGCTCTTTTGATATTTTATTTAGATGACATCGTAACTTTACTTTTGACCATTCAAAACGATTTTGTGGATTTATTTGTTGTTTTCTGATATTACAGCTTCCTATTGGACGTTCACTGCGTTGTGTATCTTCGGTATCTCTACAACCTCTTTTGAAGTCAGCAAACTAACGTTTTATTATTGTTTCTGATGGAGCGGAGTACGCATAATACTTTTCGAACCATTGCTTCGCTTGAACGATATTTTTTCTCATCGAGAAGTAGAGTAAAATTCAAGCACGAAATTCGTTTTGATCCATTGTTTTGGAAATGTAGCGTCACTCTTAGCAAAATAACTTACAAATTATAAATAGAATATAATGAAATTTTAACAGTTGTAGTTTTAAGGTTGGTACTAAGTGAAAAAAGGTGAATGTAATTAGTAAAACTAGTGCCACCTATGTGTTAGGCCCAGGATTTTTCAGCCCATGTGTTAAGTAGCGCCGTTTTCTCGAAGGACTAAATGTAGCCTGAGAGGAATTTGGAAAATTTGCACTTACAAATTCAATTATTTTCATGAATCAAGATATTTCTTTCTTCAGTGTGCTGTTTTCCATTTTAAGTTAACCCTTAAAACCAGGCATCTTGTGAACTATCAAGTTTCAAAAAATTTCGAATCATGCAAAGTCATAGATTTATTTATAAGAAAATAGCAATTATTTTTGATGCTAGCCACAAACTGGAGAAAACCGTGCATATGTCTCTGTCTCAATCATTATTTTAGTCCGAGTAGGTGTGTATTTATGTATGTGTGTCCGAACTTTTTCAAAGTACTATTTCTGTGTTCAATTTTTTTCATTTTTCCACAAATCTGTACGATGCAAACATGCTTTATAGATTCTGTGCTCAACAAGCAGCCACTTTCATTCGTTTCGGTCACACAAATTTTATTTATTCAGCTGCGTTGTAATTTTCTAGCCAATTTTCATGCAATTGCAGAATGCCATAAACTACATAAACCTTAGCAAAATCACATTATCCTCGCAATTTATAAATACTTCATACATTTATTGCGCCACTACAAAGCACCCACAAACATACGCAGGTAGTTGTATATGCAGGCACTGTTGTGCAGCAACAAAATGGGTATCGACGCTTTTGTTTTGTGGCTTTGTTTGTGACTGTGTGTATGCATGGCTTTTGTTGTATGCAATATTGTAGGAAAAGTTTGTGGTTTTCGGTGGATTGATTTAATTTGCAATATTTTAATTGCAACTTGAGTGCGCGTAATATGGGCGGCAACGAAACACAAGGGGATGGGTTGGCATTATTTCGTCTTGTCCTTGCTAAGAATTTTTTGTGTTTTGTGTGGTTTTCCTAATTGCTTAACGAGCTCCAGCTGGACTTTCGATTGGTTAGCCCTGATTACTTGTTAATAATTTGTAATCCAAATATACCTTCTATTCTAAAAAAGTGAGCTTTTTGTAAAAAACAACTCATGGCGGGATCTTTTGGAAATATTTTCACGTTGATATGTGAGCGATTCCGTCACTTGAATCGGGAAAACTTTAGTATAATGTATATCCCTTTGAAAAAAAACGGTTAAAAGGGGGTGATAGAGGGGTGTATCCCCATCTTAAAATTGAAAACAGAACCTGCCGGAGGCTTATAGTTTTTAAGTAATTTAATGTTAAAGTTCTCTAATTTAACGAAAAGTTGGTGTTGCCATACACCTGAAATGAAAACGAAGTTCGCACGCAGGGATGTTCAGTGGAAGGTTCATTGTAAAACTGCAGTATTTCTTGCTGTAATTTAAAGTTGAGAAATAATTTTGAAAATAAAAACATACAACTCCCTTAAACTTAAAAACAATGATATTAGGCAAATCACAAAAAATAATAAAGTAATTAAAATTAAATTAAATTAATTAACACAGTATTTTTCCGTAGAACTTCTTTTCGCGTGGACGGCCTTCGGCCGCGCTTCAAAAAAATAAACCTCATCAGTCCAACTCCGGCGACGCAATCCACAATATTTTTGCGTAAAACTCCTTTCCGTGTTAAAACCATTGAACCCAAAATTAAAACGTCATTTGCGTGTATGTAGTAAGGAGGCACAATAACCCCCATCCCCATCATTAACACTAAACTCAAGTACTTAATTTTTGTTTTCATTTGCAGGCATCCGGCAACACCATACTGTTGTAATTCCAATCTTCTTCTTATTCGCGTTTAAAATTGGAAAGTGATTGCATGGGCAAATGAATTTGCATTTAATTTTAATAGAAATAATTAGAATATTAGCATAAAAATCAGTAAAAACACGCGTGTGAGTGTATATTTGGTGAATTTTAGTGAAATGTTAAAAAATGTAGAGTGTAATGTGGCAAATTATAGTGAAGTTCCCGGGGGAATTTTGAGTGCAAATAATTAAAAAATTGTTATTTTTCGAATAATTTAAAGTTATAAAGAGTGTTCCTTAACACCTCACTAACATCTCCACCAAGTTTCATTAAAAACAACATTATAGTTTGCAAAATATTCCCAAATATACATTGTTCTAAATTCCAGCCCTTAGATCACTTCAGCAAGTATTGTGGGCATTGATTTGTGCAAAGACAATGTGCTTCAAGTGTTGTACCGGTATAAAGTATTTACCTAGTCCACTAAACAAATCATATTGCGCACTCCTTTTACTGCTCCTCTATTTTTACTCTCGCTGTCCACCTGTACTAGGGGCAACGAGGATCTACGGAAGATTTATCAAAATTTACGCCGTGGTGAAGATGAATATGGTAAGTCGATATAAAGACTTTAGCCCATAAGGAATTTTATGTGGTATCTGCTGGTAGAAGCAGATGAAAAACAAACGAAAACGAAGCCAAGAACACTGCAGAGATCAAACGGGGAATGCCTTGACAACATTTAGTGTTACAGATTAGTGCTAATTACTACGAGGCGAGAAAAGCGGCCGAAATTGATTGGGATATGAAGAGGGTTTGACATTTTAAATGGGTAGGGTTGATTTTTATTATTTCAGGAAAGCACAGATCAGATGAAGCCTTATTTCTTCGCGTGGTATTTTGAAAATCTTATGGCTCCAGTACAATAGACGCAGGACGCAATTATTCTTGTGAACTTAGCGCCATTCAATTTGCAAACATGTAGCTGTGCTTACCAGTCACTGGACGTTCGGCACTCACGCAGAAGAGCTGAGTCTACCATTTAATCCCCTCTGCAGAAGTTGTGGGGACCTTTCAGAGAAGAAGACTATTCAGAATTTTCTTTGTAAATATCCCGGCTTGGCAGTCATACGGTCTTCCTTTTTCGACAGCTTGGGGCAGTGCTCTGACCTAAATCTTGTCAACCTTCCTCGATATATCAACAGCTCTAGTTGGCTGTAAATATTTGCTCGTTGAAGGTCTCAAAATGGTACTAAAGTGGCGCTTTAGTGCTATTTGAGTATCAGAATAGTACTTCAACCATTTCCCCTACCTACCTACGAACCATCTGCCATTCGGAGTAGGTGTTAAACTACAGGTTCTCTATTTGTAAGAAAATATCAAGGCGCGTCAAAAACAAAAAACAGAAAGAAGAGCTCGTCCAAACAACCAGCAAGGGATGTAAGCGCCAATTATATTAAATTACATGGGTTGAAAAGTCCCGAGCCTAACAAAGAAAACGCGTTTTCTTTTTGTTTAAAATTAGCTATATTCATCAACGTAATTTGCAGCCAGACCAACGCAATCTCTTACATATCAGTACCACCGTTTTGGAACGATTTATCCTTTGCCTTAAAAGTCCTCAGTTCAGCTTTCATTTGAGCAAAATGTTTTACTGGCGAGCATTTTCTAGGACTGCGAACAGCCAATAGTCACTGGAAGCCAAATCTGGGGAATGGTGGATGTGGGAGCAATTCGAAGTTCAATTCATGTACTTATAGTTTTGCCATTGTTGTTGGTCGGCACCCATTTTGAACAGAGCTTTCTTATAGTCAAATGCTCATGGCATATGTATAAAGCCAACTCGCTCTTTTGATATTTTTACTTAGCTGACATCGTAACTTTACTTTTGACCATTCGAAACGATTTTTTGGACTTATTTGTTGTTTTCTGATATTACAGCCTCCTATTGGACGTTCACTGCGTTGTGTATCTTCGGTATCTCTACGACCTCTTTTGAAGTCAGCAAACCAACGTTTTAATAGTGTTTCTGTTTGAGCTCGAACGGTATTTTTTCTCATCAAGGAACAGCGTATAATTCAAACACGAAATTCTTTCTGAGTCATTGTTTTGGAAAAGTAGCGTCACTCTTAGCACAATAACTCACGAATTAGTGAATAGAATATAATGAAATTTTAACAGTTGTATTTTTAAGGTTGGTACTAACTGAAAAAAGGTGAATGTAATAAAACTGGGGCCACTCATTAGGCCCGGGGCTTTTCAGCCCATGTGTTATATTTTTTTTTATTGCTTCCAAAAACTATTACACCTGTCTGTATTAGCAATAAGTAATTTGTTTTAAAGGCATTTGGATAGTTAAGTGATAATGTAAGGCTATTGCACTTCAGGATCATTTAGGAACATGTAGTTCATTTGTAAAATATTTACAATAATAACACAGGCCGACAAAATTTAACCAACATTCAGACCCAGAAACCAGACTATATATTTCCGAAGGTTTATGATGCGCTGAATCCAAATCTGGCCTCAGAATTGCTCTATTAGTTTGAGTTTTCGAGATATCCTAACCTAAAAGTGCAAAAAACCCCATTTTTGCCCATATTTGAGGTTATGTAGCCTTGCAGATGTTTTCTTTCACCAAAATTAAAGGATGGCATCTTTAAATACAATCCTTCTTTTTTCAAATGGCGTTTTGTTTGCTCAAATATCATTTTTTTTCGCAGAGATATCGCATTTTGAAATTTTCATGTTTCGAAATTTTCCTACACCTGAAAATCGATTAAGATAACATAGACATGATATATTCGATTACTAATTTTCTTGAATTGAGTCTTATTTTTCTTAAAATTTTGTCTCACACCATAAGTGTGCTGACTCATCACATCCCTACACTATCTAACCTTTGGGTACCGAGTCACACACAGCCCTAACCCCTAGAAACCACCCCTATCATACCGCGAGCAAGCTAACCCACAAACTCCAAATTTACATACTATTAATCCATATATTTCAGGCCCTCAAACCCAAGAAAATTAGTAAGCGACTATATCATGTCTATGTTATCTTAATCGATTTTCAGGTGTAGGAAAATTTCGAAACATGAAAATTTCAAAATGCGATATCTCTGCGAAAAAAAATGATATTTGAGCAAACAAAACGCCATTTGAAAAAAGAAGGATTGTATTTAAAGATGCCATCCTTTAATTTTGGTGAAAGAAAACATCTGCAAGGCTACATAACCTCAAATATGGGCAAAAATGGGGTTTTTTGCACTTTTAGGTTAGGATATCTCGAAAACTCAAACTAATAAAGTAATTTTAGTTATCAATCCGAATTTTGCATGGACAGAGAAGCAGATATTAATATAGTTTAAATTATTTCGGATACTTTTCCTTGTAGACTAGTGTAATTTAGATAATTACATAAGCATATTTCTAATTATTATTATTACAAGAGGTATGTTGGTGTTTTTCGCTTAAGTCTCTTCTTATTGAATTTTTCTTCAGCGAGAAGTTTTTTCATCGTCGGATTTGTGTGCGCCAGAAGTCTGCTTATGTGCCTTCTGCTCGCAATTTGTATTTCTTCGTCAACAGTGTCGATGTTTAAGTCGCGGTGAATGTCAGCGTTTGGTATATGCCATGGTGCATTTGTTATTGTCCTAAGTATCTTCGACTGGGCACGTTGCAGTATTGTGAAATTGTTTTGTAAATTAAGATTTTGTTTTGCAGAGCTTGCAGAGCGAGAGCTTTGACTGAGGACCTAGCAGCCAATACAGCTGCCGAAAGCTATTTTTAATTTCAACGCTTTTTTTAATTTCAATGCTTTTTTTCATTATATGGTTCTTCCAGTTTAGTTTGGAGTCAATTGTAATGCTTAAGTATTTAGCTTTCGTATCAGTATTCGCGTCAGAGTTTTCAATCTTTAATGAGTCTATGGTTACCTTTCTGTTCGTGTAATTGACTTAAAGTTTTGTATCGCTGTTAATTTCTATATTCCAGTTTTGTGAACTAATCCAGAGTCTTGTTTAAGTCGTTTTGTAAAATTGTTTGTGCTATGTTCGGGTCTCCATAAGATGCCATTAGAACAGTGTCATCTGCAAACGTCGCAATCATGCTCTTTCTTGAAGATGGTTCCGGTAAGTCAGCGGTGTAAATGAGATTCAGAGTGGTCCTAATACACTGCCTTGGGGAATTCCTGCGTTCATAGGTTCAATGTTTCATACATGCGTCGTTTTATTTAATATAACATTTTTTATCTTGGATGTAACTTTTGAGCGTTAGAAAGCAGCCATTTGGCAACCAAGATTGGAGTTTGCGCAGTAATCCAGGGGGCCATACTTTGTCAAAGGCTTTAGCCACGTCGGGGTATACAGACACGCATACTTGTTTATTGCTTTTATTGTCTTTATTAATTTTGTGAGTGACTCTATGTCTCTATGACTCTATGACTCTATTGTCGGCAGCAGACATATTGGTCGGTATGACGATGAAAACGTGGCATCTTTATTGGGCTTTGGGATCGCAATGATTTCGACAATTTTCTATGTCTTTGGGAAGTATTTGAACTTTTAAGCAGCATTAAAAAAGTTCCTGAGATAAATTATTGCTCTGTTGAGCTTATGCTTTAAAATTTTTCCGGAGATGAGGTCATATCCTGGGAATGTGTTGTTTTTTAACGTCGAATTTAAGCGCTTTACCTCTGTTGGAGAGGGTTTTTTGATGATTTGCTCGTCTTTATCGCTCGTTGAATGAGTTAAATCGAGTTCGGTGTTATTAAATTGATGTCCAGACAGTGACAGAAATCAAAGAAGATAATGTCTCTGCAAAACTTATAAAAATTTATGTTCACATTGAAAGTTTTGACGAAATATGTGGTCGTTTACCATTAAACGCCTATATTTTGGAGTTTTTTAATGATCTCAGACTTAAGTTGCCACATTTGAGTGCACTCGCGCAGGTTGTTATAGCAACACCGGCAACTCAGGTATCTGTAGAGCGAGCATTTTCTGCCCTTCATTTTATTTTAAGTGAAAGACGAAGCTCTATATCTGCAGAAAATCTTAACGCCGTTTTAGTTGTTAAAAAAAATAAATATTTTAAAAACAAAATAAAAATAAATATTGTTCCTTAAAAAACAAAACATTTTTTCACATTTTTATTTAACATCCGATTGCATTGGTTTTTTTTTATTATTTTCTTTCTCATTTACATTTATATGTATGTATTTACATGCACACGAAGGAAAAGATCATTTCTGTTGAGTTTTTTAGTCAAACCAGAGAATGTTAATGCAATGAGAAGGTGCAAATGTTACTGTAAGCTTTTTTTAGTACAATTGAGATTTGAAAGATTTGTAATAAGGTAATTTAGCACACCGAGTTTATAGACACCTCACTCATGATGGAAAGAATAATGAGGTGGCGCCAATCGTGGTCCCGTTACTTTGCGCTCAGCGAATTTGACAACTAGTTACGTGATTTTAGCTCCAGTATGGCCAGATTACCATTTTCGTAACTTGATTTAGCATTTTTTTCTTTGTTATTTTTATTATTTTTTGTCTCGGAGTTTTAGTTCTTTCTTCATGACATTTTTCTAGCTGTTCTAATTAAAATGCCATGTTCATAATTTTGTAAAATATACATTTTTTAATAATTATTTAAATAATTCACACAGTTTTACTTAGCTTTACTTTTTTTAACATCTGGTGGCATTGCCCGCGATTGCAGGTGTTGTTGGTGTTCTTCTGCTTTCGGCAGTCAAATCTCTCTCTCGCTACTGCAGTGTTGCCTAGCTTTGGACATAAAAACGCACTAAAATGTCCATTCAAAGAAAATAACCCAACAAATTTTTATTGAATCACTTAAAGAACTCTGTATGCGTGACAAATTGTCTTTAAAATGTGCGTTTTTTTAAATAAATGTGTTATGCTTATGTACAATTTAATTTATGAGTTTCTTTGTTAAGCGAGACTCTTTTGTTAAGGGAACGACTTTTTTGCTATATTTGCAGTTATGTAACTAGATAGGGTACTTTTTTTGTAAAAATGTCAGTATGGTTTTTTTAGTATTTCCTGGTATTTTGTTGTTTATTTTTACAATGAATATAACTCTTAATGTCCTATGTCTCACTAAGGATTGATGACCGGAAGAAACGATTACACCTCTATGGTTTTAATTCGCATTCAATAAATTCAAAGGCTTTTTAAAATGTGTAAAAAGGTTTTCAATCTTAAGAAGAGTTGAGAGAGGGACATTTAATATTTTTGCATAACCTTAAATGGAGCCAAAAATTAAATTTGCACTTTCAAATTATCAAATTTTGTAAGAGTCAAAAAACTTTTCATTAGCACTCAAATCTTCTCAGAGTGACCTTTTTTAACCTTTTTTTTGTTTAATAATATAGTTTGTTTTTTAACCTAAAGTCTCGGTAGCTTTAAAGTAAAAAAAAGAAACAAACACGAAACTTAAAAACTTTTGCATTTTCGGTATAAAAAAGCACTAAATTTATTGCGAAGAGCAAATGGTTGGCAATACTGCACAACTCAGCAAACGTGACGTCACGTACGCTCTGATGGGCGCAATCTCTTTCTATCATTCTTGACCTCACTGACTTTTGCCCACACAAAAATTAGAAACACCACACATCTTTTACCTCAACACACAACACATTTCTCACCTCGCATTAACATTCTCTAGTCAAACTGTCTTTTGCTAAGAGTCTTTGTGGGAGCGAAAATCGTATTACTCTTTACGCGACACTCATTTGAGAGCGTCACACGAATGAGTCAATGCAAAGCGCTTGACCGATCCAAAACAAAACAAAGAGAGCCGCTCAGAGCGAGATCGTATCTGCACAATCTTTTCGGTTACGTTACGAAGCAGAGCATATAAGAAAAAACGATCAACTGTCATTTGCGAGCTATGTTGGTGAATGGTCAGACGAAAGTTCTAGGCAGGATTTAATTATCAGCATTTTTTCTGCCGCCGTAGCCGCACCAACCCGCGAGTTACATATATAAAACCAAGCACTAACACTATAGATGAATTCATTGCAAGTATAATTAAAGACAAAGTGTAATACTAAACCTACTTCCGTTTTGTTTACAGAAATTACGATTAAATTCATAAATCAAAATTATTTTTCGGTCGCAATTCCAAGAATTGCAACCGTCCCAAAATTAACTAACTTCACTGTCTGCTTACAATAAATATTGTCAAATCAGCATTTCCGTTCCCACACGAAAATGTAATATTAATAAGTATTTTTCATAAACCAATGTAATTAGCAAGTAAGAAAACAAAACTGTAATGTATCGAGTAAGCAAATATATATACATATGTAAGCTTTGATTTTACCTTAAGTAAAATAATAAAGTTAGTCTGGTTCCTCCCTTTCATCGGAGTAGTTTGTTGAATTAAATAAATAAATTTTAATAATCAAAAACAGAATTAGTTTTTTTTTACGCAACTTAACGGCAAAACACGTAAATGGCGCAGTCGGTAGGATCCTTTAAACAGTAAAAAAAGGATCCAGTGAAACGAAATACGGGAATAAAAAAAAAAAAAAAAAAAAATTTTATAAACACCCAACCTAATCCTGCGAATCCGTAGCCAACTCAGGAGTTGACCGGACCCTCCAGGGTATAACTAAACGTTAACTAAAACTAAAAAGAAAAAAAAAATAGTGCAGTGAACATTTAGGCAACTTGAACACCACTAAAAAGAAAAAAAAAAAAATAGTGCAGTGAACATTTAGGCAACTTGAACACCACTAAACCGAAAAAATAGTGCAGTGAACATTTTTGCAACTTATACACCACTAAAATAAAAAAAAAAAAAAAAAATAATTGTTATAGTGCAGTGAATATTTACAATAGACACCACTATAATTTTTTTTTCTAAAACTGTATTCTAAGAGGCAACAAACATTCGACAAACGGAGAAGGATGGAAGAACAGGCTCACATTGCATCCGTCAGCGTGGCCGAAGAACTGGCCAGAAAGGATCAGCAATTGGAAAGCTTACGCCAAGCATACCTAGACCTACAACAGCAAACACACCAGTTACAGCAACAACAGCACAACCTGGAACAACACCAAATACAGGACAACGGCAAAAGAGACAACATTTTTAAGATGATAAACCACATGCCAACTTTTACCGGTACAGGAGAAGTGACGGTCAACAGCTTCTTCAGCAGCATCGAATACCTGCTATCAACCATACAAGATGAAAATCTAAAAAAAGAAGCGGTCCGAACCATATTTTACAAAATAATCCAGGGGCAGGCGAAAGATACCATCATAAACATCCCCAACCCGGACAACTGGCAACAGATCAAGGAGACGTTAAAACTGAGGTATAGGCCAAGCGTAGAACCACATCAACTATACAGAATGATAGCAAACTTAAAGGTGAATTCGGTGAGTGAGTTACTAATTGAAGTACAAAATATTAAATATAAGTCAGATGAACTAACGGTATATTATCAGAATGATCACTATATTGATTTGTCGAATATAGATAGTTTACTTGTAAACACAATTAAAGAAATGACACAAGGGACTATATTAGATAAAATCTACGAAGAACGAAACATTAATACATATTAAAAATATTGACCAAAAGGAGATTTGAAAATACATGCATTAGGCCAGAATACAGGAAATTTAAGACTAATGACGACAGGATATTTAGGCAAAATCGTCCTCAAAACAAGAATAACAATAACAACCAGGGACACTATCAACGAAATTATGTAGGACAAAGTTATTTTGGACAGAATACTGAACAGGCACGAAATAATAATAATAATATGATAATTATAATAATTCAGGACGATTTAGAATTCAAAATAATAGGGATAATAACCCATCAGGCAACTTCCAGCGTTTCGGGCAGGTGGGACACCCTAGGCCAAATTTCAATCAAAATAGATGGAATCAACCTAGGCAAAACCTAAACGAACCCATGGACGTTGATAATATAGAACGTTATGGTATACACAATATCCAGAGGGTCGGGCAGGTAGGACACCCTAGGCCATGTTTCAGCCAAAATCGCTTGGAACAACCTAGGCAAAACCTAAACGCACCCATAGAATCCAGAAATGATGTACAAAACTATAAGTTAAATGAAGTAATAGAAAATTCTGAACTAAAAGAATGTAAATGCGACGGAGGTCAATTTAAACAAACCCCTAATAATCAAAACCATTTGTTTTGGGAACAACCTCAGACTACTTACCCCACGTAAAGTTAACAATTAATAATAAAGAATATAATGCATTAATAGATACCGGTGCAAACATAAGTTTAATAGACAATGATATGAAAGAATTTAAGAAAATATTACTCACAAAACCAATTGAAATCAGTACAATAAATGGAAAGGATATAATAAGATATGAAGTGTTAACAGACGCACCTAAACAATTTAACGTAAATGAAAATGCGAAAGTCAGGTGGAAAGCGACGAAATTGAAAGGACGAAAATACAAATTTATCATAGGCATTGATTTAACGAACTGCTTTAAAACAGTAATAAATCTAGAGGATGGTCACATATCCTTCAATAATAGAATAACAAATTTTACAGTAAACCCATATAAAAACATCCAAGTTTACACACTGGAAGGATCAGACTTTGACTGGGACAGAATTCAATTGAACCATTTGAATACAGAAGAATATAAAGAAGTAAGGGATATATTGAATAGATTCAAGAAATTATTTTTTAAGGAACGCGACAAGCTGACCAGTACAATGGAAATTAAACACGAAATCAGAACAACAACGGATGTACAGATAAACGCTAAACTATATCGGTATCCACCACAACACGAAGTAGAGGTTAGACGACAAATTAAAGAAATGGAGGAGCAGGGAATAATTAGGAAGAGCTGCTCTCGATATGCGAGCCCATTAATAGTTGTACCAAAGAAGTTAGATAATTCAGGAGAAAAAAAGTACAGGATAGTAGTAGATTATCGGAAATTAAATGATATAACAATAGATGATAAATTTCCACTACCAAACATCGACTCAATTTTTGACAAGCTAGGAAGAGCACAATACTTCACAACCCTAGATCTAGCTAAGGGATATCATCAAATTTTAATAGAAGAAAAAGACAGGGAAAAGACGGCTTTTGTTACACCCCACGGACTATATGAATTTATACGAATGCCGTTTGGACTGAAAAATGCCCCAGCGACATTCCAACGACTTATGAACGAAACATTACGCGAATTCATTAACAGAACATGCGTTGTTTATCTAGACGACATCCTAATATTTAGTACTTCTCTAAAAGAACATGTAAAAGCAATAACAGATATTTTCAAAGTATTAGAGGACGCAAATTTAAAAATACAAATAGACAAGTGTAATTTTATGAAGAAGGAAACCGAATTTCTAGGTCATATTTTGACAAGTGAAGGACTAAAGCCCAATCCAAATAAAATAAAAGTAATTCAAGAATTAGATATACCAAGGACAGAAAAACAGATCAAAAGCTTTCTGGGTCTTACAGGATACTATGGGAAGTTTGTAAAAGACTACGCCAAAGTGGCCCAACCGATGACAAAATATTTAAAAAAAGGCGTAAAAGTGAATACAAAAGACCCTACCTATGTCGAGGCATTTGAAAAGTTAAAACAACTGATTAGTTCTCATCCAATATTAAGGTATCCCAATTTTGATAGACAGTTCACATTAACTACGGATGCATCCAATTATGCAATTGGTGCTGTCCTTTCACAAGAAGGACACCCGATTTGTTTCGCATCCCGAACATTAAACAATCACGAACGAAATTATTCAGCAACAGATAAAGAATTTTTAGCAATTTTGTGGAGTGAAATTACCTGAGACCATATTTGTATGGTAAGAAATTTAAAATTCTTACTGATCATCAACCCATTAAGTTTTTATGTACAAAATACAAAGGAAAGGATATATCGCCAAGACACCAACGATGGATACTCAACCTAGGAGAGTACGATTTCGAAGTAGACTATATAAAAGGTAGAGAGAACAAAGTAGCGGATTTTCTCAGTAGAATAGAAAAAAGTGAAGATAATATTTTAAAATATGAAGATGATGACAATTCCAATAGCATAAACCTAATTTCGCTCGATGGGGAGGAAGCCAACGTAAGCATGGCAACAGTACATTCAGCAGAGGAGAATTTGGGTGCTCATTTTGCAATTAAGGAAGAGATAGTGAACAAGTATAGAACTCAGATTATACTTACAAATAATAAAACAGAAGAGTTTAGAGAGATACACGGAAAAAGTATAATTTTTATTGCAGAGTGTGATTTTGAACAAATGGGAGAAATTTTCAGAAGATATATTTTAAAAGGAAAAATTGGAATATTTTCGGAACTAACCGACCACAGCTATAACATAGTACAAGAAAAACTGATTAGTGTGTATTCGAATGACAAACAAATTAATTTCACTAAGTGTACTACAAGGGCTAGAGATATAGAAACAGAAGTAGAAGCAGTCAAGCAAGTATCATTGTATCACGTTAGGGAAAGCATGCATTCAGGGATAATCGAAACATATAACCAACTTAAGAATAAAATTTACTATCCAAAACTCATGGAGGTAATTCAATTGGTGATTAATCAATGCGAGATATGCCAAGAAGTCAAGTACGATAGAAAACCAATAAAACCTAAATTTTTAGTCACAGAAACACCCTCAGACAAAAATGAGATCGTTCATATAGACACGTATGTAATGAAAAGGAATTATTTTCTAACAGTAATAGACAAATTTTCTAAATTTGGGGCGGCATACCCGTTAAACGATAGAAACCACGTTACTCTTATCGAACAATTAGAAGATCATTTTGCCAAAATAGGAAAACCAAAGAAAATAGTGGCAGACAATGAATTTAACACAATCCGAATAAAAGAATTTTTAATATAGAAAAAGAGAACATTGAAACATTGAACATCTAACTAAACCCAACAGTCACATGGGTAATGCAGACATAGAGCGTTTGCATAACACAATAGCCGAAAAATTCAGGATATTATATAAGTTAGAGAAAAATATTCCAATAAAACAATTGATTCAAAAAGCAATTAGAAGTTATAATGAGCGCCACCACTTAAGCATTAAATGCACACCTAGTGACGTACATTTGGGAAAAATTGAAAATGGTACAGTGAAAAGGAATTTAGAGGAAAGATAAAAGAAAAATAATTGAAAAATTAAACAGATCTAGGGAAGATTACAACGAAAGTAGGGAAGAAAGATTCATTAAGAACTACAAGGCAGTTAGGCATAAAGAACAACCAAAATATAAAAAATCCAAATTAGAGAGAGTGCATCATTGCAACATCAAACGGCCTCTTAAATTTACAGCTATGGACAATACTGACGATACTCTTATGGCCACAACCGATTGAAGGAATAATGAATACGAAACGAATTACAGAACAAAAAGGATTTGTAGACATTTATATCAATAGTCAGGAAATAGTTCAGGAGACGGATATAATATTACATATCATAAATTTGCATGATATCAATACCATTTTGGACAACATGACAGAAAATATAAAATTAATGAGGATTGATAATAAAGAAATGCTTAATTTAGAACTAAGTGACGCTAAAAATAAATTATTGACATTATTGGCAAGACAAAATAGGCAAAGACGAGGACTAATTAATGGAATAGGAAGCATACAAAAATGGTTATTTGGGACTATGGACGACGAAGACAGACAAAACATACAAAAACAGTTGTTCAATATTGATGAAATTGTTAACAACAATAATCAACAAATTATAATTAATGACTATTTTAATATAACTATAAATAATTTAAAAATGGTAATTACAAATGACAGACAAAAAAATTCAAGAAGAACTAAATTCTATAAGTAAGTTTGTAGAAATAGAAAATAATAAAAGTAGGTATTTAGAGCAATTAAGTAATATACAACTAATAAAGAGTAGAATAGAGCATTTGCAAGATAATGTAATTTCTGCAAAACATGATTTGGTACATCCAAGTATTCTAGCCAGTAACGAAATTAAAAAATACAATATCGATTATAATAAGTTGAAATATATACAGTGTGGTACAACATTTGTTAATGGGACATACTTAGTTTTAGGAGTAAAAATACCTAAAAATTTCATAATTGTTAAATTAAGAACTATTGTTCCACTACCCAATATTCACAATAACGAAATAGATGCTACTATAGAAAAAAAACTTCGAGTTTGAAAATAAAACATATAGATTTGAAGAAAATAAGCATTTAAAAGACTTAAAATTAAGCACTCATTGTATAATAAAAAATAACTGTCAACTAGTAAGTAACAAAGATTTTGAAATTATACAACTACATATAGACACAATTATAATTAAGAATGCAATGAATGTCAGTGTTAATGAAACTTGTAATTCCGAAAAAGATATGTTAAACGGAAATTATTTAATAAATTTCAGTAACTGTTCAATAAGAATTAAAGACTATTATTTTTCAAACACTATTGAAAATATGAAAGAAAAACAAATTATCGAAAATCCAAATAGAGATCAGAATTTTACACATAAATTATCCTTTCAAGAAATTGAATTACAACAAAAAAATAATGTAAAGAATATTAAAGCGTTAGATTATCATACAAAATTAACATATGGATGTAATTTTTTTATAATAATTGTAGTACTTATTTTAATTGTGTTAATTCTAACTAAACATAAACAGATAAAAATAAATTTAAATAAAAGAATTCAGGAGAATTCTAATCTAAGGGAGGGAGAAGTTACATATATAAAACCAAGCACTAACACTATAGATGAATTCATTGCAAGTATAATTAAAGACTAAGTGTAATACTAAACCTACTTCCGTTTTGTTTACAGAAATTACGATTAAATTCATAAATCAAAATTATTTTTCGGTCGCAATTCCAAGAATTGCAACCGTCCCAAAATTAACTAACTTCACTGTCTGCTTACAATAAATATTGTCAAATCAGCATTTCCGTTCCCACACGAAAATGTAATATTAATAAGTATTTTTCATAAACCAATGTAATTAGCAAGTAAGAAAACAAAACTGTAATGTATCGAGTAAGCAAATATATATACATATGTAAGCTTTGATTTTACCTTAAGTAAAATAATAAAGTTAGTCTGGTTCCTCCCTTTCATCGGAGTAGTTTGTTGAATTAAATAAATAAATTTTAATAATCAAAAACAGAATTAGTTTTTTTTTACGCAACTTAACGGCAAAACACGTAAATCGCGTGATTATCATTCGGAATTCACAGAGAGATCGTTGGTTCGAATCTCGGTGAAAGCAAAATTAATAAAAACATTTTTCTAATAGCGGTCGCCCCTCGGCAGGCAATGGCAAACCACCGAGTGTATTTCTGCCATGAAAAAGCTCCTCGTAAAAATACCTGCCGTTCGGAGTCGGCTTGAAACTGTTGGTCCCTCCATTTGTGGAACAACATCAACACGCACACTACAAATAGGAGGAGGAGCCCGGCCAAGCACCTAACAGAAGTAAACGCGCCAAATTATTTTATTTATATTTTATTATTTTATATTTTTAAATTTCTTGATTTTGTTATAAAAAAGTCCAGAAAGTCTGGTAAATTACTAACACAAGTTGGCCAGTAAGTGGGTTTTCCTGTGCTTATAAAGTCACATGGCGTCAAGTAGAGCTTTCCCTTTGGTATTGGTCAATCTTGAGCCCCATGCCATGTTTTTGGAATTACCCCGGCTATAAATTTATTTGCAAGTATCTTTAGGTAGTAGACATAATGCAGTATTTTATTATTAAATTTTAGTGGACAGTAGCAGCTGAAATAGTCAATAACCCATGAGTGTCATAAATTTGAACTGTCGTTGTTTGTAGGTGGTCCATTGTGAATTGCTCCATTTCGTTACATATAATATTTTGCTTTAATATTACATAATGGCTGTGCCTCCATGTGCTTTATTGTCAGGATAATTGGTACGCAAAATTTTATATCCTGGAATTCTTATAAAGGACTTAACACCAAAGTGTGTTTCCGATACCATTAGTATATCAATGTCGTTTTGTCTGATGAAGTTTTAAGTTTGCAGTATATGTTGGCTTAGTCCGTTTGCATTCCATAAGGCTATTGTCACGTTATTTTCTTTGGTCATCCATTTTTGTGACGAGAAATGTTATGATGTTTATCATGTTCGACATTTGGTTGATTATCATTGTTTTCAATTCCTGCATATAATCGTTTTGAGGCGTAC
The DNA here is from genome assembly GCF_028408465.1 of Anastrepha ludens. Lineage (NCBI taxonomy): Eukaryota > Metazoa > Arthropoda > Insecta > Diptera > Tephritidae > Anastrepha > Anastrepha ludens. The sequence continues at coordinate 121,460,199 of NC_071500.1, read as the reverse complement.
TATTTGTTTTATTTCTTACTTTGTTATTTGTTGACTAGATTACTACTTGTGCATAAGTCCCTGAAATTTTTCTGGTGAGTTCACATTTCTGGTTTGAACTTGTCTGTGGAGCAGACATTTGTTATGGGTTATAGTGCTGTTTTCTCGAAGGACTAAATGTAACGAGGAAGAGGTTCGGAAAATTTGCACTTGCAAATTCTAAGATCAAGAATTTTTTTTCTTCAGTGTGTTGCTTTTCATTTTAAGTCAATCTTTAAAAGCAGGCATCTTGTGAACTACCAAGTTTCAAAAAATTTCCAATCATGCAAAGTCATAGATTTATTTATAAGAAAACAGCAATTATCTTTGATGCTAGCCACAAACTGGAGAAAAGCGTACGTATGTCTCTGTCTTAATCATTATTTTAGTTCGAGTACGTGTGTATGTATGTATGTAGTATGTATGTATAACCGAACTTTATCAAAAAGGTACCATTTCTACTATTTACAATTTTTTCATTTTCCCACAAATCTGTACGATGCAAACATGCTTTATAGATTCTGTGCTCAACAAGCAGCCACTTTCATTCCTTTCGGTCACACAAATTTTATTTATTCAGCTGCGTTGTAATTTTCTAGCCAATTTTCATGCAATTGCAGAATGCCATAAACTACACAAACCTTAGCAAAATCACATTATCCTGGCAATTTATAAATGCTTCATACATTTATTGCGCCACTACAAAGCACACACAAACATACGCAAGCAGTTGTACGTATGTATATGAATGTGTATTGGTGTGTGTGAGTAATATTCGATTTAAATACAAGTGCAAACACGCAAATGACCCACAAACGGATTCGTCTAATAGCAAATGTATATTTACAGTTAGTTGTTGGTATTGTTCATAAAAACCAAAGAAATTACACGAAAATTGGCAATTTTTAAGCCGCATGTCCATGATTTTATTGCTGTAGGTCCTGCGGTGCTGCTATAACTGTTGTTGCCTCTGTTCGAGCTGTTGGGTAAATGTTTTTATAGCGCTTTGTGGTGCATTGCCTAACGGATGAACACATACACACACACACACATTCATGTATATGAGTATGCATTGTATTTGATTTTGTTAGCCAACATTCAATAATTTATAATTTAGTTTGTAATTCTCTGTTGGCTTTCATTGCGGTTGCCATTCGCATGTGTGACCAAGCGACTGGCTATAGGATCGCTCAATTGCTTATATAAGCAAATATGTGTGTATGCACGAATATGTGGGATAGTGTGGCGCGTTTGGTAGCAGATAAAATTTTTGGTATTTGGTAGTCATAAAAATGTGTGTACATTAGGGCGGATCAATTGGAATGGAGCGACATCGTGTTTAGAAGTTTCGGACTCAGCGTGAAATTTTGCAAGAGCATAATTCTAAATAAAGTTTTTTTTTTTGAGTTCACCAAATTTTAAAGTAAGTTATTTTTACTTAATACGAAAATTCAGAGGGAAAAATTAGGTAGGAATAATGCATTTTCTACTGAAAGTAAAAAAGATCTAAAACCAAAATGATTGTAATCAAATAAATTGCACGTTGTTAGTGGTGAAAAATACTTATGATTAAAAAATGTGAAAATAAATTTCTAAAATATTGTAAAATTTAATTCTTTCTGGTTTTTTGCAGTTTTTCATTTGATTTACATGTAAAAAAAATTCCAATTCCTATTACAATAGTAAAAAATTACATATAGTTTGCTTTATAGCGCCGACACGGGATTCTTTAAGTATTACCAAAAGTGCCCTATTACTTTAGTCAAAATTAATCTTCATATTAACTTCGTATCGAGAGACTCAAAACTTACTTTAATACTTTTTTTCTTAAACTAAGAACACTATTAAAAAAGACTGACCCACACTAGTGTACATAAAGACATAAAACTATATTATTCACTTTATGAAATATGCAAAGTTGCTGTAAACTTTTGCCGCTGTTGCCCAACGGCCATTGGTCACTTTGCTCGAATGAATGTGAAAGTGGTTTTATATTGAATTTCCCTATTTTTGAAAGATGAAGTTTTGGTTTCTAGCTTTTTGTGCTTTGAATGAATGGAAAATTTTATTATATTTGCTGGCAATTGGCGAACTGAGATTCACAAGCTTGGAATTACGTAGTTTCTCGGCTTTACTTTCAATATTCTAGAGCGTTCATACATACGCACATATATACACAGCGAACATATTTCTTAACTTATTTATGTTAGATCTTTAAGTTTTTGTAGATATTTACTTAAAAGTTTAGCAAAAGGCAGCTAGAATTCGGTAAAACTGGATTCCGCTTGATATTCACAAATCTACTCGTGGAAAACTTCTGGGTAGTTATGTCGAGGGATGCATGGTTATTTGGCCTCTTCCGAAACGCTTTCCGCATTAGTCTTATAAAACTTTTATAAAGCCAATTGCTAATACTAGGACTAGAAGAGGACTAGCACAGTCGGTTCTACGGTAAATGAAGAATATTATTTGAAAGTTATGCGACGTAGAAAACAGCCCAATTTGTGGAAAGAAAACTCATGGATGTTGTTGTTGTTGTTGTTGTTTTAACAGCATAGTTTGCCATGTCAGTGTAAGTATATCATCGGTCGTCTTCGTCTAGCTCATCTAAGGGTAGGCCCAGGAAACATGCTGTTTCGACAGGTTGGGTCCAGAGGGAGAGGGGGGTTGGATGAGTCGGTTTGAGGGGGCATGTGAAGAGGTGGTTAGTGTCGTGCGGGGTACCTTCACATGCCGGACATGTGTTTGGTATGTCGGGGTCAATTCTGGATATGTAGGAGTTTAACCTGCTACAATATCCAGAACGTAATTGTGCCAATGTTACACGAGTCTCACGGGGAAGCTGGAGCTCTTCATCTGCGATAGGTGGTGGTTAGACTCCGATTACGGCATTCACAGGACGGGAGTTCATGAAGGTGGTAACGGTCTCCCGGTGAATGTCGTTTATTGACTGTCTAAATACTGTCCGGTCCAGTAGGTTTCGGTCAGTTTTGTCCTGGAGTTCGTCAGCGTAGTCTAGGAGGTGTCTCCTGACGTGCCTGGGAGGCGGCTCAGGCTCAAGCAGGTGTCTGCAGGGGTGAAACCTGCGGTAACACCCCAGCAGGAACTGCTTGCTGAGCAATTTGTTGTGCTCCGCTACTGGGAGCATTTGTGCCTCGTTGTGAAGATGTTGGATGGATGACATCAGGAGGCACCCGGTCGCTGTCCGAATGGCGGTATTTTGACATGTCTGAAGCGTTGTCCACTGCGAATCACTAGTTCCAGGCGACCAGACAGGCGCTGCATAGTTTAGAACCGGCCGGCCAAATGTCGAAAGCAACAGTTCTTTGTCTTTGCCCCAAGTGCTGCCGGCCAGCGATTTGAGGACCTTGTCGCGATTTTGGACTTTTGTGGCAATCGCGGTTGTATGCGCAGAGAAGGAGAGCAAGCTGTCAAAGGTTACACCCAAAATTTTGGGGTTATTTACAGTCGGAATTGGTGTGTCGTCGACTTTTACCTTAAGGGACAGCTTGACTTCCTTTGTCCAGGTGGTGAAAAGGGTCGCCGTGGACTTGGTGGGGGAAAGTTGGAGATTCCTCGCAGTGAAAAAGCGAGAAAGGTCGGTGAGGTAGTTGTTCACTTTGGAACACAGGCCATCGATGTCATTGCCTGACGCCATTATCGTGCAATCGTCAGCGTATGAGATCAGGGAAACTCCCGCTGGTGGTTGGGGGAGCTTCGAGATGTAGAAGTTAAAAAGCAAGGGTGAAAGGACACCACCCTGCGTTACGCCTTGCTTAATCTTCCTCTGCTTTGATATTTGATCTCGAAAAATCACTGACGAGTGCCGACCGCTCAGGTAGTTCGCGGACCACCTCTTCAGCCCTGGCGGGAGTGTCGACTGATAAATATCATCTAGTAGCGTGGAATGGCTGACTGTATAGAAAGCCTTCTTTAGGTCCAACGCTACTAGGACAGTCCTCTCGCAGGGGCGGTTTTGATTAAGCCCGCGATTTATCTGGGCGTTTATGGCGGTGAGTGCAGTGGTGGTGCTGTGCACTCGTCGGAATCCGTGCTGATGTGGGGCTGGGGCCAGGTGTGTCGTGTGGAGTGGGAGTAGGAGGGCTTCAAGTGTCTTCACTACTGGGGAAAGGAGAGTTATCGGCCGATAAGACTCCCCTTGGTTGGCGGGTTTCCCAGGTTTCAGTAGTGGGACCACTCTCCCTGCTTTCCACTTGTCAGGGATGATGAGAGTGGCCAGGGAAAAATTGAAGACCCTTGTGAGAAACCCTACTCCCAGGGGTCCCAGATGCTTCAGCATCAGCGCTTTCGATGATTTCGACTTGTTGATGGCCCCCTGAACCTCATCACCGGAGAAAGTAAGTGGCGCACTGTCGTTCGTCAGTTTGTGCAGCCTTCTGGTAACACGACGTTTGGTTCTGTCGCCCGGAGGATGCAGTATAAAATAGCTCGCGCATCTCTTCGGGTCCGACGAAGTACAACCGTTGAAGGTGATAGCCACCTTGTCGTTGTGCTTCGTCGGGTTCGACAGGGACCTAACGGTGGACCAGAGCTTACTCACCCCGGAGGTGAGGTTATAGGTCTTCAGGTGCTCAACCCATTTAGTCCGCTTATGTTGATTTACCAGTTGCCGGATCTCCAATTGAGATCCCTTATGCGGGATCCCCGGGATCGGCCTGGCGGAGGTGGTCACGCTCATTTGCTAAACTGGCTGCTTCGGCTGCGAAATGAGGACGGATGTCCTTATAACTTCCAGCTGGAATGAAGCGAGCCGCAGCAGCTGTGAGCACCTTGCGGAATGGGCGTTCGCCCACACGCACATCAGTGGGGATGGGAAGAGCGGCGAAGGTGTCCTCGGTGAATTCCGCGAAGCCGGCCCAATTAGCTTTTTTAAAGTTAAAATAGGACCGGTGATTCGCGGAAACGAAGTCGGCAGGTCTCTTAATCGAGACGATAATGGGCAAGTGGTCTGATGCAAGCGATAGCATAGGTCGCCACGTTATGCTATTTATCAGACCAGCGCTAGCTATTGTTAGGTCAGGCGAGCTGCTACAATCGCCCACTACCCTGGTGGGGGCGTCGCACACTGGGGATTTTGCGGAAAAAAGTCAAATTTGCAACATACCACCTACGCAATGTTTAATGGTATTTCTAAATTCCAGAATAGAACCAACAATAAAATCAAAAAGAATTACTAAATTCCGACTTACAGTTTTTTTTTTATAGATATGTCAAAAGTATAATTGTTTTATAGTATTGAACTGACTAAGAGAAAACTTCAAAGCCCAAGGTGGTTTTTTTTTCCTTTTGCTTGAGCCGACTTCGAATTTTTTATTTTTCATTTAGGGTACGATATTTTTATATATTTTAGCCGGAAGAACAAAGGCTGTGAAGCATTTGATTATCTATTTATAATTAATTTTACGAAAAAAAAAAAAAATAAATCATATTCCTTCATATTCTTGGATCTGCAAGTTGAGCTACATTTATCTACGGTCAGAAACTAGTATCAACGTGTTCCTTAATAGCGTCTCTTTCAGTTTTAACCAATTGCAGGTGCCACCAGGCGCCACTGATTATTTTTTGGCAATGATAACACAGGTCAACAAAAAAAAAAAAAATCTGCGGCAATAATTTTGTTAATGGTTTTCATTAGCACTATTAGCATCATTATATACATATATTGAGTATGAAATTACATTTTTTGAATTGACTCTGGTTCTTGAGATAAACGCAAAATTAAAAATTACTAAACAAATTTAAAGTGCCCTCCTACAGTTGCACTAATTTGATTAAACCTAACTACGGTTTCGTTATCTGTTTGCATATTTAGGTACAACACTTTCTGCTGTTAGACTCAGAAGTTATCAGTTAGTGTCATTTTTCAGTTTTAAAGTTGTCTCGAAAATATGAGTTCGTCACGAAAACCTTGTGTTAACGATTGCAACAGTTTTTGTTATATATGTGGCAAATTTTGTTCGCCAAAGCAAAGAAAACAGATCACAGAGTTTGTGAAAACAACCTACCAAGCATACTTTGGGATAAAGTATGTACAAAAGAATAAATATTGGGTGCCCAATATTGTGTGTAAGTCTTGTGTAGAATCTTTGCGATACATGGACCATCTTCTGCTAACTGTAATGACATTGAAATGGTAGAGAATTCTGACAATCAAGCAAGCAGCAGTGAAAGCGAGTTCGAAGAAAGTAGTTGTATGAAACAAGGATTTTCGCAAGCACAGCTTAGCGACTTGGTTCGTGATTTAAATTTATCAAATTCTTTCCCTTTCCCTTTTCCCATTTCGTCCACTTTGAACTAGCGCCTGTATACAAATGTACAAATTATCAATAATAAAATGCTTCAAATGCATTTCTACACTTGTTTGCTAAAACCCAAACAAATTTAATAGGACTATCAATAAGTTCGTGCGGTTTTACAACAGATGGCGTAACTTGATTATTATTCCATCGATCCACATTTCCAAACATTCATTGGAGAGCTACTGTCGTAAGGCACAAACGTCAGTATAAGTTTTTTATTTGAAGCGTAAACAACAATATTTTTACCACACTTGAAAATGTCGAATTTCGTGCCAAATAATGTGTTTTTGCGGGGAATTCTTCTTCATTATTTTAATATGAAGAAAAAAGCAGCCGAAAGTCATCGTATCTTGGTGGAAGTTTATGGTGAGCATGCTCTATCTGAGCGAACGTGCCAGAAGTGGTTTGCACGCTTTAAAAGTGGTGATTTTGGCTTGGAAGACGAAGAACGCGAGGGTGCGCCGCCAAAGTTCATGGATACCGAATTGGAGGAATTGCTCGATCAAGATCCGGCTCAAACGCAAGAAGAGGTTGCAAAAACTTTGGGAGTTGATCAATCAACCATTTCCAAACGTTTAAAAGCCATGGGAATGATCCGAAAGGTAGGCCATTGGGTGCCGTATGAATTGAAGCCAAGAGACGTTGAACGCCGTTTTATAGCATGCGAACAACTGCTTCAACGGCACAAAAGAAAGGGTTTTTTGCATCGAATTGTGACTGGCGATGAAAAGTGGGTCCATTACGACAATCCAAAACGTCGGGCAACGTATGGATACCCTGGCCATGCTTCAACATCGACGTCGGCGCAGAATATTCATGGCCTGAAGGTTATGCTGTGTATCTGGTGGGACCAGCTGGGTGTTGTGTATTATGAGCTACTGAAACCGAATGAAACGATTACGGGGGATGTCTACCGACGACAATTGATGCGTTTGAGCCGAGCACTGCGAGAAAAACGGCCGCAATACGCCGATAGACACGACAAAGTTATTTTGCAACATGACAATGCTCGGCCACATGTTGCACAAGTGGTCAAAACATACTTAGAAACGCTCAAATGGGATGTCCTACCCCACCCGCCGTATAGTCCAGACCTTGCGCCATCCGATTACTATCTCTTCCGATCGATGCAACATGGCCTGGCTGACCAGCCCTTCCGTAATTACGATGAAGTCAAAAAATGGATCGATTCGTGGATTGCGGCAAAACCGACCGAATTTTTCACAAAGGGAATCCGTGAAGTGCCAGAAAGATGGGAAAAAGTAGTAGTAAGCGATGGACAATATTTTGAATATTAAATTTGTAACCATTTTACGTCAATAAAGTTTCAAATTTCGAAAAAAAACCGCACGAACTTATTGATAGTCCTATTAAATCATGTATCCTCACATACTCGCCCAATAAAAGAAGCCAGAAAACAATTGATAAAACGAGAGCTAAAAGAAAAAATTGGGATACAGGTTGATACGGTCAAGCAAGGATCCGGCACAACAAATTCCGGAAACACGTCACGAAGATTCTTTGCCAATCCAACCTTAGTTTCTGAAATAACAGGTTTGGACGAAGATTTAATTAAAAGATTTGCTGTTATTCTTGAAGCCATAACCATACGTGAGCCAGTGAACCCAACAAAATTTGGAGATTTTTGTATGGAGACAGCAAAAAAGTTTGTTACTTTGTATGAATGGTACAACATGCCAACTACTCTCCATAAAATTCTCATACACGGTAAGGATATAATGGAAAATTGTATTTTCCCTGTGGGTATATTGTCTGAAGAGGCTCAGGAATGTCCAAACAAAGACTACAAAAAGTATAGACTCAGACACTCCAGAAAATGCAGCAGAATTGCCACGAATCAAGACATCAGCACCGAATAATGGTGACATCAGACCCGTTGATATCACATTTGACACCTTCTTTCAATAAGAAAAAGCACAGTGATTTAAGCAAGGAAGTAATTGCGCTTTTACAAGAATAAAATTTGCAAAAAAATATGTTTTATATGAATATGTAATGTGTATAATTTGTGTATGTATGACATCATTAAAAATAAATATTTGTTCATTATTTATTCACTTGTCGGCAGTCCATATAAAAATGTTCATATTTTTACAAATAACGCAGTAGTATATATTTCTATATGGAAAAAACATTGATTTTCAACATTTTTTTAAAACAGTTTTTAAACATTGTTTTAAATCATGTTCTTTCCATATATTTTTAAAAATAAAATTTATGAATTTTAAAAAACATAATTTTTTAAAATTTTTTTAAAAAATAGTTTTAAAAAATAATGTTTTTAAACATGTTCTTTTCATACACAAATATATACAACTTCGTTAGTAGTAAAAATGTAAATATTTTTTGGTATGTATACTTTTTTCCGCATCTCAGTACAAAAATCCCCAGTGTGCGTCGTCGTTCACAGTGCTGAATGTCGAGTCGTTTATCTGCTCTGCCAATTGCTGTCCCCTACGATCATTTGGGAGGCTTGAATGCCAAAGATCGTGATGCGCATTAAAGTCACCTACAACCAATCAGTTTTCACCTCTGATGAGCGCACCTATATCAGGGTGATATCCTGCCGGACAGCAGGTGACAGGGGGTATATATATGTTAAATATTTCGAGCTCGGAATCGCCTGACCGGACAGCTATACCTTGACATTCTAAGGTGCTGTCCCTGCGGTCGATTCCTTCGTCGATGAGACGATACTGCGCTGTGTGGTGGACTATAAACGCTAGGCCACCGCCATTGTCTCGCTCGCGGTCGTGTCCTGTGCACCTTATAGCCATCCCTGGTGATCAGAGATGACCTAGCGTGCAACTTTGTTTCTTGGACCGCAGCTATTTTAATACTGTGCCGGCTCATAAAGTCAACTATCTCGTCGACCTTACTCGTAAGTCCGTTGCAGTGAAACTGAAGAAGCTTGAAGCTTCTCGGTGAGGTCTGTGTAATCCGGGGGGTGAGGGACGCGTGGGGTTGTCTACGTTGGACCTGCTGCGCAATCCACTGTGGTTGTTGCGGCCTGATGGTGGTGGGCGGCCGCGCCTCCGGGCCGGTAGTGGTTGCAGAGCTCTGCAGCAGGGGGCAACGTAGGCAGTTGTCCACTCACGGGTGGTGCGCAGGCCGGAACATCTCCGAAAATGGCACCAGCCATTGCAGGAATTGCATTGGACTGATACCAGATTCCGAGGTATTACGGTCTGACACACGGAACAGACTGTACGGGGGACCAGGAGCTGCTGGTTTGTCCCCGCACTGGGGTTGGAGCAGGGAGGGATGGGAGGGGTTGAAGGGGAGTTGTGTTGCTCCGATAGGCTCCTCACCGTGGAGGTGTGGGTTGTGGTGGCGGTTGGTAGTGCCGGCCTATCAGGGGGTGTGGTAGCCCTGGAGGCATCAGACGCCTGCTGGCGGGAGCAACACGTGGCCACATACCGTGTGGACCACTCCCTGTGCGACTTAAGGCCTGAACAGGTCTTAAGGTGGCTCCACCTGTTGCACTTATTGCACCTAACCGAGGTGGAGTTCGGGTGAAGCCGTTTATGGCAGACGCAGCAGTAGAATACTTCTGGCCCAGGGTTGGATTCGACTCCAGCCCTGAGGAGAAGCATTTGGAGCAGGGTTGCTGCGAGAGTTTGCTCCTGTGACGTAAGGGGTGGGGTGATATACGATACACTAGACAGGGCTAGTGTACTGGGGCGGCAGCCCTTGGTCGGGAAAAACCCGAGTCATTCCGGTAACGTAGAACCGGCTACACTAGCCCCGTCTAGTGTGTCGTATATCACCCCTGTCTAGTGTATCGTATATCACAAAACTCATGGATCTTGCACCGTGGTAATGCACCATCTCACTAGGCTAATATTGTGAACACTTTTTTGACCAAAAACTCGACAAATATTATCGAAAAACCACCGTATTCACCGGATTTAGCCCCCTGTGACTTTTTCCTTTTCCCAAAAACTTAAACTCCCGCTCCGCGGAAGACGCTTTGAGTCGATAGAGGTAATTAAGAAGAATTCGTTGAAGGAGCTGAAGAAGATCTCTTCAAATGCGTTAAAAGATGCTGTGATGACTAATATGATGACTTAGCATGGCATATGTGTATTGCTTCGAATGGAGCCTATTTTGAAGGCGATAAAATAAATTTTGATGATTAAACAATTATTTTGCGTTTTATTGAACAATTTCCGATACTTTTTTGACAGATTGTATATTTAGCTCTTTTCCCAAGGTAGTTGAGTACTGGGCATGGACAAAATCGGTGAATAACCATGGCATCCGGTGCTACGTTATCGGAATGACTCGGATTTTTCCCGACCAAGGGCTGCCGCCCCAGTAAACTAGCCCTGTCTAATGAACCGCATATCATATCGGTCATTAACTCTGTCCAACTGCCATTTGAAGGTAATTAAATAAAAATTAGCAAAAAAAAAAGCGACGTTTCGCAAGTTTAGTACAAATAATGAACGAAAAAAAAAAATAATTGCGGTGCAAGGAAAATTGTGAAAACTATGAAAAATGGCTGGTGCCACTCTCATTTTTGGGTAACTGTGGATATCTCGATAACGACTTACCACTTCTTAGCCACTTAAAAGCCACGATGGAGAGAATATTGAGGTGGCACTTGTTGTGGCACCCGTTGCTTTGCTCTCAGCGAGTTTGACAAAATCAGCTGATTTTCGTGAGGTTACAATAGTCGAATTGGTGATTAGTACAACCAGATTGTAATTTTTGAAGTTGCCTCGGAAATTTAGTTCTTTCTTCGTGATATTTTTCTATCCTCTTTAATTAAAATGTGACGTTGTATATATATATATATTATTGGCGCGTACACCGTTTTTGGGTGTTTGGCCGAGCTCCTCCTCCTATTTGTGGTGTGCATCTTAATGTTGTTCCACAAATGGACGGACCCACAGTTTCAAGCCGACTCCGAAATGTGATGTTTTATACATGTAAAATATAATTTTATTTAAATAATTCAATAATTCACTCAGATTTATTTAGCTATACTTTTTTTATCATCTGGTCACACTATCGGCGATTGCGATTATTGTTGGTGGTGGTGATTATTCGTGAGTTATTTGTGCATGCGCCAAAGAGGCCACAGACGGCGAAAAAATCGAAATAACTGGCTGAAACTCATTTTGCTAAACGCGTGTGGATTTATTATCAATTTTATTTTAACAAGAGTGGATACGGCTTTATTTCGGATTAGGTATTATTATTATTTATTTATTAAATTATAATGAAAATTATAAAGTACGCACGTTTCGAGTTTTGTTTGGTCTATAATTTAACCATGAATCGTCTTACAAACGATCAACGCGCATATCATTGAATTTTATTATAAAAATGCGTGTTCTGTTAAGAAAGTTTAGAGTCGAAAAATTGTGTTCAGCGACGAAGCTCATTTTTGGATTAATGGGTACGTAAATAAGCAGAATTGTCGATTTTGGAGTGAAGATCAGCCAGAAGAATTGCAAGAGCTACCAATGTATCCAGAAAACGTATCCAGTCACAGTTTGGTGCGGTTTATGGGCTGGAGGTATCATTGGACAGTACTTTTTCAAAGATGCTGCGAATCGTAACGTAACTGCGAATGGTGAGCGCTACCGTGAAATGCCCAAAATGCAAGAGCTCGACTTGCATGACATGTGGTTTCAACAAGACGGTGCCACATGTCACACAGCACGTGTAACAATAGACTTGTTGAAAGGCGAGTTCGGTGAACATTTTATTTCACGTTCGGGACCTGTCAATTGGCCACCCAGATCGTGCGATATAACGCCTTTCGATTATTTTTTGTGGGGCTATGTTAAAGGTCATGTCTATTCAGACAAGCCTGCTTCAATTAACGCATTGGAAGACAACATTAAAGCATTTATATGGGAAATACCGGCCGAAACATTGGAAGAGTATGCCAAAATTAAGCTAAGCGGATGGACCATTTGAAGCGCAGTCGCGGTCAACATTTGCATGAAATAATCTTCAAACATTAAATTATATGGATGGATCATGCATTTTTCTGAATTTTACGTGTGTTTGTTTGAAACACTTTTCTATAGCTCTTAAAAATCACCCTTTATATGTAATTGTCGCGTACACTCGTTTTGGTGTTTAGCCGAACTCCTCCTCCTCTTTGCGGGGTGCGTCTTGATGTTGTTCCTTAAATGGACGGACCTACGGTTTAAAATCGACTCCGAATGTCAGAGATTTTTTTTGAGGAGCTTCTTCATAGCAGAAATGCACTCGGAGGTTTGTCATTGCCTGCAGAGGGGCGACCGCTATTAGTTTAGCGTTTCACCGAGATTCCAACCTACGTTCTTTGAATGGCAGCCACAGACCAACCCATTCGGCTACGGTGGCCGTATATATGCATATAAAAAGGTTTTAAATGTTGAGAAGAGTTGGGATTATAACCTCAGTACTGTTTTATAACCTCAAAAGAAGCAAAAAATTAGATTTTAACTTTTAAAACATCAAATTTTATAAGAATCAATAAATTATCAATAGCACTAATATCTTCTCAGAGTGCGTTTGTTTGCCTCTTTTTTTAAGTGTATTATATATATTTTTTTAATTTACAATTCTGGTAGTTTAAAATTAAAAGAAACGCAATAAACTCAAAACTATTTGCATTTTAAAGCACGTGCGTGGAATAAAAAAGTACTAAAAATATTGCGAAGAGCAAATGGTTGGCAAGACTAGTGTGACGCCGTGCACTCTCTGATGGGCGCAATCTCGTTCCTATCATTTTTGTTTGAATCCGATATATGTATGTGAATATATCAGAGATTGGATGGAAATCTTCTCATATATTAAGTCTAAATTTTCGTCGGTTCGTTTGGTGGTCAAATCTTAAATTTTCATTGTCTACAGGTATAAGTTTTTTTGATTAGCAGTCACCCTGAATTAAATTTTACTAAAATGTGCGCGGGTGTAAGGGGTTTTTCAAAAGATGCGCCTAGTTGTTAGCTTAAAATAGTACATACTAAAATTTAGATTCTTTCATGCTTCATTATTTTTATTCAAAATTCGACTGTTAATACTATATGCGTCTTTTAAGTGTGCACCATGAGCACAGGTTGCTACAAGCTGTCATACGATAATTAAAATTTTTAAAGACTGGCTTACACATTTTGCATGCAGCTCAGTAACCGCGATCCTAATGCTGTGTTTCCGCTCGGTAATCGTTGTTGGCTTATTCAAGTAGACTTTACTCTTCGAAAAACCCCAGGTGTGGGGCGTTTTTCTATCTTCGACGGAACCGGGGTTTTAACAGTTTTTTACCAACATTTTAATTGCCGACTTATTCGGACAATTATTTTCACCAAAAAAATTTGAATTTTGCGTTATGTTGTTTTTAAAGAAGGACCAGCTTCATAATAAGTTTCAATAACTTTAGCGCGTTGTTCTATCTTGTAAAATTGTACATCTGACAAATGTCAAAGATGTCTTAAAAAGGGTGCAGTCTAGGAATTATTGACATCTGGGCGTCACTTTTGAAATACCCTTTAAAAAGTTTGGTTCGAACTGAATCTGACCTTCCTGCCTTGTTTGTTTTTATAAATAAATAGACAAACAACTTGAAACGAGTTCATTCTGTAAAGTAAAAAACGTTAAAACATTTATGTCATATTCCACTATAAAGAAACAACTACCTTCAGTCACCTTCAAGTGAGTAGCACTTGCCAATATGCGAATTTTCGTATATTTTTAAATTGCAATTTTTCCAGTTGCTACATTTTTTGGCTTCAGTGCTCGCATTTCCATATCCATATATGCAATTAAATATGTGCGAACACGTGTAAGCTGTGCAGAATTTTTTTAATATCTGAAAATGTAATGGAAATTATGCGGGAAAAAATTCAATAGTTTTCTCAGTTGCATTTCTGTCCGACAGAGGAATGCAATAAGCCAAATGAATGCGTCCGAAAGAAAACTTCACTACTCGCAATAATATTTGCAATGCGAAATTTCATTTTTAATTTTAATATTAAAATGGATTTATTTAAACTTATCTGTTTGCTTTTTATAGCATTCTTTTAATGCCAGCGACGATTTCTCACTTTCCCATAATATTTACCCGGCACTGCCTCATCAATTTGCTGGCATTACACGCGCGCGTATAAATAAATAACAAAAAATATTATTTATGGGTTTTCATTAATACTGCCTTGGCTCCACTACATACATACATACACGCACATATACATGCAAACACGATGTTCGCGTTTGGAGCGGTTCGTAGTTAAGCTCAGATATTTATTTAAATGCTCAACTGTTTTTATTTTGCAGTGGACAACTAATATATTGTAGGTATATTTTTTAATTATGGATTACGTCGAAAATTTATGTAGTCTGCGCGTAATATATAACAAAAGAATAAAAATAGTTAATGAAGGTGTAAATTATTTCAAATGCGAGAACTAGGCCGTTTTGAGGTCGATTTCATTACGCCTATTTCATAGAGGTGGCAATAATTCAATGTTAGTTCTTATGCAACAAAAAGCAGGGTGCACTTAGCCAGGCTTTTTAATATAAAAACGTAACTGTTTTTATAACTTCTCTTTGTTATATTTAGCAATTTTTTTTAATTGTAATAAACAATTCTCAAAACTAGGGTGAGTTATAAATCTTGTTCAAAGTTTGAAACTGTGGATTAAGCGATATTTGTGAGATTCGTAACCATCTTTCGAATTTCATAAAGTAATACAAAAAATAGGAAATAACAAAACAAAATAATAATAAAACAATAAATTTATTGATATTAAATGCTTCGGTTTAGAACTCATAGCAAAGTTTAACAAAAATAAGCAACATTTATTATCCAGGTGGTGTAAAATGAATCACTCCATTGGACGATTTATGATATTTGGAAATGACGTCGTACGTCAACCATATTTGACACTTGGGAATGAAGCGCATAAAGGCGAATATAAAATGTTCCATTACTGGAAATAGTTTTTTCTTATTTAGTGAATAAATAATTACTTAAGAAAAAGGATGATGAAGGATGATTAATTTTGCGTCACCGAATTCAAAAATTTGGTGGCCAAAATAATGTTTTCCATTACTCCAAATTATAATTTTTTTTAACAAAAAGTTACTCAAAACCAAATAGGCTGATTAATTTTGCGCCACCCCACATAAAGACGTATTGGTCAAAGTAAAGTTTTCCATTACTCAAAATCATGTTTTTGTTAGGTAAAATTTACTCAAAAACAAAATTGGATGATTAATTTTGCGCCCGAATTAATACTCGCCCGAATTTTATTCATTGTTGACTGCTCACATGTTTGTTGGAAATTTTCGGGCTTTTGAATAATTTGAGCAGCTAAGCAATTTGGTCATAAGTTTTCAATTGACTCTTCAATGATTTTAGCCCTGTGTTTGAATAATTTGCCAAACATAAAAAAAGTGTCAGCAAAAAATGAAAATAGTCAAAAAGCATCGCTCCAATTATTCGAAAAAAAACGCAATATAATCAAACTCAAACTGAGTAATGGGCATCGAACAGGTGTGCGGCTACTCGTTGCTCACCCAGGCGGTTCGAAAATGTGCAACAAAATCGAGACCACTTGTGTATAATACCTTAGTACCTTAAAGTTTTCAAGCTTACATCTACATTGCTTTGCCTTTAGATATTGCCCCAGATGTTAGCATGTTTTCATTTCTAGCTGCTGTAAATCATTCGATGACAGCTTTTTTCACGTTTTTAAGCGTTGCTTCATTCTTCTTAATTTTTTTGTAATGCCCAGAAATAGCACTAATATTTAAATTCGAATTTGCGGAAACTATGTTTACTGGGTTGCCATATTTTTCAGCCACTTTCTTTTTTTCCACTTTCGGTTTCTTTTATTATCTTAAATTTTCCTTCGATTGGCAGGTGTTATTTTGAAATGGATTGCGCTATCGAGAGATGATTAACGATTTGTTATAGCCGGAGTTGGATGGTATTGATATGGACAACGTTTATTTTCAACAAGACTGCGCTACGTGCCATTCAAGCAACGAAACTATTGATTTTTTACGGGTAAAGTTTCAGGACCATGTTATCTCTCGAAGAGGTGATCACAATTGGCAACCGAGATCTTGCGATTTAACAACTTATGACTTTTTTCTTTGGAGCCACGTGAAAGAGAAGCACTACGCCAACAGCCCCGGGTCGATTCAAGACCTCAAAGATGGAATTCGTGAGGCTGTCGAGGACATAGGGCAGCCACTTTGCAATTCGATAATGGAAAATTTCATGAAAAGGATATTGTCCTGTAGGCGTGGTCGTGGTGGCCATTTGCTTGATGTTATTTTCTCCTATTAATGGCATACCTTCCTCTTTATAATGAAAAACATTCCATCATTTGGAATTTAAAAATAGCATTTTTCTTTGAATATCAAAATAACACCTCTTATTGGAAAACCCTATAAAGCAGGAACGTCAGAAAAAAAAACGTTCGCTTTACAAATAAATAAGTATTTCCCCTAATAAGACTTTCGCGGAAAGAAATCATATAACAACTACATCATTTTTCCCTAAATAATTCTACTTAGGGAAGCATGTGCCAAAATTTTTATTCAAGTTATGGAAAATATCGAGTTAGAGAAGTTCGAGTTACGGAACGAGAATTGCCACTCGATTTAGTTTGAGTTATAGATAATTCGATTAATTGAAGTTCGAGTTATAGAAATTCGACTGTATTAAAACAACAGTTGGAATGTGAGTTGCAAAACGCCTCGGCGCAGCAAAAAGCCGATCAAAATAACTCTTAGCAAAGTGCATGGAAATCATACACCAGAAAATTCTTAGAACAAATGAGCTTTAGAATTTAATAAAGCATCGAATACTTTTATTTTGTTGGACGGAGTGAAATAGAAATGCGGCTGCCAAGAACGTTTGTCTTAGGTGCTGGGGTTAAGCGACCTGTATCGGCAAACGAAATTTCTTGCACTTATGAGCAATTTAGAGCTTTCGCGTATTTGTCGAATAATTTATATTATTAAATATATGCGTATTTGCTATGGCAATAATTCTTTTCTCAACTGATTTCGAATAAGTGTTGGAGTTGTTCATTTGTTTGAATGCGTAAAATGCAAATACAAACAGTAAAGTTTGCTAGCCAACCCAATTTTATTCACTTCTGCACACTTGTTTCTACACACACATTGGCGTTGTTTGTTTATGTTTGTATATTCAAGAGCAAGATACAATAGCGAACAATGAAGTCCGGATGCTTGTGTAACAGTCAAATACTGTTGAAATTTTACGGAATCTGGTCTTAGTTTACATGCGTTTTCTTGTCATTTTTTGAGTGTGCGATTGGCAGGTCGTGGAAAAAGTGGAAAGATGTCGAAGCTTAAAAGAAGGAGTGAATGTGATGAAAATAAAATTTTAGCTTTATGTCCCAAAAACACCCTTCGCGAGAATAATGCAACAGTTAGACTTAGCAAGGTTTTAATTTTGCCTCAAATTAATGTCCCGTCTATAGTAATTATTACCTCCTTGACGCAATACAACTCTGCTAAGAATAAATACTGACACTTAAAAAAATGTACAGTTGTTTGTTGTATGGCAGAGTACGAGTAACCTTTGTTGTTGTTGTTGTAGTTGTTCTTGTAGCAGTATCTTCGCCCTGTCAGTGTAGTGTAATCACCGGTCGTCTTCGTCTAGCTCATCTAACGGTAAGCCCAGGAAACTAGCTATTTCGACGGGTTGGGTCCAGAGGGAGCGAGGTGTTGAATGAGTGGGTTTAATAGGGCACGTGAAAAGGTGGTTAGTGTCGTGCGGGGTGCCTTCACATGTCGGACATATGTTTAGTATGTGGGGGTCGATTCTGGATAAGTAGGAGTTTACGTGGGACTCTCGGGGAAACTGGAGCTCTTCGTCTGCAATAGGTGGTGGTTGGACTTCGATAACGGCATTCGGGGGTCGGGAGCTTAAGAAGGTGGTAAGGGTCTCCCGATGAATGTCGTTTATGGCCTGTCTGTACACTGTCTGATCCTGGAGTGGTCTGTCTGTTTTGTCCAGGATCTCGTCCACGTAGTTGAGGAAGTGCCTCCTGATGTGCCTGGAAGGTGGCTCAGGCTCAAGCAGGTGTCTGCATGGGTGAGGCCTACGGTGACACCCTAGCAGAAACTGCTTGCTGAGCAGTTTGTTATGCTCCTTTACAGGAAGCATATGAGCCTCGTCATGCAGGTGTTGTATTGGAGACATCAAGAGACATCCTGTCGCGGTCCTAATAGCAGTATTTTGGCAGATCTGGAGCTTCGTCCACTGCGTATCACTGGTTCCGGGCGACCAGACGGGCGTAGCATAGTTAAGAACCGGTCGGCCTATTGCTTTGAAAGTCGACAGCAACATTTCTTTGTCTTTGCCCCAATTGCTGCCGGCAAGCGACTTGAGGACCTTGTTGCGATTCTGTACCCTCGTTGCAATAGCGATTGTGTGCGCAGAGAAGGAGAGCAAGCTGTCAAAGGTTACACCCAAAATTTTGGGGTTATTTACAGTCGGAATTGGTGTGTCGTCGACTTTTACCTTAAGGGACAGCTTGACCTCCTTTGTCCAGGTGGTGAAAAGGGTCCCCGTGGACTTGGTGAGGAAAAGTTGGAGATTCCTCGCAGTGAAAAAGCGAGAAAGGTCGGTGAGGTAGTCCTTTACTTTGGTGCATAGGCCATCAATGTCATTGCCCGACGCCATTATCGTGCAGTCGTCAGCACAAATTACAACTTCCACTAAGTGGTTAAATTTTTTTTGGAATTTTTTACTAAAACAGCTGAGACATAAGGTTATTCATTCCTTACATGACTTTCGACATATGAAGATTTCAAGTGTGTGAAAATATAATAAAAATTCTGCGAATATTTGAGTGCGCAGATTTCAGTGAGCGCTCCTGTAGATCTTAAATTTTATGCAAGTGAGCTTTTGTTTGTATTGTTGAACAATTAAAAATTTATTAATGCCGAAATGAAGTTTCATGTTTCATGGAATTTGTGATGCTCTTCCACGCAAACAATGACACGTATGCACATTCGCACATATAACCAATTTGCATTTGAATTTGTGTATGCATGCGCGTGTGTGTCGATAGTTAAATATTTATATGTGCAACAACAATTGCCTTTGCTCACCTACTGTTTGGCAATTTATCCTCACATCCTCGTTACCTTGATTGTTGCTTTTAGCCGTGTGACCTAATTGTTGGATCACTTTTTTGTGTGGAAAACTCAATTATCGCGGCATGTTTTATGTATAGAATTTGCAGTGACCACCAAATAGCCGGCGGTAGGTCGTTTTGAAGAAGCTAAAATTTATCGACATCCATAAGCGCTTCCAGCCATTTTTCTGCTCTAATTTAGCGCTTAGATCCCATCGCACCATTCAAGAGATGAATGAATAAATTAAATGCTAAATTTTGAATTTCCGGCTACTGCTTGCTGTTGCTTTTGCGTCCACACATGGCATGACTACGAATTGTGGCAACGGGGTCTTTGAATTGTATTTTTTGGAAATTACCTCTGCATGCGTTCTCGCATATACGTAGATATACTTCCACTATGTGCACTTTTCTTATCTATACTACCTAATATTATAAAGAGGAAAACTTTGTTTCTTTGTTTGGTTGTAATGAATAGGCTTAAAAACTACTGTACCGATTTTAAAAATTCTTTCACCATTCGAAAGCTACATCATCCACGAGTAACATGGATTATATTTTATTTTGAGAATAGAGCTCGAGATATAGGTCAAAACGTGGACCCGGGTAACCTTCGGATGTGTATGTACAATATGGGTATCAAACGGAAGCTGTTGGTGAATGCTTTAGTCCAGAGTATTTTTCATGCCGCTCCGTGACTAGGGTCTCGAGATAGAGACCAAAACGTGGACCCTAGAATGTGTTTGTACAATATGGATATCAAATTGAAGCTGTTGGTGAATGCTTTAGTACAGAGTATTTTTCATGCCGCTCCGTGACTGGGGTCTCGAGATATAGGTCAAAACGTGGACCCGGGTAACCTTTGGTTCTGTATGTACAATATAGGTATCAAATGAAAGCTGTTGATAAGTGCTTTAATACGGGGTAATTTTCATACCTATTGATCACTAGGGTCTGGAAATATATGCCAAAACGTGGACCCGCCGTGTCTTTGCACCGAATTAAACCAAACTTACACACATTGTTAAGGAGGTATTGAAGATGGTTTCCGTATAGTTTGGATACCTATTGGTAGATAGGGTCTCGAGATATAGGTCAAAACGTGGACCCGGGTAACCTTCGGATGTGTATGTACAATATGGGTATCAAATGGAAGCTGTTGGTGAATGCTTTAGTTCAGAGTATTTCCATCCGCTCCGTGACTAGGGTCTCGAGATAGAGACCAAAACGTGGACCCTAGAATGTGTTTGTACAATATGGATATCAAATGAAAGCTGTTGATAAGTGCTTTAATACGGGGTAATTTTCATACCTATTGATGACTAGGGTCTCGAAATATATGCCAAAACGTGGATCCGCCGTGTCTTTGAAGCGAATTAAACCAAACTTACACACATTCTTAAGTAAGTATTGAAAATGGGTTTCGTAAAGTTTGGTTGTAATTCGGAGCACTGGCAACGGGTACAGCGTTCTTTTGAACCAGCCATAATGTCGCTTACTTTTTTAACGCTTGGGGCGTTTGACTGAACTGTCAAATTGACAGTGTGAGTTACAATGTGTCAATATTTCTTTCTGATTTGGATGCCATAAGGAAAAAACGTAAGTGCAACATGTAAAAATTGTTTGTGAATTTTTTTGGAGTGGATTTTGGAACAGTGAATAATTTCTTACGAAATTTGAGAATTTAATGTGAAATCCGAATGAAATTATGTGTTCGTGGAAAACAAATTTTTTTTCGTTTTTTTTTGTTTGAAAAATATATTGTAAATGGATAATGGTTAAAAAAGCTCCAATGCTTAATAAAACATATAAATTGAAACGAAAAATTCATGGATGATCAGGAAAAAAGACGATTGCTTCTTAGTTATTCATATGCGTTGATTTGAAATTTAAAAACAATCTTCTTTTTTCCTGATTTTCAATTTATATTTTATATTTACTCAAAAACAAATAGAAAAACAAAAAATATTGTTTATGCCAAAGCGCTTGAATAAAGAATAAAGAAATAAATAATATGAAAATCATAATATATATTTTCTGTTCTAAACCATATCTATTCTATTTTAGTGTGCCCAGCGAAGGGGGCCGGGTTTGCTAGTATTTTAATAAAATGATGACCGGCAGACCGAGTGTATGAGCTGGTTACTCATACGCAGAGGCTGGTGTAATTTGTGGGTGGCTGGCGTGTTATTACGCTTGAATCAAACGGCTTGATTGCAAGCCTTTCCATTTGCTTATTAAAAATTGCTGAGTATTTTGTGTTTATTGTTTGCCAATTTCGATATCGCCCTGTACGAAATCGTGAAATAAGCGCTAAAGAGAGCGTTAAAGCGCTAAAGAAAAGAAAAATTCTTAGGCAGAGCATTTGAAGAGCTAATGACACAAATGCAGAAGCCCCCTTTAATGTTTATATCGCCTGCTTGAGTAGCAGGCCATATGCTTAACAAAAATTAAGATTTCTTAGATAAATCCGAATTAGTTTCATGAGAATGATATTCACAACCTTGGCGTGTACAATGATCTTCTTCATCTGTGCTTATAATATCAATCAAACCAAGTTGAATCAGGGAAAAGTTTGCCTTTAAAAATAGCTACACTGGGAGGTAGAGAAGTCAGATTGAAGGAAAACAGGAAGGAATATAAATTTGTATACTTTATATTAAATCTTTATTCATAGAATTGCCGGATAGCTGATCTAGTTTTTCTAGTTGTTATGCCTCAACAGCTGTCAAGTGTTCAACTAAGTAGCAATGACTGCACAAAATTTAACTGCTTGGTGCGTTTCATGGCATGGCAGCATCTTTGAACGCTTGGTGCGTTTCATGGCATGGCCGCATCTTTGAACCTTACTTCTTACGAAATGTGGGAGACAACCCGCACAACAACAAATCCACAGATGTTGATCTCGCTATAGCAGCTGATTTGGTTTTTCGTGCAGTTGGCTGGTTTTAATGACATAGTTCACATATTATTTTTGGTGCTTTATTTGATTGTTTATATTCTCATTGAAACTTTTACGATCTAACTACCAAATTGCGAGCGCAAAATACATGTACGCGTATTTATTGATCTAGCGACGTCAATTTCTCGGCAGAATATATATATGTATATGTATAAAGGGTGGTTAGGTTTCAAGGGCCGGTGTTGATTTTGAATACAATACAATTTTTTAAAGAAATTATTATCATTTCTCTTTATTATGATAATACTGGTATGGCTCAATTACGTATGGAACAAAATATCAACCAGGCCACGGCACCCCTCCATCCGATGCTCCAAATTTTCGGTGACGCTGAGGCATACTTGAGGGTCTATGCCGTTAATGTGCCGATTTATCTCATCCTTTTGCTCTGGAATTGTTGCTGGCTTATTGACGTACACCTTTTCTTTCAAATAACTCCAAAAAAAGAAGTCCAACGGTGTCAAATCACATGATCTTGGCAGCCAATTGACATCGCCCTGACGTGAGATTATTCGGCCATCAAATTTTTCGCGCAAAATAGCCATTGTTTCGTTAGGTGTGTGGCAAGTGGCACCGTCGTGTTGAAACCATAAAAAGTTCGGGCCATAAAAAGTTCGTTATCATCTCACGATAGCGAACACTATTCACAGTAACTGCCTGATCGGCCTCATTTTGGAAAAAATACGGCGCAATGATGCCGTCGGGCCATAAGCCGCACCAAAAAGTCAGTCACTCTTTGTGGGTGCATTGGTTTTTCGGCAATCACTCTTGGATTATCATTCGCCCAAATGCGGCAATTCTTCTTATTGACGAATCCACGGAGGTAAAAATATGCCTCATCACTGAAGATGACTTTATTCGAAAATTGGTCATTCACTGTTGCCATTTCCTGCCACCATTCTGACCATTGACGACGCTTGAAATGGTCAAGAGGCTTTAGTTATTGAGTCAATTGCACCTTGTGAGCGTGTAAATGCAAGTCTTTATGCATAATGTTCATCAACGACGAGCGTGAGAGGTGCAATTGTTGGGCACGACGACGAGTTGAGGTGGACGGCTCTTCAGCCACACTATCGCAAACAGCAGCAATATTTTCTGCAGTACGAGCTGTATGAGCATGCATTGGTGTTCTCACATCTCCTACAGACCCGGTTTGCTTAAACTTTTGCACAATTTTTCCGATTGCACGTACATTTGGACGATTAAATTGACCGAAAAAATCACGAAGTGCGCGATATGCATTTTGATTTGAACGCCTGTTTTCATAATAAGCCTGAATAACTTTAATGCGTTGCTCGATTGTGTATCTTTCCATGGTTCAAATTGAATTAGTCTGAAATTGAAAATTGTCAAATGAAATGCAAATAAGAACTTGATGTTTAGGTGTGGTTCATATTTAACATCCGCCCTTAAAATTTAACCACCCTTTGTAATTGGCGCGTACACCCTTTTTGGGTGTTTGGTCGAGCTCCGCCGCCTATTTGTGGTGTGCGTCTTGATGTTGTTCCACAAATGGAGGGACCTACAGTTTCAGACCGACTCCAAACGGCAGATATTTTTATGAGGAGCTTTTTCATGGCAGAAATACACTCGGAGGTTTGTCATTGCCTGCCGAGGGCGACCGCTATTGAAAAATGTTTTTCTTAATTTTGGTGTTTCACTAAGCCGTACTCGTCAGTTTTATCAATCCAATACATCCTAGACTTCTGTCCAACACTAACTACTGCATTTGGAACTATGGTACTAATGTATTGCTAACCACTCAAGGCTCTAGTAGCCAGGGCGCCAATTACATTAGGATTTAATTGTACATATCCCCTATAAGCAATAATAATTATAATATGTCAGTCCGGGGAAAAATACTCCATTATTTTCCTGGTAGATGGCTGTTCTGATTGTCGTAATGAAGTGAACAGACAATTTAAAGTTTATGCTGGCTGTTAAGGTGACATTTAACACTAAAAAAATTCTTTTGCTTTTTTTTGTCTGTTCTAATCAGTTGTGAGTTACAGGGTGTTAACAATGGAAGTCAGCGAAGAGAAAATTCGGTACATTTTACAGTTTTTCTTTGATAAAGACGAAAATATAAACCAGGCCGCTGAAATAGCGAATGGTGTTTATGGTGTCGATACTGTAGCAGCAATTACGTACAATTTTGGTTTCATCGATTCCTTTTAGGCATTTTTGGTGTTAAAGAAAATGTCAATTATATCGAAAAAGTCGAGAAAATCGCAGAAAAAATCGAAGCTAACAGGCATGTCAGTAGTCGTAGTATCGCGCAGAAGCTAGAAATCGACCATAAAACAGTTTTAAAGCATCTGAGAAAAAATTTTACACCAAAATAATGGATAGTAGTGATATTGAAGAATGCATGAATTTCCTGTTTTTACCTTTTTTTGGAACTTGGAAACGCTCGAAAGACTTTTTCTGAAGCGTAATGTTGCCCCTAAAGCGCCGCGCAGTATGACCTGTTGCAGTGTGTTCCTACGACAGTCGGTTCTACGTTACAGGAGCGACCCCAACTATCACTCAAGCAGTCATTTATGCGCAACGTTTAGACTGTTGCAACAACAACAAGCTGATGTAGTGCATTTAGATTTCTCTTGAGATATGACTCACTAAAGGCATCTAGCGGCAAGTACTCAAAACTTTTTAATTTTCCTTAATCTATACAAATGAAACAAAATCTCGGTTTCCCATCTTTTGTATTTCTTTGCCAATTTATAATTATTCACATTTTAAAAAACATCGTCTACGGGTTTTGCCTCTGCCTCAGTAATACAATTCCTTCTACCTCCACTTAGGTCAATGTAAGGGGGAGCTTTTCTACTACTGGTCTCATTAGCACCGATATTATTTTTGATTTATTTGTTACAGTTTTTATTGAATTTTTCACTTCAATTTCAAACAATTTTTTGTTAAACACGGCGATGAAGCAACCAATTTCCATAAAATAAATTCTGTTGGGCCTCAAGGCTCCGTCTTAGATCCTATAATATACCCATTATTCACGCGTGATCTACTTGCCTCATCAAGTGCCCTAATCGGAACATTTGCTGACGATACAGCTGCTTTAGCTGTAGATAAAGTAGCGAACAGAGCGTCTCTAAAATTGTAAAACTGTCTGGATGACAAAATTAGCGAATCAAAGCGAATTGAGAATGAGACGAAATCGGTTCAAGTAACATTGATAACAGGACGTGAACACTTTTTCCAGTGTAGCTGAATGCATCGATGTCCCATTATCTAACGAAACTAAGTATTTAGGCATCCATATGGACTCACTTGAAAAACTCACATCTTCACCAAAGAAAAGCTGTAAAACGTATCTCCTTTTACTGGTTACTAAGAAAAAAAGTCCCAATTTTCGCTCCATAAAGAAACTCTCAAACCATTTTCAAACCCATCTGGACATACGGAATCCAGCTATAGGATACTTCAGACAATTCAGATATCGAAATACTACAGAGATATCATTCTAAAGTACTCCAGATAATAATGAATTGCCCGTGGTATGTCTCCAAAGGCCAAATCTACCGGCGCTTCAAAGTACCGACGATTAAAGAGAAAATAAAAAAAACAGCAACCCGCCACAAAAAAGATTATTTTTCCACTGAAATACTTTTGCATTTTTTCTAATGAGTAAGGGCAGTCGTCATAAGAGGCTTAAAAGAAAAGCCCCGCTTGAATTACTCTATGCAGCTTATATCTTTGTGGGCAGTGATACCACTGGATGCATCTGCACAAGTTAATTATAAGAAACTAACCTATATATATTCAAATTTTTGTTTTTTTTTCTTTCAAACATGTTGCGATTGAATTAATAGTAAATATTTTAAAATATGTTTTCAAATATTGTAGATGCTAATTCATAGAATCAATAAATAATAGAGTCGGTAACACCAAAAATAAAAATTCAAATTGGCAAATTTCCTTACTGGGTTGTTATCAGCAGCTTATCTTAATGAGTGTGTGTTAGTGAAAATTTCATTTAAAACTTAATTGGCATTTTTCCGTAACTCCTTGTTGCTGTCCTTGTTTTATTTTCGGTTTTTTGCTCTGGTGCCGGTGATATTTTTTTGTATGGTGTTCAGCCTCAATTTGGTTTTTAATTGTAATCATGTGTGGGTAACAGGTTTTGTTTTGTTCTTTATATGGCCACTCAAGTTTTGCTCTTTTTGTTTGTTTTCGTGAGTGCTAACAAAATTCAATCATTTTGCGGGAAAGATAATGGAATAATCAAATTAACGATGAAAAGCTTTTACTATTGCAATCAAGGACCATGAAAGGCGGATGGATTTTGTGAAACTCAAATTGCGATGTGCGACATTGCGGATTCCTGCAATGCTAATATAATATACATATATCCGTTTTCTGAGGAAAAGACCCAAAATTACGAATAACGAAATAGTTTGCTAAACAGGGTTTACTTAAAATAGTTTCGCAATGATTCGTTAAAATCCAAAAAAAAATTTGTTGAGTTTCATGAAATAAGTTATGCCAGCGAGTTCTAGAGACTTCTGTCAGATACAATATTAAATATTACGTTGAAAATTTGTTTAGACCCAAAAGCATTTTATATTAAATAAATATTTTATTTTTAGATAGCAATAACTGCGTTTAGTATAAACGTACAATTTTACCTCCGCAGTTCTTGATAAGTAGCTGTGGTGGTAAGCGCTAGTCAGAATAGGCAGATCTGAAGCACTGCAGTGTAATCTGTGCATTTAACTACAAATAAAAATAGTTATGCAACATAAATTCAGTTTCGGTAAAAAACTGTCAATTTTGGTGTAAGATTCTCCTCATTTGTGCGATGTTTTGGTTTCCTGTTACCATTCGGAGAAAACTGCTGGGTCAGCTGAGGCCCATTGGATGCTAAGTACTAAGTACAGCGAGGCAGTAATTATTAGAATAAATTCACAGGTGTGGTGCAGTCCACCAACTACAAAGTATTTTGAGCAGTTTTAACCCTTTTTTTTTATAAAAGTATACTTCATTGTCTAACAAAACCACATAAATCCAAGTTACAAAAATTAGAAAAATTCCACAAACTTATCGTCCCAATCTTAGTGTTTTTAATTGGAAATTCTGATAAGCAGTTTAATAGCTTCAATTGCAAGCTTGAAGTCACTGAGAATTTCCATTGATTTTTCATTAATTTTTTCCTTGACAATGTTGATATGCTCGAGTTTAGTCGCGTGGCGTAAAAATACTTCAAGAGTGGCAATTTTAAGGTCAAAGACAGTTGGTTGGTTGGTTAGAGTGGTGATTCATCCAGAATCCAACTAGCGCTTCCGCACCATTTTGTTGCCACATCCTCGTTACCAAATTGTTTAACAGTTATTTGCAGCAGGACTATATCCAGTCTGTGTGGTTTAGGAACCTTATTAGGTTGTTGACGTCTAAGCCAGACAGTTGCTCGAGCCCATAGGGCAGGGCATTCACAGAGGAAGTGGAAGATTGTTTCTTTTTTCTCCGGTTGTTTACAACTGTGACAGTATATATTGAGAAGGATACCCATTTTGGCTGCTTGTTCTCCGATAGACCAAAAGCCAGTTATGACTGCCGTTAGTCTCCAGGCGTACCGTCGTTTCATGTTTATTAATGTCGACGATTGCTTGAGGTTGTAGGTGGGCCATAACGTTCTGCTGATTTTGCATTTCGTCTGGTCTCTCCATCTACAATCTGCAATTAGAAGGTATTTTAGGGAAATTGCATTCTTGACCGCCCTTAGTGGACTGAATACTGGTACTGCAAGAGCGCTATTTATGGCAGATACCCCTCTTGACAGTTCATCAGCTTTTTCGTTACCTTCTAGAATAGCGATATTGCCCTTAAAAGAGAAATCTCCGATTAGTAACCTACAGGCTTCCCCAATTGCTAGTACTTCCGCTTGGAATACACTGCTGGTATTAGGGAGACGCACAGATTTTTCAATTCCAAGTCTATGAGAATATATACCAGCTCCAACATCGCAATCCATTTTACTGCCATCTGCATGCCGACCGTTATTGCATAGGCTGATCTTTGTATTCTGCCGAGTAATTTGGTATTGTACTCTCTCCCTGGAGCTTTCCACCAAACTACCGAACCATACGATAAAATGGGTCGTATAACCGCCTTATACAGCCATAATGTATGCTTAGGTTGAAGACCCCATCTTCTTCCAAGCATACGTTTGCAGGCATATAAAGCAATTTCTGCTTTCTTTACCCGTTCTTCGACGTTTAACTTCCAGCTAAGTTTGGAGTCCAAAATTACCCCTAAGTACTTGCCCTGGTTGAGAGTTAAGCTCGCCTAATGCCCTTTGGATGATCCCACTGATCGTATTTGGTCACAGTCCTGACACCATTAACACCACATCATCAGCGTACGCCACCACTTTTACCCCACCTCCGTCAAGTTTTATTAAGATTTTGCTGATCACACATAGCCAAAGAAGTGGAGATAATACTCCCCCTTGTGGAGTGCCCCCGTGGACCTTCTTTGCTATGTTGATATTACCCATATTAGCTTTTATGGTCCTGGTTTCTAGCATGGAGATGACCCAGTTACTAATGCAACTGTCCACCTCCAGGTATAACAACGCCCGTTGAAAGGCATCTATGCTAACATTGTTAAAGGCGCCTTCGATATCCAAGAATGCCGCCATGGTATAATGTTTGCTCTCTAGAGAGTCCTCTATTGTTCCGATTACCTCGTGAAGCGCTGTCTCCGTAGATTTGCCTTTAAGGTATGCGTGTTGTGCAATTGATATACCAGAGCTCTCCAAAGAGCTTCTGAGGTGCGTATCCAAAAGTCTTTC
Organism: Anastrepha ludens; assembly: GCF_028408465.1. Lineage (NCBI taxonomy): Eukaryota > Metazoa > Arthropoda > Insecta > Diptera > Tephritidae > Anastrepha > Anastrepha ludens. The sequence continues at coordinate 121,430,934 of NC_071500.1, read as the reverse complement.
AAAGGTTTTTAAGAGGAAAGACGAAAGACTGATTGGCCTGAAGTCCTTCGCTGATCCATGTCCTCTTCTACCTACTTTTGGTATGAAGACGACCTTGACTAGTTTCCAGCTATCTGGAATATGGCCTAAGTTTAAACACGCTTTAAAAATTTCCTCTAGCCATGGTAGGATACAGTCCAAGGTTTCCTGTAATATCTTTGAATGATCCCATCTGGCTCCGGAGATTTAAAGGGTGAGAAAGATTTGATTGCCCATGCAACTTTTTCTTTGATAATAATTTCATTTGCAAGATGCTGTGGATTATATTGGCTCCGCCTAATGTTTCCCCTCTCACTATCGTAAGCGCTGCATCTCGGAAAATGCGTGTTTAGCAGAAGCTCTAGCGATTCTGCTGCTGTAGCAGTCCAAGTTCCATTAGGTTTCTTGACCCAAGAAGCCATTGAGTGGTCTTTGGAAAGAACACGGCTGAGCCTAGCAGAATCCCTGGTGGATTCGATTGACGAACAAAATTCCCTCCAGCTCTCTTTTTTGGCGACCCTGATTGCCTTCTTGTACTGTCTCCGACTTTCTCTGTACAATTCCCAATTTCCCGGCGAGTAGCTGAGGTTAAACGTTGATCTAGATTTTTCCCTAGTTTTAAGAGCTCACTGCTCCACCAAGGCGGGTGAGTTTTTTTGCTAAATTTTATGGGGCGAGACGTTTTGTAGGCCCTACTAAATGCCTTTTCCAGTGTTATGACCCTACTCTCAAGGTTTTCCGTGAGAGTGATTTGAGGGATAGGAGTCTCTCCTATCCTCTTGTTTACTACATTTTTGAACCTCTGGAGTTCTTAAAGGATTTCGATACGGTAGGGGTGGATCTACCTTAAGATCCAAATTGTACAGGATCCAACTATGATCAGAAAAGGACCTTTTATTGGATACCCTCCCATTATCTACCCTTACTGAGTTATTTTCAGACAGTAGAGTAACATCAATCACTTCCTCCCATCCTCTGAAGTATTCCGTACTAGGAAAGGTGAAAGTGGGAGTGTTACCCCTGTTACATACTGATAGGTTAGGTTAGGTTAGCCTGGTTGGCAGTAAGCCACGCATAGACCTTTTGGTCCCTAGCGATACCAGATGGAGACCGACCTCTATGAATACCTAAAGTAGACATCATGTAGGCTGTCAGCGCTTTTGGCGAATCTAAGTAGGGCTGGGAGCTCAGCTTTTGAGACGTCTTCCAGACCCTCAAACAGTGGGGCTCCCAGGCATCTTAGTCGTGTTTTTGATAACGCCGGACAAACGCACAGAAGGTGTTCTAAAGTCTCCTCAACATCCTCTCTGCATTTTCTGCATTTGTCCGTGTTAGCAATCCCTATCTTGTACGCATGTGCAGCCAATAGATTATGACCTGTTAGCATACCTATGATAGTTCTGCATTCCTTTCGCGAGAGCGTAAGTACGAATTGAGTAAGTTTTTTGGCGTTAGTTCTACACATGACTTTTGCTGTTTTGCATGTGGTCAGGTTAGTCCACCTAGCTTTAACTTGCCTTTTCATGTGGTCGTCCATTTCATTGTATATTGTGTTTAGCGGTCTCGGTATGTCGTTTTCTTGTTCAAATGGTAGTCTCACAGCACTTTTTGCTATCTCATCTACTATTTCGTTCCCTATAATGCCTTTGTGTCCAGGTACCCAGTAGATATGCAGCCTACTGTTTCCGGCTAGCCTTTCTATGGCCTCCCTGCTCCGTCGAACATTTTTGGACTTAATACATACTGATAAGTTAGTATTAATAATAAAATTATATAAAGACTCACCTCGGTCGTTTGTCTCAGAGCTTCCCTACAACGCATGCTTCGCGTTGGCATCGCATCCGAGCAGCAGGTTCTTGTTTCTGGCTTCACGCACAAGCCGACGAGCCTCTTCGGGTGGTGCTGGCCGATCGTGTGCCATGTAGATGGAAGCCAATATGATGCCGACGCCGTCAGTGGCTTCTACCTCCACAGCCGTCACATCCTGTGAGCAATATGATGGGATTAAAAATATGTTCAAATGTTTCTTAGCTACAATACAAGATCTGGGGTTACCTTAAGTCCGTTTGTAGAAAAGGTTGTGGTTGTTCCCAGTAGACCCCTTCACCTCGGTACTCTGCACCCAGGGCTCCTGGATTAAAGCGATGCCGACGTCCTCCTCCGCCAGGAGAACGGTTAGGTTGTCCGTTGCAGTCCGCGAGTGCTGCAGGTTTATTTGGACAACCTTGAGACCCATGCTGCTGGTCGCTTTACAATTTGACGGCGTCGCCAAGTTGCACTCCCGGGTGCTGCTCATTAGCGCCATCGTTTTTGGTAGATGCTGCGTCGTCAAGTTGCATGCCTGTGAGCAACTCGTTGGCGCCGTCAACCTCGTCCCGTTCATCCTCCGGATTTGCAGATCCGAATATCTTCAGTTGCGTTTTCCTGACGCCGAAACGAAGTTTATTGTCCACTTTTCCCAGTGGCTCGATGGAGAAGGAAGGACACATTGTTCTTATGCGGAGCCTCCGCTTTGATGATGCTCCAGTCATCCATCGGAACAGTGCGGTTGTGTACCTGTAAGTATGGAATTAGTTGCTTAGCTTCGAATTCCATGTTCGGAATCCAGATGCGAGCCCTCGGCCGTCGAGGGATTTCGCTGGCCGGGATTAGTTTGAGCCGCAAACCTTCCCAGTCGCTCTGGATCTTGCCCACAACTGTTTGCAGGAAGTTAAGGGAGAGTTGATCATCGCACTTGATCACCCTGTATCCGCGGCCACCTCCATTGAATCAAATCCTGGCACATGACCCTCCAGGTTTGCCATGACGTGATCGACGACAATGCGGGACAGCCGTGCCTCGATTTCGGACCACTTATCCGATGCAGGTTTACCGCGGTTAGTTATTTCGTCAACCAACGCTATTTGCAGGTGATCCCGTGCCACCTCATTAAATGAGCGTTTGGTTGGTTTTGGTATTGAAGCGGTGTGAACCGACATTTCGTGCTTCTTCGTTGGTTTATCGCTTTCCTCCTGCTAACGATTGCGTTTCACGGCTTCTGCATTCCGAGAATAGTCAGGGACCTTTGGTAAAGCTTATACCTGGACGGACCTTTTTTTAACGTTTTGGCGCTTTTGCCCCTGTGTATGGTTGATTTAAGGTTGATGGCGTGCTGTGGCCCACAGCTTTGCCATCAACGGTCTCTTGACTGGAGGCCAAGAGTTCGTCCTCTGAGGAAGTTTCCAACAGTCGTTGTTCCCAACTTCCTCAGTTCGTTAGGGTCGGTCCGTGTTGTCCATTTGTCCATCTGTTGTGACAATGGGTGCGTCCGTATATTCGTTCGTTTTGGATTTGTGTCCGTCCGTTTGTCCGTCTTCTTTGTAGCGTTATCCGAAGTTTTTGTTTGTTTTTGTTGTTTGTTCATATGTTTCGTACGGTCACCTGCCCTTCCAGAGGGCTGCACATGTCGCCATGTGCGGTGACCAATGAGGATTTAGGGAAAATAAACGGTCCGCCATGGCAGCGCCCCATACCATGGTAAGGCCACTGTTACAACCTGAGGCGGCCTGGTGTCAGGAGGGCTCCGTTAAAAGACAACCTAGTTTTATCCCCCGGCTGCCAAACCCACCCAATAGGCACGGGTCGCGTTACACCTTGGGTTGAGGGAGTTTTTTTAACGAAGTTTACGTCTTCGACCTGTGTGGTTCGCGGGAGACCTACTCTCCTACCTTCCATATCTGGGAGGCGTTCCCCTATCCACCACCTGGGGACGCGCCCTATAGGGATAACAGGTTCCCCCAAGAGCCAGTGTATAGTAGAAAACAGAAAATTATCGAAGATTCAGGTTTGAAGGAACTATTTGCTGGAGGCTCATAAATATTAAAGCAAACAAAAACAGCATAGAATCATTAAAAATAATTCGTAACGCTTTAAAGTAATCGGAATTATTGAAAGGAGATTTTTTTGTTGTGAACAGTTGAAATGAAAGCAAATTTTGAGAATTCGCTTATTCTTGGATTGGATACTTATTTTCGGTTCGGTTTGAGATTTTTTTTGAGTTTTTTGCATTAAAAAAATGTTGGCAAACTTCTATTGCTATAAATAAATTACACTTTGTACGTAGTAGCTAATTTTTAATTTACTTAACCCCCTATTTCGTGTATTCCTTGCTCTGGTAACGTAGAACCAAAAGTCGTGAGAATGAGCATCAATTCTCCATTAATTTGCTATTACGAGGTTAAGAGTCAAATTTCTTGGCTATCTGTAGAGTTAGCTATCACCTGCAGCCCAAAATTTTACCCACACCTTCACCCTTTAACTCTCCTCTTCCCCTTCCGTATTTCATTATTTATTTTGCTGGTATTTCAAATGATGTATTCCATAACTAACTACACCTTAAAATTAAGTCTAAACAAGTCTTATTGACTAATATAAATTTTAATTTAGTTTTTAATACTATAGATATCTAAACCTCTGCAATTGGTGAATTGCATAAGCTTAATGAGATCTGTAATGTCTAAATTTTTGCAAAAATTATAACTTCTCTAATGTCTCAAAGCTAGGTTTCTGCGTATATAATAAGCGGAGCTTAAGCAATATTTCCGAGCCTCCTTCCCGCAGCTATAACGAACAACTCTAACCTTTACGCACTACATCCGCTGAGGGTCGCTGTTTGTATAAGTTAAACAACCCGTCTACGGGGTTACAAATAAATAATTGGCGCGTAAACTTCGGTTCGGTGTTTGCCCGAGCTCCTCCTCCTATTTGTGGTGTGTGTTGTTGATGTTGTTCCACAAGTAGAAGGACTAACAGTTTCAAGCCGACTCCGAACGGTATATATTTTTTATGAGGAGTTTTTCAAGGCAAAAATTCACTCTGAGGATTACCATTGCCTGCCGAAGGACGACCGCTATTAGAAACAACTTTTTCTATTATTTAATGCTCATGCGCGGAGTTTCGAACTTATGCACTCCCGAGTGGCAGACACGCACCAACTCATTCGGCTGCGGCGGCCGCCCCGGAAGCTACGGGGTTAAGGGGGGAGCCTGGTTTATGAGGTCTAAAAATTGCATCTCTTTGCGATTTTTAGTTTTAAGGAAAAAATTAATTTAGCACTGCAAAGTTTTTTCTATCTTTTAATGAACATTTAAAAAGTATAAAAAAATGTTGTACTGGTTAAAATAATTTGAAAAAGTGTTTAACATAGAAATTAGTAGAGCGCTGCAACGCTGGAGTTTCCAACTGGCGTACAAGATACAGCTCGTAATTATTATCTAAAGCAAAAAATTCAAATGGATTTCTAATTATCATGATTTTTTATTCTAGATGAACTAAGAAAACTGAGAGAAATTCCAAAATTTCAACTTTTTGGAGGTTTTAAAGAAAAAAACGCCTTTCTATAAAAAAAAAATTCACTTCAACTCGGTACAAAAATCTTGAAAAGGTTCATTAGTTTTTTTTCATTCATATACGCCAATTCAAAGAAATCATAAAAATGAAATGTCGAGAAAAGAAGATAAAGTTTGTACTATAGCTGTTCGGTCACAGCGTAACTACCTAACGCTCGCCTAACTTTGGCTTTGTATCTACGGAAATATTGAGAATTAGGCTCTGTAACTTTGTGTGAATATTCTCCAATATATTAGGAATCGCTTAAAACGAAAAAAAAAAAATGATTTTTTTGACCTTATAAACCAGGCTCCCCCCTTAGCAAAACAAATACAAAAAGGTTTTGGACCGGTCTTTATTCGTAATCTTTACAACTGACTTTACAAATTATCTTAATTCTACAACTAAGTCTAAAATCTAAACTCGTGTGCTTCAAACGTTACCGGTGTTTTGCTGATTAGGCGTTTCCCACGGGTACACCAGTCGCTGCAATATAATTTCTTCAACAAATCTTTGGTTGCGTGTGTGGAGTGTTGGGTTACCACCATCGCTTTGTTGAGTTCTGTGTAGTAGTGCGTTAACTTATACTCTTCTTTCCAGATACATACATATAAAGAATACATGTCTGCGTGCATGATACAACGATTATATTTGCAGTACTGCTACTCATTTTAAAGTAGAATACGTACATTTGTGCATACAAACATACACATGATGACCGTAGATATGCATGCACACGCATTCATAAATTCACTTGCGAAACTGATTTCATATAAACCAGGCATTTTTTATTGCACACTGAGCTTGAGATCCGCTGTCTTAAAAATAATTTTTAGGGGAAAAAATTCTTAGAAATGTAGCAGAACAAAACATTTCATGAGTATTTGGAGCAATTTACAATAATTTTTTTGTTTTGTGTACTGAGTTCCAAATTTGTTGTGTTAAAAACAATTTCTGGGGAAAATGTATATTAAACAAAATTTTTAGAAATGTGGCAGAAGAAAATTTCGTGGGTATTTGTTACAATTTTATTTTATTTTTTTGTGTACTGATAAATTTTGTGTTGGAATTAAATTCTTACATTTCCAATTTAATACTTTCACTTTATCGTGCTTAAGGATTTCTCTAAGAATTTTCACGTTGAAGAAAATCCCTGCAAATCACTCCTTAGATTCTCACAACACTTTCAGTTTAATTAAGACTGAAAGCTCTCGCCTTGGATATTTCTTTATCTCTTACCTAAAAGGCAAACCACAATTGCAAGATTGACACCAGCAGTTGTCGGCAAGTGCCGTGCAACCGTCAATAGAAATTAGTTAAACGCACAGTTGAACAAAAAAGCGAGGTGCCTAAGTACATATTTACGTGCATTGGTTTTTCTCTGGAAGTATATTTGTGTGCCGATACGCTGGCTGCTTGTCAGAATAAATGCGACCAAATTCAGTTAGTAAGATAAATGCGGATTGCTACACAAACACACATATTTGTGTATTATGCTTATATATTTGTATGGATGTCTAGAGTCCATTGAAGACACTCGCATTTTTCCCTTCGGTGTTTGCTGTCGGAATTGCTCTTGCTTCGACTTAACTGCGCTCCATTTGCTGTGGACTCAAGTGAATGACAGTAATTGTGAGTCGAAAATTGACTAATTTTAATTGACTTATTTCTTTCAGCCATTCTTCTACTTACTCTTCGCACTGCTCGATTGTTGATATCTCAGTTGTTGTACTCTGTTATTCCTACTTTCTTCCGCTGTTTTAGTTTATTTATATTGACAATTTAGGATTTTTTTCTTGCTCTCTACTCCAGTTTGTATTCGCAGTATCGTCGACACTTATTTTGTCAATCACATTCTTTCCTATTTTCTTTAATTTCTGTGTACTTTATGGTTCATTAGTGTTGCCTAAGTGCGCTTGAGTACTAGCACTCACGTGACTACATTCACACATACATACATGCATACACCTATATTTATTGGTTCATATATGTGCACGCAGTTGCATGAGTATGTTTTTACGGTATTTTTCGATTCTTTTTCCTTATTGATAGCGTAATTTCCTACTAAATGAGGGCATTGTGTCGGGGTTTACTGTTCGAAAGCAATATCAAAGTGGCTACTTGCATGTGTGAAAATTGCTATTTTCCTTTTTCTGACTTTCACTTGCTTTAACAAAAAGTTTGTGTTATTGTTTGTTATTTCTGTTTGCTTGTACGTGGCTAATGACCAGAAATTATGGGCAAGGATGGATTTTTGCGCAATTTATGACAGTGGCGAGGAAATGTTGAATTCGAAGAGTGTAAAATTTTACGTTGATAAAGTTTAATGATGCTTTTGTAAATACTTAGGTTGCATTTTAACAGGGTCGACTTTGCCACACTACGAGTGATGAGCTTTAATCGATATTTCCAACTAACAATTTGGTATTAACTGACATACGAGCTTCATGTGTTTTTTTAGTGAGTTGAAATATTCCCCCAGCCTAAGATAGGCTGTCCTATGGGACACACTCAGGCTCATAGCCCATTGTGTAAGTCTACGTCTGGATAGAGTCATGTGTTTGCACACCCATCCTCTGGGTGTGCCTGCCAATTAGGCAATTCTCCGTTGTAACTGAAATCTTTGTTCTAAGACTGTGCTTTCTCGTCTTAGCATAGATTCTGTGCGTTTAGCACTGAGAGTCGGCTACAGTTGTCGGGCGATTCTGCAAGTGGTTTCTTTACGTCATCCCTGCCCTTACGATCTCCTCATAGATAAGTTGCTTACAAATCTGTAACGATATGCTTACGACATTGTCTGTGCATTCATCTGTCAACTAGTTCATCGCCTCTGCAGTTACCCTTAATGCAACAATTGCCAGAAGCCCATGTTATCTTTACGTGAAACAACTCAGCCATCTGGTTAAGAGCCATTTCATGGCTACTTTGAAGGTTGTGGACTGTCTTGGGAAGGATTTTATCACCCCTTGGCTATCAGTGAAAATGTGGATATCAACTCCAGATACCACATCCCGTAGTACCAGTGTCAAGGCTGCCACTATTGCCACCAGTTCAGCCCGAAAGATACAACAGTAGTCGGGAAGCGTTTGATGTTCACACGCTGCTCAAGTGCATTCCACTATACTACAATACCTTAGTAGAGAATTGGTCTAACTACTGTTCTGTAGAGCCAATGAGTCATTCTGGGTTCCATATCCCTTTTGCCCAATTAGCATTTCTTTTAGAGCAGGTGTTTTATGTTTCCTGCTAAACAGTATTAGATCCGTTTAATCCGAATTTACTTCTAATTCAACGCTTTCGAGCGCTACGACCATAACGTTGTCGACAAACAATATGGAGGACAACATGCAACCATCCACACAATCCACAAACGACAAGCTATCGCAACCATCAACCATGACACCGAACTTAACATTCGCCCCGGCCAGACATCAACTGAACTCACAACAACAAATAGCGAAATCCACGAAATAAAAGATATGATGAAACTACTAATAGCAAAAATGTCGAACATGATGTCTGTAATCACACTCTTTGTTACAAAACTAAATGAACAGACAAAATGAATTAAAAATCGCACTATGGAACGCAAACGGCCTATGCCAGCATATTCACGAGCTCAAGTCTTTTCTACTTGACTACGAAATAGATATCCTACTAGTGACCGAAACTCACTTGACAAGTAAAAGCTACGTTAAAATTCCTGACTATAAATTATTTCACACCAATCATCCAGGCAACAAAGCGCATGGTGACACAGCCGTAATTATACGACAAACCATCAAATGCATCGAAATGGATGCCTACAAAAGAGACAATATTCAAGCTACGACGATTCAAATTGAAGATCAATCCGGATTCCTGACAATATCGAGCACCTACTGCCCGCCGAAGTACAACAACACGTCTACCCAATATCTTGACTACCTGAGAACTCTTGGTAACCGGTTTATTGCCGGAGGCGACTACAATGAAAAAAACACAGCATGGGGATCTAGGCTGACAAATAAAAAAGGCAACGAATTACTCGACACGATTGAAACAAACAAAAGCGACTATATAAGCATGGGTGAACCCATCTACTGGCCCACTGACATGAAAAAGAAGCCAGACCTGATTGATTTTTATATCTATAAAAACGTAAACCGATACTACTTGACAATAGAATCAAACTATGATCTATCATCCAACCACTCACCAATATTCCTGACATTTCTCACCACTCCTGGCATCGAAATAAACCACAGAAAACCATATAATAAAAACACCGACTGGAATGCTTTCCGCGAAATACCACGACATGCTCTTAACCACAATGTTCCACTTAAAACTTAAAAGCAGATTGATAGTGCCGTTGCGCTCTTTTCGGACTCAATTATGGATGCGGTATCTAAGTCGACGACATTAATCAAGACTAAAAATAAGAAAAATGACATCCCAACACAAGTACAACTTAACAAGATGACAAAAGACATTAAAGAAATGCTTAAGGACTTCGAGGTCAAAAAAATGCAGAACTTTTTGTCCAACCTAGATCCAATTAAAAGCAGCAATTACTCACACTGGCGGACAACATCGAAAATAAAAAAAAAAAAACACCTCATCAACATGCAATTTTTAACGAAAACAACACATGGGCCTAAACGTCACTAGAAAAGGCTAGTGTGCTCGCCAGACACTTCAAAAGACATTCAAAAATCAAAAGGACACTCAAAATTATAATCTGCCTGCTACATCTGACACAGCCATCAAACCAATCAAGAGAGTAACTCCGGACGAAATTCGACGCAAAATCAACAAAAAATCTCCTGGATTTGACAAAATCAATGCACAAATATTAAAAGAGCTACATCACGATGGAATAATATACTTAAGAAACTTCTTTAACTCATCCATTAGACTAAAATATTTCCCCCTTCCATGGAAAGTTTCAGAAATAATAGCATTGCCGAAACCAAATAAAGACGCCAGTAAACCATCATCATTTAGACCTATAAGCCTCTTAACAATTATTTCAAAACTATTATATTTGAAAATTGGATCCATGATCGTCTTGACCCCATCATACAAGCGAAGAACATAATTCCCTCCCACCAGCTTGGATTCCGACATAAGCATTCGACCATTCGAAAAGTGCACCGAGTAACTAACAAAATCATTAATGAAATTGACAAGAAAAACTACTGTGTCGCAACTTATCTCGACGTAGCGAAGGTTTTTGACAGCGTATAGCACCCAGGACTACTATATAAGTTAAACCAAATATTCCCCCTTGACCACTATCTACTACTGCGAAGTTACCTAAGCGTCCGGTATTTCTATGTTAAACATCAGGACGAATGCTTGGAGGCATTAAAAATGGATGGCGGAGTACCTCAAGGCAGCGTACTGGGACCATTGTTGTATATCATTTACGCATACAACATTCCTTATCCAAATGACGACAGCATGATTGATACTTTCGCCGACGACACAGTATTAATTACGACTGATAGGAATATAAATGTCGCTACAAAATCTAATTGACACAATGCTGACTTGGCTTGCAAAATGGGGAATCCAAGTAAACACAGACAAACGGTCCAAGTAATATATACCAACCGCAAACATGACCATCGTACGATAACAATTAATAACACAGTCATCACTCAAAACACAAAAGCTAAATACCTGGGCATGATCATTGAAGCAAAACTGACATGGAAGGACCAAATAATCCAAAAAAGGAACGAATTGAAAAACGAATTCAGACAGCTGTTTTGGCTACTCAACAAGGACTAAAAACTGTCAGTATACAAGAAACTACTAATATATAAGACAATGATAATACCCATCTGGAGATATGGCATAGAACTTTGGGGGACAGCATGCAAATCAGATATACAAATAATTCAACGACTTCAATCAAAAATGTTAAGGACTATCGTAAATGCACCCTGGTATATAACAAAGGAAGACTTACACCGCGACCTACAAATTGATCCCATAAAAGGCGTAATCCCGAAATACAGCACGAAACACACACAACAATTTCTCACCCATTTGAACAAAGAGGTACAAAAAATACCGCACATGGACCTGACGCAGAAATTAAGACTAAATCACACCAACAGCATTAGCAGATACAAAAACTATTTTGACAAACTAAAACTAAGTATATGACTGTTGCTAATATATAAAATGTAAGTTGTGTAACTATTCATTGAAACATGTTATTTAAATGTTGATTTCAAGTAATAATTAATATCCCACCTAAGCTATAAAAATTACTAAGTGTCCATGAAGTGAAACTACTTAATTTCTGGATTGCGTTGTGCTGCTGTTTGCACTGGCGGTTTTTCTTGTTTCAACAATTTTTCCGAGCTCTGTATTCTCGTGCACGTTCAGCAGGCGTTCTTGGCATATTGAAGTCTATAACAAATAGTAATACCAAATTGGAAATCAACAATAGTTTTTAAGGTCATAAAATATAAAAATATAACTAGTATTAAATTATACCTACAAATACTTAAATTAGTGATGTCAAATCGGGTTTAGTAAAGCACAGCAGTTTATCCTCAACAGTACCCGTGAACTGTGTAAGATAGATCTTTCATAATCACAATATACGGATATTTAATTTCTTCGTATAGATATCATACTAAAGTTGACACAGTATATTTATAAAAATTTATCAATACATACCTGTTCTGACTGGAAATTAATTTGCAATTTTTAACTTCACTTTCACTGAATATATATTTAAATATTATTTAATAATAATAATAATTTTGATGAACACGTGGACTCCACAAATCCGCATCGTTTTCTACGTGTCTAGGCGTCTGAGTCATAACGCTAACTGGTGTGTCGCGGCCACTTCAAAAAAGAATTTTTTAAGGAAAAGCAACCGCCAAATACGAATCATCCATCATTCTTCACTGAAACAATGCGAGCGCTCACGTATCGGCTCATATAAAAGAGTTTTTGAGCACTCAAAAGATTGAAATAATGCGTCATCCGCCTTACAACCTTGATTTGGCCCCTAATGATTCCCATTTGTTCCCGAGCATCAAAAATAAAACGCGGGGTCACCGTTTGCCAACACCTGAAGAATCTTGTTGAAGCGTTTAAATAGCTCATTTTGGAGGTATCCACTTCTGAGTGGCAAAAGTGCTTTGAAAATTGATTCAAAAGAATGCAGAAGTGTACGAGTATTGACTTTAAAGGGTTTTGCAATATCAGGTGTTATTGGTGAATGTATTGAGAGATGATTAACGATTTCTAATGGACGGAGTTGGATGGTATTGATATGGACAACGTTTATTTTCAACAAGTCTGCGCTACGTGCCACTCAAGCAACGAAACCATTGATTTTTTACGGGTAAAGTTTCAGGACCGTGTTATCTCTGGAAGAAGTGATCACAACTGGCCACCGAGATCTTGTGATTTAACAACTTATGACTTTTTTCTTTGGGGCCACGTGAAAGAGAAAGTCTACGCCAACAGCCCCGGGTCGATTCAAGACCTCAAAGATGGGATTCGTGAGGCTATCGAGGACATAGGGCAGCCACTTTGCAATTCGATAATGGAAAATTTCATGAAAAGGATATTGCCCTGTAGACGTGGTCGTGGTGTCCATTTGCTTGATGTTATTTTCCCCTATTAATGGCATACCTTCCTCTTTATAATGAAAAACATCCCATCATTTGTATTAAAAATAGCATTTTTCTTTGAATATCAAAAGAACACCTCTGTTTGGAGAACCCTATATTTTGAAAAACGATAAAGCCATTTTCATTATTATTTTACTGTAATTTCATTATTGGGCGGGAAATATATGTAAAAGGCAACCTAGTCTTACCTCTCTCAACCTAAAGTAATCTTTCACCACCTTACTTAACTTTACCTAACGTATGCCTACCATCCTAGCATATATTAAATCCACACTACTCGTATGCGAGTATACTCGTATTTTATTTCAACTAAAATTTTATTTTTCCTAGAACACACATACTATACCGCTTCTCACCCAGTGTGAATAGTAATAAAATATATGAGCTCCTAAAATAAGCAATTAGTAACGGAGCGCATGAGCTCGTAAAATGTTTATTTAATAATTTAATTACTTTCTCATTCCACTAAGGCGAATATTCACAGTCTACATACTTCAACCCTAATTTTGTAAACTTACAGCGGCGCCAATACCCTCGTACAGTTCGTTCTTTTGCTTTGACAATCCTAAAATATTTGCGGCTGTTAACCTTTCGATCCTAAATAAATACAAAGAAAATATATGCCAAACCCCTTGAGGACGAAGCCTTTTTGACTTATAGTTTTACCAACACGCGCACATGCACACCAGCGTGCTTTTATTCACAGTGGGTTTTCTTATTTGAACAAAAACCTTCAATCACACTGAGTGACTGTCTCGAATCTCTATTTGATCAAATGCGGTCCGTTAATATTATTTTGACATTGCGTGTTATTTGGTTAATAAAATTTCAAAGTAAATAAATACGAGCACATACAACGATTAAATGTGTATTTCCGCTTGAATAATGCCATTAATCTCTCGTTATGCAACACAATGGGCGTAACGGCAGGCTCAAGTGTGTCAGAGCGGGTGTGTGTGGGCACAGTCCAACATGAAATGGGAAATAAAGTAAACAATGCGAACATGACAATGCCATAAAATGTATTTGTCTTTTGAAGATGTGTCGAAAGTCAGCCAATTAAAAGCTCCCCGCGTGTGTGACAGATAAAATCTGTGGCTGAACTAATTCTTTTGGGATAACTCTTTGTGAAGTTGAAGAAAGACCTTCGAAAAATTGAATGGCATGAAATGCCTGCAAAAAAGTCATTGAATATGTGTGAATAGCTACTGAAAATAAGCTAATAAAGAGGAACCAGGGGTAAAACACTGGATGGTTTTTTTTGTTTTATTATTAATTATTAATAATTAATTAATAAGAAATTAATTAATAATAAATCACAGATATTTTTTTTAATTACTGTTCTGAAAACTAAGTTTTTAGTATTTCATTACTACAATCTCTATAAAACTAGGAATGCTTAAAACTTTCATTAATTCAATTATTTACTAATTTATTTTATTTATTTATTTGCAAGAGTAATATTTATGAATAAGCAAAACACTGGCTGCTAAAGCTTCAGCTGGCTACTAAGTTCTTCGGATCGAGGTTTATATATTACTTAGAGAGATAATTTACATTAAGTACGTATAACTTGGAAATATGTCGGATGAAAGGCGACAATAAATTTATTATTTAGTTTTGCTAGGATTTAAAATTATAACAAAGCGTTAATAGTATCTGAGTTTATTGATTTCAGATGGTCAGAGGGTTTCCTGTTGCTAAAAATTGTTGCTCGGATCTGATTTAGACCAAGGCATTCTTTCAGGAGATGTTGCACTGATAAATCTGATCTATTGCAGTAGGAGTATGGAGGCTTCGAGGGTCTATTTAGTAAATTACTCTGAGTGGGAATTGAATGTTTAATTCTCAGTCGTACAAAGGTTCCAATACTTTTGCAATGAGAGTCTGATGGGAATTATTTAATTTGTAGTAGTGTTGATAGGTGGCTCAAATATGCGCGAGTTTGCCGGCTAAGTAATTTGACGCATACATCCGTAGATTTTTTGGCTGCATCCGTGCTTTATTTGCACACTCATCAGCGACTTCGTTGCTTTTGATTCCAGCATGACCAGGAACCCACATTATGTTCATCGCGTCTCTTTGTCGGGTAAAATATTTCTTATCATGTTGACGATTAGCATATCGTTTTTTGTGTTCTGCAATGCTTCAATAAGGGACTGGCTTTCGGTACATGTTATAGATTTTTACTTGTGTGGTAAGCAAACGTTACCGCTTTAAGAAGTGCAGCTGCTTCTGCGGTGCAAGCTGAGTAGTGTGTACGCAAGGCGCCGAAAGAGATTGTAGTACCGGCGCTATTTGTAACAGCAAACGTTGTGCTGGTGGCCGATTTGGAATCGCAGTGAATATAAAATCCCATTCTGCTAAAAAAGATTCAGTAGCATCGCTGTAGTGCTGTATGTATTCCACCGATGCTGTTTCAATTTTTTAAGGCAGAATAATTTATTATAGAAACAGGATTTAAGTGAAGCCCACTGAGGATGCGTTGTTGGTCTACAAAGCATCGGAGTAGATATGATGTTCAATTCTTTGGCGAGTATGATGCATCGCGATGGGACCGGAGGGTGTTGCTTTGGATTGCAAGCTGTGACGATTTTTCTACAATGTTGAATAGAAGTTTGTTCTTGCAGTGCATAATTTTTGGTATTAACATCAGCGTATCTTTTAGTACTCTGAATGCGATATCTGGTAGTCCCAGCACTGGGTGGGGATGTGGGAAGGATACATATTCTAGCGGTTGTGTAATATGGTGCTTGCAGTAGCACCATATGATTTAGGAGACAGGTATTTTGTAATATTTAATTGAGGTAATAAGTTATTTGAAAATATTTACAAAGCTCTTTATATGTTAGCTTTTTGTTAAAATCAACGCATAGTATCTTTACTGTTAATGGGGGGGATTACGGTGTTAAAAATGGAAAGGGCAGGGAATGTGCACTTGTGCTTTCGACAGATGTAGAATGTTGCACACTTGTTTAAAGTAGAGCTGGCTCCTGTGGACACTCAGAGATCTGCCTTGAGATATTTGAAAAATGTATTTATATCTGGGAAGGTTGTCGAAAATTACCATATCGTTAGCATAAACAAAATAACTAATAGATAAGAGTGGGGACATTAAGAAAGTAATTCCATTAAAAGCTATTATGAATAATATAACCGAATAATGAAGGTTCAGTAGACTTTAAGAACTTAATGGTACGGTATATTTTATTAATGAGAGAGCCCGGCCTGTCGAAAGACTTATCGAAGTTTAGGTTGAGAACAGAAACGTGCTTTTGAGAGGATAGAGTGGAGATAGAAACAAAGTGTTTAAAATATAGAAGTGGCTCAATCACTCCAAGATGTTGCAATTAATTTCACTAATTCAGTGCTTGCCGCATTGGTATTTAATATTAAGTCGGCTAAGCTGCTGTGTCAACAATAATTCGTGTAACAATGTAACCAAATAAAAGTGTTTTCTCCATTTTGCTCAGCGATCTCTAAATATTTCTGACCTGACTCCGTCCAATAAATCACTGTACCGATCAATTAGTTTGTTAATTACAAATATCTAATAATTAAGCTTTTCTAAAGGCGGTCGCCGCTCGGCTGGCAATGGCAAACGCCCGAGTGTATTTCTGCCATGAAAAAGCTACTCTAAGAAAACCATTTGTCATTCGGAGCCGACTTAAAATTGTAAGTCTCTTCATGCGCAGAACAACATCAAGACAGGCTCCACAAATAGGAGGAGCAGCTTGGTCAACACCTAACAGAAGTGTACGCGCCAATTGTGTATTATTTTTATTTATTAATTAGTTTATAAAGGTATGATAACTCTCTTATCAATTTTGTATATTTTTTCTTCTTCAGCGAATAAATATTAATATTCTATATAAAAATTTTCATAGGGATGATTCCAATATATGTATATACTAGCAAACCCGGCCCCCTTCGCTGGGCACACTAAAATAGAATAAATATGGTTTAGAACAGAAAATATATGATTTTCATATTATTTATTTCTTTATTCTTTATTCAAGCGCTTTGGCATAAACAATATGTTTTGTTTTTCTATTTGTTTTTGAGTAAATATAAAATATAAATTGAAAATCAGGAAAAAAGAAGATTGTTTTTAAATTTCAAATCAACGCATATGAATAAACAATTGTCTTTTTTCCTGATCATCCATGAATTTTTCGTTTCAATTTATATGTTTTATTAAGCATTGGAGCTTTTTTAACCATTATCCATTTATATTTTTCAAAAAAAAAACCAAAAAATTTTTTTTTCCACGAACACATAATTTCATTCGGATTTCACATTAAATTCTCAAATTTCGTAAGAAATTATTCACTGTTCCAAAATCCACTCCAAAAAAATTCACAAACAATTTTTACATGTTGCACTTACGTTTTTTCCTTATGGCATCCAAATCAGAAAGAAATATTGACCCATTGTAACTCACACTGTCAATTTGACAGTTCAGTTCCGCCCCAAGCGTTAAAAAATTAAACGACATTATGGCTGGTTCAAAAGAAGGCTGTACCCGTTGCCAGTACTCCGAATTACAACCAAACTTTACGAAACCCATTTTCAATACTTACTTAACAATGTGCGTAAGTTTGGTTTAATTCGGTGCAAAGACACGGCGGGTCCACGTTTTGGCATATATTTCGAGACCCTAGTCATCAATAGGTATGAAAATTACCCCGTATTAAAGGACTTATCAACAGCTTTCATTTGATACCCATGTTGTACATACACAACCAAAGGTTACCCGGGTCCACGTTTTGACCTATATCTCGAGACCCCAGTCATGGAGCGGCATGAATAATACTCTGTACTAAAGCATTCACCAACAGCTTCAATTTGATATCCATATTGTACAAACACATTCTAGGGTCCACGTTTTGGTCTCTATCTCGAGACCCTAGTCACGGAGTGGCATAAAAAATACTCTGGACTAAAGCATTCACCAACAGCTTGCATTTGATACCCATATTGTACATACACATCCGAAGGTTACCCGGGTCCACGTTTTGACCTATATCTCGAGCCCTATTTCCAAAATAAAATATAATCCATGTTACTCGTGGATGATGTAGCTTTCGAATGGTGAAAGAATTTTTAAAATCGGTCCAGTAGTTTTTGAGCCTATTCATTTCAAACAAACAAAGTTTTCCTCTTTATAATATTAGTGTAGATATATATAATTGGCGAGTACACCCTTTTTTGGGTGTTTGGCCGAACTTCTCCTCCTATTTGTGGGGTGCGACTTGATGTTGTTCCACAAATGGAGGGACCTACAGTTTTAAGTCGACTCCGAACGGCAGATATTTTTATGAGGAGCTTTTTCATGGCAGAAATACACTCGGAGCTTTGCCATTGCTGCCGAGGGGCGACCGCTATTAGAAAAATGTTTTTCTTAATTTTGGTATTTTACCGAGATTCGAACCGACGTTCTCTCTCTGAATTGCGAATGGTAGTCACGCACTAACCCATTCGACTACGGCGGGGCGGAAATGATTCCAATATTTTCCTAAATATAACTCCAGCTGGATTCAACTTTTTCTAAAATGCTTTAGACTTTTATTTTGACCTAAGTCTCTAGTGTCCGATGTGTGAATTATTGTAATAATTATAAATTTTATTTATTTATTTATTTGTTTATTATATTTATTATTTATTAGGCCGATGAAAATAATACATTTTTATAGACTAAGTAAAAATATGTTTACTAATATGATGATATCTATAGCTCCATGTGTTAATAAAGCGTTAAAAAAATTGATTGACGTTGGAAATAGCTTTATTTAAATATCCTAAGACAAATTGAAAAAAAAATGATGGAACCATATATGTATAAAAACTAGTTGTAAATTGTAGCAAAAAGTTGAGAAGCGGAAAATGAATCACTCGCCCTTCAGTTCTGGGTTTTTACCAACTTGCACAACATTTCGAGAAGTCATAAAGCATGGGAACCTTCTTTATTTATTCGTTTTACTATTGCTAAATATTTATTTAGTGGATTACAAGAGTTCGAATTATTTTATAATGCTTAATTTTGAAATAAAATTGAGTCAAAACTGCAATACCATATTTGGACTCATGTGCGGTGAATGGTTAATAGGCGTAAGTACAAAAGTATAAACTATTTATGTATAATAAATATTCAAGAAATTCAAAGAATTCAGTAAAGGATCTTCTGATCATGAAAAATTTACCTCAAAAAATGTAGAGATTTTATTAAACTCAGTGTGGGCTCTAGTAGTAGAAGCGTTTCGAGCATAAAGAGATTTGGAGAGACTAGCACCACAGACCAAATTAAAACTGAAGGATACAGATAAGATTATTCTCCTGTTCTGCAATGATTTTAAGTTAACCAATAAGCATCGGGCTTCATATGTGGGGATAAGGTCCGAAGAACGTAAATTTCCCAACGCAAAATGTTATAATACCCTATGTGTTCATTCAATTCTAGCAGCAAGGCACATATAATACGGTGACCACATGAAAGATGCATACTCAAGTATGGAACGGACAACTGCCGTTTACAAAGGCTTCATGGTAAAAGAAAGAGAAATTGGAGCTATGACGCCTAAAAAAAGCAAGCATTCCGAAAGATTTGGCAATAACAAAATTTGTATATTTAGCAAAAGTAAGATCCGAATCAAATATGGCCCCCAGCCTTCAATTTCACTTACCCGTGACAGGGCGTTCAAAATATGGGGTAAGAAGTGTACCTAATATAGACACGCTTAGAAAGGTTAATTTGGAAACATTTATTTATATGCATGGGTAGACTTTTATTGATGCACAAGTTACGAAAATTATCTTCGTTTGAGATGTGAGTAAAATGTAGTCCAACTCAAGAAAGCTGAGGGGAAGCCAATGCCGGCAAATTTTTTGACTAATATTAGATGAGAAACCCTAATAAAAGCTTTAGAGAAGTCGGTACTAACGGCGTTAAACTGGTACCCTGATTGCAAGGCAGCGATACAATCATCCAAATGTCAGCTAAATTAGACACTATTGAGCGGGCCGGAAAGAGCCTATGCTGCTCGGGACACAACATTTACTTGACAGCGAAAAGTAATTTGTCCTGAATGATGCATTCAAAAAGCTTTACCGTGGAGGGAAATTTTTAAATAGGTCTATAGTTTCTTAACCATTTTTATTACCAATTTTGGAGAAAGGTGAAATGAAACTCAATTTCCATGCATCAATAAAAGTAAACGAAGTTAGTGATTTGTTAAATATTAACATCAGGGAGTATACTAAAGGTGCTTGAACAAAACCTAAGACAAACTAAATATTAATATTAGTGTGTGATGAGAGCTTAAGTCGAGTAATGCCACTGCACTAGGACATAATCTTATAAATGCGAAGATCTTTGTGCATATTTCTTACCAGGCTTTTAAATGAGAGAAATTATAACTCTCTACAACTCTATCTAATATGCTTTAAAATATTCAATAGGGTGATTTAAAATAAAAAATAACAAAAAAAGCAATATAAACAACAATATCTGTTAACACCCCGCAAGTCGCCATTATATGATTACTTTGCTGGTTTTATATATTTCGTGTAATCGATTTCATTAATGTTTTGACTTCTTACCCCAGGCACCTGTATGCTTAGGTACATTTGTTTTCAGGTGCTTTAATATACACACACAGGTAGCGCTGAATCACCATAACGGCGTACATACGTATGTATGTATATGTGTATATTCTTAAATGTGAGTAGATTCAACAATTTATTGCTCATACGCCATGTTGTGCCTACTGGTAGCAGCTGTGGCTTATGGATTTTTTACTAGGCAAGGAAAAGGGAAACAGCCTTAGACGCGCAATTAAATGCACGTAACTGTCAGTTAAAGAAAGTTTTAAATCTTGATGAGCACGTCGAGGGTATATATGTATGTGTATATTGGCGTGGCTTATGGAATAGGTGACTTTCAGAATTAGGCAGAGTTTATTACCGAAAGAATATGAGAAGTGGTTTTCTATTGAGCTTTATAAGCAATTGAGTCTTCTGAAAGATCATATATATACCGGGCGCTAAAAATACAGGGTAGCACAAAATTAATCAACTTATCGAAGGATTTATAATTTTTGCAAATGGCGTCGGACGTAAATTATATTTAAGACTTGCGAACAGCTTTAGTATACAAGTACAAACAGACAAGCAATGGAACGCGCAGAGATCAAAATAAAGATTACCATCACTCAAATTATTATTTATTATTAAGTAAAAAAGGTTTTCAAAAATAAAATAAAACTATTAGTTTTGGGAAGATTACCCATCGGGTGTTTTTTTGAGAGCATGAAAACTGAAAAATAAAGATTACCATCACTCAAATTATTATTTATTATTAAGTAAAAAAGGTTTTCAAAAATAAAATAAAACTATTAATTTTGGGATGATTACCCATCGGGTGTTTTTTTGAGAGCATGAAAACTGAAAAATTATCATAATAAAATAGATAAAAAAATTGGAGCGTACCCTTCTGTTAAGTCTTCGGCAGAGCTCCTCCTTCTAAAGGGTGTTTTTTAGAGGTTAGGTTTTCAAGTTGGCACTACTTTTTTCGTAGATGGTCTTTTTGACAGCTGTCACTTGATTTATGCTCAGTTTGGTTTGCCATTTCATAATGAATAGACTTACACCTGAACAACGTTTGCAAATCGTGCAAATTTATTACGAAAATAATGGTTCGGTTCGCGCGACGCATCGCAAGAAAATTTTGTTCAGCGATGAAGCTCACTTTTGGTTGAATGGGTATGTCAATAAGCAAAATTGTCGCATTTGGAGTGAAAATAATCCGCAAGCCATTGCTGAGACGCCGTTACATCCTCAAAAATTCACTGTTTGGTGTGCTCTATGGGCAGAGGGAATCATTGGTCCATATTTCTTTAAAAATGAAGCCGGCCATAATGTTACAGTCAATGGAGAGCGCTATAGAACCATGATTAATGACTTTTTCGTGCCTGAATTGGACGATGTTGATGTGGACGACCTTTGGTTCCAACAAGACGGCGCTACATGCCATACAGCCAACGCAACCGGGGAATAGATCTAGAACGATCGGTGGATCAATCAGCCATTGCCAAACTTAAACAGAGTTGAGAAGTGCACTCTCACAATATGGGTGTATGACTTTCAGGTTGTAAATGAGGCGGTTTACTCATGAACAATGCTATGAATATTGCAATCTTGGTACTGGCGTTTTAGTGAACAACACACATGTTTCATCTTTGTGAGTGTGCAATTCCATATGCACACTTTGACTCACTAACTTCTTTCATCTGCTACTAAATGCTCGAGATTTGCCATTCAACTCTCGCTTCTCCTCTGAGATAATAATGCACAAAAAAGCGATCCGCGAGATTAAAATTTGGTTGCAATCATCATACCCGAAAAAAAGTGCATTTCAGTGAGCCCGCAAAAACAACTGGGTAACCTTCAGATCAGGATCAGGCGCTGCTAAAGCTTAAGGTAATCACTATTTTGAGTTGAGAAATGAACCGAAATGGAATACACGAAGAAAGAGGTTGAACCAAAACACGTGAATGTGCTAGCGCATTTTACGTGATTTCTACTTTAAATTCTAACATTGTTCAGCTACCATCTGGTAGATATACTTGTAAAAATATCCGGTATAGGACCGAAAGGTCTATGCGAGGTTTAATGCAGCCCGGTCAACCTAATCTACTAAATACTGTTAGTGTTTTAAAAACATTTCTTCATTATCTTTGCTCGAAAAAATTACATGCGGTAATCATCAAAAGTGTAATTGGAAATGGTTTTAAAATCGATTGTAGACAACACCATATGAACAACACAGCCCGTAGCACAAAAGCTGCTCCAGATATATAAGAATATCATTTTAAAGCAGTCAAAACTCATTTACTCACAAATAAAGAATAACGGGGAATAGAGAATAATAAAGGAGACATGAACACAGCACTGCGGATTTTGTTGATTTGGACTGTAGCAAGAAGTTACCACCATTACGTTAAAATGCTTAATTATCGAAAAGACTGCATTCGCTGGACTTTGTTTAGCTCCGCCAAAATTATTTCCAGAGTCAAGCGAAAGAAAGTGGTGTCTACCTTGGTAAATATTTGTACGAGGGGTGCCTTTTATATGTCGGGATTAGAGAACAAAAACAAATTTTAATAATCGAAAATCACTTTATTGTTTTTGAAAATTTTCTCCGTGAAGATCTATACACGTTTACATGCGTTTGAACCAATTGTCGAAGCACTTTTGCCACTCTGAATGAGGTACCTCCAAAACATGCATTCTGAACGCCGCAACCGCTTCCTCAGGTGTCGAAAAACGTTGACCTCTCAGTTTGTTTTTTACGTACGGGAATAAAAAGAAGTCATTCGGTGCCAAGTCAGGACTATACAGGGGATGACCCATTAATTCGATGTTTTGGGTGCTCAAAAATGCAGTTGTTTGAGCCGACGTGTGAGAGCTCGCATTGTCCTGGTGAAGAGTGATCCGTCTTTGGTGATTGGTTTTCCTAATTTCTTGGAAGATAACTGGCAAACAAATGGTTGTGTACCACTCAAAATTTACTGTTCTGCGTTGTTGTAGTGGTACGGTTGCGACATGTCCAGTTTTTCCGAAAAAATAGGCGACCATTTACTTGGCAGTGCTTCGTGCGCGAACAACTTTTGTTGGATTTGGCTCATCTTGAAACACCCATACAGTCGTCTACTGTTTACTTTCGGGCTCATACGCGTAAATCCATGATTCATCACCTGTCACGATGTCATAGACATGTTTCAAAGCACCGCGATCGTATTTTTTGAGCATTTCCTTCGACCAATCGACAGGAGCCTTTTTTTGAGCGATTGGCAAATTGTGTGGGATCCAACGCGAATCAATTTTTTTGGCAGTCAAATGTTTATGCAATATTGAATGTATGCTGGTCCCACTAATGCCTAAGATTGTCTCAATCTCACGATAGGTCACATGACGATCTTGCAATATCAGTTCGCGCACAGCATCAATGGTTTTCGGAACAACAACTGATTTTGGACGACCTTCACGAAATTCGTCTTGGAGTGAACTACGGCCAAGATTGAATTCACCATACCAACGATAAACACTGGTCCTTGATGGAGCTTCATCGCCAAAAAATGAATTAAGTTCATCCATGCAATGTTGCTGAGTTAATCCACGTCAAAAGTTGTAAAAAATAATCGCACGAAAATGTTCACGATTTAATTCCATTTTTGGTCCGAGATGAATCTTTTAAGTTACTGTAAACAACACAAATAGCGCTGGTATTTCAAAACGCTCTGAGTACGTAAAAGCCAAAAAATGTCAAACTTTGCGATACAGCTGTCAGTTGCCAGATTGCAACACCAGGGTTGCCAAATCCCGACATATAAAAAGGCACCCCTCGTACTAGATTTTTTTTCAATTACGTCCATTTTTAAGTAAATTGCAAAATGAATTTATCTAAAAAGCAGAATATCACGTTCTCCCTTCAAATTATATTTTCATTTGTGCCCCTCTAGTTTTTAGCGTGGCATAATAGAGGGTGATCAAATTGGAGGTACTTTTTCCAAAAGTTTTTTTTTTGTCAGATCACGCGTAACCACTGTCAAACTAAATATATTAGTTTTTTCTGTATTCAGTGAAAGTCATCATGAAAATACCACCCAACAACGTTTACAAATCGCGCAACTATGTTACGAAAATCGACGCGCTTTGAAAAGTATTCATCGCGCGCTCAGGCCAACTTATGGCGATCAGCGATGAGGCCCACGAGGCCCATTAATGACTAGGTCAAAGCGAAACTGTAATATTTGAGATGAAGAGCAACCCGAAACCATTCAATAACAGTAATTAAATTCATTGAAAACAACCGTTTGGTGTGGTCTATGGACTGGATTAATCATCGGCCCTTGTTTCTTCAAAGACGAGGCTGGTACCGATATAACATTAAATGGCGCCCGCTATCGTGCCATGATAAACGGGATGCCGAAGCCTGTAATCTCCACAACATTTGCCATACAGTCCGTGAAGCAATGGATTTACTGCGTCGTCGTTTCAGTGAGCTGGCTTCGGTGGATTGGTCACCAATATTGTGTGATATTACATCCTTTGACTTTTATTAATGGGAATATGTCAAATCCAAATGCTTTGTGGATAAACCAGCTTGAATTGAGGCATTGGAAGCCAACGTTACTAAAGTTATTCACGAGATACTGACCGAAGTCCTTCAGCCATTAGAAATTGGGGTTTACGGATGGGCGAATTACGGCACAGTTGCGGCTAACATTTGAAAGGGATTATCTTCTACGCAAAAATAATAATGATTGCGCAATCAGTTTAAATTTTCGTTGTTTTATTTCATTTTATAACCCGATACCTCAAAATTGATCCCCTTTTACATATACGATTTTTCTTAAGCGCTATATATTCTCATAATTTGTTGTATAATACTTACTTGGAAAATATTCTCGCTTATTAAGTTTGTCTGGCTACGACGATTTCAATTGTTACGTTGAGCGCCACACATTTACGCCTGGCCAGCCAACGAGTGGGTGGCAATGTCGACAAAAAAGTGAATGATTGCCTTGAATGTTGGCAAACAGAAAATATAATAAGTATATATGCATATATCTACATACATATTAATGCGTAATAGCCACTGAATAAACGAAACGACAACTGAATGACAAAAGAGGAGTGAATGATTCATGAGCGAGCTAGAAGAAGAGAAAGGCTGCAAGGAATTATGCCACTGGCGGTGAAGGTGTTAATAATAGGCGAATATTTTTTCAAGAATTCTATTTTAGCCTTTTGTTGCCCGTAGCTGCATTTTAGTTTTTGCTTTGCTTCACAAATAAACAAATTTAAAAAGGATAATGGTACGAAGTGGCCATTGTTTGGATTTTGGTGAGTGGATAAGTGAGTGACTGACTGAATGGACAAAAGCGCGTTTGCAGACGACAGCGAAAAGTTGAGGAAAAAAACGAGCAAAGAATGCCAAAGGGAAAACAAAGCGTAGTGAAAGTAAGAAATTGATGACTTCACACATACATGCATACATGCATACACACATACACACATGTATACTTAAGAGCATCAGCTATATATGTACCGAGCAGAAAAGCGGCTGAAACGCTTTAACAACCACTTGACTATAGAACAATGACCAAAAAAAACAGACTGACGTCAACTGACACTTGAGCAGGAAGAGAAGCTAGACAAGTAAGTGCGAAAACAACCAAAATGGATTACAAACACAAAGCAAAAATAAGTAGAAGGAAGGGATTCAGGAAACTGGGCTGTCAGCTGACATCTGCTGATGAGTAGGCCTGTGTTGGCGCTTCGGCTTTGACTCAGTGCACTAGCTGGTAAACCTCGTAGGCAAAGCAGTGTTGAAAACAATCAAACAAAGCCGAGATTTTTTTAAGTTAGGCAACATTTTCTCCCATAACAAGTTTTGCAACTTAAAGCAATAGAGGAGACAAGTGCCAAAAACCCTGATGAATACAAATGAATGGAGGTATTACTGGGTTTTCTTTGGAATTTCAAAAGCAACGAGCAAATAAAAATGGAAGTCGGGTTCGGTTGATTAATTAAATGCTGAAGAAAAATGAATGTTTCAACTGCTTTCTGAAGTCAGTTTATAATTTTAACAATCCTTTATGGTTTTTTTTATTCTCCAAGTCATAACTTTTTTAAAAAGAGCTATCACTGGAACTGAGGTTTTTATTGTTATTAAAAAAAAAACAAAAAATAACAAAATGGGCTTGTTTGCGCTTATGAGATAGCAGATAGGAAATGTTTTCTTCAAATTGTCAGCAGCAAAATACCCGAAATACATGAGGGACAAAAAGTAAGGGAAGTTTGTAATAAATCCAATTTTAATGTTCAACATAGTAAATTTAGTGCTTTTATCAAAAACTTAAGCTCGGACGTATAAATCTTACTAGAGGGCTTTCCTCTTGACTCACACAAAGTGTAGCAGTATTTATAAAAACCACACCTATGCGTCAGTAAAAAAAAATATATGGCTATATCAGCTCCATGATCATCGCCGTTTATTTGGAAAATGCGCCTATTTATTGCGTTTTTAATGCCATCCACGTAACAATTTTTGTACCTGTAGTGTGCTCAATGGCCGATTTAAAAAATCTTTTGCACCCTACTACTTTAGAGTAGTTAATACTAGTGCCATTGACTGGCACTGCTACCTTAAATGCATTACATCAGGTTTTATTTAATCTATATGTTCCTGCCTTAGGTTGGAAATCGGTAGAAAGTAAAATGCTTTCAGTAAATTTTCCGCATCATGGCAGTCTTATCTTTGCTAAGACAATGCAATTGCACAAGATATGCTCTGTGGTTTCATCATCCTCCAGACAGAGTCTACGCTGAGTAACAGTGACCTGTTAGAAAATTTACTACTTCCTGATGTCTATTTTACGCATGTACGGTTAAAAACCAATTTTGGAATAATATAGGCTGTTAATGGACAAATTTTATTCTAAACCGGTATTTCTGTTACTGTCCTTGAATGACCAAAGTCAGGAAGATCTTTCCCTAGTAAGATTTTTATTTTTAATGCACAGCTTACTGCAAATTCTTTAAGAAAAATATGCAGGGGGCTAGTCCTACCATCGCTTCTGTAGCAACAGTGGGACAGCTATTCATGGCACCACTTATTGCCAGGAGGCATTACTTTGACAACTACTAAGTATTTGTTTAGTGGTTACTTGTTTGGCTTTCGGCTACCATATCAGGGACGCACAGGTGATGATCAGTTTGACCATCAAGGTATACATCGAATGGAGCATTTTGGAGTCTAGACCCCATGTTTTATCATTAAGACTTCGATATACCTTCAAGGCTTATTACTGTTTCGAGGTAAGAGCTCCAATTTAGACGTTTAACTAAGATAACACCTTATTTTACTTCATCGGAGTAGCTCGTAGTTGTTCCTTCTGCAATTATAGTACCAAAGTTCAATTTCGATTTGTTTGCAAAAGGTGCAATGAATGTCTTGTCCTTCAGCACAACACCAGTCTGATATGAGGATCACCGATTGGTTCATGCCACGTATGTACATTTTGGATATGTTTTAAGAAATTTCTGAATGCTGTAGTATATATGTATATACGATGTACTCGTATATATATTGTATTGCATATTGAAAATCGGGAAGCTACACTTTAAAATTTGGAGCCCTTTTTTTTTTTTTTTTGTTTGATAAGCGAATGAAGACGATACAAAATGGATCGAAGAAGTGTAAAAAATGGAATTCAGTGCTCAAAAAAATTTTAAGTTGACAGTGGCATACGGGAAGAGTACTCTGAATCAATAAAATGTTTACAAGTGGAACAAGTTTACAGAAGGTCGAGAAGATGTGAGTGACGACGCTTGCTCTGGACGCTCCAGCACATCAACAATCGATGAAAATGTTGAGAAAGTGAAGAAAATTGTTTTGGAGAATAGTCGAATCACAATTACAGAAGTTGCTGAGAATGTCGGCATACCAGTTGGCTTATTCTATTCAATCTTTTTGGATATTATGGGCATGAAGCGCGTCACGTTAACGATGACCCAGATTTGCTTAAAGGGTCATAACTGGTGACGAATTATGGGTATATGGTTATGACATCGAAACCAAAGCCCAATCGTCCCAATGGAAGAGTCCGGGAGAGCCAAGACCACAAAAAACCCCCCAAGTTCGATCAAATATAAGGTATTGTTCATTGTTTTCTTCGATTACCATGGCGTAGTGCATCAGGAATTGTGAGAGAATATGTGGCCGAAAACAGTGCCGTTATCATGCCTCAGCCACTGTATTCATGCTATTTGTCCCCGTGCGACTTTTTCCTGTTCCCAAGATTGAAGAGATCTATGGATCGCTTTGTGACGATAGAGCAGATAGAAACCGAATCGCTGAGAGAGCTCAAGAACATATCAAAAAATGCATATTAGAATTGCTTCGAGGATTTGAAAAACCGCTGGCACAAGTGTAAT
The DNA here is from genome assembly GCF_028408465.1 of Anastrepha ludens. NCBI lineage: Eukaryota > Metazoa > Arthropoda > Insecta > Diptera > Tephritidae > Anastrepha > Anastrepha ludens. The sequence goes on along the minus strand of NC_071500.1, from coordinate 121,401,892 downwards.
ATGTCTGAGGGGGACTACTTTGAGGGAGATAAAACAGAAGTTTATGAACAAATAAATGCTTTTTGAGAAAAATGAAAAGTCTTCTCATTTTTTGAACACACCTCGTATATACATACATATACCAGTAGATACCTATGAAATGAGACTTTCAACTATTAGTCCATAGATGTCGCTAGGCGTATTTTTAAACCTTCCCAAATGTCTTGTTTTTTCGACTGTCATCTGTCAACAATATTCAGTTCATTGTTTGTTATGTTTCATACAACAATGCATTTTTGTCGCTCTTAAAATGTCGAATTTCGTGCCTTCAACGCTTCTCAAGCTCATCAAATGCTTATAGAAGCTAATGGTGGACATGCTCTAAGTAGAGCACAGTGCTTGAGGTGGTTTGAAAAATTTCGAAATGATGATTTTAGCGTGGAGAACGAGGACCGTGGCCGGCCACCGAAAAAGTTTGAGGACGCCGAATTGCAAGCATTGTTGGAAGAAGATGATGGTCAAGCGCAAAAAGTGATGGCAAAGCAGTTGGGAGTGATCCAAAAAACCATTTCCAAACGTTTTAAAGGTCGGAAGAACTGACTGAAAGACAGCAAGAGAACCGAAAAACCACTTGTGAAATGCTGCTCCCCCGGTTCAAAAGGAAGTATTTTTTGCATCGAATTACAAGTGATGAAAAATGGGTGTATTTCTCCAATCCCAAGCGTAAACGATCATATGGTCCGCCCGGCCACAAGCCAAAAACAACGGCCAAACCAAATCGCTTCGGCCGCAGGGCAATGCTGGGTGTTTTCTGGGATCAGCGTGGTATGATTTGGTACGAGCTATTAAAACCAGGTGAAACAGTTGACGGTGCACGCTACCAACGACAATTGGCCGATTTAAATAGCGCTATATACCGAAAACGCCCAGAATATGCCGATCAGCGTCACAAAGTAATTTTTCTTGATGTTAATGCACCGCCACATCGAACAAGAGCGACCCGGGAATTGGTGGGGACGTACGATTGGGAACAGCTGGTGCATGCGGCTTACTCACCAGACTTGGCGCCTTCCGATAATCATTTGTTTGCATCTAAAAAAATTATATTTTATTCAAAATCAACACCGGCCCGTGAAACTTAACCACCCTTTATATATATGTTAGCAGATGTACTACTTTCTTCTGGTAACTCTGCTTCAGAGATCTTGCGTGAGACGTTTAAAATTCTTTATACAGGAACTCAAAGCCCCAAGCCTTTTGGCGCTTTGTGAAATATAAAAAACATAGTGCTGGAGTCCCTTCTACGGTTCGTTTTAATGACAAATCATACCCGCGGATGTAGCCAACTTGTTTGCCGATGTTTTCAAATCTAATTTCACTCGAGACGATGCTGACTCGTTTTGTTTTTCCCATACTAATCAATGAAGAGTGTTTAGTTTATATACCAGTTAGTAAGCCAGGTGTTACCACCTCGCCTTATTTATTATCTGCCATATAAAGAAGTCACTAAATCAAATACTTTTGTTAGCGAGCTGTATTGCCTCCTGCTTTTGCTTTCCTTTTAAGCTACAACAAGGAAATCTTTATTTAGACCTTTACGCGGTCCATTGTTTATTTGATTGCATGCTGCAGATGTCTTGGTCACAAGTGTCAAATATGATTGGCGCAAGACGCCATTTGCAAAAACTATAAGTCTTAAGATAGGGTGATTAGTTTTGTACTATCACGTTGTGCATAGAAAACAGGCTTTGTTTTAACTCTGTGCCGCGTATTCAAGGTTGAGATTAAGGAAAAAGCTATTGGCTGACACACTTCCGCATATTATGACATACCCTGAAGTGCATTGTTGTTATTAAAAAGTGTCTTGCGTTAGCTGTACTTAGGTGAATAAGAATTGAGGAAAGAAACAAAACTACCGCACACAAGAGATTCTGCCTGAGAAGCTGTATTTGCAATTATGTTATTGGGGGAAAAAGCATTTGGTCGCATTCACTAGTGGATTAGACTCCACAACGAGCCACAAGTAAATGCAGCTATATACCAACTCAATCCTCTAAAAAACAAAAAAAAAAAAAATCAAGAATGCTTTCAACAAATTCACCCATTTATTATGTTAACTTAACGCCACAGTTTGTGTTGGCAATTTTCTTATTCCAGTCGTAAAATCCCCTTTTTGTCAATTTTTTGCACTTTCGCCTTAAAGTTTTGTCTGCATCACTGCAATTGGCCGCATTGTCGTGGGCGCATACTTTTCTTTTCATCTTGCTTTGACGATTTCATTTTGTCAATCCATTTTTATTTTTGGCTCCTGCAGTTCCATTTGTATTTGAGCTTTTACTCGCAGCTCTACCTCGCTCACGCTCCCTCACTCTGGCCTGGTAATAACACTAAAAGCGGAGTGTAAATTATCGTTCTACCATCTGCATCCTCTCGTTTGCATTGTGATAATCTTTTTCAATTTTTAAAAAGTATCTGCCTCGTCGTAGTTAGTTTTATCGTTCGCTTAAGCGTTTTTATGGTGACATAATGAGATTATAGTGAATTTGATGGTGGCGATAATGGTGTGATTTTGTGCATTTGTAAGAAGACTAGGAATGAATTTCATGATACAAGTTTACACTCTTATTAAGGGGGCCCGGTGGTCTAGAAATTTCAAAAAATCGATTTTCTGTTTATTTAATATTTCGAAAGTATAGTATCTTAAGAATATAGTGTGAAATTTTCATACGGAAATTTCCAATATTATAGCTTCCACAGCCCATTAACCCGGTAGACCTTTTTCGGCCTGGTGTTAGCAAAACCAAAAAAGAAAAAAATATTCAAACGAATCGTTTGAAATTTTATATTCAACACCGCGCAATTTTGTCAATTTGTTTTTTTTTTTATTCTAGTACGGGACATATCTACTGTCATACTGATTAATAATATTTTTGGTTTTTGTGTTTCAGATAAATTAAAGATGAAAATTGTTATCAATTTTTCGGGAGGGTCAAGTTCAGCGCCATTTTTTAAATTAGAAAAATTAAAAAAAAAAATTTAATTTTTGTATGTAAAAGAAGTTAAATAAAAAGCCTAAAAAATTTAAAGATTATTCATTATTTCATTATTTTTATTGTAAAAAATACACTAAATTTTGGAACTCTAGACCACCGGGACCCCTTTAGGAACTTCTTTTTGACCTAAATATTTTTTGTTTGTTTTTTGTCGTGTGTCATAGTTTTTATTCCACTCCAAAAACATAGAAAGACGTTAAGTATGTTTTCATATTTTTAAATTAGTATTTACTGACCGCTACCAGTAAGAGAAAAATGTGGGAAAGGTTTTATTTTCAGAGCGTTTATTAATTAAATAAATACGATATATGTACATATCAGTACTTTGTGCTAATAAATATTTATTTGCAATACCCGGCAAAACAAAACCCACACGCAATCTTTCTCACAGCACGAAGGGCACCACTTTGTCAATATGCGATAGAACAGAGGTGGCAGCGGCATGCCAATTTTTACGGGGCAAGGAAAACGAACTTCTCGCTAAGCCAGAAGATGTGCAATTGCATCAGAAATGATATAGTACAAGAAGCCGGGGTTGTATAAACGAGATCCTGAAGTTTCGGGTTCGTAAAAAGTTAAAAAAATTTACATTCCTTGTGAATAAATATTGGTGTTATATTCCTAGGAATTCCTCATTTAATATCATAAAGGCACTAAGTTCGATTCTATCTGAATATAATATGACATAGTTTTTATATAATTTTGTAACTTTTCCTTTATGTTTTTGTAGAAAAGTGTTATTTTTCAACTTTCGAATAGCAGTTGCCGTATCGGCTGGCCTCTTCTAAATCTTAAATAATGAAAAAGTATTTTTATTTTTGGATCGAATCTCACGGATTGCTACCACGTGTCAAAGCCTTCCACAAATTATCAAATGCGAAACACTTGACTTTGTTTTATAATATAAACGTGACAAATAATGCCATTTCACGATGTAACGAATAAAAAGCTGACTCTATACGCAACTCCCACTTTGTGCTTTGGAAATTTGACATGTCACTTAAATGTCAGCACAGAAAATAAACAAAATAATAAAGTTGAGTACCGCGCATTAAATTATGCAGGCACATAGGTATAATAAAAAAGGTGCCAAATGCAGTTTTTCTCTTGTTTTGGGATGCGTATTCTATCGTTCTTGGCTTCCGACTAACTTTTGTTTATTCGTCCTCTTCTCCTTCTTTTTCTCTATCTCTAACTGGATGGTCGATAGAAACCTTCGCACGCATGAAGACGGCTCTTGAGCTGGAGCTAAGAAGGAAGCATCCAATCCTCATTACTGGGAACTTTAACGGTTGGTCGAGAACCTGGGGCAGCATGCACTCATACGCGAGGGGAAACTGATAGAAGAAATTTTCGCGGTAATGTACCCCCGTAACATTCACTTTCCATCGCAGCAGAGGCGGGCCCATAATTAATCTGATATTCGCAGACCACATGACGGCAAATTGCGTGTAATGGAGGGTCCAGAAGTCGATCTACATGAATAGTGATAAACTAGACATAATAATAGAAATTAGGACGAAGGACACACTCTGAAAAATGGAAAACGCGCAAAAATGAAAAAAGGCCTTCAACACCGAGGTTTTGTGTTCGGAATTGGAAGACGCTTGATAAAAACCGTTTGCGCTGCGTTGATGCCAAAATGTAGATATGGCAGAACGCAAGATATACGAAATGTTGATCTGCCTACTGGTGAACTACCGAGTTAACTGATATAGAAAAGCTTGCATCAAGGCCCCAATAACAGCAACGTGTCAACAACCAACCTTAAATCATCTGCAGGCAGAGTATCGAGCACGAGAGCAGGAGAAGAAACCGTTGCATTAAATAAATGCGAGATGTCGCAGATACTGACCCCTAGGATCTGGCGTATAAAACGGTCCAGCAAAAGGTGAAAGGGCCTAGAGCACCGCAGTCTTCGTGCCCATAACTATTGCAACAATAATTTTTCACAGGAGGAAACAAGCGACGAAAAATAAGACTTGCATGCAATCGTAAACAAGCACCAGAAGAAGTGCTAAATTCACTAAAACGTATAAAAGACTGCAAGACGCTGGCCCCAGTTGGAGTTCCTAATATGGCGCTTAAAACCACCATACTTACAAACCCCCAAAGATTTGCCAACATATACAGTGCGAGCCTGGCTGAAGGGGCCCTCCCAACGAGATGGAAATTGCAACGCGTGGTGCTGCTGCTAAACCAGGCAAGCAACTTGAAGAATCATCTGCATTGAGACCCCTTTGTATGTTGGATATAGTAGAGAAAATTGTGTGAACCCATCATAAAAACAGTTTGGCGCCATGTAAACAATAGCTCGGAAAGCTATTAGCTGGGGAAACACCTTCATGAGGAAACAATTCAGCAAAATGGTCCATCATACCGTTAGACTTAAAACACTTGAAGGTGTCATATTATCGCGTGCGCATCATCAGAAGATATTTCAGCAATCGTATCCAACAAAATATATTAAGTAACTGATGCATCCCTCAAGGATCGGTCCTGGGACCAAGACTTTGAAACGTCACGTATAACGGGTCCTCAAACTGAAACTTCCCAATAAGGCAGAGATCGTAGGATATGCTGAAGACATTGCTCTGGTAGTTGTAGACAAGCGGTTAGCAGCGAAAGTACAGTGATGACTCTGTAATGCGGGCCTGGAGCTGGCAGCCCAGAAAACCGTGGCCGTGCTTATAAGTACGTGGAAGCGAAAAAGGGTTATGAAGATTACGAATGGTTGGCACAAAATATTTTCACAGGAGGCGGTAAGTATCTCGGAGTTTTGCTCGACACAAGGCTAATCTTCATGCATCATCTGTCAGCAGTTAATTATAAAGCAGGTATAACACAGGTGACCCGCAAGTAAAGCGGATACGACTCATGTCAACTATGTTGGACTCTATTGTTTTATTTGCAGCTACGATATTCGATGAGGACAAACATAACCATGTGCGTGAAGTGGTTCGTACCCAAGGACGCAGCACACTACGTACTGCATATGGTTATAGAACGGTATCAGAGGACGCAGTTGCAAGAAAGATATCAGTTGGCATATGTATATATTTACAAAACAAAAATCTATCTCTATCTTAATCTTTAACTCTTACTCTAATTCTCCCTCTAGCCTCTAACATGTGTTCTTCTATAGCAGTCTCGTACCTTGATATGCTCTCGCGTACGTACTTATATAATTGCATACGTTTCGTATAAATGTATATATATTTAAGTTTACATATATTTCAGTTTGCATTCGATATAAATGTGTAGGTATAATATTCCCACAGCCGGTAGAGTTCGTAAATATATTAGTCCACTTCGCCACTACAATTTCCCTGAGGTATGTCGTGATTTCTTTTCCCATTCATTGCAGTTACATAAATTTCACTGCAACCACAATGCACCCACTTAACGGCGTGAAAATGGAGCGCTAAATGCAGTGGAAACCAAGAACTATAGGAAGAAGAGAAAATGAAAAAAGTGGGTATAGATAAAACAGACAAGCGACACAATTGTGGTGATAAAGTTTTGAGAAAAATGTACTTAAAATTGAGCGAACGTGTTGAAAGGTACAGCTGCAGGCCAACATACCTACACACAAACATGCAAACTCTGTGTTATCCAATGCAACTCTGTTGCTCAGCGAGCCGACTTGCAGTAGACAGGTGGATGCCATAGTCATACTAAGCGAAGCAGATACAAGAGAACCGCCGTTGCCAAAGACCAAACGCAGAAAAACCTGTATGTGCTGCTGAACACGAGAAGCTGGACGGCAGTGGAGGTTTTGCGCTGGCGAGGAGCTACTAACTACCCGGAAAGCGCACATTTGTATCAATGTTGGCTGGCATGCGGGTTCAGAGCTCTCTGCGCTTCGCTCTTTTTCCCCTACCAACACTACCATTCGTATTCTAGTTATGCTTCTAATTCTAACTCTGCCCTGCGCTGTCTTGTTGCAAGCACACGTGTGTGAGTTGCAGCTACACGACTGGCATACAAATTCCACTGCAGCTGCCGCAATTGGGCGCACCTGATGCGCTACCGCCGAGCACGACGCGGTGGTACGTGTGGCGCATACATACAAACATACTTGTGTCTGCGAAGTCTGGTTCTATAATTTAATATTTTTTATTTTTACTTTTAATTTTTTTATTACTTCTGCCTCGCCATAACGGCATGCTGTGGTGTAATGTAATTGTGTAAAAAATCATTGTGGCCACAAAAGTGCGCTCATACCTACACACCGTAAACTGCATATGAGTATCATTGGCGGTTCCTCCACGTGTGTGTGAGCGTGTGCATGCACATGCTAGCAATACGTACGTGACGTGGCAGTTCTAATGTTACCACAACCATCCGCCCGCAACCAGTGGTGGCACAATGCTGATTTTAACATCGTTAGTGTCTGCCACTAATTTCACTTGAAATCAACTTTAGTGCACGTGTGGCTAAGTGTTTTCAACTCACTCCCATTCTGGCGTCTTCCATGCACTGCACCCTCGCGCTACAAAGAAATCATTCTATTTTATTTAGAAAGTCACTCGTCTTGCCTCAACATTTGGCACCCTGCCACGCCTACACACTTTGTGCGGTGGCAACATCCTCGCCTGCAGCAATCTATGTAGGTATCCACCCACCTGCCTGCTCCCCAGCAACCGCATCATTGTCGTCATCAGTGGGGGCGCATGCAACACCGTTCATGCAATTGCTGCGCGTCTACAATAAATTGAAGTGCCTCGAGCAATTTCTACAATTTACTGTAGCAAGCGTACTTCGCGCGAAACCGCCACCGCCAACGCCACCCACACCGCCTTTGATGGCTTGCTATGCGCAAATAATCAGCGTGTTACCTTTCGTTATTGAGCACATGCAACGCGGCATGCTGCAGTGAACATGCAACCCTGCCACAGCAACCAATCGCAGTTGCCTCACATTTCACCCAGCAGCGAGCCCGATAGCCATATTTTTCACGTGTCACATTGGAAACTCGGATTACTTACTTTTATGTAGACCACTTTTATATTAGGTGTTGTTGCTGCTATTATTGCTGTTATTGTTGTTGTTGTTACTATTGAGCTCAGCGAAATTTGACTTGCTGGTTCAAACCACATAAATGTCACGTTACATGACCCTCCCTCCCACAACATCCCATAAGCGCTCGCTGCTTTGCGGAGGAATTTTGAAAATATTTTCGTTTTTGTTGTACGATTATCAGCGTTTCGATTCTATTTTCGTTTTTATGGCCCGCTCACGCCACACAGTGGTCAAAAATAACAAAATGCTAATTACGAAATTGAAATTTCTGAGTATAAAGAAATATTTCCAACTAACAAAAAGGCTTCCCTCCTTGCTTTACTTACAAAGCCGCGGAATTCAAAGAGATTGTGGGAGGTTCATGTGTCTCTGACTAGACCCTCAGTAAATTTTTGTTATGTTTTTTTATTTTAATTTCAAAGTAGCGTGAAACCACATAGCCGGGGTATCCGAGTGCCTACTTTATGATTTTAATGTTTTAGAGGCGTAATATCAATTTTTATGCGTGCTAGCAGTGAACTATGTTTCACAAATTAAATCGCGACAACAAAAATAAATAAATTGAAAAAAAAAAAACGGGCTGGAAATGCAATACAAATCTATCTTCCAGTGCATATCAAAAGTATTAGAAAATTATATAATGGAATATTTAAGCAAATTTGAACTTTGACTGTGCTTTCTTTCACTGTTTCCTCTTGAAATCATAGCGGATGGAGCGTAATATTCTTTATCTGAAGAGGAGCAAGAGCAAGAGCTCAAAATAATAGATATCGAAATCTCTGATGCCGAACTGTTTCCTCAAAATTCAGCACAATAAAATATAGCCTTTGAGTAAAATGAATCGGTTAAGGAAGACGGTGAAGAAGAAGCGCGCACTGATAATTGTATTGACCCCTGAATTTGTGGCGCTTAATGGTACTGAATGGATTGCCCAAGCGAAAGTCGCTCATTGAGAATTGAGACAAAACATTCTACGACGTCCTACGAGACACACTAAAATGATGAGGCGCATTTATAAAGGAAAGGATACGCTGCTTGTTTGGGTGCTTGGTCGAGCCACTCCTCCTATTTGGGTTGTGCGTCTTGATTTTGTTTCATAATATAGTTTTATGCCGCCTCTGATTTTTTTACTATGAACTTTTTTATAGCAGAAATAATATGCTTGCACCATAGCAGCAGCTCATTTCACATTCCTATGAACTTCGCGAGCATATTTTTTTTTTTTTGTTTTTTAAATGTAAATTTGCGTACTTCGGAAGTGTTTTTATTTTTAATTTTCATTATTTTTTATCTTCTCGACATAACCACCTTTAATTTCAATACAGGTTTTTAATCTGTAAATCCACTATTAAAAACAAAATCGTCTTTCAGCATTACCCGCATTTATTATCTCTTGTTGCGATGGCTGAATCTCTTCAATTCCAGAAAGCGCAATGAAGTTACTTGCAATTTTAGCAGTGTAAGTAGACTAACGCATTATCGTGGTGCAAGGAGAAGTGACGCAGACCCTCATTTTTTTCTATTTTCAAGCAAATTTTTTAAGACTTTTGGTAAGCAGTTTGAGTACATCATTTGGTAGTTCCTGTCTGAGAAGAATCTAACAGAACAGCAGCCCCTATTTTTGCTCTGATGAAGTAAACCGAGATCATCACTTTGGTTGCTGACATTTGCTGCATGGCTCTCACAGGCTCCATACGATGAACTGCTATTCAGTTTCCGGTTATATTTAAAAAACTAACCCTTCATTTCCAAATTTTCTTAAACAATATCCAGCATTTACTCAAGCTGTTTTTGACTCTTAACCCAAATTCGTGAAGCCCATTGGGCAGATTTCTTTGTGTATTGCAAATAATTATACAATACTACCATAGCAATCAAGCTCAGTTAACTACATTTCTGTGTGATTTGTAAGTCTCCGCTAGTTTTTTGCTTCACCAGAGCCAAATTTAACCCCTCGGTTGACGATTTTGATCGTCCTTCTCGAGGCTCGTCCTGTACAGAAAAATATGCAGCGTAGAAGCCTAAATACCACTTACAAATAGTCTCAAGAGATGGAGCGTTTTATATGCAATGTGGAACTCATTGAAAATTTTCACCGACTTCACTGGACGTCGAAAGCCCTAAAGTATTCGAGTAACGAATTTCCTACCGCACCGCTGGCGGAATTTCTACTGACATTGCATCAATTATTTAAGGTTTTATCGTCTACATTGCAACAGATTTTTCTGAAATTGCAAGACTATAACAGTGCAAATGGCATCGTAAAATTAAAAAAAAATATTAAAGATAACATCTACTTATCGAACTTTTGTTAGTTTCCCCGTATGTATAGGGTTGTTCAATAGGTGCGCTTCAACTTTTTTCCGATAGGGAGGGCGAACGACGCAATATTTTTTATTTTTCGCTTGTCATTTGCAAACTTCATTAGTAAACATTTCATCATGGAACGCTACACAGTTGAGCAACGATTGCAAATCGTGCAAATTTTTTATGAAAATAATCGTTCTGTTGCTGCTACTTTAAGAGCATTGCGGCCATTTTACGGTCCATTTAACAAGCCATCCCGTTTCGGGGTTATGTGAAGTCACTGGTCTACAGTAACAAGCCGGCGACGATTTGTGAGCTCAGAGCCAATATTGAACGCGAAATTGCTGAAATTTCGGCCGATTTATGCAAAAGAGTGGTCGAAAATTGGGTTCAACGATTGGACTTCGTAAAACGTGCATGCAAAAGAAATCGGATTTCATACTTAAATGTATATGTTCAAACTCGATAGAAAAAAAAAAATAATTTGATAAAAAAGTCAAACCGTTTGTGTTTTATTCAAAAAAGTTCAAAAGTTGAAGCGCTCTTACTGAAAAACCCTTTATATGTATATATACGCTTACCCTTTTTGTTGAGTGTTTGGCCGAACTACGCCTCCTATTTGATGTACTTCCTGCTGCCTTCGAACGGCAGATGGTTTTTGTTCTTCTTCTTCTTAATTGGCGCTATAACCGCTTACGCGATTTGGCCGAGTTTAGCAAAGCGCGCCAGTCGTTTCTTTCTCGTGCTAACTGGCGCCAGTTGGACACACCAAGTGAAGCCAAGTCCTTCTCCACCTGATCTTTCCAACACAGAGGAGGCCGCCCTCTTCCTCTGCTACCACCAGCTGGTACCGCATCGAATACTTTCAAAGCCGGAACGTTTGTATCCATTCGGACGACATGACCCAGCCAACGTAGCCGCTGGATCCTTATTCGCTGCGCTATGTCTATGTCGTTGTAAAGCTCATACAGCTCATCGTTCCATCGTCTGCGATATTCGCCATTGCCAACGTGCTAAGGTCCAAAAATCTTACGCAGAATCTTTTTCTCGAACACTTCAAGCGTCGCTTCATCGGATGTTGTCATCGTCCAAGCTTCTTCGCCATACGTTAGGACGGGCATGATGAGAGTCTTGTAGAGTGTTAGTTTTGTTCGTCGAGAGAGGACTTTACTGCTCAGTTGCCTACTTAGCCCAAAGTAGCACTTGTTGGCAAGAGAGATTCTACGTTGGATTTCAAGTCTAGCATTGTTATCGGTGTTAATGCTGGTTCTTAAATAGACGAAGTCTTTTACAACCTCGAAATTATAACTGTCTACAGTGACGTGGGTGCCGATACGCGAGTGCGCCGACTCTTTGTTTGAAGATAGGAGGTACTTCGTTTTGTCCTCGTTCACCACCAGACCCATTCGCTTTGCCTCTTTGTCCAGTTTGGAGAAGGCAGAACTAACAGCGCGGTTGTTAAGGCCGATGATGTCAATATCATCGGCATACGCCAGCAATTGTACGCTCTTATAAAAAATTGTGCGTGAGCGATTAAGCTCTGCGGCTCGTACGATGCTCTCCAACATCAGGTTAAAGAAGTCACACGACAGCGAGTCACCCTGTCTGAAACCTCGTTTGGTATCAAACGGCTCGGAGAGGTCCTTCCCAACTCTGACGGCGCTGCTGGTGTTGAGCAACGCCATCTTGCATAGAAGTATTAGTTTTGCGGGGATACCAAATTCAGACATCGCGGCATACAAGTAACTCCTTTCCGTACTGTCGAATGCAGCTTTGAAATCGACGAAAAGATGGTGTGTGTCGATTCTCCTTTCATGGGTCTTTTCCAAGATTTGGCGTATTGTGAATATTTGGTCGATGGTAGACTTTCCAAGTCTAAAGCCACACTGATAAGGTCCAATCAGTTGGTTGACGGTGGGCTTCAGCCTTTCACACAATACGCTCGCTAGAACCTTATAGGCGATATTTAGAAGACTAATCGCGCGGTAATTGGCACAAATTGCAGGATCGCCCTTCTTATGGATTGGGCAGAGCACACTTAAATTCCAATCGGCAGGCATGCTTTCATCCGACCATATTTTGCATAGCAGCTGATGCATGCACCTTACCAGCTCCTTGCCGCCATGTTTGAATAGCTCACCCGGCAGTCCGTCGGCGCCCGCGGCTTTGTTGTTCTTTAGCCGCGTTATCGCTATTCTCACCTCGTCATGATCGGGTAGCGGAACGACAATTCCGTCGTCAACGATTGGGGTATCGGGATCTTCACTTTCTCGGTGACATGCGCAGCTGTCACTGTTTAATAAGTTCGAGAAGTGTTCCCTCCATAATTTAAGATTGCTCTGTACGTCAGTCACCAGTTCGCCGTCTTTGTTCTTACAGGAAAACGCTCCGGTCTTAAAACCTTCTGTAAGCCGCCGAACTTTCTGGTTGAATTTTCGGTTTTTGGTTTTTGTTAGGAGGAGCTTTTCCATGACTGCTAAATATGGAGGAAATACTTCTATTTTTGCCTCAGGCAATAAAGTGTACACTTGTACTATCATAATTATGAGCATCGTTTCATCTTTTTACAAAATTTGTTAAATTTTTTTAGCAACATTTTTTCAGATATTTCTCAAAAAAATATAGTTCATTGTCTAACAGAAACCTCATAAATCAAAGCCCCATAATTTGTACAGAGTTCACAAAAATTTAGCAAATTTCCAAAAATTATCATCAAAATTGGTTAATTTTTCAGAAGAATTTTAAGTGGCGCAAAAACCACGTTAATGTTTAATACTTTTTTTGGCAGCGACGTTGATCATTTTTTTTCGTCTGGGGGAAAATATTCAGGGCTAATACTTTACGTCTGAGGCTACATTTTGTGCAAGTGGCTGATGTGGAAGTAGGTTGTCGGTATTTAATATAAAATTTTTGCAATAACTTCTATATCGGCGTTACACTGTGCATGCCGCGTTGCCTTTAGCTTCGTTTGTTATTTTCTAGGAGCAAAGAATTTTTTTGCATAACTCCCCATCAGACCTCGCTTTCTTCAAGTTATGCCTGTGTCGCTTTGTTTTCCCACTTCTTTTTCCCCTATTCTTTCTCCCTGCCGTATATTTTCAATGGGTCATTGCATTGTTTGCAAATTCGCTGCTGTGTTCACCTCTTCGACTGTTTACTTTGATTTCATTTGCATTCTGTCACGTCCTCGCCATATATTCCAAGATCACACACACACGTACGTATGCACGCATTCTTCTCAGCCTTTGGCGTTCGCGACCCCTCGGATTCGCAATCGCATTTGTATTCGCTGTCGTGTTGCACGACATTAAATTAATTAGCACCTTTCACTGCGTTCTTTTCGTCGTCGCGACGTTCAGCTATTCAACACACGATGAACCTCTGCTTGCTCCGTTCCGCTCGCTCTGCGCGGGTAAGACTGGCGTGTGAACGCCCCCAATTAAATGGCGAGTGGCACCAAAGTTGATGCATTTGCATTCATTCATTCCAACTGTTTTCGTGTGTGACTTTTAGTGTTTCATAATAAGTTTTCAATGGAAATTGCATGCAAAAAAGTTTTTGACGTTGCAGCATTTGATGTTTCGTGCGACATTTGGTGGCAGAGTGTTAAATATATGGCTACTATTAATTTAATTGAAAAGAGCAATAAGTTTATGCAAACTTTAAATTACTTTACTGAAGAATCGTGCTACTAATAATAAAACAAAAGTTTTAAATAAAATGGAAAAAATAAATAAATATAAAATTGCCAACAAATACTGTTAGGCAGCAGAAGTTTGGTTCCATGATGCTTTTCACAAATTTTTATTCGGATACTTAGAACAGTCGATATCCTAGGCTTACTAGATTTCACAATCGAACTGAGGTTAAATAATGCAGGTCTACAGCCAAGGCAAATTCATTAAAACTGGTGGCAGTAAGCCAACAACAACATTTTGTACATTAGAATGTCACGTTGAAGTAGAGAACAAAAAAATTTATTTATCTAAAACAAATTGCGCAAATTACAATTTTTAAATTACAAATTTGAATAAAAAATAATACGTTTCGTAATTTAATTTTGTGCTGCCACGGCGAAACCATCCACCCATACCACCTTTAATAAATTTGCAAACCGCAATTACAATGAATTCTTTATCCATTTTCATTCCTTCACCATGGACTCATCTTTCAAAACAAAGCTATTGTTTTGTAAATAAATGAGGTTTGATTGGAGGTCGAGTGACGAATGTATCTCAGCCGCCATTGAGCACCAGACTGGCATCACTTATTTCAATCGGTCTACAGTTAGTTCACCGAATAGTCAACGCCACTTGGCACTAATTGAGAATAAATACAGTTACTAACATAAATAAGTATACAGGAGCCTGATTTATGGAATTGTTTGACGCTAACGCTTTCCTTAATATGTAATCAAAATACTTTACACATTGTAAATGTGTACTGGGATAAGCTTTCATATGCGCCTTAATCCATCTGTAAATTTTAGATACCGTTATCCACGCTTTGCTTTGTCTTTGATGCCAGCGAAATTTATATCACAAAAGTTAGTATACAGTAAACGATTGTTCAGTTAACATAACATTTATTTTTACGTATTGATTAAAAAAGTTAAAGCTGTTCAAAGGAAATAATTAAAGTGAGTATAAAAATTTAGGAAAGTACGTTTTGTATTAATTTTTGCGACCTTTTTAGTAATGGCACCAAAAGGAAAAGAGCTTTCTGATGAATTAAAAAAAACTGATTATAAAATATCACAAGGAACATAAATCATTACGAGAAATCGATCGTTTGATAGATAGGAGTTTTACTACAGTTCAAAAGAATGTGAATAAATATAAACGTGCGGGAAGTACCAATAATAAAGAGCGTTGTGGGCGTCCACCGCTCTTAAGTCCCAGAGAAAAAAGCTTAGTCGTACGGAAAATCAGCACAAACCCCAAAATAAGTCCCCAAATTGAAATCTGAAGTTGAAAATGAGACTAGAAAACAATTTATCACCCAAACTATTCACCGGGCTTCGCATAGTGCTGGGAAAAGCCCTTCGTGAGTAGTGTCAATCGGAGTAAACGGATTTCATTCGCAAAAGATCATGAAAAATATGACCAAACGTTTTGGAACCAAGTCATATTTTCTGATGAGTGTAAGTTCAGTATCTGTGGATCTGATGGTCGTGAAAAAGTTTGGAGGAAAGTAAACGTGGAATTGGATCCAAACAATATGACCGGCACTGTGAAGCATGGAGGGGGCTCTGTGATGGTTTGGGGATGTATGGCTGCGAACGGGGTTGGAAATTTGGTATTTATCGAAAATATTATGGACCTATATGGTTACTTAAATATTTTGAAAAGTATTTTAAAAGAAAGCGCTACGAAATTGGGCCTTGGAGGAACGTTTATCTTCCAGCAGGATAATGTCCCCAAGCACACATCCAACATTGTACGAGAGTGGCTGCTATGCAACTTCGTTCAATAATGTGTGTGACTAATTAATTAAAACACATTTTTTGCCAAAATTCGTTTTTATTCATCAACATAGTCCCCTTTTAGGGAGATACAATCATTCCAACGCTTTTCCAATCTTTCGATAACGCCTTTGTAAAACGATTTTTCTTTGTCTTCAAAATAGGCCTCAGTTTCGGCGATTACTTCATCATTTGAGCCAAATCTCTTGCCACGGAGCATCTTTTTGAGGTCTGCGAAGAGCCAGTACTCGCTGGGGGCCAAATCTGGAGAATACGGTGGATGGGAAGTAATTCGAAGCCCAATTCGTTCAATTTTGCCATCGTTTTCATTGATTTGTGACACGGTGCATTGTCTTGGTGGAACAACACTTTTTTCTTCGCCATATGAGACCGTTTGTTTGCGATTTCGTCTTTCAAACGCTCCAATAACGCTACATAATAGTCGCTGTTGATGGTCTGCCCCTTCTGGAGATAGTCGATGAATATTATTCCATGCGCATCCCAAAATACAGACACCATAATCTTGCCAGCCGACTGCTGCGTCTTTGGTCGCTTTGGGCGGCTTTCACAGGCTGCATGCCACTCAGCAGACTGCCGATTTGACTCTGGAGTGAAATGGTGGATCCATGTTTCATCCATTGTGATGTGCTGACGCAAAAACTCTGACTTATTGCGCGTAAACATGTCCAAACAGCTCTTTGAGTCATCGATTCGTTGTTGTTTTTGCTCCGGTGTGAGCAAACGCGGCACCCATTTGGAAAACACCTTTTTCATACCCAAATGCTCATGTGTTATGGTGTGTACACTGCCTGCTGATATCTTTAGAATGTCAGCAATCTCACTCACTTTCACTTTACGGGCGGACATAATGATTTTCAGTGTCTGTACGACCACGTTTGAATTCGGCATACCAATAACAAATGCTTCTTTTTGATGGAGCAGAGTCCGAATAATGTTTTTCAAGCCATTCCTGGCATTGAACAGTATTTTTTTTTTCATTAAAAAACAATGATAAATCAGCACACGGAATTGCTTTGAATTCATTTTTTTTTTAACTCAAAAGTAGCGTCACTTAAAGCACTGTAACTTGTAAACAAATGGTCGGATTAACATATGATTTTGACAGTAAGCCTAAAAAGGTTGCCAACTTTCGAAAAAAATATTGATTTAGTACTAGTGCCGCCATCTATATATCAGTCACACACATTATTGAACGTCCTGGTACAATTTGCGAAAACAGTTGAAAACACCGCCACAGTCCCCGGATACCAACCCAATCGAACATTTATGAGAGCATTTAAAGCGGCAAATACGTAAACATCCGATTAGAAATAAGGAACAACTGAAAAACGTCCTTCATGAGGAATGGAATAAAATACCACCAGCTGTAACTGAAAACTTGGTGAACTCAATGCCATCACGACTTAAAGCGTTTGTAAAGTCTAAAAGTTATCCTACCAAATACTAGGATTTGATTTTAATTATGTTTTTGATTTCACAAATTAATAATATGATGAACTGTATACTTATTTTTGAGACATGAATTTTTATAAAGTTTAATATACTAAGTAATAAGCTATAATTTTGTTCCTTTTTAAAATTTTGTCATTATTTCGATTAAATATGATTTTTGTATTTTATTCCTGTAAATAAAACACAATTTTGTTATAACTTAGGCTGTTTGAAGGAATCGATTGGAGGAAAATTGAAAACGTGTCCGGTGTATACTTACTTCTGTTACTAACTGTAAATCATTCAGTTTATTAGAAAAGCGCGTGACTTGCAATGTCGAGTTTGTCGCTGTATATATTTTTGGTTCGTTTACAAGGAGGAAGCAACAAAAGTACCTACTCTGCTTATTTGCGGCATTAACCGATAACTGCACGTGGCATATTTTAGTCTGGAAGCTATTTGAGAACAATGTTCTGTTAACTCTTCTTACGTAGTCCGTCGAGGTTGCATCTGTCTTCTTGATGAAAGTGGCACTGAAAACCAACGCCGTACAGTTGACATATCTGTTATTAATATCCCGCCCGCTGGCCACGAAGAGGTGACAACGTCTGAAGCTTCCGAATATGCAAGCTCATCGGCTGCCAGTAAATCTGCTGCATCTCCCCGTAATGCATACCGGCCAAAAAATTCAAATCGCGGTCGGAAACCAATGCAATGCTGCATTTTAGCATCGCCTGAAGTTGTTTCCGATTCACATCATCATCAATTCCTAGAGTTCCTAATTGGGGCATAGGAGCATACAGCGCCTTCATATAGTATGTAAGCCGCGAAAAGTTGTAAGCAAATATACAAAATCAAGACGTCCGCCGCCAAGAAGCGAAAAAATCGTGCAACATCGAAGCAACAAAACACTATCGCTTTTTCTGAAGAGGAAAATGTTGGCTTCTGAAGTTTTTGCGTTCAGAAGCTGCATTGGAATAATTCCACCCATTGCAATATGCGTGCTCGTGCTGCTCACTTAAAATGTGCCAATATGACTAGAAGTTATTTTACATGCGCAAAATCTGATTGATGAGAATTTCAATTTTTTCTGAGAATCCATGTGACAAATACATTCAAGCGAGTTTGTGGCGGTTGGAAATTTATGTGAAGCAGCTTTTTGTACTCTGTGGCGCTTATGTCTCTCTGCTGATGATACTTACTTCTAAAAACTGAAATCAGCTTGTCAAGTGTTAAAATACTATTTTATAGCTAGGTAATTAAAAAATCGATTTGAAAATTTTAAAACTTTATTTTTGG
Organism: Anastrepha ludens; assembly: GCF_028408465.1. NCBI lineage: Eukaryota > Metazoa > Arthropoda > Insecta > Diptera > Tephritidae > Anastrepha > Anastrepha ludens. The sequence continues at coordinate 121,383,313 of NC_071500.1, read as the reverse complement.
AATACCACTGATTGGTTGCGAAACAATATTAATTTAGTAATTAATTTATTTTTAATGTAATCCGGCTTTGCTAAATTTTTACGCACAAAAAAAAAAAACAAATATGCATATAAAAATTTATAACTACGAGGGTCGTTTGCTAAATTTGTGCAAACATAAAAACTATATAAAAGGTCCCGGTGGTCTGGAATTTTCAAAAAATCGTTTTTTTTAGATATTTCGAAAGTACAGGCGTTTAAGATAATACCGTAAAATTTTTGGAAGGATATTCCCAGTATTTTCTATTCCACAGCCGTGGTAGCAGGTAGAGTCATACGTCACGCGGCGGCATCAATGGTCATCAAATAACTCAATTAACTCAAAGCTGCTTTTTTCAGCCTGGTATTGTCAAAAAGACAAAAAAAAAAACTATTTAACTGAATCGTCTGAAATTTGAATATGTTGTTCACAACATCAATGGCTATCGCCCGTTCTATAATTATTATTGGAGGTTGAATTAGTTTTAAAGGTTTTTTTCGAAGATTTGGGGCTTTATTGTGAAAAAACGGTACAAAATATTTTATTCGAAGTATTGGCCATCGCTATCTACAACTTTCGCCCATCTTTCGGGCAATTTCCGGATGCCGTTTCTCCAAAATTCTGGCCGCTGCTTGGCTATCCATGACTCAACCCATATTTTGGTAGCCTCGTACGAGGAGAACCGCTGGTCCGCCAAATCGAGACTCATATGCCGGAACAAATGATAATTGGAGGGAGCTATGTCTGGACTATACGGCGGGTGGGGTAACACTTCCCAGCCAAGCGTTCCAAGGTATTTTTTGACAGGTTGAGCAACATGCGGCCGAGCGTTGTCATGTTGCAAAATAACCTTGTCGTGCCTTTTTACCGTTTCCGGCCGTTTTTCTTTCAATGCCCGGCTTAAACGCATCAATTGCAGTCGGTAACGATCCCCCGTGATTGTTTCGCCCGGTTGGAGCAGCTCAAAATATACGACACCGACCAGATCCCACCAAATGCAGAGCATGATTTTCTTGCCGTGAATATTCTGCTTGGCCGTCGACGTTGATGCGTGGCCGGGCAAACCCCATGATTTTTTGCGTTTTGGGTTATCGTAGTGGATCCATTTTTCGTCGCCAGTCACCACCCGATGCAAAAAACCCTTCCGATTTTGTCGCTCGATCAGCAATTCGCACGTAAAAAGTCGCCGTTCAACGTCGCGCAGCTTCAACTCGTACGGGACCCAATGTTCTTGCTTTTGGATCATTCCCATCGCTTTTAGACGCTTGCAAACGGTTGATTTATCAACGCCCAATGATTCAGCAAGCTCTTCTTGGGTTTGGCACGAGTTCTCGTTTACCAATTCCCCCAATTCCGCGTCCTCGAACTTTTTGGGCTGGCCAAGACGCTCCTTGTCTTCGGTGTGAAAATCACCACTTTTGAATCGTCGAAACCAGTACTCATATGTTGAAATCGACGGAGTATGGTCTGGGTAGGCCTCCTGCAGCAATTCACGGGCTTGGGCTGTATTTTTTTTCAAATTGAAGCAGAAAAGCAAAGCTTCCCGCAAATTGCGTTTCGACGGCACGAAAGTTGACATACTCGGAGCACGAAAACACTGCGTTGTTTATACTTCAGCGAAATGACAGATACTGATAAACAAAGCCTAGGGATGAGGCTTTGTCATGAATATATATTCAGTATTGCCAACGCGATAAAGTGATAAATAGTGCCATCTGTGTGTCACCTTTAAAACTAATTCAACCTCCAATTTCAATTATTTTGAGTTTTAGTGTCAACTGTTTTTTGCTTATTCTAGTACGGGATATAGCCACAGTCATACTGATTAATATTGTTTTTGGTTTTTGTGTTTCAGATAAATAGAAGAGCCAAAATGGACAACACCGTCCTTTTCCAATTTTTCGGAAGGGAAAACTTCAGCGCCATTTTTAAAATTATTAAAATTAAAAACAAAAACAAATTCGAGCTCTAGACCACCGAGGCCCTTTAATTGTTTGGGGTGATCCTTTTTTAGCTTCCGAGAAGGAGACTACCTTTTAGGCTTATACACCTCGCCCAATGCAGTTACATAATATATAGTTTGTTGATCTCTTCAGAATAACCGAATTGTAGGAAGTCTAAAAAATAGCCATTCGTTTTTGCAATCACCTGCTTGTTTGAATAAAATCTTTTTACCGCCAAACTATGAATAAGTTCGTTTCGGTTTTACAACAGATGGCGTAACTTGATTATTATTCCATCGATCCACATTTCCAAACATTCATTGGAGAGCTACTGTCGTAAGGCACAAACGTCAGTATAAGTTTTTTATTTGAAGCGTAAACAACAATATTTTTACCACACTTGAAAATGTCGAATTTCGTGCCAAATAATGTGTTTTTGCGGGGAATTCTTCTTCATTATTTTAATATGAAGAAAAAAGCAGCCGAAAGTCATCGTATCTTGGTGGAAGTTTATGGTGAGCATGCTCTATCTGAGCGAACGTGCCAGAAGTGGTTTGCACGCTTTAAAAGTGGTGATTTTGGCTTGGAAGACGAAGAACGCGAGGGTGCGCCGCCAAAGTTCATGGATACCGAATTGGAGGAATTGCTCGATCAAGATCCGGCTCAAACGCAAGAAGAGGTTGCAAAAACTTTGGGAGTTGATCAATCAACCATTTCCAAACGTTTAAAAGCCATGGGAATGATCCGAAAGGTAGGCCATTGGGTGCCGTATGAATTGAAGCCAAGAGACGTTGAACGCCGTTTTATGGCATGCGAACAACTGCTTCAACGGCACAAAAGAAAGGGTTTTTTGCATCGAATTGTGACTGGCGATGAAAAGTGGGTCCATTACGACAATCCAAAACGTCGGGCAACGTATGGATACCCTGGCCATGCTTCAACATCGACGTCGGCGCAGAATATTCATGGCCTGAAGGTTATGCTGTGTATCTGGTGGGACCAGCTGGGTGTTGTGTATTATGAGCTACTGAAACCGAATGAAACGATTACGGGGGATGTCTACCGACGACAATTGATGCGTTTGAGCCGAGCACTGCGAGAAAAACGGCCGCAATACGCCGATAGACACGACAAAGTTATTTTGCAACATGACAATGCTCGGCCACATGTTGCACAAGTGGTCAAAACATACTTAGAAACGCTCAAATGGGATGTCCTACCCCACCCGCCGTATAGTCCAGACCTTGCGCCATCCGATTACTATCTCTTCCGATCGATGCAACATGGCCTGGCTGACCAGCACTTCCGTAATTACGATGAAGTCAAAAAATGGATCGATTCGTGGATTGCGGCAAAACCGACCGAATTTTTCACAAAGGGAATCCGTGAATTGCCAGAAAGATGGGAAAAAGTAGTAGTAAGCGATGGACAATATTTTGAATATTAAATTTGTAACCATTTTACGTCAATAAAGTTTCAAATTTCGAAAAAAAACCGCACGAACTTATTCATAGTCCTATTAATTGGGGAACAAATGGTAGTCCGAGGGATCCGAGCCAGCCAAGCATAGGGAAAAGGGGACACGTGAAACTAATTGGAACCCTTTTCCATTAATTTTACGATTTTTTCCTGAGGCTTGAAAACGGCACGTATCACATCCGTTACAACAACGAAATTAAAAGCCTTATTGGTGGTGAATATGTAATACGTTTGATTAAAGCGCAGCGGATTAGATGGATTGGCCACATCATAAGAATGCCCAACGAAAGAATCCAAAAAAGGGTGTTTACTTTGCGTCCAATTGAAGGGAGAAAGAGAGGCCGACCAAAAAAGAGATGGCTTGATGACGTAGAAGTAGACTTAAAGAGAGAGACTGAATTGGAGGAGAATTTTTGAAGCTATAGTCCACTACATACTGTGAAGCTAAGAGGGAGAAGAACTGTTGAGGCGTGAGCTGATGCGATGCCGTCATGGAAATGGGCTTTTTTGAAAATTACTCGACTTCCTCGATTCTAACGAATGCCAAACCCAAAAAAATTTACCGATCTGTTTGAAACTTGGTGTGTATTTTTTCAAGAGATGCTACTAACTAAACATAACCTCAATGCACGCTAGTGGTGCCATCTTTCTGACTTTGCACGAACTTTTCAAACGACTCTCGGATTTTAGTAAACAGTTTTTCAATTGTTATGGGTTCGCCTATTACTTTATTTGTAAAAACTGCTTATATTAAAACATACCATATCTTTTCACGTTGCTTTCGCAAAAAATCAAAATGTTTTTCGATCATCTTATAGTATTGCTAATGCTTTACTTTAATCTGTTCATGAGTTGTAAAATCTAGGCATGTTCTTCGACTTCCATATTTCATTCAATAGCCTCATTAACTTTGTTGTATCTACTTCCTATTCAATCGTGGATTTTATACGGTGTAATAGATCGAGGTTCTCGAACCCTTACACTCTGAAATTAGTGATTGACTTTTGTTAACTTAAAGTCTAACAGTTCATTTTAAATTACTTAACACGAATTATCCGCGTAGTGCTCCTAAAGATTTTAAGCTCATATCACGAAGAATAGCTGAAATGAGTTAAAGTTACATATAAAATAGTTTTATTTGGGTCATCAGACGGAGCATTACCCTTATTCAAGTAAAAGCACAAATTAAATATAACCATTTTTTTAGTGAAAAATAGTAAACTGGCTACTATTTGCTTCCCCTTTCGTTCCACTTTCTATGTCCATCACAATTAAAATAAAAGTTAGATATTCGTTTTACATTATGCGAACGCGAAGGGCATCGTTAAAGGAAAGTAGGTAGGAAATAAAACTCAAAATAAGCTGATAAAGCATAAAAAGTAGTACTAAATGCAGCCAATGATGAGTATTGCAACACAACTCCCTTCAGTATTTCAACTCGCGGACATAAACAGGGAAATAAAGTATTAAACAATTTTGTAAAAGTGTGCAGTGAAAATAAAATAAAAAATAAGGATTAGAATATTGCATCTACTGGCGACTGAAGTGCCTTGTCAAATATGGCGGGAATGCAAGTGTTGGTAGCTAAAATGAAATGTGTTTTAAGACTCCCTCTAAAGGTGTCTAATTAAGATACACAAATTAATAGAAATTCTTTAAAATTTGAAAGGTTCTACTAATGAGAGCCATATGTGGAAATCGTCGAGGTGGGCGATTTATTCTACCGTGTTTTGTTTTAATATGTTTTTTTTTTTAATTTTCTGTTCTTTATATTAATTTCTAACTATCTGTCGTGAACTGTCAGGTATATTTTCGGAGAAGAACAAAACTCAACTACTCAAAAAAATAGTCACTAAAAATTTTTCAAATAAGTTGTTCATCCATTTAACCGTCCGCAGATTTAAAAAATATTGGTTTTCAAATTCCTTATTACTTTCCACGCTTTCATATCTACATATTAATATAATAAATGCTATATTTGATCAATTTGATATTTTTAAGCAATTTTTACCCACTTGCCACACATAACAACGTACGTGAAAGAAATTATTTGAGCTGCAAAGCCTTTCAAGTTCGAGTTTTTTGCTTAAAACAGTTATAGTTTGTCAGCTTCACAGTTCAATGGTGCCTCTTTTGGCAGTTGTTAAATATAAAAATCTACAATTTTGCCTTTCAGGACCTTGTAAAAGTAGTAAAACTCCAATAAAAAAATGGTTGGTCTGCAAAAAGCAAACATAAAAAAATGTAAATAAATAAAAATGTTGATATACGAGTAGATCTAATTTCCATTTGCACAGATAAGGAAACAACGAAATAGTCAAATTTCGGAAAATTATCCATAATAGGTATGTCTGAAATGTTGGTTGGCAGTGAGCTGGACTGGAACCCGCAAGAGAGCAGAGGTCACGATAGGCCAAATATTACTTGGATAAAGTCGTCACATGGGACGGCCATCAACAGCCCAGAACCGTGGTCGATGGAAGAGTCTTGTCGAAGTCTTAGCATTTCTGTTATGTTACAAGTATTTTTCAATGCACTTGTAGTCTTGTGGCATCACTGGCACTGATTTTTTCGAAAACGCAGCTGGAAACGCAAATTTATAATTTTTGCAAATGGCATTGTACATCAAACATATTATATTTGACACATGTGAACCAGACAGCTGCTGTATGCAAGCAGACAGAATGTTAATCATAGATGTGGCAGCGTAATAAAAAACAAACGCAACTCAAGTCGTCACGTGGCGGTTGATCCGGCAACTTTTTGATTGAGGTGGTATGCTGGATATCCGATATCAAAAAATAAATGCCATGAATTTATCTACCAGATTATAATAAAAATACTTAATTTAATTCTGTTTTGTATTATCATTTCAAGTTCTTAAGCTCTTAAAAAATACTCGGTAGAAGAAGAAACTTGAAAGGCGGTAGTTTTTCTTAAATAAGAAAAAAAAATGTCCCAAAAATGTTTTTTAGAAAGTATGTTTTGACCTAGATAATTAAACACAAATATATAAAAATGTTAAAAAGAGCAGTAGATATTTGATTTAAAAAACTCCATACCGTCATTTTCAACACAGAATAAATGTCAAAATTATTAAAATTTGTTTCAGTATTTTTTCAGTTTATGATGACAACGCGTTCATTGAATTGTGTTCATTGCGTTGTTCGTCCGTTAATTAAAAAATAAATAAATAATTGGGTGTTTGGCCATATATTACACTTAATAAAATCTAAATAATACGGAAAAACACCCGACCGCCTTGCATTCAGTTGAATCAAGTGGAAGTGGATGCGAGGCAATTGTTTATAAAGCGTGTTTTACTCCTTTTACTGAAAGTAGAACCCTTCAACTGAAAGTAATGGGCTTACAATGAAGTAAATTAATGACTTTTTTCCCCAATATAAATACAGTAAACTTCCTAAAACTATTCCCTTAATTTTTTTATTTTTAGTCCAAATGAAATAAAAATAGAAAAAGGCGGGCAATTAGTTTTATTAGCAGCAAGAGCAACAACGAATGAAATCTGTTAAAAACTGTGGGGGAAAAAATTCAATTAACGAGTATTGAAAACTAAAGAGGTGAGCTTTATTTGAAAGCATTTGGGAATTGATGCTTACCATTTGAGAGAGATTGTGTGAGCTATGGAACTAATTAGACAAATGCGAAAATTAAATTAATGATTAAGATTTGCAGGAGTGCGTAAGAAATCGGATTAAATCGTGCCAGCAGTATCCTTTATTGAAGTCTTCAAGGCCATGCAAGTATTTTGGAGAAGAGCGGAGTGAAAAGATATGCACATATGGTAATAAAAATGTATGACTTATGGCTGAGTTAGGCGGTCCCTGAGAGGTTCTATGAACATAAAATCAGTGTATTCAGACGCGACCGAAAGTGTCATTCGAAAGCGTCATTCCTTGATAATTAGGTTTGCTTGAGTGGTTGTCCTCAGAGGCACTTAGGCACTAATAGTCTCATTGTATACCACTGAATCTCGTTCTTTACCCTCCTGGGTCTCTGTATTAATTGAATTTTGTTAATTTGAGAGACCTCGTCAATGCTACAAGAAAGGCGAATTCGGGCGTGGAAAGCCCTTTCCTGTATAGAGCAATGCATGTTCACAGGAGTTGTTCCCCCTGTCAGTATGCACTATGTAGTGATTTGCCGTGCGAATGAAACCAAATCATGGATGAAGAAAAACCAATATTCTGTGCCTAACAATTCAAATGCGGTATGTGCCACTACCATATTTATAAGAGGAATGCCATTAAAGAGGTATAGAAGTTGGTCGAAAAGTCACGCTGACTCCACTGGTGATATCCTTTTGATTTGTTGTGATTTCTACCAGATAAAGACCATACAGCATTATTGGTTTTATAATCCATAAGATCGCCAGCCACCTTCTGCCTATGACACGGTTAATGGTCACCCATAATAAAATTCATTGATGGGAAGGAAATGTAGTTCAAGTTCCAAAGGGCAGCCTCTCTGTATTCCCTCTCTCCTTACTCGAGACTCTACGAGATTATTTGAGGGCCTGTTTGCCACTAGAGAGGCCAGCGTAGTCGAACGGATTGGTGTGTGACCACTCTTTGGAAGTGTACAGGCTCGAATCTTCAAGCATGGAATGATGGGAACCGTTTTTCCTAGTAGCGGTCATTCTTTGGCAGGTACTGGAAACCTCCGAGTGTATTTCTGCCATGAAAAAACACCTCATAAAAACTATTTTCCATTCGGAATCGGCGAAAAAATGTAGGCCCCTCCATTGGGGGAAGAACATCTAGACGCATGCCATAAATAAGAGGAAGAGCTCGACCAAACACCCAAAAAGGATGTGAGCGCAAATTATTATTATTATTATTTGAGAATCCGTCTGAGGCTCATGGAAATGTCTATGCTATCATGTCTGGTACCTGGTTGTGTACTCCAGCAACAACTGATGGAAATGATTGTTTAAAATGTTCAGTCTGAATACGCTGAAGACCACTAAATGTACCGTTTGGCCTTGAAGAGGGCAGTGTTTTGAAACGTCTTACATTGCTTCCTCCCATCCACCGACCACTCCATTTAATCTTACTCTCATAAAAACCAGTCCTCATGAGGAAAAATTGAGTTCACTCACTTGTCGTCAAATAAGATATTAATGCATTAGGCGTTGCATTCACCCAATTGTCATATTGCCGCGGTTTGACCTATTTAATTTTTAAGTTAAAGTGTCGCTTTGTACGGAATGCAAGCTCTATAATATTTCCTGTGCAACAAGAGAGACCTTCGTCCTCCTCGTTTTCATCGGGTCGTGTTAAGTGGCACTTCAAAAATATCTGTGGGATTGTTAAAGTTAATAAATGTTCTCTTTTCGTTTCCCCACTTGGTGCCCTCAAAGGTTTTTGCTGTATGAAGGTGAAAATAACCACTAAAGACGTGTCGCAAAGTGGTGGCAGCACAAAGCAGCCCAAACATCAGCAACAGGATGTTGTCTGTGGGGGCCGTGTGCAAGGTGCCACTTCCAGCCAGCCATCTGCCCTGGCAGTTTCCGGACTCGCTGACCCATTTAGTACCATCGGTGTTAGTTTATTCGCATCCGCGTAAGTGTGTGTGTGCTCGCTCTTTTTCTTCTCATTAAGTTTTAATCAATGTTGATATAATTTAATTTCTGCGCCGCCCATTTAGTAGATGTAAGAGTGCAGGTTTGTACTTGTATTTTTTGTAATGTCTTCATGCGGAAAATCTAATTTGTCGCCTTGATTGGAAAGCGTTTAATTGCCGCAGCTGTACTGGTATACCTTTTGCCGTAAGCGTCGAAGCTGACGCCGCTCATTAATTTCAACTTTTATATTCACATAATTTTTATGAATTTTCTGATATTTTTTATAAGCGCGCGTTCCTCACGTACTCGCCTCCTCTCTTTCCACTCTAATTACTATGTTTTGTGTTTTTTGCGGCGGTTTTCTGTTGTCGCCATTGATTAAATTACCAGGCTGTAGGAGTGCGCTGATGAGCGCGTTCTGCGTCCTTCCATCGCTACCGTTTAAATACCGGCAGATATTGGATGTTTGCTAGAGAAAGTGCGTGCTTGCTTTCCGTAAAAACTTGCTATGGCTGTTCTGCTTCCCGCTTAGCTTTACGAAGAGAGAGTGAGGCTTAAGCTTGATTTGATCATTTTCCTTGCATTCGGTGAAGGTTTTTTGCTCTTGTTGTTGCTCCCATCGCTTAATAATTTTTCCTACTTAATTGGTGACATGATGCAGAGGTGAGAAAAAAGTTTCCCGGAAATAAGACAAGACACGCTAAAAAAGCAAATGAAAATATTCGATTTTTTGACAACGAGACTGTAAATTGAGCTTAAGTAGAAATTTAGGGAAACGATACTTTTTTAGTAGGTAGATAGTTTCATCCACAAGAGTGATAGATTGCAAGGTTTGGCCATCCAAAATGACCAATGTGAGAGTAACTTTGCCTGCCCCATCATCGGAGATTCAGCTCATTTCTCATAAATATAGCAGGGCGGCTACTTTGGCGGACGATATGTGCATTTTAGCAATTGGTGGTGAGAAGGCTCATTCACACGTAAACTCCAAGAGGACGTTCACAAAACAATTGAATGGACTGTGAAGTGGCATATAAAACTTAATGACACTAAATCAATACATGTAGATTTTAGCGACAGAAAAATTCAATATCGTAAATATTAGACACGCAAAATCCAAACTGCAATATTGCTAAGTACTTAGAAATGACGCTTGGTGCAAAACTCTGCTGGAAAGAGCACATTATAATACAACATGAAGAATTGACCTTAACATGCAAAAATTAAATTTACATATAGAAAGAAATTCAACTCTTTCCATTCAAGATGAACTTTTAATTAAACCGAATATTTAAGTCCATTTGGGCTTATAACATGCACTGTGGGGCTGGGCTAAATAAACACATCTTGAAAAAATTCAACGATTTCAAAAGAAATTTATAAGAAGCGCAGTAAACGCACTAAGGTATGTGAGGAACACCGACTTACATCGTGACCTAAAGATTATGTCGATATTTGATGTTGTCAAACAATACGCTGCAAATCATACCAAAAACATACTAGCAAAAATAACTAAAATTCACTTTAAAAACGGCAGATCTGTGTAAACAGATGTATATACAGTGTCTCAAAAAATTATTCGGAAGTCTAAGTTTTCTAGTAGAAAGTACAAAAACAAAGATTATTTTATCTCGGGTTCACATTCAAAAACTGTTTTTTCTCCTGCCGGCTCTTCTCTTGCTTCTCGGCTTTATAAAGAAGTCCATCCGAAAAAAGTTTTCAGGGCCTTGTGTCGGGTATATCTTGCGAATGGCTCGAAGAAAACCATTCATCAGGAAGGCCAATAAAAATACGAGTTCTCAAAGGAATAAATATATAATAATATAAAAATAAACCACTTCACTTTTGGATCAACGTTATTTTTAGCGAAGGGAGTAAATTCAACATTTTTCTATCAGATTTCTATTCGTCTGGAGTCTGGAGAAAACCCAGTACCGAATTGGAAGAAAGTAATACAGTAATACAGTAAATACGGTGAAATATGGTGGTGGGGGTGTAGTGGTGTGGGGATGTATGTCAACAGTAGGCGTGGGTAATCTTGTATTTCTTGATGGTTTTATGGATAAATCACTTTACCTTAATATTTCAAAAGAAAACGCGAATGAAAGTGCGTAAAAACTGTGTTTTGGAAATTACCTATATCTCAAGCATACTGCTCACGATGCGCGCATGTGGATCATACATCAAATGCGCCACATTCTCTCAACACCATCAGAGCCTCCAGACTTAAATCCTATCGAATATTTGTGGAATGAACTCATTAATGTTTAGTAAAATAGGAAAAGTTCATAATGGAGAGAATAATGAGATGGCGCCTATCGTGGTTCCGTTACTTTGCTCTCAGCGAATTTGACAATGAGTGACGTGATTTTAGCATCAATATGGCCAGATTAATATTTTCGTAACTTAATTTGGAATTTTTTTGTTATTTAGTCTCCGAGTTTTAGTTATTTCTTCATGAATTTTTTGTAATATGTTCTAATTAAAATGTAACAATATATTTATAATTTTGTAAAATATACATTTTTTAAAGATTAATTCAATAATTCACTTAGTTTTATTTAACTTTACTTTTTTTTAAGATCTGGCCACATTGCTCATGATTGCGGTTATTGTTGATGTTTATGAATATTCGTTTCTTTTTTGAAATGTGCGTTAATAACCAAACGTTTTAGTGAATATATACGCAAAAATAAGATAATTCGTGAAAGTGTACGAGTATAAGTGAAAAATAAGGAAAATAAAAATAAGAACCTCAATAAAGCGTGTGATATACGCTTTTTTATATTTCTTATCAGCCAATATGACATTTCTCGCTTTATTTACATTTTTAATTTCCAACTTTTTCTTCTTCTTCTCCTTTCAGCAGTCAAATCTATGTCCCGCTATTGGAGTGTAGGTAAAGAAAATAAAATAACAAATTTTTATTGATTTACTTGAAAAACTTTGTATGCGTGACAAATTGTTTTTAAATTGTGCGTTATGTTTTAAATAAATGTGTTATCGAAATGTACAATTTTATTTATGAGTTTTTTTGGTAATAGAAACTCTTGTGTTAAGGGAATGACTTATTTGTTGTATTTCAGGTTATGTAACAAAATAAAGTACCCTTTTTGTAAAAATGTCGTTATGGTTTTTTCAGTATTTTCTGGTATTTTGTTGCTTATTTTTACTGTGAATACACCTCTTGATGCCCTATATCCCACTAAGGAATGAGGACCGGACGAAACGATTAAACCTCTATGGTTTTAATTCGTATTCACTAAATTCAAACGCTTTTAAAAGGTTTTCAAGGTTAAGAAGAGTTAAGAGAAGAAGATTTAATAGTCTGACATAGCCTCAAAAGGAAAAACAAATAGATTTTCACTTTCAAAGTGTATAATAATCAACAAATTTTTATTAGCACTAAAATCTTCTCAGAGTGACCTTTTATAACCTTCCTTTGTTTAAAAATAATTTTTTTTTAACTTACAGTTTCGGCAGCCTTAAATTAAAAACAAAAAGAAACAAACTCCAAACTTAAAAATTGTCGCATTTTGAGTATAAAAAAGCACAAAATTTATTGTGAAGACCAAATGGTTGGCAACACTGCACTGCTTAGCAAACGTGACGTCACGCACTCTCTGATGGGCGCAATCTTCTTTCTATCATTCTTGGGAAAAATTGTTTAAAATATGGATAAAAAGTCAAAAGAAACTACTTCGGAGGAAAGAAAAATAATATTTAATTTGCGAAATAAAGAAAAAAAAAACAATAAAAGAGGTATCAAATTCCACAAAAAGAAGTATTTCAACCATCCACAGCATTTTGTCGAAGAATTCTTTAGACTGAGAACAGCGATCAGGAAGGCCTGAAAAATTGAGGTCTCGCGATAAATCCGTTATTATTAAAAAACCCAAACGAGAGGCACGTATTTCTGCCCCAGAAATTAAAAGGAATTTCCCTTAGATTAGCAGAATAAACGTCGGTGATGACACTGTGCGAAAAACGCTAAGAGCTACTGGATGTAATGGATGAACACCACGCATTAAGCCGCTTTAAGTGAAAATATTAAAGGAGAACTAGAGCGCAGCGGGTTATTATAGCTGAATGCCAGTGACGCATGGCGACCGCTGTGAAAATTACATTTAAAAAAATTTGGATATTTCCGTTTAAAATTTTGAAAAATTTTAGGCGATTGACTCGTTACGAGACGAAAATTCCGAAATACATTCAGTAGTAGTAGTTCCGGTAGTTCAATTATAAATATCGCTGCTATAAGAGGAACCATTGAAAAGGACAAAATTTGTCAATTGAACCACGTAGCGAATCTCATGAATTTCATGCCCCCCAAGTCTTACAAGGTTCAGTTAACAGTCAGCTAATTAATTTCGTAAGAAAAAATTGTGTGAGTATGTAATTTGACTTAGGAATGAATACTAAATTAAAATCTTTTAAATGGATACCAGTAATAACTGATATTAGAATTTTCGAGTTTGAAGAAGTCGACCGCAGTTGAATTTCCCGTTTTTCAATTAGGTTTATTCTTAAAAGAAAGTTTATTTGTTTCGTTTTTACGCTCCCGGTAACGTAATATCAATAAATTGGAAAAAAAAGTTATTAGCCACGAAAAGAAATAATTCTATTAGGAATACAATAACATTCATTGGCGCAAAACTAATGTTTCATTGAAAATAACCAACAGGTAGCGCAAAATTAATGATCCCATTTTATTTATAAATAACTTGTTTACAAAATAAATTTTTTACTAAATAATGTTGAGTGGTGGAAACCTTTATTTACGAGGTGTGTTCAAAAAGTATTGCGAATTTAGTGTTTTTATTTTTATTTATTCATCAATATCTATTTTTTCCCCTTCAATGTAATCCCCATGAGATATTATGCACTTGTGTCAAGTTTTTTTCAATTTTCGAAGCACTAATTTTTTTGTGTTGTACAGCTCCTCCTTCGATGCCGTCTTTATCTGGTCAGTCGAAGCGTGGCGTCGTCCTTTCATGGGTCTCTTCAATTTCGTGAACAAGAAAAAGTCAAAGTGTGTTGTTTTTGGCTAAAAAGTCGCGCACAAGCAACGATGTGTGAGCAGGGGCGTTATCGTGATGCAAGAGCCAATTTTTGTTCTTCCACAAATCCGGGCGTTTCTGTCGGATTGCTTACCGCAAATTGCGCATAACTTGCAGCTAATATTCCTTATTGACCGTTTTACCCTGTGGCAAGAACTCATGATGCAAAATGCCCCTGCAATCGAAGAAAATGGTAAGTAAAACTTTTACATTCGACTGAACCCGGCGCGCTTTTTTCGGTGTCGGTTCGTCCATCCATTGAGATGATAGCGCTTTGGTTTCCACGTTATAACCATAAACCCACGATTCGTCACCAGTTATGACCCTCTGAAGCAAATTTGGGTCGTCGCGGACAGAGTCCAACATCTCATTAGCAATGTTCATGCGATGCTGCTTTTGGTGGAAATTGACCAGTTTTGGTATGAATGTTGCGCCGACCCGTCTCATGCCAAATAATTGAAAAAAATCGAATGGCACGAGTCAATCGATATAGCTAGGCCCTCAGCAACTTCTCTAATGGTGATTCGACGATTGGCCAATACCATTTTCTTCACTTCATCAATATTTCGTCTGTTGTTGAAGTGCTCGGGCGTCCGGCATGCTTTTCGTCGTTCACATCTTCTTGGCCTTCTGAGAACATCTTGTGCCACCGATAAACGTTGCTTTGGTCCAAAGTAGATTCTCCGTATGACACAGTCAAATTCAGAATGTATTCGCGCATTTAATTTCGTTTTTCACACAAAATTTTATACAGGTTCTTTGAGCCATCTTTTTGAATAGGTGAAAACCGAAAAGGAGCCGAAACACGTGCAAGCAAAGCAGCTGTTAACAATTAACTGAACATTAAAAATGGCCGAACTCGCCGGCATGAGTGAAACTCAAATATGCGTAACCTGCGAAAATTATAAATTCGCGATACTTTTTGAACACACCTCGTAGACCTAAAGGGCTCCATTGCTTTCTGTCTGTTTGTATACTGTAGCTGTCTAGTTCACAATTATATTTGGCAGATTGGCACACGCCGCCGTTTGCAAAAATTGTAAATATCTTGATGGGGTGATTAATTTTCTCCTTTTGTATAAGTTAAGAGAACAAAATTCTGTTTCCACATACATCATTATTTTCGCTTACATATTTCTCATAACTGTTATGCCTCTGTTTTCAAGCCAATTTTCTTGATTGTTCGTCTTATTTTTGGAATATGACGTTCTCTCAGCAAACATCCAATATGGATGAAGAGAAAATTTCCCGAAGAAATAGTTCCGCTTCGTCGTCGTCATTTATGATTTCCTATCAAATTCCGCTTTTTCCTGAATTGCCTGGTTTCCATTTGTGATAAACTGGAAGTGCGTCGAGAAACAACAAAAGTTTAAAATAAATGAGTAACAGAAGCAAAAAAAAGATGAAAATTAAAACTTAAAATACTTCTACATTTGTAGTAATAAAAAGAGTAATAACCATTCTGCAGAAATATGCTTGGCAAATTAGTACGAAAACTTTTATCGAAAATGGCATTTTGATTTTTGTTTCCTCCAGCTAATTACGAAATAAAGAGACATTTTCTTTTCCACTTTTCCTTAGTTTGGAGCAAACGCAAAGTGAAATGAAATAAAAAGAAAATTAAGTAAAAATAAAAAAAAAAAACGAATATTTTAAGAAAAATAAAGCGAAAGGAAAGAAGAAAAGAAGAGAAAAGTAAAAAAGGCTTAACTTTGTCCAATTTGCAAAAGTAGCGAGCGGCGCTGAAAAGTTTTCTTCAACAGCCATCCGATGTCATCCGCAGAAGTAACTTTAGTCATTTTTAGTCGAGCTATGTACATTTGCTGCTGGTATTTGAGCTTCAACTGGTGTCTATCGTTGTCGCTGTGGGAAGAATTTCTCACTTTGTAGCTAGGCGTTCCACTGAATTTCGATGATAGTAAAACTGAATATTGCATTTATTAAATTGCGCTTTTGGTTTTTAAGGAATATTGTTTGTCTTGTAGCTGAAAGTTTTTGGATACACAAT
The DNA here is from genome assembly GCF_028408465.1 of Anastrepha ludens. NCBI lineage: Eukaryota > Metazoa > Arthropoda > Insecta > Diptera > Tephritidae > Anastrepha > Anastrepha ludens. The sequence continues at coordinate 121,367,218 of NC_071500.1, read as the reverse complement.
GTACTACACATCCATATATGTACTTTCAAAATGCCTGCAGTCCGCACACTTTATTAGGCACACTTTATTAGGAACCCTCGCTAGGTTTCTCTTTGTAGTTAAAACAAAAGGTATTTGGGGGTCGCCGTAGTCGAATTGGTGGTCGAATTCGGTATTCCAAGACCTCCAAATCCCGTGCATGAAACGCCAAATGATGGAAAAGTATTTCTCTAATAGTGGTCATTCCTTGGCAGACAAATCTCTAAGTGTATTTCTGCCATAAAAAAAGCTCTTCACAAAGAACTATCTCTGCCATTCGGACAGGGTGTGAAACTGTAGGTTCTCCATTTGAGACAGCAATACGTGCATCGCATCGAATTAAAGATGTAAACGCTAATTATATACACTTATATAAGGAATTTGAGATGCTGGCCAACAGAAACAACGCCCGAAAATTCTACCAGAAACTTCGGCGGCTTACAGAAGGTTTTAAGACAGGGGCCTTTTCCTGTAAGAACAAAGACGGCGAACTGGTGACTGACATCCAGAGAAATCTTAAATTATGGAGGGAACACTTCTCGAACCTGCTAAACAGTGATAGCTGTGCATGTCACAGAGAATGTGAAGATCCGGATACCCCAATCGTTGACGACGGAATTGACGTTCCACTACCCGACCATGACGAGGTGAGAATAGCAATAACGCGGCTAAAGAACAACAAAGCGGCGGGCGCCGACGGACTGCCGGCTGAGCTATTCAAACATGGCGGCGAGGAGCTGGTAAGGTGCATGCATCAGCTCCTATGCAAAATATGGTCGGATGAAAGCATGCCTGCCGATTGGAATTTAAGTGTGCTCTGCCCAATCCATAAGAAGGGCGATCCTGCAATTTGTGCCAATTACCGCGGGATTAGTCTTCTAAATATCGTCCATAAGGTTCTAGCAAGCGTATTGTGTGAAAGGCTGAAGCCCACCGTCAACCAACTGATTGGACCTTATCAGTGTGGCTTTAGACTTGGAAAGTCTACCATCGACCAAATATTCACAATACGCCAAATCTTGGAAAATACCCTTGAAAGAAGAATCGACACACACCATCTTTTCGTCGATTTCAAAGCTGCATTCGACAGTACGGAAAGCAGTTACCTTTATGCCGCGATGTCTGAATTTGGTATCCCCGCAAAACTAATACGGCTATGTAAGATGACGTTGCTCAACACCAGCAGCGCCGTCAGAATTGGGAAGGACCACTCCGAGCCGTTTGATACCAAACGAGGTTTCAGACTGGGTGACTCGCTGTCGTGTGACTTCTTTAACCTGATGTTGGAGAGCATGGTACGAGCCGCAGAACTTAATCGCTCCCGCACAAACAGTCGGCGCACTCGCATATCGGCACCCACGTCACTGTTGACAGTTATAATTTCGAAATTGTAAAATACTTCGTTTATTTAGGAACCAGCATTAACGTAGAATCTCTCTTGCCAACAAGTGCTACTTTGGACTAAGTAGGCAATTGAGCAGTAAAGTCCTCTCTCGACGAACAAAACTAACACTCTACAATACTCTCATCATGCCCGTCCTAACGTATGGCGCAGAAGTTTGGACGATTACAACATCCGATGAAGCGACGCTTGGAGTGTTTGAGAGAAAGATTCTGCGTAAGATTTTAGGACCTTTGCACGTTGGCAACGGCGAATATCGCAGACGATGGAACGATGAGTTATATGAGCTTTACGACGACATAGACATAGCCCAGCGAATAAAGATCCTGCGGCTACGTTGGCTGCGTCATGTCGTCCGAATGGATACAAACGCTCCGGCTTTGAAAGTATTCGATGCAGTACCAGCTGCTGGTAGCAGAGGAAGAGAAAGGCCTCATCTGCCTTGGAAAGATCAGGTGGAGAAGGACTTGGCTTCACTTGGTGTGTCCAATTGGCGCCGGTGAGCACGAGAAAGAAACGACTGGCGCGCTTTGCTACACTCGGCCAAAATCGCGTAAGCGGTTATCGCGCCAATTAAGAAGAAGAATATGCAATTTTATCTCAGCTAAATCGCACCAGATTTTTGTAACCTTCGTTTTCGTACCAGCGGCGTTAGCGCATTGGCAGTAATGAAATATTATATAAATGTGTGAATTTTTGGATGTGAGTTTCTAATATTTTTAATTTATTAAATTTTATTTTTTTGCACGGGAGCAAGATTCCAATTTTGATTTTTTCATTTGAAATGCTGATAGTAATTTTTTTTGCATTTTTGGTTTTCCTATTTAATTTTATTTTCTGCATATAGCGCAGAAGCTTGGGCGACGACAGTATCCGATGAGGGTTCCTTGGAGTGTTCAAGGTAAAGATTCTGCGGAAGACTTTTGGACCTTTGCACGTTGGTGACGGCGAATATCGTAGGCGATGTAATAATGAGCTGATGGTAGCAGTGAAAGGAGGTGGAGAAGGACTTGGCGTCACTTGGTGTGTCCAACTGGCGCCGATTGGCACGACTGGCGCGCTTTGTTAAACTTGGCCAAAATCGCTTAGGAAGAAGAAGAAGTAAATGTAGTATAAATCTTTTAAAAATAATACAATTAGTTATATTTTTATATTTAAAAAAAACTTTCTTATCAAAATTTCTAATTGCTTCTCGAACGATGCTCATAAATTTGTTTGTTTACATTTCTTCACTTTTCATTCTGACGTTTCTTCTTATTTGATAATTAATGTTGCTAGCAACCTTTCACAGCAAATAAAATGCATGTTGCTGGTGAAAGCTTACTTTTGGTTTTATTAAAACATATATAGGTTAGGTTAGGTTAGCCTGGTTGGCAATAAGCCACCTTTTGGTCCCTAGCGATACCAGATGGAGACCGATCTCTATGAGTACTTAAAGTAGACATCATGTAGGATGTCAGCGCTTGTGGCGAGTCTAAGCGGAGCTGGGAGATCCACTTTTGAGACGTCCTCCAGACCCTCAAGCAATGGGGCTCCCAGGCATATTAAACGCGTTTTTAATAATGCCGGACAGACGCACAGAAGGGGTTCTAAAGTTTCCTCAACATCCTCTCTGCATTTTCTGCCTTTGTCCGTGTTAGCAATCCCTATCTACTACGCATGTGCAGCTAATATATTATGATCTGTTAGCATACCTATGATAGTTCTGCAGTCCTTTCGCGAGAGCGTTTCGCCAGAGCGTAAGTACGAGTTGAGCCAGTTTTTTGTCGCTAGTTCTAGACATGACTTTTGCTGTTTTGCATGTGGCCAAATTAGTCCACCTAACTACCACTGGTTCTTTTATGTAGTCGTCTATTTCCTTGTATAGAGCACTTAACGGTTTTAGTATGTCATTATATATTATATGGAATATAGAGCGTAACTTTTTTATATGTGGATACAAACCTTCGAATTCAATATTGGGTTTGAGCAGGAGATGAAGGGATGCTGCGTTGCAATAGATTATTTTCAACATCGCCGAATAAGATATCCATTTCCTCACATGAGAAAGAGTAGGAAAAGATAAAGAAAAATAGTAGAAATTCCTGTTCATGCAGCCATCCTTGGGATATATTTTCAATATTCATTTCGGAAAAAAATGTCCAAAATATCGAGCTCAGCTCTTTTGCATTGCCGTTTAAAAAATAAAAGAAATATAAACCAGAAGTACATAATAAACTTAACAGTGTCTGAATTAAAGTCAAAGAATGAGCTAAACTCAGTAATTGTTTTCTTCGAGGATTTAAATAAGGAACTTTTTAACGTGAAGAGGAATAGTACGAAAGCATCATCATCGTCATTTGGCGTTACAGCTCTGTGTGAGCTTTGGCCTGCTACACAAAATGTCTCCATTTAACCCGATCCGTGGTTGTTTCCCTCCAATTGGTGACCTTGAGTTTCCTCATGTCGTCTTCTAGTTGGTCAATCCATCTTGATCTTGGTCTGCCTCTTGATTTCGTTGCAAATGTTTTAGCGCCAATTACTTTTCGTTGAGCTCTCGTGGGGTCCATTCTCATGGTATGGCCTCGCCATCTTAGTCTCTGTGCTTTGATGAACCACACAACATTTCCCCTCTTTTAAGTTGGTCCAGTTCACGGTTCCATCTTATATGCCACTCGATATTGTTTTTGATTGCACCGAAAATTTGCCTCAAAATTTTTCTCTCGAATACTTAGAGCTTATTCTTGTCTTTTTCACTATTACGAAATGCATTTGTCAAAAAAATCATTTAAAAAATTTCAGTTGGTAGGCGTATTTTCACGCAATTTAAGTAAAAATGTCGATTTCTAACTACAAAGCAACTCGTTTTTTAATTAACAAAATGCGTCGGTGCAAATTTCTTAACCAAAATTATTTTATTTAAGCGCATATATTCAAATAAGGTTGACCGCATGTGTCACTTGCAAGGTTTACCTTTTTTATTAAAGAAAACTCAAGCTTAAAATAGTTAAAGGTATTTTTGTGGTATTTTTAAAAACCAACCAGCGAATGGTTCTTCCTACACAACATCATTCCGCTGATTTATCAAACTGGTTAATAAACTCTTTCAGTTATAGTAAGTATATTAATTCGCTGATATTTTCAGAGTTTTTGTGGGTGCGAAAATACCAAAAATAAGCCCTCGAATTGAGGCTGGGCTTCTATAACCATTCTGCAATCCGACGCAAAATTAATCAGCCCTTTGAAAGATTTATAATTGGCATCATAACTCAATCATATTTGACCTTTGTGAACTAAACAGCTGAATTATACAAATAGACAAGCAATAGATAGGGTAATGGTTAAAATTAGGATTTCCATCATTCAAAACATTGTTTTATTTTTATATTCAGCAAAAAAAATATTCAAGAACCATATCGGGTGATTCATTTTGTGCCAGCGTATACTTATCTACGAAGTTTTTCTTATCTAACAACGACTGCATTTATGCTGCTGCCACGCTGAATGGTGGCAATAATTGTAGACAACAGCAACAGCAAAAATAATTTCTTGTAATTATGAGTAAAATATTATTAAAACGGCAATGAACCAGAACCAATATAAGGAAATATATTTATTTCTTTTGGTTTCTGCGCCAAGTCAGTAATAACTTGGCAAAGTTAGAAGAAGAAAATATGAAAGCGGAGAATGTAATTGTAGGCATGGGTGTACTTTAGACGGTATGCGATACATACGAGGGGAGGTTTATAAACTCGTGTCTCAGTTCCTTAATGCATGAAACTTCTGTATTTATAAGATTATATTTTACTTTTTCAATGTGATCGCCCCTCAATGGGATTTCTCATAATCAACATATGGGTTTTATAATACTGAAAATGTATTCTTTCAACTTTTTTTAAGACGGTTTTCTACGATCACTTTTACCTCCCCATAGTCCGAAAAGCGTCGCCAACATATGTATATCCATGTTTGGGTTGGAAAGCAAAAACTTCATTGAGAACCAGATCCAAGCTGCAAGGTTGCCAATTTCTGTGAATTTCGTAGTTTTAAACCTGCGCTGTGTGAGCGGAGGCATTTCCTTCCATGACCAACACGACCACCATGAACTCACTATCGCCGAAAGCAGGTCACCGACGTAAAACCATTTCTAAATTAAAAAAAGGGAGAAAAAAAGTTCTTTGAAGCCCTAACTTCAGGATTGTCAATTTCTGCGAATTTTCTAGCCTTCGCAATCTGAGCGGAGGCATTTTCTTACATCCTCAATACTCGCCAGCTGGTTACTTTTCTTCCGTACGACTGTTCCGCGTATTTGACTCAGTAAGTTAACGCTGACTGACCATTCATTAAAGTACATTTAGAAAAGTAATCAATTCATGAAATTTCTACGCTGACCCAGAAAATGATAGCCGACTTTTTACTATGCATTTTGTATGGCTTTTCTCTTTTTCCTTCTACTAAGGAATCCAGATATCACTAACGATCACATGAAAATTTCTGATAGAATACCAAAAAATCTACACAACTCCTAAAACTTCGATGACTTAGCGGTACCGAACGTGCACTAATTTAGTGGATGTGCAAACTCTTTGTTATTGCTAATCTGTTGTGCCTTCTATTACCTGCCGTAATTTAATTATTCAATTCAGCAGTACTGATTTTGCAATTTATTGGACAATTTCTTCGCTAACTACCATTCCTAGGCGATGCGAACTAAAGAAAGCCTCTAAAGTTCTTGTTGAAATAGTCAAGTCAATTTATGTTATTTCTTTAGAAATTTCTTTGCACGTATTTTTTTCAACGAGGAATCCGATCACAATTCTTCAAATTGCGAGAGTTTCCATTAATCGCTGATATGAAGTTTTTACTTATTCAAGGGATAGCTGCTAGCGAGGCGAGTCATATATAAAAGGGGCTTTTATTTATACTCACAAAGAGTCCTGCAATTGGAATTGTCAGTAATGAGATGATGAGCCATCACTAAATATCTTAGGGTGTAGTACTATCGGCCGCCCCTAGTTTTAGGTCGTAAGCGCTGAACATCTACATATGAATGTTTACATGTAGGCGCATACGTTCATATATACTAGTGTAAGTATACACGAACAAAAATGTGTACAACTTTTTAGAAAGTTTACTTTTACTCGCACATACGAACGAACTTTGTGAAAAATGAATAACCAAATAAGTGGAAGGAATTAAAATTGCTTGGCCTTTCCTTGATTAAGATGGATGACAGCCAAGTGCGTACGAAATTTCTCTGTATAAGTATAGAAGCATGTATGTATGTATGTGGGTGTGCGCATATTGGGTGAGTGACAACAAGATATTGGTGGGCGTTGCTCATTTCTTCCATAAATATATATTTCTGTTCTTGATTACTTCCTCGGCCTTTTCATTTATTTTACGCTTTCTTCAAGTTTCTCGTTGTCAAAAGCGACATCCATAGCAGTGCAACTGACATTTTAATTTATGCACGTGATTGCTTGCATACTTACATACATTTTGTACATACATATTTGCACTGAGTTCATATTATATTTGGTGGTATTTGTAGAGGTCAGTGCTCTAAGTGCGTAAGATTGGGAAAACTTATCCCTGTGCAAATATCGATAACGCTTCACTAGCAGGCGGTAATTACTTTTGACACGATTGCAGTGGAGAAATTGGACAAGTCAGTCCAGAGATTATTTGGTTTTCCTTAAGAGTGAATTAAATAGTTGGAATTATGTCACTTTTATTAGGAAATGTAATTGAAGAGAAATTTATTGAGTTTTTAGAAAAAATAATCAATAAATGGAAGGTGGCGCAAAAGTTACCTTGCGATGTTTTTTGGCTGTAATTTAAAAAGAAAATGAAAAACTTTGATTCTTCTTTTGGATTATTTTTATTTGGTCTTTTAATTTTTTTTACATCAAGTCGAGAGTATGATATCATGTAAATGGCCGCCGCCACAGTTGATTGCCATTTGAGCCCTTTTTATGGCATTTTCCATCACTTTGGCCAAAACTTCCGGCGATAGGTCCTCACTTTCTTGACGGATATTGTCTTTAAGAGTGCAACAGTCTGAGGCTTGTTGACATAAGCCCGCGACTTCAAAAAGCCCCACAAAAAGAAGTCTGGAGCGGTCAAATCAGGTGATTTTGCTGGCCAGTGCAAATCGCCAAAACGGGAGATTAGGCGCCCGGGAAATGCATCCTTCAGCATATCGGTTGTGGCACGTGCAGTGTGTGCCGTTGCACCATCCTGTTAGAACCTCATGTTTTCCAATCCCAATTCATCAGGTTGCGGCAAAAAGAACTCGTTGATCATTGCTCTGTAGCGCTCACCATTCACAGTAACCGTTTGGCCCGCGACGTCTTCGAAGAAAAAAGGTCCGATGACTCCTCCAGCGAAAACAGCACACCATAAAGTGACTTTGAGCGAATTTAATGGCTCTTTGTGGGTTACACGCGGATTTTCAGTGCCCCAGAAGCGTAAATTTTGCTTATTTACGTACACGCTAAGATGGAAATGGGCCTCATCACTCATGATTATTTTTGATGAAACATCATCTTCTTCTTGGTGATTATTAAGGATGGCTAGAGCGTATGTTAGACGCGATTGGCGGACAGCAGCTAACAGCTGATGCACCGTCTGGACTTTGTACGGAAACATCTTCAAATCTTGTACCAAAATTCGCTGCAAAGACCGTCGACTGATACCCATTTGCGTGGCACGTCGTGGCACGCTTCCATAACATCCTCGGCTACAACAGCAATATTCCCTGCAGAACGGCTACTCCGGGGTCTGCCACGCCTGGCAGCATCTCTTGTTGTGCCAGTCTCTTCGAGGCGAGCGGCTAAATGTCGCAGTGTTTCACCAGTAGGTGTTGGACGGCGAGGAAATCTGCGACGAAATTCACGTTGTGCCAAAGCCACCGACCGATTATTGGTCAAATAAATAGTCAGCAATATTCCGCGTTCTGGAGCAGTGTAGCGTAACATTGGTTATTAACGTGCATTTCGCATGTGTTTACTACACAAATATCAAAACAGAACTGACATTAGGGGCCAATCGCAAATTTTAGCATTCTCTGATAGGAGGATTACTTTAGCGCCACCTGTTATTTGATTGATTTCGATTTTCGAGTAGGCATTGGAAGTGCGAACGATCTTGCAAATCAACAGAAATAAACTGTTTTTTTGATACTTTTTATTTATTGAAGTAAAAAAGTAATATACAAAAACAATTTACAGACTAGCACAGATGCTTTAAGAAACATATAAAAAAATGCTACATCAAATTATTTGTAAGCATAATTTAGAAGTTAAAGAAGTTAACGTGTTTAGAAGAATCATAGTCAATCCCAATAAATTTGTAAATAATATTAAATTTGGTTCGAACTATCTTGACAGGTGCATTCCTTGCAAACAGAGTATTTATAAAGCCATTATGAAAAAAGTCTAAATTACGAAGCGCGGTAGAGCTTATTTGAATTCAGGTTCTAAAAAAGTTGAGCGGGACGATACTCTTCTGTAAATTTCCTGACTTCCTGCATAAGCTTGAAAACTACACCCAAAAATATGTATAGCATCACAACCGTGCATTTTTGATATGAAAAAATCTTCTCAGAGGCAATCATTTGCTCGTAATTGCACTCTCTAACTCTGCGCTCCATTGAGAGGGCTGCCATTGTAATTTCATCTTACACGTCTCTTATATAAGAGCGCCTAAGCGCACTAATTACAAAAGCACCCATGCTTCTAGCTGTTTTCATCTAAAAGCATTCAAACTTTTTGCGAAAATGGTCAAGGATAAGCTAGCATTTGCTATCAAAGGATTAGTTGATCCTTGTCAGCATGGGTTTGTTGGTGGATGATTTACTTTACAAATTTAGCTGTTTTTTCTCAGTTTTTTGTCGCTGAGGTAAAGAGTGAGCTTCAAGTTAAAACCATATATACGGATTTTTCGAAAGCATTTGACACTGTCGCGCCCAAAATACTCCTCTGGAAATTCGAAAAACTAGACTTCTATTCGGTTTTACTTTTATGGTTAAACTCATACTTGTGAAATGGAACTTCATATATTTGTGTAAATTTCTAGCTAACCCCGAGGTCGCAGTCTTCATCTTGATTATACTTTTCATGAATGACGTTGGTCGTTGTTTCAAGTATTCTAAATGTTTACTCTATGCAGGCGATTTGAAACGTGTTCGCAGAATCTCCTGTCTATCGGATACATTGTTATTGCAGGATCATGTGAATGATCTGAATGATAGGACTCTGTAAAACTAGCTATGTCTATGTCTATGTCATCTAGAACGCGATGTATCCCTAACATTCACTTAGGATTGAAAGACTTCAAGGCGAAATTTGTTTTACACTTTGATAGTCCCTTGCCGTCCTACAGTGTTTGGTGCATGCTTATCAATGTTTCATCAGTTGAGATCCGAGGACTTGTCCAGAGCTTTATGTTTCTATACGATATAATAGTTTTAATGTTCCTAATAGAGAGCTTCGCTCTTATACTCCCTTTTATATTGAAGTTCTCAGATCTAAATACGTCAATTTTTCCTTTCTTAATATCGACTTTTTAGGGGTTTTCAACTTGATTTTGCGATGGCAAGGTCTCCATTTGAGCTGGATTTTGCGATGGAAAGTTCTCCATTTGAGCCACTTATTGAGCCTTATTATTTATCAAACAAACTATCTATTTAATTTAGTACTTAAGTTATTTCTAAGTAATCCTCAAGCGAGGAAGGTCAATTGCAATCACCTCCTCGCTTGAATAAAATATGTTATTTTCTCGCCAGCCATTTCTTCAAATTGGGAAACACTAGATGTAGCATTTGAAACGAACTGCGTTGATAGAAAAGGCATTTTTTGAAAATCATTAGATTGCCCCGATTCAAACGAATGCCAAATACAAAAAAAAAAAAAATTATCGATCTGGCTGTAGTGCCAGTTGTGTTAGCTTTGCACGGACTTTTAAAATGACCATCGCACATGAACAGCATAGTAAAAGGCTCAGCAGAGAAAATGGCGGCATACTCATATCAATGTTTATGGAAATTTGCAAATAATTATTTATATACTACTATCTGTGTATCTTATTTGGTATAGTAAAAATACATTGCTATGTCAGGGGTGAAGTGTTAATTTCCCATATGGATATCTGTGACAAAATTGGTTGTTAAAGACGGGTTTATATCTTTGGCATGCAGCAAAGACCATTTTTCTTCTCATGAGGGGGGCAATATGTTTATTAAGGATGGAGTTGTTGTAAATTGATAACTTAATAATAATTTTATCTCTTTGCGGTGGCTCTTCCTTCAATATGGGGTAAGCCACTTTTCCAAGCATCTTCCAAATGGAGGTGTATACCATCTATCTATGTACAGAGAACTACTTAGACAGCAACTTCCGGAATGAGCGAAAGTCAGGCGGCTCTCAAGGCTTTGAAATCTTGGGAGAGTAAGTTTTTTTTTTTTTTTTTTTTTTTTTTTTTTTTTTTTTTTATGGCCAATTGTATTTATAGTTAACTATAAAATACAAAAAAAGCTTATAACTATGGCTACTGCGGCCTTAAGCCAATATACTGGGTGTGTATATATGCGTATGTAGGGTGTTAGCTAAATTTCATTTAAGATATTACAATATTTTAAATAGTTTATAAGTTTAATAATGTTCTCTGTAGAATTGTTTAAAAGTAATATAGATCAGTAGGTTTTGTGTTGTTTAGTGATTTTCTGTGGTTTGTAAAATGTGTGCAGTCGTCTAGGATGTTTAGGTCTTTTTTTATTAAATATTCGTGTGTTAGTCGTGTGTGCCCAAGTCGTAGTCTAATTATTTTTGTTATTTCCCTTCTAGTTATGTTAGTATTATGTGTAAATGTGTGTTCATTGATCGCTTGCTTCTTTGGGTTAACAAATTTGTACCAGCTTGTTGTTTGTTCGAATGTGGAGTGTTGTGTATTTTTGAATATTTTTGTTATATGTTTTTTAATATCTGTGTGTAGGAGGTTCAGAGACATAGTTAGGGGGCGGTTTTGTGCTTCTTTTGCTGCTAAATCTGCTAGTTCGTTGCCCTTGATTTTAGCGTGTCCTGGTATCCATATGAGTTCGATTTTATTTTTGAATTTTAGTAAGCAGTTTCTTATGTAGTCTGTATAATAATTATTATTGTTTATACTTTTTATCATTTCTAATGAGGCTAAGGAATCGGAACAAATTGCAAATTTTCCAGGTGTTTGGCTAGCATATTGTACTGCTTCAAATATGGCTATCGTTTCTGCAGCAAAATTTGTGCTGTAATAAGGTAAAACCTTGCTAATTAATATTATGTCATTGTATATAACGCTGAAGCTTGTTTGGTTTGCGCTCTTTGAACCGTCTGTGAAGATTAGTTTGCATTTTTTTTTTATAAGAGTAAGTTATCACTGGCCCTTGTGAGTATCTAGAAACTGAATCTGTTAGGAACTTACAAACGCATCCGGCTGATTAGTGCCCCAGGACACAGGGGTATAACTGGGAACAAATTAACATTGGCTCCGGCCTCGTCAGTAATAGGACCTGAGCCCTTCATTGCTATGAGACAACACACCATCAAGAAGAAGAAAAGAGCTGGAGTTACTGGGGGCTACAATCAGAATATTGAAAATAATAAGGCCAAGCTTTGAAAATAACAAGGTATTCTCACAGGCCATTGCAGAATGCGCAGTCATCTGCACATGATCATGGTCGGGATATGATCTACTGACTCTTTTCGTTTCTGCGACTAGTCCCAGGAGACTCCAATGCACCTTCTCCTGGAATGCAGCGCTTTAGCACGGAGAAGGTAGATACATCTCGGTCATTTACAGCCAGAAGAAAGGCACATATGTTCAGTCCAACCCAGTTCTATCTTAAGTTTAGTAAGGGAACTGGGTCTGGGTGAGTTACTGTCACGAGTAGAGGGCACAAGAGACCATGCGGTCGAGGTGCAAATCTCCAATAAATGTAAAACTAAATCTAACCACTTTCTGCGAGTGTGACGTTTATTGGCGTTGCACCAAAGGCATAGGTGTAAGCTCATACCGCGGAGTGATATCGTGTTTTAAGAATATTTGATATTATACTTATATAGTGAGATATTTTATATTGAGATATTTCATATTCCATATAAGAAAAAGCTGCAATAGATCTTACTTAAAACTAAGACGCTTTTCGTTATATTTTGCTATATTTTTAGAGTTACAAATATTCATCTAATATACGAAAAGCATTCTTCCTTCCTTTAGCCTAAGATAATAATTTTAATAATATGGTTTTTTTTACTGCTTCCGAATTCACTTCCATTTCATCCATTATTAGGAAAATACCCTTAGTTTTCTCATTTTCCTCATAATTTATTACCAAAGACCTGTAAGTTCCCTTAGCTTTACTTCGCAGCAACAATTACGGTAGTACAAAATTGAATACAGGAAGGAACTTGCGTAGCATTTTTCTTCATCAAATTTCAAAGCAAATGAAAAGGACGTAATTTAAATAAATTGAAGCTAAACGCATATTTTCCGTTTAAGAAAAACAAAATTAAAATGTGGATGAAGTTAATGTGGGCGAGCACGGCAACACAGTTTAGGGAGAAACTATTCTTACACAACAGCGAAATTGGTTAGATTGGTAAGCAATGAATTGCATTGCCAACGATTTTTTAGTCAGTCCTTTGTACGGTTATAGCTTTGACTGGTGCTCTTTATCGCCCTCATCTGCTGTTGTGCATAGCTGTGCTGGCACAGTTTCCATTTGGCTGCTGTCATTATTATGTCAATTTAAGTTAACGAGGTTTCGTAGCTTATCAAGCGCTACGTTGTGCTGGCTTGCAGCCACTGCAGGTTGCAGGTGGGAGGCGCTTTCCACTTTGTTGTGCTATTCTCTCTTAAACACCTTCTACCCAAGTACTTTTTTTTACAAAGAAGTTGGCCTTTATCATCATTACCTTTTGTAGTTTTTCATCCAGCGCGTAAACTGAAGTTAAAAGAGCAATGAAGCTGGTGCAATGCTGGAAGATGGCAGCTTGGGGAGCGGAAAGAAAGAATGGTATGTCTGGCATTATTTATGTGAAATGAAATTTCCGTTTGCGTCGTATTTTTGTTCTGCTCTGGATTTTATTTTTACATTTAGCCCATTCTTAACACCAGCGCTGTGCTTTAAATGAATATGAATCAAAAATCAAATGAGTAGCCATTGTGGCCATTGTGGTGTTGAGCGAGTCTGTGTATGATCTTGGTAGTGTGCGAAAAGTATTACAACCCTGCAGGAAAAATATGAGTCGTGAACTAGGGTAAGGTGCCATTCGGTCTCTAAACCAACTCACTTAGACCGTTGCCGATTTATTGTGATACCACAGTAGGCATATACCTGCTAGTCTCCTTTGCAAAGCCATTGATATGGCTGGCACTTATATCCTAAAGGTCATCGAAATCACTCAAGAACGATGAGCTAAAGTATCTACTTATAAGGCTGGTGCCATGCCACACAGGACAGTGACAGAGAATATGTCTGGCAGACTCTTCATCCTCCTCATTCTTGCAGCTTCGGCGAAGAAGTCGAAATTTGGTACCAACTAACCTTGTGATCAAACTAACTAACATACAGTCCTTTTTCTTTGACCGACCTTGGAACGCCTGATGCCCCATTTTGGTCAAATTATTTTTGGAGCGTTCCTCTTCTTGTTAATTGGTGCGATAACCGCGTAGGCGATTTTTGCTGAGTTTAATAAAGTCGTTTATAACAGTAATGAATTCATATCATTTCAATATTCGTTCTTATATAAATAAAATATTTACCAAAAAGAAGAAAGAATGCTCTTCCATAGTTCTCGATGTTGCTAAGGCCTTCGATAAGGTATAACACGACGCACTACTCCATAAGCTAAAGATTTTAATTCCAAAGAGTTTTCGGAGATTCTAACTTCGTGTCTAAACAATAAATATTTCAGGACCGAGCTCAATGGTACTTATTCAAGCCTTAAGCCAATAAATGCCGTGGTTCGATATAATTATGGCTTTCAAACCATTAGGAAAATGTAGATTTCTCCCTCAATTTCTAATTTATTAAGAAGAAAGAAGAAAAACGGCTTTCGTGAAAAACATTAATTAATGTCTATGATTTGAAATTTGAGATTTCTGCATACTCGTATTTTTCTGGTATTGATGAAATAAATGAAACGAAGTAGAAACGCTTAGAAAATAGTATAATGCGAAGGAAAAATAAATTGGTATTTAATTTCATGTTCACCTCTATTCGTTCCGTAAACTTTTTGATCTATCCGTTTCTTCAACAAATCAACCATCCACCACAAGCTCGAATATTCTCACTGCATCTAAAGCAAGTTCATTTCATGTGGCGTGATTCTCCATATGAACTGTTGAGCCAAAATAGTATGGAAACACTTAAGTTCAGAAGTATTTAATAAAAGAAACCATGTTTTTTCGTCCTTGACTAGAATAATATAAGTAGGAAAATTATCAATTTGTTTGCAAATTAGTTGCTTTGTCTCAAATATACTCAACCAAATCGGCACAACAGTAGCAGCAACAGCAGCACCAAAACCACCAACAGAAACCATCGTCTCGTCGAGCAACAGGAACCAACCGACTTACCCTATTCTGTTACAACCTCCTAACGCACTTGTATTTTAGTTCAACACACTGAATACTTCAATCAACGCATGTATACATTTATAATCTCGCACAACCACAATAAACAACAAAGTTTTAAGTTTGCACTTTAAGTTTCTTTCTAAATTTATCGCACCGGCGTCAAACCTACTGCAAAATGGGCTATAAACAAAATGTCACGTGCTGCTCGCAGACAGGGGAGAATAGAATTAAATGCAACATCTAAGTGATATGAAAATTCTGTTTTCTGTCCTTAAGCACAGGAGGATAAATACATAGAAGACATTCGTAACTATAGCAGAAGGTCTAAGTATTTTCTTGTTTTTAAACGGGTATTTTCCAGAACACGTTTTTTGGCTTTTACAATAATATCTGGGACCAGGACTGGAATGGGCCGGCCTGAGCACTGGATGTTTGAAATTCCCTTTTTATTTTTCTTGAAATAAGTTATTATTTTTACTCAACAAGATTTTCTTAGAACACATGACATATGTGGACCATAATATTCTTAGGTATTTTTCTTTCTTCATTAAGAAACTAAATTACGGAGCACAAGGGCCAATTCTTTGCCGCCGGTAAATGCTTTTTTCGATAGATTTCTTTACCCGTGATATCTGGAAGGTTGGTTTTTGTGAAATTCGTTATTAATATGATATTATTATTGTTGGGGACCTTAAGACACATTGTGCACACTCCCAGATTTATAAAATATTCTTTGACCCTTTTTCTAACTTTAGTGTGCAAAATAAGTGCTTAAACTTAATAGTGACATCCGATAAAAAGGTCACTCCGGACTCTTTTGCATACAGTTTCGTTATATTCTCTACAGAATCTGCAGAGCTTTGAAAAATAAGTTCCCAGGCTAGTCAGGTGTTGTTTCAGCCAAATTTACCGCGCTAATTCAGAAGTTGTTCTCAGAGAAACTCATGCAACCCTTAAAGCGCTTTCCAAAAATGCCCCAGTATAGTTCACTGTAAGCTTCGTTTTCTTCTTTGGTGAGAGACAACACTCTTCTTTTGCCCAAGCCGCAAAGGTTCTTGGAGCCATACAGAGAGCTTATACTCTCTTCTTTGTGAGTTTGTCGACAAATTAATGGCATTTCTTTCATTGCCAATAAGCCCCGGCATTCAAAGAATCCCAATTTGAATGGTCCTACCAATTTTCTTACTGATATACCCCAATACTAATTTAAAAGTATGGAAGTATTGAGGTGCTGAACCAAATCTCAACTCAATGCTTCAACCCACATTTACGCGAACTCTTTAAGCTTCATTCGCGAAAGGAACAGAGCTCAACTACGATACCTTAGTTCGGAAACCTTAGTTCGTTTGTAGAGGTCGTCATTACAACAGGCAGTTGTCATCCGAGGACTCGCTTTGGTTTTCGTTGTGCATGGTTTTTACGTGGCGGGTTCCAAACCCAGCGCACAACCAGGTATCCTGGGTAGATTCGTCTTCTCACACAAGCTCGTTTTCAAACGAATGTTCGGAGGATACTTAGGTGAAGCCCAGAAGTTACGAACTGCTTGGACCGTATGTAGAAAAATCGTCCTGGGCACTTCTATGTGAATAATTATCAGGGACTTTCCCCACTTGCGTGGAATTCTACAAACGGAATCAATCTCTCTTTCCAACAAGTGCTACTTTGTACTAAGTAAGCAATTGAGTAGTAAAGTCCTCCCTCAACGAACAAAACTCGCTACTTGAAGTATTTGAGAGATTTGACTTCACTTGGTGTTTCCTGCAGGCGCCGGTTAACACGAGAAAGAAGATCGCTTGAGCTGTTATCGCGCCAATCAAAAAAAAGAACAACTGTGCGGAGAGTGGCACATGTCAAAGAAAAATGCATAAATTATCTCATCCACCGTTCCTTTATTTCCTTTATCTCGTTGCTCATCGCCGCACACCTTGGCGTATGAGTGATGCTTTCGCTCAATACAAAAGTGTAAACAAAATTTCCCGAAATGGTTGAACGTTTAAGTAATGCAAGCGAACTTCCCGTTTTTCTCTTCTGCTTCCGCCTTGTCTTTGCTTGTGTAAAAATTTGACATACTTCAAATTGACTGCCATACGGGTTTATTGAAGCCACAATTCGCGTGAGTAGGGTCAACCTAGTATTCATGCAGAAACAGACACACACATTTTCGCATACATAAATATATATATAAATATAAATATTGCTTATGATGCGTGAAGGCACCACTGATTCGCACGTGTTGCTACACTCTGTTTTTGCTTGTTTTCGCTTGTGTCCTTTTTCATATCTTCATACTTCTTTTATGCTTGCGAAAATGTTATTGTTGTATTTTTATTTATAAATAATCATATACTTACATTTATACTATACCTTTACTCATTTCTTTGTTAAGTTAACATTCGCTTGCTATCCATTTCGTGTGCCCCTCATTCACTTTTTTACTTTCAGCCGGTCCTTTTGCCTCCAGGTTTTTTTCTTATCTTTTAGTTATTTTTACTTTACTACAACACATTGTTGCACTCTTTTATTTATTCGCTTGCTTCCGCTGAAACACAATTTTTTTATTGTTTGTTTCTTTTTTTGTAAGTTTGTGATAACAGAATGGCCTCGTACTTTATCTTTCATTTTCCCAGAACATTTTATTTTTCGCTTATTCCCAAGAAACACAGACCTTTTCGTAATCATTGAATTGAATTGCTTCAAAACTCTCTGACGGGTGTAGTCGAAAGGAAAGAAATACGAGCCTGAGCTTAAATTTAAATAAACAAAAGTGTTTGGAAATGATAAAATTAAATTAAATTGAAAGGGCTTTGCTGACCCTTTTCAAAATTTTTATTGTGTGTTAAGCATCAAAAAATTTCCATTACATATATTCACATTCAACCGCACCAAAGTTCGCCGTACATTTTGAGCTTTTGAGTATTTGAGTTTTTTGTTGGGCCGTAGGTAGGGGTCACCTCTACATTTTTCCTTATATTTTCGGCATTTATAATCGGATCTTCGATGTATCGATGTTTTCGGTAAGATACATTTTTTTCTTTATTTCAGTGTTCATTGACCTCAAGTACTAATTTTTTGGCTGGAGAAGAGCATGTTTTTCTTTGAAAACAACAACAAAGTCTTCAAGCTAAACATTTGTTGGCGAAAGATTGTAGCCTCTGGGTGATGGTGTTGGAGGCCAGCCATGTTTCACTTCCCCTGCAACAATACTGACTTCAGACCTGAGCTGAATATTTGCAGTTTAGAGCATCTGGAGATTTGCGAATTCGCGCGTACTGTATGTATTCCCCCGAATGCCACCCTTGCATTGGTTAGTCCGCAGTTTACAATTGCATCTGCTCCGCCGTCTGTCCTGATAGTGCAACCTAAGTAGGGCAGCCGGGCGCCCGTCAACCATTATATGTGGTTGACTCTCATAACCTTCGTCTTGGCGATGTTGACCTCCTGTCCAAGAGTGCGTGCCAGCGGTGTAGTCTGACATGCAAGAGTTCGTGAGAACGGATGCAGATATCATCGGTGAAGTCCAGGTTCTTAAGATGACTGATGAAACGATGCATACGATGCCTTTTTTGTTGCAAAGCCAATTGGCTAATGACGTCGTCGGCGAAGACGAAGAGAAGAGGCACCAGTTGACAATCTTTTTGTACACATGCATTGGTGGTGAATGGGTTGCTGAAGTTGTCATTGTGTAGCACTGCCAGTTTGGAGTTCCCATAAAGGGCTCTGATGAGGCGCATTATCGTAACGGGAACCCCTTTCTACTCAACGCCAGCCATATTGAGTCTCGTTTGATTGCGTTGAATGCCTTCTTGAAGTCGACAAATAGCATGCAAAGCGGTGAGTGCCACTCAACTGATTGTTCTGCTATGATACGAAGAGTGTTGGTTTGGCCAACACAGCTTCGGTGACTGCGAAATTCAGCTTGCTCGTCACTTAAGGAGTGTTCGATGCATTGGAGTTTGGTTTGTATGACCGTGATTAGAATTTTGTAGATGGCATTGAGCAGGGTTATTCTTTAATGATCAATAGTCCTGGGCTTATGCCATCTTCGCCCGCGGCTTTATTGGGCTTCAACCCCTTCATTCTTGATCTTCGATAGACTGGGGTAGGATGTTGTAATTTTGCTAATTGTGCTACATACTTCAATATTAGATTCGCTGCTAAAGCAATGTTGCTAACTGCTTCAAAGTGTTCTTCCCATCTACGTATCTGGTCTTTTTTACTTCACCGACACTTTTTGCTGCTGGCACTAGACAGTCACGATTATCACCGCGTTTTCTATTGACTATGGTTGAATCTCCAATTTGATTTCATTTTCATCTCTGCCCACCAAAGTGCATTAATATGCTTTGACGGCATTAGGCGCATTGCGTAAGTGCAAAGGGGACTTGATTAGCAGGCACAAATGACATCCCAAATGCCTTGGTGCCTAGGTGGAGAGTATTGAATCATTTCACACGTTATGCAGATAAAAGTGGTGGCAAGCGACTTTTAACCTTGGCATGCAGATATTTTTGAGTTTTTGGATTTAAAGAAAAATACTGCCAAAGAAGAGAACAAAAATAGATAATTTTTTATACTTTGTGGATATCTAATCGATTTATGACGATTTCACGCTAAGGAAGACTGGTTTTTGCTGTGTCCACACAAGTGCCCCGGCTTATATGAAGTTTTGGGCAAAAAATTCAAGAAATTATTTGAAAAGTACGAACAGGAAGGACGCGCCAAGAGCAAAAACTCAAAGTTCGCCATCATTGAATCACAGGCACTGAAACTGGCAATAGGAAAAGTAATCAGCAGAATATTGGAACTATCAAATGTAGCAACCTATGCACCAAAATTGTTGAATATTCCGCGCAGGTTGAAGTGGCTGTATGCAACTTTGCATCGATCGCGCTTAATACACTTGTCACGCCTGAAAAAATTTACGATTTTCCTTGACTTTAGATGGTTTCTAAGGTCGTACATGGAATCTAAACGAAATCATAGTTATACATCAGGCAAAAATATTATATTTCAGGCATCATCCCATTGGCATTGGCGTTCAAATTTCACGAACTCCCTTCTTTTTTTGCGTTATCCAAACAAAAGCGACCAAGCATTTTCAATGTAATCAACAAATTTTCGAAACAATTTACTGCGGGGCTTTGGAAGCTAGTTGTAAATTGGCGAAAAATATGAACCCTACGAAACGTATGAATTTTCACGAGTTTGTAAGAGATTTCTTTAATATGATGTGTGGAATATAAAGCCCACTCAATTCTAGAACTTGTTTGAGAATCTCCAAATTTCTGTGAGGCCTTCGGCAGGCCAATGCACTCAGATCTGAACTTCCAGACAGCCAATCTTCTGTGGCTATGAACTCAGGAATATTGTTTTAGCTACTACTGCCTGATGGGCTGGATCTGAGTCTTGTTGGAAGTCCAACGCTTTCCATTGAAGAGAGTACTGCTCAGATACTTTACCACGCCTTGTACGACAACCTCCTGGTACACTTTTGCCCCTTTTACGCAGAAATGAAGAGATGTAATGCCTTTACAAGACTCGCCTCACCAAACGATTACAGAGGCTGGATGATGGTCACGCACAAGCCAGGGAACAACATTTTTTGCGTCTTTAGAACTTTTAGCATAGATTTTGTCGTTTTGCATCAAATCATCGTTTTATTGGCGTTTCTAATGGAGCGGATTCCCCATAACACTTTTCAAGGCATTGCTTTGCTTAAACGGTATTTTTCCCATCAAAAAGCAGTGTAAAATTCAAACACGAAATTTTTTTTGATCTACTGTTTTGAAAATAATAAAAGTATAGTCACTCTTAGCACAATAACTCACGAACTAATTAATGGAATATTATGAAATTTTAACAGTATTTCCAAAACGTGTTGAAGCATAACTTTATCAAATGCTTTCTTTAAATAGACGAAGCACATGTGGAATGTACAAGAGCGAATCCTATAGCTTTTTCAACAGTTTGTTAGATAACATCCACTGCCGATCTTTCTGAAGCCTTGTTGTTGTTCTCGCATACTCAGATATGGTGTAATTTTGCGCATCAATATTTTAGAGCGCACAAAATCGAGCCAATATTAATGAACTCACCAAAAAATTAGAAAAAATGGAATAAATGTGTAAAAACCTTTCAAAAGAAATAATCTAACTAAAATCTGAAAATTCGAAACTTAAATCCGTCCAATCAAAGGATTTCCAAACGAATGATACAGCACACTTCTCAACTGATGAGGAAGAACTTACTCGCGAAACCGACTGGATTTTGAACATGAGACCAGCAAAGAAGAGAAAGGCAGTGTCATCTCCGGAATTTTCTAAAGCTAATGATGAAGACCTCTTGCCGTCTGAACCAACTAAAGGAAACACTCGCCCATCACCTATTACGGTATCTGGAGATTGTAATTACCCACTGTTATATACATTAACAAAAACTGAGTCGAAAGAAAATTTTACGATAAAACTCTTGAATAATGGAGTATATAAAGTTAACACTTTTTCAATTGAAGACTATAGAAAATTAACACAAACTTTTTCCACTAAAAATATTTCCTGGTACAGTTTTGAGAACAAACAAACGCGGCCAATTAAGGTTGTGGTTAAAAAACTACACCATTCCTGTGAAGCCAAAGCAATCATAGAAGATTTAAGAAAACAAGGTTTTAATGCACTAAGTGCTCACAATAAACTAAAATGGAAACCAAGGAGTCCTTAGATATGTTCCTGTTAACATTCGACTCCATGGAAAATGTAAAAAAGATATTTGAAATTAAAACTATTTTAAACTCAGTTGTCTCGATCGAACCTGTAAAATCATCAAATTTGATACCACAATGCAAACTCTGTCAATCCTACGGTCATACACAAAACTATTGTCAACGGCCAAGATGTGTTAAGTGTGCAAGAAAACATAAAAGCATTGACTGCAATAAATCCGAAAAAGAAAATCCAAAAAACCAAAATGCTGTAACTGCGGAGAAGCTCATCCAGCCAGTTATGGAGGGTGCGTAGTACCAAAAGAACTACAAAAAATGCGCAGTTAAAAAGTTTCACAGGGAAAAAAGAACTTTCAGCTCCCTATACATCGAAATCCAACCAAATTAATGAAGAAAATTCTGAGAAATCAATGGCTTGCAATTATACATTAAAAAAACCAACCCCACAACAACTTACTTACGCACATGTTCTAAAACAAAGCACTACTAATACTGCTTGCTCTGAAGATGCACTAGCACAGACACTACAGAAACTAAATGAGCAAATGGTTTTCAATAAATCACTGGAAATACGCTTATCTAAACTTGAGATATTCTTATCAGAATCTAAGCATGTCTAAAACCCTAAAAATACTATTATGGAACTCGAATGGACTACTAAAGCACAAAAATGAGTGAGAGATTGTACTCAATTCGGAAAATGTTGATGTCTGTATGATATCTGAAACGCATTTCACAACGCAATCATACATAAAAATTAAAAACTATGAAACCTATCATGTGATTCATCCAAGCAATTGTGCCCGAGGTGGTAGTGCAATAATAATAAAAAGCTGCATCAAGCACTTCGAAGAAGAAAAAGTTTCTGATGATGACTTCCAAGTCACAGCAGTAACCATTAATGAAGATCAAAACCCCTTTCGCTTATCGCACTATACAGCCCCCCAAGATACCAGATCAAATGTGAACAATATTATAAACTATTAAAAAGATATAAAAATAGATTCATGATGGGTGGAGACATTAACGCTGAAAACGTATACTGGGGTGCAAGACTAACTGCAACAAAAGGAAGAGAATTACGTAAAGCAATGCAACTTGCTGGAGGTGATGCGGTCACAACACGCAAACCAACGTACTGGCCAACTGATTCCAAAAAAATGCCTGACCTAATCGATTTCTTCATATTGGGTTGTCGAAAAAGTCTTTTCGTATTTTGTCAATAGATGTCGTTGGAGTCATCTATCTCCAGTGCTACCAATCGCATTGTGTCATATCATATGGTGTTAGAAAGGTGACACTCTAAGTTTCATTTAACCAAAAAAAAATTAAATTCGGAGAAGTTGAAAAAAAGTTATAGCTGTTCAAAAATGAGCGAAAATAATGAAGAAATTCGCTATATTTTGTATAAAAAAGGGAAGAATGCCACGCAAGCCACCAATGAAATTTGTGAAGTTTACGGAGACGATGCTGTATCAGTTCGTGTAGCACAACAATGATTCGCTTGCTTCCGTTCTGGAGATTTCGATGTGAAAGATGCACCTCGCCCCGGTCAACCTATCGTTGAAAAAGTCGATTAAATTATGGAAAATATTGACCAGAACCGTCACATAACCTGCCATGACATCACCAAGGCACTAAACATTCATCATCAAACGGTTTTGAACCATTTAAAAAAGGCTGGTTACAAAAAGAAGCTCGATGTTGGGGTACCACATGAATTGAGTGTGAAAAATTTAATGGATCGAATTAACATCTGCGATTCTTTGCTGAAACGAAATGAAATCGAACCATTTCTGAAGCGAATGGTAACAGGAGACGGAAAGTGGATCAAATACGACAATAATGTACGAAAAAGATCATGGTGCAAGGGTGGTGAAGCTCAACAAATGGACGCAAAGCCAGGATTGACGCCTCGAAAGGTTATGCTGTGTGTTTGGTGGGATTGTAAAGGAATCATCCACTATGGGCTGGAAAAAAATGGCCAGAACTGATCAGCAGAAAGGGCATCGTCATCCATCAGGACAACGCTAGGCCACACACATCTTCGATGACTCGGCAAAAGCTGAAAGAGCTTGGCTGGGAAGTTTTGATGCATCCACCATATAGCCCTGACATTGCACCATCGGACTACCATTTGTTTCGGTCAATACAGAACTCCCTTAATGGAGTAAAGTTGGCTTCAAGAGAAGCCTGTGAAAATTACTTGTCGCAGTTTTTCGCCAAGAAACCACAAAAGTTTTACACTGAGGGAATAATGTCTCTAGAAGAAAAATGGCAAAAGGTGGTCTACCAAAATGGTACATATTTGGTTTAATAAAGTTCATTAAATAAAATAAAAAATAAATAATTGGCGCGTACACTTCTGTTAGGTGTTTAGCCGAGCTCCTCCTCCTATTTGTGGTGTGCGTCTTGATGTTGTTCCACAAATGGAGGGGCCTACAGTTTCAAGCCGATTCCGAACGGCAGATATTTTTATGAGGAGCTTTTGCTGCCGAGGGGCGACCGCTATTAGAAAAATGTTTTAATTAATTTTGCTTTCACCGAGATTCGAACCAACGACCTCTCTGTGAATTCCGAATGGTAATCACGCACCAACCAATTCGGCTACGGCGGCCGCAATAAAGTTCATTATAAATATAAAAAAAATGAGTTGAAGTTTGATTAGAAATACGAAAAGACTTTTTCGATTACCCAATAGTTAACAAAATATCTGGAAACTTTCTAGAAATTTAAGATAGTGGTTATCTAAACTCGGATCATTCACCAATATTTTTGTCTCTGAGCGAGCATATCATTTTTAAGAACATAATTGAGTAACCGGTTCACAGATTGGCATTACTTCAAGAAAATTCTACAAAATTGCAAAAATAATGCAGCACAAATAGTTAATGAGGAACAATTAGATAGTGAAATTTAAAATTTTACGTCCAACGTGCAATTTGCCGCATGGAAAAATACTCCAACTATGAAAAAAACCGCAGTCATTACTCAATACCCAAAGGACATCAGAGATCTTATTTCACTAAAGAGAAAACTTCGCAGTAAGTGGCATCAAACACGAGCACCAATAGATAAAACTAGGCTAAACAAAATGACTAAAGACCTTAGTCGGAAAATAAAGAAATTTAAAAATTATGGGTTTTCTCGTTGCTTGCATTCATTGTCCAACGATTGTCGTGTGGATTACTCTTTATGGAAATGCACAAAGTACTTAAAAAGGCCACAAATGCCTCCTTTCAAGATAAAAGAAGGAAAATGGGCTAATAACAATTCCCAGAAAGCAGAACTATATGCAGATTATCTAGCTGATATTTTTACACCTCATGAGGCAACATCCGAAAACCTGTCTACATCCGTGCTCCAAGAGTTTGAAGAAATTCCACGAGTCACGAGCGCCGAACTACAAAGAGAAATTAAAATGCTAAAAAATAAAAAATCCCCTGGTTTCGATATAATCACTGCAGGAATACTCAAGCAGCTTCCACCTAAAAGCATCCAAATTCTCACTAGCATAATGAATGCATCTTTTAAGTTTCATTACCCTATTCTCTGGAAAACTGCGGAGGTTATTATGCTTCAAAAACCAGGCAAACCTGGACACCAAGTTTCATCGTATAGCTGTTTGAAAAGCTGTTGATTAAAATACCCAATAAAATAATAGAACGAAAAAAAATAATTCCAACACCTCAGTTTGGTTTTCAAAGTAAACATTCTACAATCGACCAGGTACACAGGATCACGCACGAAATAGAAAAAGCACTCGAAAATAAAAAAATATGTTCTGGCGTATTCTTCGATGTGGCAACGGCATTCGATTAAGTTTGTCACACAGGTTTGCTTTTTAAACTAAAATTAACACTTCATAAGCAATACTACGAAATCTTGGAGTCGTACTTATCAGATCGCTATTTTCGAGTCAAGGAAGAATATGCTTATTCAAGTCTTCGACAAATAAATGCAGGAGTACCTCAAGGCAGCGTTCTTGGGCCTCTGCTGTACCTTATCTTTACACATGACCTACCGTCTGATCCTAATTACGTCACAGCAACGTTTGCAGATGACACCGCCTTGATTGCAGTTGGTGAAACTGAAAACGAATCGACAGTGGACTAATACATGGAAAATTAAACTTAACCAAACAAAATCTGTTCACGTAGTTTTCACACAAACACTAAAATACAACATATACCACTATGCATAGATGATCAACAAGTCCCATACTCAAACTATGCGAAGTACCTAGGTATGATACTTGACTGCAAACTTCGATGGAAAGAGCATGTCAAGAAAAAGAGGCAAAAATTGGATATCAAACTCAAAAATACGCAATGCCTCATGGGTAGCAGATAAGCTCTCACGATAGAAAACAAGCTGTTAGTAAGGCCAGTATGGAGTTGTGGTGCGCAGCTATGGGGGTGCGCCAATCAAAGTACGAAAAACCAAAATTCCAACACTTCCAAAATAAGGTCCTTAGGTGCATTGTCAAACACCACGGTACTGCAGAAGTTCCGACATTGAGCGCGACCTTAAAACTGAAATCTCCGTCAACACTGAAATCGCAAAGATTGCAGCTGCCCATAAAGAAAGACTAATAAACCACATCAATGAAGAAGCACTTAATTTGATAGAAACCAACGGATTAATACGAAGGCTCAGACACACTAAACCAGCGATCTCATACCTTCATAGAAATGCTTTATGTCATGTAGAGTGAAAATTGTGTAATGTTATCATAATTAAGTTGCTTGTTAGTCATTTGTAAATATTTTTGAACTAGTTGCAATAAAAAATTAAAATAAAAAAAAAAAAATAAAAAAATATTTTAGAGAACAATTTTTGAGTGGATTGAAGCAACGAAATTCCTCTATAATTTGGTGGCTCAGACTTCTTGCTTTTTTTTGAAATATGGAATAGTAATGCTGGTTTTCCATTCATGATGTATTGCGGATGACTAAATGATAACGTGGAACAATGACGTTAGTTTTTCAGGAACTATTTGAGCATTTATTCCATATTACAGCATTTCATTTGTTAATGCGTTTGTACCAGTTGAATTCCTATTCTTTATTTAAAGAGCTGAATCTTCGATGAGGTGTTTGGGATAGTTAGTTCGGCTTCCGATTCGATAGAATAAATGTTGGTGAAATATTCTTTCCACCTGTGATTTGTTATGAGAATTACTTTTAGTTTCATTGACTTCAAGTCTGCGGTTACGTAACATTTTATAAAGGGTGGTTAAGTTTCAAGGGCCGGTGTTGATTTTCAAAAATATAAATTTTTTTTAAGAAACTATTTCCACTTCTCTTCATTATGATGATACTGATATAGCTCAATTACGTACAGAGCAAAAGATCGGCCAAATGGCCGCCGCGGTCTCGGTGGCACACCTCCATCCGATGGTCCAAATTTTCGATGACGCTGAGGCATAATTGAGGTTCTATGAAGTTAATGTGCCGAATTATCTCATCCTTTAGCTCTCGAATTGTTGCTGGCTTATCGACGTACACCTTTTCTTTCAAATAATCCCAAAGAAAGAATTCTAACGGTGTCAAATCATGTGATCTTGGCGGCCAATTGACATCGCCGCGACGTGAGATTATCCGGCCATCAAATTTTTCGAGCAAAATAACCATTGTTTCGTTAGCTGTGTGACAAGTGGCACCGCCTTGTTGAAACCACATATCGTCCACATCCATATCTTCCAATTCGGGCCATAAAAAGTTCGTTATCATCTCACGATAGTGAACACTATTCACAGTAACTGCCTGACCGGCCTTATTTTGGAAAAATTACGGCCCAATGATGCCGCCGGCCCATAAACCGCACCAAGTCAGTCAGTCACTCTTTGGGGGTGCATTGGTTTTTCGGTAATCACTCTTAGATTATCATTCGCCCAAATGCGGCCCTATGTGCGGTAAAAATCACTCTCAGTGATATAGGTACCAGATGTTCATATCGGCTATGCATCGATTTCTCTATCTCCAAAACCTACTACGGGCTTTTTAAAGCCAAATAGTCTGCACTACCATCAATACATAAACCATATACTTGAGTATTCTTTTGTCAAGTGTAGTCGTGATGTCAGACAGGTCGTCGAAAGTGCCAAAATGCATAGTGAAACAAACAACCAATTTCAACTGAGAGTGGGGAAAACGCTCATAACCGCTGTAGTAGTCAATCGCGCACTAAAAGTAGGCGATTCTGTTCCTTCAGATGAGCCTTTCCGCTTTTTGTGCTGGAAATTTTTTTCTGAGCGAGATAATCAAAAGTAAAAATAAAGAGAGAAATAGCAAAACTAAAAATAGAAACAGCTACGTTGATAGCGGGTGAGTTCAGCAAAATAGTGCACACAGTGAACAAGTGAAAAAAAAAAACAGAGAGAATAGCAGCAAATAATAAATTTAAGCTGCTACGTTAAGTACGTCTCAGTGTGGTGAGTTTCACATAGAAGTGGTGTAGAAGAAATGGAGAATGTGAATTCGTTTACGCGTTGTTCCAAAACACAGAGGCCACCCCAACGCATAACTTCACCACGCGTTTTTAAGTCTGCCACTAACAGCATAGGAGTTCGCGAATCCTCCAACCATCCTGTAGGTAATGAACAAACAATGGCTAGCAATTTCCCAGGTGATCAAAGAGGATTAGTGTGTGCGTCGCTTTTTTTCCCAGCGCTCGTCTCTCATGCTAACGGTGATGCTCCTAGCATGCTGGACTCCAATATAGCAAAAATGAGAGTGCTGCAGAGACTTGCAAATCAATAGATGAGTGTGCTGTGTTGTCTGATCAATCTCCGCAATGCACAAAAAAGTAACTGAGGAACGGAAGATATCAGCCCAATCAGGTGTCGAAAAAGCTATTCAAGCACCGTTGATAGAATATGTTAAAGCCAATGGAAAGAGATCGCGTGCTCAATATAACGGGAATTCCACTACTCGAAATTCCCCGCACCATTAAGAAAGGATACGAGAAGCATTTCTCTTAGTGTGCAAGCGTCACATTAGAGGCCGCTGGTAAACAAGAAACCAATGACAGGCTGCCAGGAGCAAATAAATCCATTTGCGATGATAATGAATGGTGGACGGAAGTACGTCAAGCTAAGTGTCGCACAACACCTGCTCAATCATCGGCAGTGCCAGAAAAAAGAAGCGGTGCCTTCTCGGAGACAGTGAGTGGAGGAAGTGAATAGCAGCGAATCAAGGCCAGCCCAGATGCTTGCATTATTGCTAACAAAGGCGAAGGGTCTTATGCAGATATTCATCCAACTTTAGTAATTTTGTTTTTGAAAACATTATTAATTCTTTTACAAAAACTATATAAATTTAAATTTCAGACTTTGTGCAAATAAAAAAACTGCAACTAATTTTCATCAAAATTTCAAACCTTTTCATGAGAATTTTTAGAAAAATATCGGGTATCTGCTTTTATAGCCCACTTAATATATATTTTTATAGTTGAATTATCTATATTTTTATAAAGAAATTATGAGAATTAAATAGGATTCAAATAATTGCCCCAACTTGTCAATAAATCCCAGTGAAATAGTTATTTAATACAGTGTAGCCACTAAAAAAGGATAAAAAGCGCTCTACCAATACAGCTTCATTCATTCAATTTATTGTTTTTATAAGCATAGATTCCATCAAAAATTTTCAGCGTTGAATCGGTATTTTGCCAAACACCTTTTGATGTGATATTTTCAACCATAAAAACATTATTGCGATGAATTTCGCGTAGTATACCATCAGGCGCAGCGCACTTGACAGCTCACTTCACTTGCGTCCTGCTTTTATTTTATATTAGTGCGTTCTCCCTGCTGTTAGATTTTTCAATATACTAGTTACACCTGCCGCCTACAACTTTGCTCGCACCACTTCAACACCCATTTTTTGTAAGCTGATTTTTCCAATCACTTTCACAGCTATTTTATGTATTTATCATTGTAGTGCATTTAATGGCATTTTAACTTCCCGCTCGAGTTATATTGTTTACCGGATACCAGCGAGGAAAGGTGTGATAAAACATAAAATAAAATCGGCACTTTCGTTTTCTATATGCGGATCCATTTTTTATTGTAGTTGGTATATGGAAAAGCACATTTGAGAGCATGATCTGAGGTGGTGTTAGCTTCTCATGCAGTAAAACTTAACTGGAACGAATGGTGCAAACTAATATTACTTTGTTCAAATTGGAGGTCGTTTTGCAAGCAAAAAAAAAAAACATGTAATTTTAGTGTTTTTCCGTTCAATGGATGCCTAAATATAAATATGTAAGTGGGTGACATCTTTGATTGACTGGCTGGTGAATATACGCAGTCTCAATCACGCAAAGGCAGGAGCAAATAAGATCAAAAATTTTTTATTACAAGAAGGGTAGCACACTGTGACATGAAATATCTTTGTATCCCAATATTATACCTCACAGTCTAACATCGCCATAAAAGCTGAGGCCGAAAATCTCAAACGTGCTCTAAAGATGCAAGATCTTAGTATACAACCTGGTTCACTTGATTAGAAGCAAGAATTTGTATTGAAAAAAAGGTTATTAAAGCAACCGTATTTGATCCTGTAATCCAAGGTATATGATAATTTAAGTGAAGACTGTACTTTGCTAAAAAAATAAACATACATCAAAATATTATTTCATCTAAAGGTATTTCGCAGCAGTAAAACTGCAGCAGCAGCTATGCTGTGCTTGATTTATTGGTTTGGCTACATTATTTGCGCATTAAAGCTATGAAAAGTGATCGTTTGCTTAAGCATTCATTGTGTTTGGTTCAAAACTTCTTAATTCCATAATAATAAAATGGGAGAGCAGAAAGGTTCAGCAATTCGCGAAAAAGTGAAAATCGATATCTTAACCTTAAAGGGATTTCAAATCGCCAAATTGCAAAAAAGAATAGGCGAAGTGCACACGTTCTGGATCTTCACGAAAAAAAGGTGCCTCTTATGGTAAGAACTACAAAGGCAGACCTGCGATGGCTTTCACACTGATGGAAACTCGCAAGATCCTTTGGATTGCATAAAATTCCGCTATTTCAACAGCAAAAATTAAAGAAATGAAAAATGTTGTGGCCAGCAAATCCACCGTTCGAAGGGCTACAGGGCTAAAAGCGCCACATCTGAAGCACACAAAATTACAAAATAAAACCTCCTTTGAATAAATTTCGCAAAGTACCACATGTCTTGGAGTTCTGTTAGAAATAATCCGATCCCTGTGAATGCAAAAAAGGAGTATTGAGTGACGTAAAGAAATTCAACCCGAATCGGCCGGATTGATGCAATTATTTCTTCAGAAAGGAGGATAAGTATTTGGGTCAACATCAGAGCTGTGAAGGTGGTGTTATGGTATGGGTCTAGCTAAGAAGTGATGAGAAAACTCCAGGCAAATATGCATAGAAGTCGTACAGCAGACGCTCTGCTCGAACAAATAGCTATCGAGAGGGAGCTAGATGCGGTCATCATCAGCGAGCAGTATGGACGGATAGCCAAGGGAACCTTGTTCGAAGATGAAATAGCAACCGCCGCACTCTGGGTACCAAGCGGTAGCACAGTCGCCGTCACACAGCACCAAGCCGGCAGTACTGAACAGTTTAGCACGAAACTGGATCTAATTGAGGATACGGTTCGCGAAATAGGTGACCCCTTCATCGTAGCCGGAGACTTCAACGCCAAGGCTGTCGAGTGGGGTGCCCCTACTACGAACACACGGGGAAGACATGTACTAGACATGGCTGCCAGACTGGGGCTTGTAGTGGCAAACACAGGAGACGCCACTACTTTTAGGAGACCAGGATGTGAACACACCACGCCGGATATCACCCTAGAGACTGATAGTCTGGCTGGGGTAATCAACGGGTGGGAAGTTCTGGAAGAATATAATGGAAGTGACCATCAGTATATCACATTCCGGATCAGTGCGAGAACTGACAATACCCCAACACCTATAACAAAGAGCGCTCGCAAATGGAACATGGCCAAAGTGAACACTGAAGCGTTTCTAGCCCACTTTGATGCAAATTTCATGCCGCACATAAGGGGTGACGCTGGCTCGTTTGCAAGCGACATGATGCAGCGCATTGCCAAAAGCTGTGACGAATCGGCACCCCGCGCGGGGTTACGCTCAAGAAGGCGACCTGTGTACTGGTGGACGTCAGAAATCGCAGAGCTCAGAAGAACCTGCTTCTGTAATAGACGAAGGTATATCAGAGCCAGACGAAACAGAGAAGCAGAGGCGGAAGCTGCTGATTTTAGACAATTCCGAAAAGCGCTGAAGCAAGCAATCATCGCCAGTAAGAAGGCAAAATGGAAAGAACTTCGAAGGGATCTAAATAGCAACCCGTAGGGTCTGGGCTATAAAATTGTAACTGGGAAGCTAAACGGCAACTCCACAGCCGTACATTTAGACAGTGAAGCTATCAGCAAAATAGTGGACATACTGTTCCCCACGCACCCTATCCTGTGCGGGGATCGAGACCTCCAAGGTGACGAGATGCTCTCACCCTTCACCGAGGAAGAGCTTAAAACCGCTGCAAGAAGCCTCAAAAGAAACAAAGCTCCAGGCCCAGATGGCATCCCAGCTGAAGCACTCAAACTTGTGGCTGAAAGCCGACCAGATGTGATTTTCGACGTTTACAATGCATGCATTACTCAAAGCAATTTAACTACGCTGCGGAAAATACAGAAACTGATGTTGGCGTCCGCTTTATATGCTGGACAGCGCCGGGAAATTGTTTGAGACGTAGACTTGCAGAGTCTGTTGAGAGAGCAAGAGGATTGTTAGCAAGGCAATACAGTTTCCGACGCGGAAAATCAACCCTTGGCGCAATACAGGAGGTAGTAAGTAGCGCTCAACGCAGACGGCACTACCCGAATCGCATCACCGTCTTGGCTACGCTTGATGTACAAAAGATACTACGAGAAAGGTTTCGAATACCTGCATACCTGATAAGGATGAGCTACAAGGAAGCTGAACCAAGTCATGATAAGGACGCAAATATGGCTTGAGGACCACGGCCTGCAACTCGCCAAACATAAAACCGAAGTCATCCTTATGACACGAGGTCACATGCAAATAGGCGACACGTCCTTAGTGACCCAGAAAGTAGTAAAATACTTAGGTATTCAACTTGACTGCAGGCTTACTTTCTGGGCCCAGATACGGCATGCGGCTACCAAAACAGCAAAGGTCACAGGTATGCTAAGTAGATTAATGGCAAATATCGGTGGGCCAACACAGAGTAAAAGAAAGCTAATTATGGCGGCCACAAGCTCAATTCTCCTGTACGGCAGCGAAGTATGGGGAATTGTGCTAAACTGCAAAGCCAAGGGCAAAGCACTAGAGGCTGTGCACCGAACAGCGGCACTCAGAGTGGCCTCAGCCTACCGCACTGTCT
Organism: Anastrepha ludens; assembly: GCF_028408465.1. Taxonomy (NCBI): domain Eukaryota; kingdom Metazoa; phylum Arthropoda; class Insecta; order Diptera; family Tephritidae; genus Anastrepha; species Anastrepha ludens. The sequence continues at coordinate 121,334,086 of NC_071500.1, read as the reverse complement.
AAGGCGCTGCAATTTTCGTGATCAGCGGTCAGATACCCGTCGACCTCAATGTCCGGGAACGAATGGATGCGTGGGACTCCAAGAAGAAACACGTAATCGCTAGCTTCCCAGAAATTAGACGCCAAACCAACTGCGTTGGCAAAGCCGATGGGACAGTGAACCGAGTGGCAGATGGACGGCGAAACTTATTCCATCAATTGACAAATGGGTCCAAAGGAGCTTCGGAGAAGTGAACTACTTCTTAAACCAGTTCCTCTCGGGCCACGGATACTTCCGGTGTTACCTATACCGTATGGGCAAGGTAACCGATTCCAAGTGCGAAGCACCGAGCGGTGACGCTGAACACACGTTTTATAGTTGTGCCAGATGGCTGGCGGAGAGAAATGCTCTGAGGGAGCAGATCGGCGACATCGCACCGAGCAACATAATCAGCAAAATGCTCGAACGTGGGGCAACTGGAACGCGGTAAAGAAATACATCGAGAACGTACTACGCAAAAAAGAGATTGACCTCGACACAGTGCAACAAAGCGAAGCCGCACAGGTAGAGACACAAGAAGATGAGCCTATAGCATGAAAGCTGGCTACAAATATGGTGGACCCAGACGTGGGTGAATAGAATTGGTCCTTTATAGATACCGTTCTGGGCCCTCCCGAAGTAATATAGAAAGCAGTTCCAGGAAAGGTGTCTCTTCAGAAATAGAGGAGGGATCGTTTCAGTGGCCACACCAGACAACGCAGTAGACGGCAGTCGCTGTAAGTGCGAAGGCATTTTGAACCCTACTTCACCCACCAAAAAAAAAAAAAAGGTATGGAAAGCAATATCGCACTATCGCGCATTCGAATTGAAAATTGTATACTACAAAATGACGGGAAACATGTATAAAGCCCTATTGAATCATCTTTTCCTGAGATTCGTGAAACATTTCGACCATTACAACGTATTTACCAAGTAATTTAGAAACAAGTTGGCAGCACAAACTATTAAGCTCTTCAAACTAAATGTAAAAACAAATTTCTTAGTGCCTTTATTCAAGTGAATTCAATCAAACACAGTATTACAACAGCTGAAGTTTTACCGCTGCGAAATACTGTAGATGCAATAATATTTTGATTTTGGTACGACAGACAAGAAAACAAGAAGAAGATATTGGGTGAATTGTGTAGCTTTTTCAACAGTTATAAATTGCTTTACCAACCAATTCAAAAGATTGATAACGTTTTACATATTTTTATTTTCGATGTCTTTCCTTGTCGAGAATCGCAGAGCCATTGGAGTAAAATATGTATATATATGAGCGAAAACATGGAATAGCAGTAGATTTAGTTTTGCCTAAACTTACTTTGAGCACAAACACTTGGAGATATCATTGAGTTCATGAACAGGGCGAGCAATAGGAGTATTACAGGCAAAATTTGTGCTGAACCTATTCAAATGGAACGGATATTTATTATGTAAAGGGCTAGAAGGGACCGCAAGTTAATCATTTCTAGAAGAGAGAAACATACAATTTCACCATTGACAATATTTTTTATTATTATTATTATTAATATTATTATTTATTGTTCGACTTTTTTTTTTTAAATACACATTACATTTCATTTTTAATCATTAACATTAGAACGTACGACAGTGACACTAGGTCGTTTGTCGGAAAAAAAACAAAATCTTACATTTTACATATGTTACTATGGTACTATGTATTGAATTCGTTTAAAATTAATTTTCTATATTCTATAGCACCAGTGATGAACTTAAATAAGTTATATTATTATATCCAGAAGGGCCAATATCATTTAAAATTTCTATGATTTCGTCTCGGTTTAAACTATATTTTCCAAAAAATCTTTGACGAATTCTTTTAAGTATCGGGCATTTTCCTAAGAAATGTGTGATGTCTTCTAATTCATTTAAGTTACATAAAGTGCAATTTAAATCCCTTTGGCTTCCTAAGTACGAGTACATATATTAAATCACATCTGGCTTTCATAATCCACATAATTTTATAGATTTCAGTATTATCGTTTAAATAGCTTCTGGCGTTGTTATGATCTAATTCCTTATAAGTCGGGTGCTTTGGTGTGCCCTTTCCCATAAAGTTCGAATATTCGAATCATGAAGATTTTCTAGTATTGAAATTATATTTCTATTCCACTCTCTTTTATTTGAAGTGCCCCAGTTACAACTTGGAACATTTGTCTCCAAGAGAATGCAATAAGATGGCGTATTACTCGGGAGATGAAGTACCCTTTTTAAAAAATAAAGTCGAATTTTGTCTACTTCTTCAAACAACGAGTTTCCCCATACCTGAGCAGCATAACTCTGGATTGCTCTAGTCACCGCTAAAAACAGTTTCCATTTTGCCGAAAACTTAATTTTATTTTTACTAAGAAATGTGCGCCAAGTTGCATTTATGCTATTTTTCGCTAGAACATTTCTATTTTCTATATGTTGCTTGAGTTTTGATGTTAGCTTTACACCCAAGTAATTATATATTGGTATAACTTCGCCGTGAAAAAACCACTTTTCTTTTTCTGCTATTCTACCGCCTCTCCAAAAAATCATTATAGCTGACTTAGATAAGTTGACTTGCAGATTCCACTTTCCCCTTTCTAAGTTTCTTATCATTTTTTGAAGAGCACTAACCTCATCTGCCAGTATGACGATATCGTCAGCATATAATAGCAAACGGATATTTAACTCGTCTTTAAAGAGTCCCTCCTCCAAGCAGTCGTGCAGGTCATTCAAGTAAAGAGCAAAGATCAAAGGTGAAAGCAGGCATCCTTGCTTTACTCCTGACGACATTTTGAATTTTTCACTCATTTCATCCCCTACTTTTACTATCGAACATGTATTTCTGTAATAACTTTCAATAAAGTTTGCCATTTTGGTAGATATTCCTATTTCACGAAGCTTGTATAGCAATAGTTGTCTAGGGACAGTATCAAAAGCGGCTTTAAAGTCCACAAAAAAACGCGTACATTTTTTTCTTCTCCCTAAACTTAATATGGACTACTGCTGCTAGGTTATATATGTTATCTACAGTTGAATGTCACTTTCTGAAACCTGCTTGAAATTCTGTTATAATATTTTTAATTTCTACCCAGCTTGTGAGTCGCTCATTTAAAATGCCCATCATTATCTTTGCAACACAATTCATGAATGAGATACCTCTATAATTGGAGGGAGATTTTCTATCGCCTTTTTTAAAGAGCGGATATGTCAGACTTGTTTCGAAACATTCAGATACTTGGCCCATATTATGGAGCCTATTAAAAACCTTTGTAGACAAGAAACCGGTCATCGGCATTTTAAAAAAACGCATATAGGACCTTGTCTGAGCCTGCAGCTTTTCCACATTTCGTTTTTTGTAACATCAATCTGATTCCATCTATTGAGATTGGTCTGTCTAGACAATCATCCCTTACTAAATTTGCCACATATTGTATACATGGTGCACAGCGAGTTGGATTTAATAATGTTTGAAAATAGTGCATGAATATTGCTGGCGATACCTCTAGACAAGATTCTGTAACTGAACACCGAAGGACGTTGACCATCTTCCACCAATCCTTACTGTTATTAACCTCATTTATTCTGAGTTCAAGATTGTCATAGTAATTCTTCTTGTATTTTCTATTTGCCTGAATATATTTCTTTTTATCACTTCCACTCAAAGTTTTGTTATAAATTCTCAGTCGTTTTAATGGCATCTTTCTAGCTGACTGACATTTCCAGTTAAACCATTCCGATTTTTTCTTAATCTTTCTTTATTTCGCCTCTGTGAAGTTGATATTCTAATTATTTCAGTTAAATCTTCAAGATCTAGCTCTTTTTTTACATATTTCTTTTTCTGTAGGTTTCTAATAAGTTTCTTGTTATACAATTCTGCTTGTAATTCATCCCAAACAATTTTTGATAACAAGTTCGTCTTGCATATTGAAGCTGATTTTCTTGCAGGCAATTGTATTTTTAAAATAATAGGCATGTGATCACACCATGTCTTATTGCCCACTATAAAATCAGACGCATGTTTTAATATGTCCCGAGATATTGCACGTATATCATTGGCAGATTCACCTATACGAGTATTACTAACATAAGTAAATTTACCCTCAACATCACTACTTAACATGCCATTCAACACTATTAGACCATTATTTATACAGAACTCCATGAACTACCTTCCACCTCTATTGATTTTTTTGTCTCTTGAATTCCTATCTGCTTTTCCTCCTACAATGTCATTTAGTAAGATTTCGTCCATATTTACTTGTAAGTCTCCAATTCCTACATTAAGGCCACCGATTACAACACCATTTACAAAATCATTTTGAACAAAGCCTTCTTTTACTATTTCAAAATCATGTATCCAGTTATTACCCTTCAAATATAATAGAATCAAGTCTACAGTTTTGCCGGCCACACAAAATTCGATTACGTCTAAACAGTCTAAACACTTAAACGAATATCTGACATCAACATTTTCTAGGTCTTTTTTAATGCCATAAACGAGCCCACTACTTGCCCGTCCATAATGACTACGTCGTACTGCTGATCTCCAAAACAGAGTAAACCTCTTGAAAAATTTAAAATATTTTTCAAAATTTTCCGTTTCAGCATGCGGTTCTAACAAGATGAAAACATCAAGCGAACAAATGTAATCAAAAAAATCTTTATATAACGTTTTTTTGCTAAGCCGTTAATGTTATACGACCCAATTTTAATATTAGTTAATTGATTACGATTTTCTAAAAGTTCATCACTGCTGGTTATTAGATTTAATTTTGCGGTTACTTTAGTACAATTCTTTAGCTTTTTGAATTTATTTTCTCTAACAAAGAGTAATAGGTAATATCAATTTTTGACACGTTTATACCAAAGTAGTGAATAAGAATTTTCTCTGCCGGCTGCCCCTCACACATAAGTAATTTATTATTATTGTATGACATCCATTTGCCGTCAATATTCATGCTATCATTCCTTAAGAATATTTTATGTGCTCTACTTAAGGCCAAGAGCTTTTGTTTTAACTGCAATAGCACTTTTCTACTTCGCAACATTCTAGCGCTTTTAAGGATATCTCCTGCCATTTCCACAGTTTCAAACTCTGCTATTATATTGCACTTATTATCTTTATCGTATAATGAACATGCCTCTCTTATTTTAATATGATGCAGACTAAGCTTATCTTCGCATAATTTTTGAACAGCTAGTGTTGGTTTTTCATCTTTTGTAACGCCTTTAAAAAATAACCTACCATTGACAATATTAAGCAACAAAAAAAAAAAAAAGCGATAGAGCGATTTTCTCCCTTCTAAGAGTTTAACATTAATAAAAAGTAGACGGGATTTATATGATGGGACAGGGTTAGAGAAATTTAGGGTACTCGTTCATTTCTGTCAACAGAGAAGCGGTAAACGCGGCATATTCTAATCTACTATAGATCGAATAAATGCATGCAAAATAGCAACTCAGAGTGTAAAGGTCTGTCAATTTCGAGCTATTCCTTCTTATAAAACCAAGAATGGAGTACGTTTTAGATATAATAAAGTCCATATGATTAAGAAATGTAAAGCGTGCATAAAAAATATCCTCTAGGTCATTGATTTCTTCAACAGATTGGAGTATATCATCACCTATAATCGAGACACCAATTAACAGTACTGGTAACACCAGCTTGCAGTTTAAGCAAATCAGCCGAGTTTGAAACAACAGAATACTTTAGTATATATATATATATAATTGGCGCGTACACCCTTTTTGGGTGTTTGGCCGAGCTCCTCCTCCTATTTGTGGTGTGCGTCTTGATGTTGTTCCACTAATGGAGGGACCTACAGTTTCAAGCCGACTCCGAACGGCAGATATTTTTATGAGGAGCCTTTTCATGGCAGAAATACACTCGGAGGTTTGCCATTGCCTGCCGAGTGGCGACCGCTATTAGAAAAATGTTTTTACTAATTTTGCTTTCACCGAGATTCGAACCAACGACCTCTCTGTGAATTCCGAATGGTAATCACGCACCAACCCATTCGGCTACGGCGGTCGCCAATCTCAAGACGCAAAGTATTCAGTGAAAACGGCCAAATTGGAAACTGTAGACCTACCTGCCACAAAACCATGCTGGTATGGTGATATGATTCTTTTAGTTGCAAAATATCTACATCCTTTCTTTGACAATATTTTCAAATAATTTAGAGACTGACGAGAGCTTCGAGATTGGTTTGTAATTACGGATATCATTTTTTCCACTTTTAAAAATTGTAGTCAAAACTGCCGTTTTTCAGCCGTCGATAAAGACACCAGAGGTTAACGATTTATTGAAAATTAACTTGAAAGGGAAAGCAAGAGCTGAACATGTTTGAAAAGAGCAACTGAATGACCATCAACATCCGTTTTTGTGGAGTTTGTTAGGGCTTAAATGCCCCTCTCAATATCTTCCAATGACAGATTCAAACACCTAAATTTTAGAGACGCGGTGGCATTTAAAGGACAGAGCCAGTTCGAACCAAGTTCTTCACTGACAAAATTTGCTTTAAAAAAAAACAGCAAACAGGTTTACCACTTCAGCAGGTGTGACAGCTTATTTATCATTCAGAAAACAGCAGATCGAACATCAAAACTGGACTACTTAGATTTGATGTGTTGCGGAAAAAAAAACATCGGACTGGATTTAATGTTGTTTTCGAATATAATTATTATACAGAAATTTATTTAAACAATTAAATTTTTTAAGTAATGTTGATATGTAACACAAATTCCCTCTTTTTCGTTTATTTTAAACTTATTAAATTATACTTACAATTAGTTTTATTTGCAGTTTTATTTCCTTTTATGAGTGATAGAAAACAAAAACAAACAATGGTTTCCTCGCCGCAATCTCTATAGGACTTAAGTCTGGTGATTGAGGAGGACTAAAAGGCTGACGTGGAGCATAGTACAGCAGCCATTCCTTTACCGAAAGTGTGGTGTGCTTGGGATCGTTGTCCGGTTGGAAGATTCAATGCAGGCCAAGACGCAAGCTATCCCCACAAGACTTCAAATGCTGTTGCAAAATGTCCTTGCATAGAAATTGATCCATTATTCCTTGAATAAAGGCCAAATCTGAGTAAAAAGAAAAATGTAATCCTATTTGGGTTTTGTGATTTTTACGGGAGAGAATATATTAATTGACCCACTTAATGGCACATGGGTGTAACATAGTTTCTGAAGTTGTTTAGAGGTTTATTATTAAAGCTTTTCAAGCAATTTAGCGGCTATCTGCTTGATTAGATAGGTCAGTGTGATCAATTTGATATTATGAACTTACTTTTTGGTTATTTGACAATATGCCTTGAAACTCTGCGACGGAAACCGTTCTAACCGGGTAGGATGCGCTGTGCTAACGATGTTCTCTTGAAAATTGCGAAAGACGATACTTCAGATGGTTGAGATCCAACTGTGAGCAGATGTTTTCTATCTGTCTACCAAATATGAGCTCCTTGAGAATAGGCTTGTCTTATCAGAGCTCACTGAAGCTTTTTTCAGATGCGAGAAAGTGCATGTTTGATGCGAGATTAAATTTGCATTTCCGTCGTTCTAATATATTATATTAGAATAATTTTTTTTTTGCGCAATTTTTCCAAGTTACCTTTTCAATGCGTTCAGCAAACAGGCGAATAATATAATTGACCCACACGCCAATGCAGCACTCTATAGCAAATTTATTACCTTGCCAATTGTCAAGCAATATTCTTGATATGTTTGCATGCCTCATTGCGTGCGTCGTCTAGGGGCAATGGTGCAAGCACCGATGACAAAAATGCAGAAGTGACATATAGTATGCATGGATGAAGCTCAACATGAGTTGAGTAAAAGTAACTTTTATTACGACAAAGTAAATTTGATTCAAGCAAGTTGCATATTGGCTGAAGCTGAGGAAAGGTTTCATAAAAAAATTGGTGTGGCATACAAAGTAGAAAACGAATAAGAAACCAACACCAGGTAACGTGCAATAAGAGCAACAAAAAGTCTATACATTTTGTCGTATATACACATAAATGTACTCATATGTACAGATATGCGTTGAGCCACCAATAAAATGTTCGGACCTGGGGGCGATACATTTTGGGCCGCTTGCCGATAACAGTTCTTACTACAGGGTGGCTGATGAATTTTGCTACATTAAGAAACTCAAATAACTTTTTTTTTAGTGTATGGAATTCATTTATTTTTTTTTTCAAGTTGAAGGTCATTAAATTTCATTAAATGTAGCTTAACTAGTTTTAAAAATAATTGAATTTAAGTGCCCCCCATGCTCGTTGACACAAGTGCGGCATCTTAGTAAAAAATTGTTCATTGCTGCTTTGAGAGTTGCGACAGGAATAACCGCAATTGTTGCCCGAATGAATTGTTTTAGTTCATCCAAATTTGTTGGCTTTGTTTTATAAACTTCTTGTTTACATAAACCCAACAAGAAAAAGTCAGGTGCAGTAAGGTCAGGCGACCTGGGGGGCCAACGAAATTCGGAGTTTCTTGAAATCAGTTTATTGGGAAATTTTCGTCGCAACTCTGTCATAACAGTCTGGGCTATGTGAGACGTTGCCCCATCTTGTTGAAACCACACAGAGTTGAAAGGAATTCTCTTTCGGCGTAGTTCTGGATCGAAAAATTCTTTCAGCATTTTCAAATAACGGTCTCCAGTAACCGTAACGGTGTGACCATTTTCTTCAAAAAAATAAGGCCCGACAATACAGCGTGAAGAAACCGCACACCACACTGTCACGCGAAGAGGATGCAATTCCGTCTCGTGGAGTATCTGTGGGTTAGAAGTACTCCATATTGGACAATTTTGTTTGTTCACATTGCCGTTTAAATCGAAATGGGCCTCATCAGACATGAAAAGGCAGTTTAACATGTTTTGGTCTTCTTCCACCATTTGCAGGATCTTCTGGCAAAATTCCAAGCGAATCGGCAAGTCTGCTGCATTCAGTTTGTTAACCATTTGAATTTTGTAGGGAAATAAGTCTAAATCTTTGTGCATTATTGTTTGCAAAGACTGTCGGCTGACACCAAGTTGAGCAGATAAGCTTCTTGTTGAAACCCTTGGATTGCTTTGTATAGCTGCAGCTACAGCAGCGATCGTTTCCTCCGTCCGAACTGGTGGGTTTCGATGATAAGGCCTTCTTGCGACTGTTCCTTGCTCAGCAAAATTATTCACCAGTCTCATTATGGTCCATCTGCTCGGGGGATCGCCGCCAAACATCCGCCTGTACTCTCTCTGTACCAAAACTACGGACTCCAGTGCGTGATAGCGGCGGACTATCCAAATTCTTGTTTGCGTGTCCCAGTTATCCATTTTAATAAATTTTAAAGATCAATCTGCAAATTAAAACAAAAATGGAACAGATAACTTAAAAAGAAAAAAATGTATTCAATTTTTTTTTGGTAGCGGCTTTCATCAGCCACCCTGTATTTTGGAATTCTTCATAAGCCTACGTAATAAAATAAGAAACATCGATTGAGTAATAAAAGCATACGCAATTGAATTACTTCATACCATTGGTATGGCACTTAATCCTAGTTTACTTTAAAATAAATTAAATGGTTTCCATTTTGCTGCTCTGCAATCAGAGAATGCTCGTGCAATGACTGCAATTAGCTCTTTTGGAGATGATAAGCAGTTGTTGATTTCGCAAACAATAGAAGAAGTAGAAGAACTGCGACTGACTCTAAGATGGAGATGGTCACATTCAATTCTAGCCGAAATTGTTCTGTATTTACTAACCCACACACTCTCAAAACGTTGTATTGTGCTTTTGTGAGATCGAAATTAGAGTATGCCGCTGTTATTTAAAGACCATAACAAAATGTCTCTCTATCGGGTTCAGAGAGTTCAGAAAGCTTCTTCTGTTTTGCGCTCCGATCCTTAAACTTTCCTGAACCTGTACCACTGTTCTCAATGTTTGTTGATTACCTTAAGAACACTTAGCAGACGATCTATTATATCGTCTTATTGACGGCCCTTCCCAATCCAGTGCCAACGAATTATTTAATTCAACAACATTACAACAAGAGTAATTAAAAACAACTGTTTCACTATTACTTTGAGGTTCAAAATATTTAAAAAAATATTATATATTCATCTTATGAAATAAAAAAAAATGCTTAGTCATTCTGCATATTTAATAAAATTGTTGTACTTGCCATGCATTAGTATTAATTAAGCACAAGTTTTCAAATCTCTTAAAGTCTTCAAGAATTTTAGTAATATAAAATCACTCACTGATGTGTGATTCCCAGACGGCTGTGGCAACAAACTTCAATACATAAATTTTTTGTTACTTCTGCGTGCACATGACGAAAAATGACGGAAGTCGATAGGAAATACAGGATTGTTAAACAGATGAGTAGACCGAAACGTATTTGTAATATAACAAGTAATTGACAAAAGGAAGGAAGAACGGAAGGAAATGAGCGCCCATCAAAACATGCAGATAGCAGAGAGAGGCATGAATCATGGCCATGAGTATACGCTCGCAGATATGCAGGTGTGCATGTGTGTGTACGTATATCACTTTAGGAGGAATCAAGTTGCATGTGCGATTGACATCCAAATGTTTTCGCAAAAGCGGTAAATGTTTTTGAGCCAAATGCCTCTCAATAAACAGCTGGCTGTTCGATGTAAGTGCAGAAAATCAGAAACGCCGGAAGGTTAGATGCAATAGAGAGGATTAAGTGCAGGGTACAACTGGTGATAATAAAGGAGGCATAAAACCGAAACTTAACTGCTGTTGTTTGGTTATTGTCTTAGGTAGAACTTAAGTGAAAAAATAAGACATCGGCATTATTTGAGTGCTTTTTGCTTCTTTTCAACGAAAGTGAAGGCGATTTTTTATTTCTTTATTTAATATATGGAAAATATTAATAAATTATTATTTTACAAAAAAAGGAGCACTAGCTGCCAGGGCTTACGGCTCACTGCTCTAATAAGACTATTTTTTGACTACAAAAGTTAAGCTATTGGAGAGTTAATTTTCTGGAAACAATTATTAGGCACTATGAATTAATAAAGAAATTAAGTTATGTGGGAGGTAAATTCATACGATATACGGAAGTATATTTACATAAATGTTTAAGTAAAGAGACTTATGGTTTAAATCAATTTTATCAGATCCGCTCTAATTAAGTAATATGTCATTTTCTCAATGTTTTCCTGAGAAGAAGTCTTTAGTATTTCCGATGGAAGATGGTTGTGGAAACTGAAGGCAATTTATTCTCAAACAAATTCATTCAACAATCCGGGGCATATTGTGGCATGTAATCTCTAAATAAGAGAACATTTTTTTAATGACCGACAATGATAAGCCTTTGAGTAGATTTTTGCTGTAAAAATAAGAGTAATTATAGTACACAATTAGTTGGACGAGTATATTGCACAGTGAGTCATGACAACAGAAATACCTTCATGAGGAAATTCTTTACCGAAAGGGTTCTCTCATGTGTTAATTGGGTTCAGTCCACATGGATCTCTTTAGTTATGCGTTTTTAAATAGTCCACCCACATGATGTCTGTGTCTATTGCGAATTTGAAAAGACATTTCCCACCCACTACTGAGATGTGTTCCAATCCGACAAACCGTGGTGTCCCAAATATTATATATTAAGCGTATTTGGAATAACACCGGACATACGCAAAGAAAATACTTTACAATTTCCTTTTGCCCTGCTCCCTACATTTCCTGCATTGCTCACTGTCCGAGATTCCTATCTTATAAGCCCACGCTGCTATTGGATTATGCCCCGTCATCACCTCTGCCATAGTTCTACAATCTCTTCTGGCTTGTGATAGTTTTATATTAGAGTACGACTGTGATCGTCTTGCTTACTGATGATCTCTGCGTGCCTGCAAGTAGATAGACTCTCCCATCTTATCCTGAATTTTCTAGTCATGTTTTCATCTAGTTCGTTGTGTAATGTTCGTATTCACTTTAGTATTTCGTAAACAAGAGCCGAAGAGAGAGGTTTTATCGTTTTTTGCTATATCGTCTACTAGTTCGTTCCCTTCAATGTCTTTATGGCCTGAAACCTAATAAAATTTAGTTTACAATTTGTTGTCAACCTTTCTACTGCCACCCTGCTCTGAAAAACGATCTTGAGTGTTTCACAAATCGATGTAATTGCTTTAATGACTGCCTAACAATCTATGTAAAAGTTAACTTTGGAGTTGATCCCAGTTGTAATATAGGCTAGGTGTGTTGTCTTTCTAACTGCGAAAACCTCTGCCTGGAATACACTGCAGTAGTCTAGAAGCTTATACGACTTCGTTAAGTCTAACTCTGGACAGTATATCCCACACCTACTTCACTAGTCATTTTAGAACCGTCCGTATAAACGTTAAGTATTGCGTTTGGAGCCAAATCTCTTACGCCATCCTTCTCTTTCGAAATTGATCTTGAACCTTGTTTCTTATTTAAAATCCGAAGCCATGTAGTCCATATTGATTATAATATATAATTCTGGTTTACTGAGTTATGTCCATAAGTCTTGTATGAGAATTCGTTTAGGGCTCTTAGTCTTTCTGCAGATTTTGCTGCAAGGTTTTCTGTTAAAAAATCTATCGGTGGTGAGTTCAGTATGTTATCAAGGGTCGCCTTTGGAGTCGTGCTTAGCCCTCTATGGCTCTTTGGCAAAGCCATATCAGACAAAATCTTCTTCTTCTTAATTGGCGCTATAATCACTTACGTGATTTCGGCCGAGTTTTACAAGGCGCGCCAATCGTTTCTTTCTCGTGTTAACCGGCGCCAATTGGACACACCAAGTGAAGCCAAGTCCTTCTCCACCTGATCTTTCCAACGCAGAGGAGGCCTTCCTCTTCCTCTGCTACCACCAGCTGTTACTGCATCGAATACTTTCAAAGCCGGAGCGTTTGTATCCATTCGGACGACATGACCCAGCCAACGTAGCCGCTGGATCTTTATTCGCTGCGCTATGTCTATGTCGTCGTAAAGCTCATTCAGCTCATCGTTCCATCACCTGCGATATTTGCTGCTGCCAACGTGCAAAGGTCCAAAAATCTTGCGCAGAATCTTTCTCTCAAACATCAGACAAAATAGAATTCGAAATTTCGTTGATTTCTCGAAGTGAGCTTACTAATTGGGCATTTCTTGCGTAATTCGTACAATGAGTCTCGAGGTAAAAATAAACATTAACGAAGTGTTTTCGCAGGAATAAGAAATTGAATAGCTAGCAGTAATACGGAGCAATCGATTGCAGCACTTACCAAGCCATGCTCAAACGACAAGGAAATAATAGTTCTTCTACCTACGTCCCCCGTTAATTAAAGGAGGCAGAAATTATTATAATTAGTGAATATTTAAGGAAAACCGTTTGGTACTCAATTCCTTCAATAGGAAACTTATGATGAGGTCTCCAGATGAACGCAGCATTTCAAGCTTTGGATGAACAAAAGATGTACAGAGTAATTTTAGAGAGCAAGAATTTGTAAAAATAAACTTTTTCGGCGACCGAAGCCCAAGGCAGCATATGATTATATAGTATATTATATATATATAATTGGCGCGTAAACCCTTTTAGGGTGTTTGGCTGAGCTCCTCCTCGTATTTGTGGTGTGCGCCTTGATGTTGTTCCACAAATGGAGGGACCTACAGTTCCAAGCCGACTCCGAACGGCTGATATTTTTTGTGAGGAGCTTTTTCATGGCAGAAATACATGCCGTCCGAGGGGCGACCGCTATTAGAAGAACTTTTTCTTCATTTTGGTCTTTCACCGAGATTCTAACCTACGTTCTCTGAATTCCGAATGGTATTCGGGTACGGCGGGCGCCAAGAGGTGATTAAATTGATGGGGTTACTGAATAAAAAAGGGCATCGAAGATTACACCAAGGACTTTAATCTCGTCAACACACTGAAGGGGAGGTCCAGAGACAGTGTTCTACGTTCGCACGTAGTTTATCCGACAAGCTTTTTGAAGCATTTTCGTCTGCTTATGTTTATTCTCCTCTTATTTTTAGATTGTGAAATGCGTGTTTTTTTAGGAAACCTGTGAGCCATCCCTCATTTGCATCAAATAACAGTTTCTTCGTTGCCTGAAGACTTGCTGACAGTTAGAATTTCTGAAGTTGGTTGTATATTTTAAGTGCTTTGTTTTTCTCTTCGGAATATTTTGCTGTTGTTTACACATTGTGTTAACAAGAGTACTGTAAAAATGATGTATTGCTTAAAGAGCTTTTCAAAACGTAACACAATATTATTTATTACGCTCAGCTCACTTTAACGAAACACTTGATAAAGAAATGCTGTATTCTGTTGAATGCTGTTGAAGTACAGATATGTAAAAGAAAATCGAGAATAAAAATCGGGTATTCCCCGTAAGGTGAAAAAGCCATGAAGCAGCCCAAGTCATATCTATGGGCATAAACCGACCGACGGTTTGTTTACTTATATACTCTTATACCAGGGTTACGATATCCCCCAATGTAAGACACAGTCAAAATTAGAATTTAAGGAAATTTTTTAGGGACTCGTGCGAGAACAAAAAAATTCGTGTAAAAAGTGTATTTATTCTCATTGATAATCATGTAAACAAAGACTATGTAAAAACTGGGTTGGGTGTACATACAACCGACTTGGAGCCCATCTACAAACGTGTCAATGCAGTAATCGCCAAAGTCATGCTGGTGGAGTGAGATTAGTCTCTTAATGACGAAATACATTTTCTCTTTCACTCCACTCTCAGTTTATACATTGTAGACAGCTTGACGATTGGCCTATAGTTAGTAACATCATGCCTTTTGCCACTTCTGAAAGTTGGGGTAATTGACGTCAATTTCCAGGTATCCAAAAAGACTCGTGTAACTGAAGACAAATAATTTCAGCGGTGAAATAAATGGTGGAAATTTTCTTGGAAGGGCGGCATAGAGACCAACAATGACAGTTTGTTTCGAGAGTTTTAAAGAATTAATACCCCGAATTATACTTTTAGAGGTTAAGACTCAAGCAGCCATAGTTTAGCAATGAAGGTTGATTATTGTGAAACGAAAAGCATGGGCCTCTAACAGCGTCATTAGAAAAACTCGATTTGAAAAATTGGCAACTTCTAAAGGTGAGCTAGCAACTTTTTTCCCAAGACAAACATCCGCAGGAACTCCTACACTGGACTTGATTGATTTAATGAAGTGGGAGAAAGCTTTTGGATTTGATATTATGCTCGATTCTACACTTTAGGTATATTTGCTATAAAAAATCTTTTTCAAGCAGTGCACTTTTTCACCTGTTAAATCAAACCTGTTCTTGAATTTGTGATCTACGGATATGTCATTTTTGTACGCATTGGGAATCGAGTCCAGCACTTATTCTATGCATTCCGCATACTAGTACACTAGTACATGGCGGTCCCATGAATAAAAAAAAATGTGTATAGGTACGAAGGCAAATTTAAACAAAATGTTAGTAAGAAATATCACACTTCCGGAACGTGAACTCAGCCGTTGCAAAATATGCGGCGTGTCCCAGATGTCGTATAGAAACTTTCCATTTTCTAATGGATTGGCTTACTGGCATCGTAAAGCAGCGCCATTAAAAAATCGCTGGTGCTGACTTCCTCTTGGTTGCGTTCACTTCTCCACTTCATGTGGCATAGTTTAAGGTGCGTTTGTGAACATGCATACAAACACACGCACATACGTGCATAAAACTCAACACCAAAAACGTCAAGTATGCCAATAATTTGCATTATTCCGCCCATTTACATCCACATTTACGATTATTACGCCAGCATTATGAAATTTAGCAATGTGTTGTGAGCCCCTGAGCTGTCGTACAGTGGCAGACAGATGACGTACAGTGTTGCGTTCCCACACAAGCTGCGGCCAAAAATAGTTGGTGGATTTTGATTTCACTATAGTTCGTTACAGGCTCTTCATTTAATGTTCAAACAAGAAATGTGAAATATTGCGAAAATTAGAGAACTACACGTCCCTTTGCCAGTGGGCAGAAAGATTAAAAGAGCTTCGATTGATTTTAATGAAATTTGGTAAATGGCGTTAAATTTTTTTTTTTTTTTTAATTTCGTGCTAATATTTTATTTTTACATTCTTCTTCACTTCCTCCTTCGACATAAATCAGAGTATAACCATATCTAAATCATTTATTTATATATAGAAAGTAAGTTGAATAGACCCCAAAATTAATCTGTGGTACTCCTTTTCAAGTCTTTCCACATTCCGACATCTTACCATTTACTTTCGTTCCCTAGCGCCGTTTTCTAAGTATGCATAAAGCCATTCTAGTTCCAGGTCTCGAATCCCAAGTTAGTAAATTTTTTGTAACAAAATCTCTCTCTCTCGGAGAAAATAATACATCAGTAGTAAAACATTCCTGCTGTAAGAGGCGGTTAAAACCCGCAGGAGAGGAAGGCGCTCGGCTCTAAAGGTCTCATGCATTCCTAGAACCTCCTGCGGCAGTGTCTTGAAGCTCATCAGGATCGAGACAAGTAAGGTCCTGTGTACGGTATACCGGAAAACATTTCAAGTTAGACAGTCTATGGGCTGGTAAAAGTAGTATTCTATCCCCTCAGTAAAGGAGGGTGATACCTCACCGAAATGACTGATAGGCTAATGCTGCAATCACCTCCGTCACGTCAAAACTCTGGCCAGCCCTCGGGTAGTTTTCTTACTCGTCATTATTAAGTTGGTAGCGCAGACTCAGTTGAGAAATCCTGACTAGTTCCTGTCCTGGCTCTGAAATCTTTTGCCCACGAAGCGTAGAGTAACCATCGCATGGCCTCGCTACTAGCAGAGATATCCATGTGGACACACCCGTAGTGGACGTACCACTCGAAGTAGACGACGGTCGCAGTAAGTGCGAAGGCATTTTGAACCCTATCTTCGCAACTTTCTTTGGAGGCACTTCGGCACACACCAATTTTTAAACGTCTTCGACTTCTTCAAACATTTTGCTGCATTTTCACGTGATATTTTTAGACCTTTAGGGTGTATACATCTTGATCGAAAAACTCCCGAAATATATTCAGAAAATTCAAAATGCAAGTTTATTCCTAAAAAGTGTTATTATCGCCCCATCAAGTGCAAAGCACATACGGCGGCGTTTGATCCAGTTCTCGAAATATTTCTGGAACTCTATTTTTGATATAGCCATCAGCGATTTTTCTATTACCTCCTCTCCGTTGTTAAAACACATTCCGCCTACCGTTTTTTTAATTCGTTAAACAGAAGAAAATCGCGGGAAGCCATATCAGGTAAATTCGATGGTTGTTAGATGGTATTCGTTTCGTTTGTGGTCACGAAAAAATCATGACACTTTCCGACGGTACTGTATCATGTCGCGAACTTCAACAAAAAAAAATCGTGGTGAAAATTTTAGTTTTTTGGAAAACAGTTGCCATTTCCCCCATAGCATAGTGATACTTATTACAGTCGTTTAAGCATCATCCGGCTCCATATCCTATTTCAATCTTGGACCCATCGGTGAAGAAAATATCCGCCAAACCTCCCTGCATGCAATGGAAGTCTGTCATCAAATTTCCTTCCAAATGAAACTGTGGGTATCAGGCCGTCGTTAGGGGCCAAAAACAGTGGATACTGCTCAGATAGCAACTTAAAGATTTCTCTGTGTCTCGAAGTTCCGTCTTCGTGCCAGAAACCATATTTATGGAGTCTACACCCAGGTTTTACCAAAGGCTCTACGGCATTGCTGAAAAATCCTCAATGGCGTTTCACCTTGTGAAACGTGTGTCTCCCAAGTCAGCTTCTTATCCAAGATTACTCCTAGATATTTCACTTCATCGGACAGACCAAGTGTCACACCTTTCAATGTTGGAAGACTGAGTCCATCCAATTTCCGTTTTCTCGTAAACAAGACTATGGTTGTTTTGTTCGGATTAACGGAAAGACCTTGTCTCATGCACCAGTCATCGATTTTGTCAAGAAACCTCTGCACTTTCGTGCAAAGCCTCCTTAAGGATTTATCCGATGTTAGCGCACAGACATCGCCCGCATATGCTTGGATGATCCTGGATCTCCACTAGTAGAGAGTTTACGATGAAGCACCACAGCAGCGGAGAAAGAACACCCCTTGAGGACATCCTTGCTTGGTCCTGTATGTGATTAGTTCGTCACTGCTTTCATCAGCAGTTAACAGCCCCTCAGAGAGCATGGAATATATCCATTTTACAATGGATTGATTCACTCCGTGTCGTTCGGCAGTAGAACATATCGAGCCGAAAGTGGCGTTATCAAAAGCCCCTCAATGTCCACGATCACGCCTATTGTGTATTCGTTAGCTTCCAGCCCGGCTTCAATCTTGCTAACAAGATCGTGTAAGGCTGATTCACATGATTTTCCACTCTGGTAAGCGTGTTGATTTCTACTAAGTGGACTTCTCGGCAATACCCCCACTCGAATATGTTTCTCCACCACTCGTTCCAGACTTTTCAATATGAACGATGTCAAACTGATTGGTCTAAAACTTTTTGCTAGGGAATAGTCGTCTTTTCCTGGTTTCGGAATAAATACTACTCTTACGCGTCACCATTGGGATGGTATATAACCAAATGCGAGACAGGCTGTGAAGATCCTTTTCAGGGCCTCAATCAGCCTGTCTCCTCATTTTTTAAGCATTGCTGGATATATTCCGTCAGGTCCAGAGGACTTAAAGTTCTCAAAGGAAGACAAGGAAAACCTTATCGATTCCCTTGTCACTATCCGACTAACAATATACCAGCTGTACCTAGAGGTTTCACCGTTGCTACCGTTATTGTTCATGCCACTCTCTACTTCAGAGAGAGTTCTACTACCCGGAAAGTGGGTTTCGAGTAGAGCATTAAAAGTTGCCATTTGAAAATGGTGTACGAACCATTAGGTTTTCGAATGGAATCCAGCCTTACTGAGTGGTCTAAATGAAGGGCCTTGCAAAGTCTCGCTGTTTCCCTCATTTCTTCGATGTTACTGCAGAAATATCTTTACGATTCAAGTTTGGCTTTCCGTACTTTTTTCTTATATTCCCTCTGTGTAAGTCGATGATTAGCCCAGTCTTCTTCTGTTTGGGTCTGTAAGGCCTGAAGTTTTCTGGACTGTATACGAAGCTTCGACAGTTTAGGGTTCCACCAAGGAACCGCTTTCCCCTGCCTACTTTTCCTGAGTGAGCACAGCAATTGATTAAAGTACCTTCTAATTTCTCAGTAGCATCTTCAAAGATTTCTATTGATTTGAGTTTTTTCAGGTTTGGTAATCGCTCTGTTACAAGCTCACCATACCGGTGGCTGTTTCGAGGACTCCAGAAGGCATTGTTATTGTATCAATTCCCAGTCGGAGTTCGTTAAGGTGATAATCAGAAAGAGAGTGTCTTCCAAAACTCGCCATCGGTTGATTTGATTTCCAATTGACCTATTGGTAAGTGGAAAATCAATCACCTCTTGTCTCCTTTTGGTCACACAAGTTGGTTTGTTACCAGTATTTTGAATGATCAAATCGGATAGCAGGATAAAAGCCAGTAACCTGCTTCCCCATACAATGTTCTGTGAATTTGCATCACAACCCACTATTGGCCCCAGATTATTGGATTCTGCATACTTGACTACTTCTCTTAGCTCCCTCGAAGGAGGTGGCTGTAAAGAGTCGTAGGGTAGGTAGGCCGAAACTATGATAGCTTCGACACTGTTCCCACTCTTCCAGTACTTTATGTTTGCAACAACGATTTCTCTGGAGCATAGCTGTTTTAACATCGTGTGTTCGATCAACCTCGGCATTAAAATACATGCTCGCAGTCTCACATTCTCTTCATGGTTCTGTATGAGTATTATGTGTGGGTTTGTTTGCAGTTTTGCATGCCTGCGGCACAGGAGAGCCGTAGACGTTTTGCGATGCTGCAGATTTTTCTGAGTAAATATTACTTCAGTCATGAGACTGAGTGCATTTCTGCTTTGTCCTCCACCTTATCCTGGTCACGGAAATAGATTCGCCCCAGAGGTAGGTGAGGACGGCACCCGTACTTCGACTTTAGACCCAAGATCGATGCCCAGTATCAGGTGGGAACCGCCTCCGAAGTGGTAGCGAATTTTCGCTTGGTGCACGAGTATGTTCTCCAGAGAGTCGTGTCAAGACCTTTGTTTCGAACTCGAATGCATGTGAGGAGTTCTGCTGAACTACAGGAAGGACCCGGAATCCAGACACTCGCTCGTGCCAGCCTTCCTTTGCTACTCTCAACAGGAATGAACTTTCTGTTTTCGCAAGCTGGAATTTTTGCTATCTCTTTTTCCAGCCATTCTCGGGAAAAAGCATTAGCACAGTGTACCTTTACGATGCCGTCCACCACGCTTTTACCCTCGAAAGTCGGCGCGTCTTTCGACTCACCGAGAGCTTTCCAAAGATAGCTGTCAAGATAGTCTTGTTGCCCTTGGGGCAGTAGACTGCCTTGTTTGTCGGTATGTATCTCTACCGTCATTGCCTTTGTTGCTATTCTCGCGAATGAATCGCCAGATGTTGAAAGAAGAGTGTCATTCGATATTTGTGGTCCCTTAGCGTTTGCCTTGTCAGGTAAAGGTTTGTCTGCCTTAGATTGGGTCGAGGATGCAGGCATTTCCGACTTCCGTCTCCCGACTTTCCTCCTCTTTGCGGTCGTTGACACATACCCCGTTTCGTTTCCGGAAGAGTGCAAAGTTACTGAGGAGTCCTCTGTTCTGCCATGCTTTTCCGTTTCCATTACAGGTGTCGAAGTTCACCGAGCTTGAGTACTTACCTTAGCTAATGCTTCTACTGCGAGATTGTCCGCCTTCTCCACATCCTCCACAACTTGTTCAGTTGCTTCGGATCGTTTCGACGACGGTGTATCGCTCACACTCACTCGGCTCTCCATGTTTCACCACTAGTAGTGTGTTTCCTCCGGAACCCTGGGTGTCAGCTCCGGTCATATGGGGTGTGGGGTTCAGACCTGTACATCCGATGCCCGAGGCGTCGATTGCTCGACGGGAGGATTTCCCGAAAGTGGATTATCTCGTGCAGAGAGATCCTTAGTTAACCTCCACATTGTAAGAAATGCATTTTATACCTCCTGCCAGGTTGTCGGCACGGTACATAGTACTTGGGTGGCCACCAATTCCGTCGTTCCGCGGATGGGTGGATACCTAATTTCTATATGGAGCTGCCGATTTAGTTCGTGGCAAGCTAATCTCCATAGCATGGGGTTGACTCGTCACTTAAGCTTTATCCCCGCGGCAAGGAGACCGACATGATATACGCTTCTATTAGATATACTATACATATTTAACGTTTGCCTTTGGTGTTTTTAAGAAATTTTATACCTCTTTGTTTCCGAATTTCATTATTGTCTATTAAAAAACCGGCTTAGTCTCTTTCTGGCATAAAAATCAGCCTTCTTTTTAAATAACGGTAATTAGCAAATGCTTATGACTCTAACAGAAGTTAAAGCGTTACCAAATCATAAAAAAATGAGTCTATTTAATAACTTTTACCGTAAAAAAATCATTTTCATTTGCATGTAACCGAATACAAAAGTTTACTTCAAATCTGTACGTTCACAAAATGTCAATTTGAAACCTTCGCTTAGGTATCAAAAACAACATTTTTTTAAATTTCCCTTTTATTAGACAATTCAACTATTTTTTATTAAATAAAGAATTATATTTCAATATTTTTGACTGCTGTCGTTGCACTGTAGACCTTGGAGCAGTCTTGTTTTGCTTTTTGTTAATATTTAAGCATTATTTTGTTATGTTTCTACACACAAATGCATATACAAAACAGAAGGCGCATCATTTGCTAGGGCTGCTCTAGATGTAGTAAACACGTTGGTGCTTTCGCACGCTCTTCTATTGCCGCCCGTGGCAGCGCTATTACTCAACAGGGGTTAATACTTACTCGTAAGAAGTAAAGTCGCACATACACACATATTAGCTTTTATTTACATCGATACATTCGCATGTGCGTACGATGTGTTCGTGTTGTTGCATATTAAAAGGCGTATTTGCGTGCAATTGTCTGACTGCTGACAGCTGTCACGGGTCGACATCAGATGAATGACGTCTCTGCTGCCATATGAAAATACATTTATGTTTCGTAATAAGTTTATGGTGTGTTTTTAGGCGGTGTAGGCTAACTCCCGCACATACATGCAAACACACACAAACAGTAAAAGCAGTTGACAGGCAGTCATAAATTCATAGAAAATCTGCGGAAGATATAAAATCAATAATTTTTTTGGCTGTCAATACGAAAGGTGAGGAGTATGAAAAAAAAAATACATGAAATAATTATATTTACATTTACTTTTGTATTTCGGCAGTTATTGATTGCCGATATGGTCTGCATGTACGAGTATGTGAGTCCACGGAATGTCTTTAATTTCTTTCGACTGTTAAAATATTCAGTTGGATTTGTGAAATGAACGCTTATTTGGAGAAAGGACATCTGAGCCACTGTGAAAGTTGAAAAATAATTTATTTATTATTATATTCAGATCAGCTACTCCCTATTATACTTGTACGTTCAATTTCATAATGATTTGTGTAGGCAATTATAAAAGCCGAAGAAGAGATTCACTATCTCATAAGGATAGTAATATGACAGTTGCTACCCTGTTGACCCAAGTGACTTAGAGGTTTGTAAATGCCAATGGCAGTTTTCTTAGTTCGGATCCGGTAATTTTGGTATTTCCGACTCAAACCTTTCCGGAAGGCCAACAGCTTTGGACAAAGACTTATGAGGCGTAGAAGTGGATGCAAATCCATGTTAGACAATCGAGAAACTTTCAAATACTCTTAACCAACCTTGGTCGACCGTGCAAGAATATTTCCAACAAATTGGTAAAACAAACAGGCCAGGTGTTTGGGTTCCTCATAATCTGTGTGAAGAAAACAAAGCTAACCTATCCACGGCATGCAACTTATGGTTTATACAGGGCAATACAGAACGGTTTTGAATTGCTTGATCACTGTAAAATGGGATCTGTATGGCAAAATGCTGGGCTTTCTTCGAATGAACTGTCACGAACGACCTCGGTTTACATCTGAATCGTATTCGTAAAATGGTCCACTTTAAAGGGGGCCTCTTAGCAGTGGCTTAAAAAAAGGTGTTTTTTCTCAATTTTTTTTCGAGGCGAAAAAAGTGACACACAGGAATAATCTTTTGCATTTATTTGAAGGAATGATTGAAGAGTAATAAACCATTTTTTAACATAAATAAAAAAAAACAAAATGACGGACATATGAGGGATTTCGCACAGCTTCTCGTTGCGCGCTAATAAAATGGCGTGTAAGATTGCGATCGTAGTTTTCACCTGAAACACAAGAGAAAAATATTGCCTTATTCAGAAGGTTGTACCGCATATAGTAGACTATATAAAAATATAAAAAAAATTTACACACAATTAATTATTGAAAAAAAGTGCTTTTTTTACTATTTTTTCCCAAAAAAAGGCGTTAAATAACATAATTTTTTTTTTATTATTAGTATTTTCATTGCAAGTAGTATAACTTTACATATATATACTAACGAGCAATTTTTGTGGAGTTTTGTTACAACAAATAATTTATGTTAATCCTCAGCAAAATACAATTCATACTTTTAACTGATTTTTATTTATTTATTAGTTTAAATGTAGAGGTTTTTTTTCGTTTGAGCCTTTTGTATTATCATTAAGAATCAAGGCTTCATTGTGCACATGCTTGAGAATTGTTTATAAAGCAGTATCTTATTGTGTGCGGATAAAGCTGATTGCTTACTCATTAGCCAACGCATATTTTGGAATTTTAGGATCAGTTCTTCTCTTTTCTTTTTCACGTACGCACTCCACCACACCTTGGCGGCCGCTGTAGCCGAATGGGTTGGTGCGTTCGAGTCTCGGTGAAACCAAAATTAATAAAAACATCGAATAGCGGTCGCCCCTCGGTAGTCAATAGCAAACCTCCGAGTGTATTTCTGCCATGAAAAAGCTCCTCATAAAAATATCTGTCGGCTTGAAACTGTAGGTGGAACAACATCAAGACGCACACCACAAATAGGGGGAGGAGCTCGGCCAAAAACTGGTGTCGAGCGTCATACCTAGATACTTTGCTATATTAAAGTATGGTGCTTTAATGCTGTTTATGTATATTGGCAGGTAGTTGGTCTTTTTGTTTGTAAAGTTGATGTGTACAGACTTTGTTTCGTTCAGTTTAATATGCCAATTATATGTCCAATTATATATTTTATTGATAGCTAGCTGCAGTTGTGTAGTAGACTCTATTTCTGGATTAGTATTGCAGTGTTATCAGCAAATGTTGCTGTAAAGCAATTTCTGCTGTTCGGCAGGTCGTGAGTAAAAAGTAGATGAAGAAGGGGACCAAGCACACTTCCTTGCGGCACACCAGCTTTCATCTCTTTCAGTTCTGAGAACTCTGACGGGAAAATAGTGCTCGGACAGGTGGGTTTTCAATGAATTTGAAGCTGATTTGAGATGAAAAATAATTTTTTTTTGTATTTTGTTAGTTAAGTAGTTGCGCATCTTAATTCTCTTTATATAGATTATCGGTTTGGAACGATAACTTTCGTCGTTTTTTTTTTAATTTTACTCGCCATTTTCAAAAACATGGTTTTGAGAAAACGTGTTCCGAAGGTAGCCAGTATACTGGAGGCATGCTACCTCAGTACTTGACGTTCGTTCACTCCGAGGAGCTTGCTGCGACTCTGACCATTATTTGATAAAAATTAGATGAAGGCAGCGTTTGGCAATTGTTGCGTCTAAAAATAACTTCAAGAGAGAAAAATATAATTTATAAAAGCTTTATTCAGGTAAAGAAACTAAAATCAGCTTCCAATCTACGTTGAGTGCGCAATTGGATGAACTTAGTCCAAATAATGTTGTAGCGGAATGGAAAGCGGTAGCAAAGAGCATATCTAGCTCGGCCAAAGAGGTGCTTGGCTACTTACCGAAACAATCGAAAAAAGAATAGTTTGATGATGAATGTAAAGAGTTTATTAGCGCCAAAAATGAAAGCTGGCGCAACTTTATAACGAGCGGCACCCGCAGAGCGCGAGCGGAATATGTTTCAAAAAGAGCGGCAGCTAGAAAAGTTATAAATAAAAAGAAGAAAGGATCCAACAAAAAAAAAAATTAAGGAAATAGAATTAAATGCAAAATGTAACGCGGCTCAGTTTTATAGGAAAATTAAAAGCTAAACGACAGTATTTCAGCCTAGAATAAATATTTGCTTATCTGAAAATGGTGATATATTACAAACTGACCAAGAAATCTTAGAAAGATGGCGAAAACATTTTGACAATCTTCTAAATAATAAGCATCAAGAAGAGCATTCACCTTGGGGGCCTATAGCTCCAGCTGAAAACATCATCCCGCCACCAGAATTTGATGAAATTATCGTGGCCCTTAAAAAGCTTCAAAATGGAAAGGCAAACGGCGAAGACTCTATAGCGGCTGAACTCCTGAAAAAAGGTGGTGAGGAGTTACGTAAGTGCCTAGACCATTTAATAATAGACTTATGGGAAAAAGAATCCACACCATCTGATAGGCTAGGATGCATAATCTTCCCAGTACACAAAAAAGGTCTCTCGTATCACCATGCGATAACTATCGTGGTATCTCACTGCTTAACACGGCCTACAAGCTCTTTACAAATGTTCTCTATGAACGAATCAACGAATATGCTGAAAGAATAATTGAGGACCACCAATGCGGATTTCGTAGAGGCAAGTCTACAATCGACCAACGTTTTGTTCTTAGCCAAATGTTTGAAAAACACTATGAATACGGGCTAGATGTTCACTGCCTGTTCATTGACTTCAAACAAACCTTCGACAGTGTTAAAAGGTAGGATCCAGCACATATTGCTTATTCCTGGAATACCTGCCAAAGTAATAAGGCTCGTTAGCGCAACGCTCACAAATACACAAGCAAAAGTGATCATTCAAGGGAAGCTCACAGAGTTGTTCCCTATTGAAACAGATGTAAAACAAGGTGGTGCCTTATCAACAGTCATATTCAATTTGATGCTGCACTTTGTCGTAAGGGAAGTCAACAAAGATAGATAGATAAAACAACCCAAATATGTGCTTATGCAAATGACATCGCTATTCTCTCAAGAAATAGGAATGACTTAAAAGAAATTTTCTTAAAAACTAACAAAATTGCGAACGATATTGGCCTTTTTGTAAACGAGGGCAAAACCTAATATCTGTTGAAATCGCGGCGGTCTGTACAGATGCCAAATTTCCATGTGGGAGCCTATACTTTTGAAGCAGTGCAGCATTTAAGTACCTAGGAGTTATGTTCGCATGTAACGGTGATTCAACTTCCGCCGCATTAACGCCGCCAATAAAGCGTATTACTCCCACCTTAACTTGTTCAAGTCCCGACTTTTGTCTAAAGCTACAAAGCTCACTATGTACAAGACTCTTATTCGACCAATCCTAACATATGCTTGTGATGTATGGACTCTTAAGGTTGATGATTGTTCTCAGATTGCTCGCATGGAAAGAAAAATTTTAAGAAAGATCTTTGGACCAATAAGAATGGATGATGGTACCTATGGAATCCGATTGAACTCGGAACTGAACGATCTAACTCAGAACAAGACAGCTGTGCGTTTTGTTAAAGCGCAGCACATAAGATGGCTAGGTCATGTGATCCGTATGCCTGTTGACTGTACTGTGAAGAAAGCCTTGACAGGAAAGCTAATGGGCGTGAAGGCCAAAGGCAGACCGAGGAACCGTTGGATAGACGCAATGGAACACGATCTTAAGAAGCTGGGAATACGTAACTACGAAGCAACAGCTCAAGATAGACCGCTTTGGAGGAGCATTTTGAAGGAAGCGTTGACGCACCCCGCGTTGTAACGCTATGAAAGAAGAAGAAGACAGTATACTTACACGAGGGACGGTACACAGGTCTGTAACTTCGAAATCACTTTGAATTCCGCTATAAAATTTTGAGGGCATATTCTCCTATAATATAACTAAATATTTTTCATATAATTAATTATTTATCATATACAAGAAAAACTCTTAATATTGACCTTTATTGTGAACACAGAGATCGAGTAAATCAACATTAATTGAAAAGTAATCAAATTCGTGCCTATTTAACGCTTTGAGATAGGGACTTTATTTTGGAAATGAATGCCAGCAATTTTACCTAAATGAAAAAAAACTGAGTTTATAAAATCAAATTCATCGGTCAAAAAGTTGGTCGTAATCAACCAAAGGCGTTGTATGCAAAATGCAATGACATTTTTCATTTCAAATGTGTTGATATGTCATCGGCTGATCTTAAATTTCTGCTCACACCAAATAAAGTATTACTGTAATTCTTGTTCAGTGGAGCGTCGCCAATCTATTCGTTCTCCACCCCCTATTGCTGTCTCTATGCTGATGAAAATTTGGCGCATAGCGACAATACAAGTGATACATCCTATAGTCAACATATAACGCAGCTCGATATTGATAAAACTTTGAATGCTGTGTGCTCCGAAAATGTGCTGGCACTTGCTGTGGCAAATGCTCTTTATAGTGCTGGTTCTCAGTTATCCCAAAAGTGTGATACCTTGTTCGCTCACGTTCGCTCTCTATACGCAATAAACAACAATGATAATGCTGTCATCTCTTCGTTAACTTCATTAACAAGTTTACGGAATTTTGTTGCTAACTATGCAAATACAACCAATTGCTAGTTGCACTGCACAGAAAGAGCAAGTATTCGTCTGCAAAAACTAAACATCAAGTCTCTAAAAACAAAGACACCAACAATGTTGGTGTTGTCCCCTCCTTAATTTGTCTCCTTTTTCGCCTATCATCGCATCGGCTTGTGAGAATCCCACTGTACTCATTGTGTTTAGCTCTAATGCTAATGTGGGAAGAGCGAAGACGACGTCGACGTCGGAGTCAGCTGCAGCTGCACCTAATACAGCTAATGCACCTGCTGATAATGTGGGTGTGTAAATAATGTTGAGCTTTCTGCTGTAGGCGATTCTTTGGCTACTTCGTATGCTGACGTAGATGCACCTCTTGGTTTGAACTCTGCCTTAAATAACAATGCGATTAATCTAAAAAAACTCGTAAAACGCCTACAATTGTTGTTAGAAGCAACTTAAATGCAAATCTTTATGTAGCTGTCCTACTGAAATGGCTGCATCTGTTATCGTTCAAGTCCACTGTTCGGACTAGCGAATTATATCTTGAAAAATGTAAATGTTTCTCCATCACTTATCTATTGATATAAATTAATTATGAAATGCATAGATTCTAGCACTTCATCAAGGTGTAACTTTAAGCCTGACATCTCGCCTGCCTGAGTTTTTTTCGAAAAAGTTTAGGAATTCATATTGAAAGGGAATACCCACTAGAAATACCGCATCATGCAAGATTTTCGAATTTGGGGATCGGAGAACCTGCACGCTATCGTCGGGAAGCCAATGAATCCTAAAGAGTGATAATTTGGCGCGGATTTTGGACCGGTGACTTCGTTGATTCTTTTTTCTGTAAAAATGTTGCTAAAACGCCATTTCGGTCAATGGTGAGCACTACAGATGCATGACGAACGATTTTTGGTAGCCGGATATTGATGACATAGACTTGGATGATCTTTGGTTTCAGTTGGAGGGGCCCCATGCTACGCAGTCTATGTCGCAATTGGCCACCAGCTGCGACTAGACGTCCTTAAATTTTTTTTTTTATCGGGCGCCGTGAAAGGCCTGTGCTATGCAAACAATCCATTAACGGTTCAGGCCTTGAGAATTTTGAAGTCGGACTGGCATGTGAGCCCTTATTCTATTACCCAGCAACTGAAATGTAGCCACCGTTACTGCAATCATAAGGTCTCAAGGTCTCAAGAAAAAACTTGATGTGTGGGTATCACACGAATTGATGCAAAATAAACTTATGCACCAAATTGACGCCCGTGAAATTCTGCTGAAAAATGGGTCTTATACGAGAACAAACGGCGAAAGAGATCATGATCAAGTTGTTAGCCCAACGGATCACCTATCATACGCTAACCACCAAGAAAGTTTTGTTCTATGCTTGGCGTAATTGAAGGAAAATCCCATCTCCCATTGGACAAAATGCTTAAATCAGGTCTCGTCTGTCAAGAACTGGCATATTGAAGCAGACGGTGAGCCAAAACTAGATAATAGGAAGTATGCTCTGTTCCTGTTGAGAATGTATATCAAAATGTAAATTCTAACATCATCCAGTGCTAAATATTTGTATTAAAACTATTGATGTAGTTATCAAATCTGGCAACCTTTCATGTACTTGTCAAAACCTGGAAATAAAGCTTAAGTCATTCGTTGTAAATCCATCCGCGTGTGCTTTTCTTTCTTAAAAGTTCCATTAAATTTACGTAAAGTCACACACATCTTTAATGAAACGACAGGTGCTCTTAGAGTTTGGAAGAAAGGTTCTATCTCATCTACCGTACTTCGCACCATACAATTATTATCTTTTTAAGCATTTCTAAAATGAGATGGTTACGTTTCTTTACTAAAGGGGTCGTGGAGTTATGTTGTGAAACAATTACTTTGGACTAAATCGGTTTATACTTGATATGCATTCGATAACTCTGTCAAAGTCAATTTTATCTCCGAAATGAAGTGAAAAATATACCAAACTTGTTTACTTGCCATATCTACTGCCCATGTTTTTTTTTCGTGATAATGCTCGTGAAGAGGAAATTTCCAGTGGACGACTTGTAGCTTCACAACTAGACATATGTATTAAACACCTCTCCACTCTCTACACTCTACTTTAGCTAATAGTCTGAAAGTTATTTTTGAGGTACATGACGCTCCAGGCGCCTTAGCTTAATTTGTACATGTGCCCAGACTTCCTTCCAGTTATTACCTGGTTTCAGCATAAAATCTATGATACAATATTTTTTCCATTTAAGAGCTTATAGGTTTCGGGAGCATAGCGTGGGTATTGGAACAAGACTAGATCAATATTTTCTTCGGTTTCCGTGCAAATTGGGCAGTCCGGGTCCATTTTTTGAAATAACCTGTACCCTGAATTGAGTTTAGCGCTAATTTGGTCCCCGATGGTTCCTTTCTTGCCTCTTCATAAGGATGGATATTAACTCCTGCGTTCATCTACGCCTAGGTGTCCAGTTCCACCAGTCCTACCAGCGGACGATCGAACGACGCCGTTCTTCTCCTAGCCTTATAAATAATCTATGCATTTCCTTTGCCAAAATGTGAACCGGGAATAGTCTTGCAATGACGGAGGAAGAGTCATCAGAAATTGTACGGAAGCCGATATATGGCTATTAGTGCATTTGAGTAGCTATATATGTTTAATGCCTCAACCCGGATGAGTGTAGAGTACAAAGCAACTGAGCTGAGTACCCCACTTTATATAATTCTTTTGCTAGGACTAGGGACACCTTTGTTTGGAACTATTTGTGCCAGACAGGTCTGCACACTCGATGCCTTCTTCACAGCACATTCTGGGTGCGATTCAAAGTCTAAACGCTTATCAGTCATCGCTCATAGGTATTTAATAGATGATTTCGAATTAAGAGTGACATCCCCAAAATTTACTTTTACAAACTCTACTGCCTTCCTTCTGCTTATTAGAAGCACATCAGTTTTGTGCTCAGCAAATTCAAGGTTCACGGGCGTCAACCAAGACTTGACCTGCTTAGTGATTTGCTGGTGCTCCTCTCAGTGTCTTGAAAATATTTTGCAACCATTACCACCGCGATATCATCAGCGAATCTAATGACTTTTGTTCTAAAAGCCATATTCAGCTTTAGAGCGCCCTCATGCATTAGGTTCCATAAACTAGTCCTTGGTGGACTCCTTCGATATACTGCTCAATGCACTGCTTCAATGCTTCAATGTTTTTTCTAGACCTCAGTTTACGTTCTGTGAAATAGCTCCCAATTATTCTTTATTTTAATACATATCTGGGAGCGCCTTCTTTTATGAAGGTTTCCATATACGCTGCCAGGTAGTTGTGTTAAAAGAGTTACCACGGCGCTGTATTCCTTTTTCCGCCACACTATCTCTTGTCCTCAGTGGTTTCTGCTATTTTGTCTACTGTGTTTGAGTTTGTGTGTGTGAGTGCCTGATTGCTTGCTTAATTCTAGTGAAGAGCTGAATCGGCACAAATGTAAGCACAAAAATTGTAATTCAAGTGAAAGCAAAATAAATTTGGGTCGTCATCAAGTAGGATTTTGAAGTAACTTTCCCAAAAAGTGCTTTACCCATGTATGCACGGACACACACACATACATACATACGTACAAAGTGTATGCAAAATAATACTTTGAAAATACGTTTACTTAGCAATGAGTAGCCTTCTCAACAGCAATTGTAATGCACACTTTTAAGAGAGGAGTCAACAGCAAGATTATCAAAAAAATAGTACACAAGAGGCAGAGAGTGGGATGCGAAGCTGGGTAACTGAGGACACACGATAAAACGTTTAAATGCATCAAAGTGACAAACGGAAATGAAAATCTAAAGCTCACGAGAAAATATGCAGTTGAGATAAGAGTTAAAGAGACGGAAAGGCATAGAATTTGCATGTGAGTGTGGCATACACACATGCAAAAAGGGATGCATGGGAGCAGGCACCCACACAGGCGCATGATATTTTGTTAGGTATGTAGTATATACACATGTATACATATGTGTGTAGCCAGATAGCTGCATTTAAGCAGGTAAGTACGTGCCTGTGGTATATAAGCCGAGCTGTGACGAAAAATCCTTGCTGTGCTGTAAGAATAATTAGTTGGCTATTCTTGGCTACCTAAATAGCGCAAATATTCTCGCATTAAGGTGGACCCAATTGTATGGAACGATTTTCGTCCGAAAGCGAGCCTACAGAAAGACAGTTTTTGTAGTTTGTAGTATAAGAGATGACTTTGCAAACTTGGAAAAGAAGTTGTAATATTGAGATTTATTCAATGTTGACAATTTTTGTATAGAGAAAAATGAAATATCTTAGGTTTTTTTTTTAATTGTAAATTAAAAAAATTAATCAAAAGAAATGGTAAAATATGCTTTTAGAAATATATATTTTCCAAAAAAAAAATTTAACAAAAAAATTATGTTTAAAAAATGTTTTTTAAGTATGTTTTGTCCATACGAAATTATTTATAACAAATGTTATAAAAAGAGCCGAAGACATTTAATTTTCAGACAGGTTTGCGACAATGCCCAAAAATACTTGGAACGCTAGGGTGGGCCTTATTTTGTGGAACGATTTTCGCCATAAAGCGTACAGCAAGTCTACTGAAAATTCCGAACAAAATCACTCACAGATATTTGGGCGAGTTCGTCAAGGCTTTGTAAAAATTGGGGTTTATTGCAGTTTTAAGCATAAGATCAAAATTCTGAATGTTATAATTTCGAAATTTATTTGCTACTGAAATTTTTTAAAAGTGAAATATTTTCGGTTTTTTTTTAATATTATGAATAAAAAAAATAATTTTTTGGGAAACAGGATAAAATGATTAATACAAAAATATGTTTTTTCAAAAATAAATATCTGTTTTTTTACAATAATATTTACATTTTTTTTAATATATGTGCTCTTTTTTTGTCAAAGTGAAAATTTTAATTTTTTATTTGTTTTTTTTTGTTTGCACATGTATGTTTTATCCTAAACAATTAAAAGAATATTGTTTATAACAATCTTAAAAGGAGTCGAGTTTTTTAAGTTAAATAGTTTGGTTTTTTTTTAATATTGTAAATGTATAAAAAAATTATTTTTTGGAAAAAAAGTTTAAAGATATGTCTTGCAATAAAATTTTGAATAAACAAATTGTGCGAAGAAATTTAATTTTTTTATAACCAACAATTTGTCCTTTTATATAATTACATCTACACATATATATTTTTTTATTAAAAAAATGGCCTAACTCTGTTCAAAAAGAAAGCAAAGTTGGAAAAAAAGCTGTGCTTCTGTTTACTTCTCTGACTATTTCACTATCCATTCTTCCCAATACAGGTAAAAGTCCACTTGTACAATACTTCGCAGGGTTAGCTAGGCAATGTAGCCTTGGGGCGCTCTCTCTGTACAAATATATGAGATCATATTCTATCTTTGTTCTATATTCTATAAAAGAACAAAAGGATCAAACATATACTCGTGTATCCTTTAGCTACCTGTGGTGTTCTTGTGCAGAGGTGGGCGTTGAAACAGCTCAGCGGGCATTCAGCGATAACAAATACTCGTAGCGCTTGGCTATGCGTAGATTGGAAGCGGCCGAGACAGCTTCTTAGAGAGCGGTCGAGAGAGAGGCTTAGCACTTGTTTGGAAAATGATGAGAAGGAAAGCGAGTAAAAATTCTATTCATGTAGACTGGCGGCTTACTCACGTGCTTAAGCTCTTATATTTGCTCGCTGCTGCTGTTTTTTCGAGATAAAATGTGGCTTTCCAGCAGAAACTTTATAATAATTTGTAATGAGATATACCTTTTAAGTAAATATTGAGGAACTAATTCTATAAAAGTTATATTAGATTTATTGTAATATAAATTTATATTAGATAAATATAGTTTCTTTAATAAAAATAATATTCTACAAATTTTGTTATTTTTTATTTCTAAATATTTTTGTAAGCAGCACTGAAGGCCCTAGTAGCCAGTGTGCTAATTAAGTTAGGATTATATAGTATATATCCCCTTTAAATAATAATATATTAATAATTTTTGTAAGCAAAAAAAAAACTATTTTCATGGATTAAACAAACGAGAAACTCAATGAATAATTTTTCAGAATTATGGGTGGCTTAAATATTATCATACTTTCGGTGGACGCAAAATCGTCTTATGCCATATGGCCAGATTTATTGGAAAAAGCAGTCGCAAATTAAACGGATCGAATGGACCATGTAAGTGGTAGACGTGGCGGACATATTCTGGATATTACTTAAAAAAAAAGGAAAATAAACGCCAAGAAAATATTTACCATATTATAATAAAAAATTCACTCCAACAATATTTCTTTTTTTTTATTATCATTTCCAGTTCTGAAGCTCTTAAAAAACACCCGAGAGAAGGCTATATATTATATGTATATATTCGAGTGCTTACGCTTATTTTGCATTATTTTAAGGGCTCGGATAAATGCATTTTCTACGTCAGTATTTTGCGCTTGCGAGAAGTCAAAGTATCTACGATAAATCCATTAAATCACTTGAAATTCCTCAATTCTTTGTTTTCTGCAACATTTGAATTGGTAAAGTAGGGCAGCACGTATTTTATTTTAATGTGAATGCAAATTTATTCTAGAATACATTTAAATCTTATTTTTACACTAACTATGTACGCACCTATACATATGAAATGAAAATGCCACAAAATGATATAAACAAATTCTCGCATATCCTTTGTTGAACTTTGAACCCTTTTGAAATGTTTGCTCTAATTTATTCGTGCTTATGTATGAGTTAACAATGTTGCTGGTTGTTTAGATTGCAAACGAATAAACGAATATAGATACATATACCATATATATATACATAGAGGGAAGACCATTGTACTTCAACCAGGCAGATTACAGTGGAAAGGATAGAGGGAGAGGATAGGCTATAGTATGGATAGTTAGACGGAAAAATTGGTTTCAGGTCACTCTTCCGCGAATCGTTTGGATTCATTGATGCATATTAAGAGATCCGGAAGTAGAAGAATGTGAACTTTATCCATATTCAGTACATCGCAACCCAACAGCCTAAGTCTCATTCTAGAAAACGTCGGACAGCTACAGACAAAGTGCTCTGCAGTGTTTTCATTCTCAAGACAATGATTCCCTTGGTAGCCTTACGCTGGCCACAGGCGTTGTGCCCTGTGATTACATCTTCCGCAGGTCCTTCCTACTAAGTTTTAGGCGAAAGGTTGCTAATTGCCCTTCTTGCTTTTTTAGGTACACTGCAAGAGTCCAACTCAGACCAACGTAGACCTCATGAAGCCGTGAATCCATAGTTCAATCGATGCAGAATTGACACCTAGGAAGGATTCAGAGCATAGTGAAGTGCTTGCAAAGCTTTCATTAGCTAGTTTATCAGCCAACTCATGCCCTGTAATACTGCTGTGTCCAGGCACCCAAATAAGACAAGCTTTGTTGTGTTTTGCAACAC
This sequence comes from Anastrepha ludens, assembly GCF_028408465.1. Classification (NCBI taxonomy): domain Eukaryota; kingdom Metazoa; phylum Arthropoda; class Insecta; order Diptera; family Tephritidae; genus Anastrepha; species Anastrepha ludens. The sequence continues at coordinate 121,298,975 of NC_071500.1, read as the reverse complement.
TGTTCAGTTTTGTCTTATATTCACTGAATAATTACGAAGAACAGCGTGGGTTAGCAAGGGCTTTCCGTGCAGATTGATGGTCACTACAAATTCCAATACTACTACCCCGCCACTGTTCCTCAATTAGCCAGTATGCTGGATCTAAGTTGGCATAGACTTCCGTTAAGAATACATTAGCCATCTGTCCTGTAGCGTAGGAGTACTAGTGTATTCGTCCAAGTACCATCCAGATCCTCTACCATCACTGATTTCGGATCCGATGGTATAGAAAGTGTGCTGAAATACCGTGAATGGTTCTCTAGACTTAACCATTGAACATCATACTTCCTGCCTAAGCTAACGTAAGGCACCCGATTGCCCGCTGGCATAGAGAAAAGTGTGCACGGCTCCGACAACAGGTGGCATATCTGAGAGTGGCCAGTGATTTCTTCGTTTTCCTGGACTCCGTTTGACTTGAGTCTGTACGCCGCTTTCATTGCTTCCTTTCGAATTAGAGAATCTGGAGATTGCAAGATGGCTTCAACATTGTACCTGTGATACCCAAAGGCTTATCAGTATGCAAAGGTGCGAAAACTCGTTTTTTTAACCGTAAATCAGGATTTTGGCAGTGTTTGCCAAATTCCATATTTCGTTTCTTGTTTTGCTCGATAAAACCCATAAGAAAAATGGCGTCACTTTCCAGGCATTAGTAATTAATATTTTTTGTAGCGCCGGGAGTGTTGGGGGAAAAGGAAAATTAGGATTGTTAAGTCTTAGATGTACGGGACAATTATATCATAATTATGTCATTAAAATGTTGACCTGAGTACAAAAATGGCCTACTCAAATATCGTATCGTTTTTACGTATCCATCAAATTTGTTCGAGGGTTGTCTTTTATATTTTGTGTCCACTAATGAAAACACAGTAAAATAATAACGATTTGCATATTTATGTTTTGCTTGTGGTACAGTTGCGTTTTGGCCAGATTTTCCAGTTTATGCGAAAAATAAGCAACCATTCGCTTTGACGTGCTCCTTTCGCGAACAACTTTTGTTGGATTAAGCTCGTCTTGGTGCACCCAAACAGTCGATTGCGGCTTTGTTTCCGAGTCATTTGCATATATCTAAGATTCATCACCTATTGCCATGTCATAGGCCAGCTCTGAGCTATCGTGACTGAATTTCTCCAACATTTCTTTGCACCAATCAACACGAGTCTGTTTTTGGGCAATTGTCAAATTATGCGGGATCCAAAGAGAACAAATCTTCTTGGCCACCAACTGTTGTATGCTGCGCACCTGAATGTATGCTGCGCACCTTGTCTTGACAAGACCCATCCTGACAAATATTATATATTCTAGCATTATATCGGGTGTTTTTTAAGAGCTTGAAAACTTAAAATGGTAATACAAAAAATTTATTTTGTTAGAATATTTGTTTTTATAATCGTGTAGATAATTTCGGTGTTTTTCTTAATATGAATTCCTGCCGCGACTACGAGTTACTGATTCATTCGATCAGTCCAGTTTTTGACTACTTTTTCCAATAAATCTGAATGACAAATCTAAAAGAGCCCAATCGGCAAAACTATAAATTCCTACACGAGCTGTACTTTATAGGCACGTAAGCCAAAATCCTTACGAAAAATGTTCCACATAATCGATTGACAAAGACCGAAAAGTTGGGAACGATGGCGATGTCGGCGTCTGCTTCAACACTTCGCTGTAAGAACCTCGCGAGCAAATTTATTTATTTTTTCCAAAATTAGTTTCCACAATTTGGAAGCGTTGCTCTGGCTTTTAACGATCCATGATGGCTTGCCAAGCCTGGCTGCACAGAAATATCAGCACAGTTTGCCATTCTCAGCTTTCCAACCATAGTTATCAATATTCATAGTTTTCATGCTCCTAATAAACACCCTATACACACATTTTGTTCCTAAAACCCTTTTAGTTTAAATTCATAAGTTTAAATATTTGAGTGACACTAATTGATTTTCTTACCTTTCGACGGCACGGAGTACATTGCGGTTGATGTGCCGCACTCGCAAGTAAAAAATTATCTGGAATTCTATTAAAATATTCATTCAGTTTTTGTTGGAAAGGGAAGAAATATTCAAATTAAGGTGTAGCTAAACTTGTTGAAATCAATCAAAATTAATGGAAAATGAGCTAAAAGTAGGAAGTTTAACCTTTTACTCGTATTAACTAATTAATATTTGATTATGCGCAAATATAATAGAATTCATTTTTCCGCAAGAGTGGGCCGTGTGTGAGCGGAACAAGGTAAGCTAATTTCTTCGATAGCAGATTGGAGATGGGAACAGAGGTGCAGAAATCCGTTTTGCCATAAAATTTAATTATGATGATTATAATAATTTCGGCGCTGCTTTATTGCCTGATTTTGACAGTTTTCAGCAAGGCGATGGAGTTAAAATTTGTAAAACAAAAGTTGCTCAAAGTGGAGGATGTGAACTTCAATAGAGAGAAATTAAATTTATTTTATTTAGTAAGTAGTTTTCCATTCTTTCCATTACTTATAACGTAAAAAGGGAATGTGAATCAGTGGTTTTCAGTACCGAAATTTGTGGAATTCGTGGATATGGATCCCGCAGCAATTTATGAATGTTTGAATAAAATCCCATGGGAAGATACTTCAAATTAATCCCACAAAATTTCCCTTGTTCTGTGAGAAACCAGTTAGGGTATGCAGTATTGCCAATTCGAGAATGGTTAAATAACGAAATAAGGTCTTTCCCATTCTCTCGACAGTGCATCGCGTGCGCGTGCTGAAGCCGCTAACCCCAACTGGGGATTCAGTACTTCTAATAAGAGACATTTCAGTGGAAGGAACAGGAACACAAGTTACTAGAGTGAGAATATTCAAAAGGGCTCACTAGAGTGAGCATTAGGCTTACCTCAGCATGAAAAATATTGCTACGAGTCCAATGGTTTACTCCGAATTGTGATGCCATAAAGGTGATGATGTCTTAATGTGACAAAACTATTTCAAACAATAATAAGCTTCCGGCTTTTTAGGCACCTACAAGTGGTGTTAGTTAAAAGAGAAGTTTAAGAAAATAAGATAGTATTTGTTTCGCAAATATAATGTTTTGACCATTTATGTACTTTTTCTATTTCTCCGGCAAATGCCGTAGTCGAATAGTTTTGTGCCTGACCACCATTCGGGTGCGAGACTCACTGTGAGTGCGAAACATCGAAATGATAGAAAAATTTCTTCTAATAGCGGTCGCCCTCAACATGAAAAAGCTCCTCAAATAAAACCATCTGCCGTTCGGAGGTTTTTTCAAATCGTGGGCCTCTCCAACAATAAAATTGAAGGAGGAGCCTCCCCAAACACCCAAATAACGAATTACAATTATATCCATATATATTTTTATACGGTAAACATTCAGGGTTACCGGGAAAGTCGTCCTAGTTACTTGAAAATATGATTTAAGTCATTTGGGACTAATTTTGATTTTGAGATGATTGAAAGAAAAGTATATATTTTTTAGGAAAATTTTATTTTTAAGAAAGTTTTATTCTTTAAACGAATTTTTATTTAGGAGAAAATATATTTGTTTTGCTTTAAGGCCATCTGGCAGCATTTGTCATTTAAGTTCACTTACGTAAGAATTTGGTAGCGAAAATAATATTGTGAGGTAATAAAAATCTTGTATCAATTGTGCATAAAATGAGAACCAGTGATAATGAAAAAATTCTGATTGACTTTGATCACTTGGATACATCTGTCATCGAGGACCAACAGGAAATTTGTCAAATGCGTTTGAAAAAAATTAGTCCTTTATGATCGGAGAACGTTCACTTTAAGGACAGTAGAAATTTTAGATTATTTCATGAAAATGTTAAACTACATCTGCTTAATTTAAATTACTGGAAATTAGAAGTCTTGCTACGGTCGATATTGTATTCCTAACGTTTACCCAAATATTGTAAATTTGTTACTTCCCCTTATTTATTTTAATTTGATTTATTTGTTTTCGAGTAACTTGATTTTGAATTAATCTTTTCTTACTTTTATTACTCTTCATATTGTTCATACCATAAACTATTCGCATACATACTAAGATTCTTTGTAATATCATTTAACCTTCCTATACCCGCGTTAATTTTTGTAACACATATACCCGCGCACGGTCTCACTGACCGAAAGTTCAAACTACATAAAATATTAGTTTTTTCAAACAAAACTAAAAACAAATTATTATATTTCAATCCCGTAGATGTAATAAAAAATATAACTACGCATTAAATTTGTATTCACTTATTTTATTGATTTTAAGTCATTAACAAAAAAGCCATCAAAATCGATAATTTTTTCTTAAGTACTACAAAAACAAAACAATAACATATTTTTTTATTCACATAAATGAAAATAAGTTATAATAACTTAAAAACACTTCTTGGACAATACATAAATTATAAATTGTATTAGTTTTCAGTCTTGAAATAAAAAATCTTGGCATATCGCAATTCATGTAAAAATCTGCCTTAAAAAGAAAATTTACGCTTTTACCTCTTCAACAAAAAAAAAAAAAAATGCCTTTTCTAGCTTAAAAAATATTTATTTGCAATAAAAACGTCAAACTATCTTATTCATTATCCTTACGGAAACACTCAAGACACACCATAATAGCATGTTCCAAACAAAAATACTGTCGGCATGTAGCACAGTTGTAACGCGTTTTCCGGTTTTTCTTTGAGGAACAGTATCCACAGCGACCACTTTTATTAAACGATGTTCCAGAAGTCTCAAGACCATCTATTTTACATAATTCAGAGAGCCGAAGTTTGATGGTTTTAGGCACGGAACTGTTTAGAGCTCGACGTCGAAGTTGCGAGTTAATAAGATCGTACGACAAAGATTCATGAAAGGCTCGGCGATTAATTTTCTTACTAGGATTATTTTGTACATGTATTATGTATCAATTTATACCCGCAACATTCATAAGGCTATAGAAAATAACCATGGGCCATCTATTCGTACCTCGACCAACATTATACGTTTCACACATTTTATCTATGGTGTCAACCCCGCCTTTCGTCATATTATAGTCCATTATCATTTCTGGTTTATTAGTAATATCATTGATTCCAGCATGCATGCTCGATACAAGAAGCACATTTTTCCCCTTTTTGGGAACATACGAAACAAGACTGCAGTTGCCACGGTGTCCGAACAAGCTGGATTTTTCCGCTCGTCCTCTTATCTCGGTGAATTGTTTGAGTAGTTCTTTCTTATTTTTCCTTATTGTCCCAATAATTGCCAGTTTGTGCTTAGATTCAAGTTTATCCAGCAATGGGATACTAGTGAAAAAGTTATCACATGTGATATTCCGGCCAGAATTGTGAATACTTTCGCTTAGTCGTACAACTAATTCCATGGACGAGTTATCAACTTCATATGGGCCACTAGGTTGCTTTCCTACGTAAACTTCCATTTTCGAGGTATAAAACATTTTGGCATCTGTTAAGGCGTAAATTTTTATGCCATATTTATTTGGTTTTGAGGGCATGTACTGCCTGAAGCCACAACGACCTCTAAAATCCTCCAATTTTTCATCTATTGTAATAAACTGGGACACACTGTAGTATTTTTGAAACGCGGCTACAACTTCTTCAAATAATTCCCTTATTGGAGCTAGTTTATCTACGGCAGTCCTTTCAGCTCGCGTGGCTTTATTGTCAAATCTTAGACAACGTATTAATAAATAAAATCGATTCCAGCTCATAGTTAATCGAAATATCCCCGGAGAGGAACCATCTGTTTTGAATAAATCTTTAGCATTCAAGCGACTATTTCTCCTAACTCCAGCAAAGATTAAAAGGCCTAAAAGGGCTTTGATTTCTATGTTGTCTGTATAGGTACAGTCGCTTTCTCTTGAAAAATTAGGTTTTATGAGATCAATGTGTTCATTAGTATACTTTACAATACGATTTATAACAGCTTCAGTAAAAAATAATCTCCAAACCTCGCCTATTTCCTTCAAGTTTTTTGCTTCTTTTCTAGGCCCTGGCAGTTGAGTGACTATATTCCTAGCAAGACGTCTTACACGATTTGACGGAGCATCATTATTCCACCTAGTGTGTTCATCTTTACCAAGATAAAATTCTCTATCATCTATCTCATTCAACTCCTCGTCGTATTCTTCATCATCTTCTTACTCGGTATCATAACTTTCTACATCTCCTGCAACAAAGTCTTCAACGTCGCTGTCATTATCATCCTCATAATCAGAAGTCGAATTTTCTTCCCCCAAAAGTAGTCTGATTTGCTCTGCATTCATTATAATATAATATTAAAAAGTACCTACAAAATAGTAAAACGTAAAAAAATTAGAAAGAAACAAAAAACAAAATAACTGCTTCACCTTCACAAAAAATTACACATATACCCGCGTCGGTCTCACAGACCAATTTTTATAAAATTCACCTACACGCCTGTCTAGTGCAAACGCCAAATCAACACTAATATAGAGCTTGCAAGAAAAGCGGAAGCTAGCAGTAAATTCAACTTTATAGAGTTTCTGGAAAAACAAAAATTTACGCAAAATCATATTCTCGGTCTCACAGACCAACGCGCGGGTATAGGAAGGTTAATATTATTTATTCTAATTTGTAATGTAATAGGAATGTCATGCTGCGCCGAAAGAAAAGATGCTGCCTATAGAGCCACACTGCGATCGGGCGCAACACGAGCCATGTGGGATCGCTACAGAGAGCTAAGAAAGGAAGTGAGACGAAGAAATGAGAGGCTGAAATACGTGAGTGCGAGGAGCTTGAGATGCTGGCCAATAGGAACAACGTCCGAAAATTCAACCAGAAAGTTCGGCGGCTTACAGAAGGTTTTAAGACCGGGGCCTTTTCCTGTAGAAACAAAGACGGCGAACTGGTGACTGACATCCAGAGAAATCTTAAATTATGGAGGGAACACTTCTTGAACCTGCTAAACAGTGATAGCTGTGCATGTCATAGAGAATGTGAAGATCCCGATACCCCAATCGTCGACGACGGAATTGATGTTCCGCTACCCGACCATGACGAGGTGAGATAGCGATTACTCGGCTAAAGAACAACAAAGCGGCGGGCGCCGACGGATTGCCGGCTGAGCTATTCAAACATGGCGGCGAGGAGCTGGTAAGGTGCATGCATCAACTCCTATGCAAAATATGGTCGGATGAAAGCATGCCTGCCGATTGGAATTTAAGTGTCTGCCCAATCCATAAGACGGACGATCCTGCAATCTGTGCCAATTACCGCGGGATTAGTCTTCTAAATATCGTCCATAAGGTTCTAGCAAGCGTATTGTATGAAAGGCTGAAGCCCACCGTCAACCAACAGATTGGACCTTATCAGTGTGGCTTTAGACTTGGAAAGTCTACCATCGACCAAATATTTACAACACGCCAAATCTTTGAAGCTACCTATGAAAGGAGAATCGACACACACCATCTTTTCGTCGACTTCAAAGCTGCATTCGACAGTACGGAAAGGAGTTACCTGTATGCCGCGATGTCTGAATTTGGTATCCCCACAAAACTAATACGGCTATGCAAGATGACGTTGCTCAACACCAACAGCGCCGTCAGAATTGGGAAGGACCTCTCTGAGCCGTTTGATACCTAACGAAGTTTCAGACAGGGTGACTCGCTGTCGTGTGACTTCTTTAACCTGATGTTGGAGAGCAGCGTACGAGCCGAATAACTTAATCGCACAGGCACAATATTTTATAAGAACGTACAATTGTTGGCGTATGCCGATGATATCGACATCATCGATCTTAACAACTGCGCTGTTAGTTCTGCCTTCTCCAAACTGGATAAAGAGGCAATGCGAATGGGTTTGGTGGTTAACGATGACAAAACGAAGTACTTCCTGTCACCAAACAAACAGTCGGCGCACTTGCGTATCGGCACCCACGTCACTGTTGACAGTTGTGATTACGAGGTTGTAAAGAACTTCGTATACTTCGGAACCGATAACAATGTCAGCCTTGAAATCCAACATAGAATTTCTCTTGCCAACAAGTGCTACTTTGGACTAAGTAGGCAATTGAGTAGTAAAGTCCTCTCTCGATGGACAAAACTAACACTCTACAAGACTCTCATCATGTCCGTCCTATTGTATGTCGCAGAAGCGTGGACGATGACAACATCCGATGAAGCGACGCTTGGAGTGTTTGAGAGAAAGATTCTGCGTAAGATTTTTGGACCTTTGCACGTTGGCAATGGCGAATATCGCAGACGATGGAACGATGAGCTGTATGAGCTTTACGACGACATAGACATAGCGCAGCGAGTAAAGATCCAGCGGCTGCGTTGGCTGAGTCATGTCGTCCGAATGGATACAAACGCTCCGGCTCTGAAAGTATTCGATGCGGTACCAGCTGGTGATAGTAGAGGAAGGGAAAGGCCTCCTCTGCGTTGGAAATATCAGGTGGAGAAAGACTTGGCTTCACTTGGTGTGTCCAATTGGCGCCGGTTAGCACGAGCAAGAAACGACTGGCGAGCTTTGTTAAACTCGGCCAAAATCGCGTAAGCGGTTATCGCGCCAATTAAGAAGAAGAAGAATATAAGATAAAAAAAGCCATACACTTCTCGTATGCAATAAAATAAATGTATTGAAAAATAAAATTAATTAAATAGTACAATTAAATTATATAATTTAGCGTTAGGTAGGTAGGTAGGTTTGGCAGCCGCATCGCATATAGAGACAACGATGCGACTTAGACCACGGAATGGGTCCGTTGTGAGCCGCGGGGGCTGGACCACATTTCCCTTTCCATATTGAACCATCCTGAGCTTTTGACAAAGCGTAAAAGGTTGTTGATACCTAAAGTGTTTAGATTATCTATATTCGTTAAGTAGTAGGATTTTAAAAGTCGGTTTCTGCTTCTGGCTAGAGCCGGGCATGTGCAAAAAAGGTGTTGAATTGTTTCCAATTCCTCCTCATTTCTGCAGCTACGACAGAAATCATGCGTGTATACGCCTAATCTCCTTGCATGATTTCCTATGAGACAATGTCGTGTGAGAGCCCCTACTAAGGTCCTGATTTGAAGTCCACTCAGTTTTATAATACTCTTGGACAGACGTAAATTTAGCCTTGGCCATGTTTGCCTTGCAATTTCGCAGGTGTTAGCGCTAATCCATTTCTGATTTGCAGAATTGATTAGTGCGTCCTTAATGAGAAGCTTACAAGTGGCGAGAGGTATCTCCATAAAATTACTTATGTCTGGCATACAGGTACCTTCTCTTGCAAGTTGGTCTGCCCTACAGTACCTGGTATATGGCCTGGGACCCAGCATAATATTTATTATACGATATTGTTTGGCCATCTCATTTAGATATTGGCGACAACGTAAGACACTCCTTGATGTTGTTTGGAATGCATTCAGGGCTCGTAGGGCAGCTTGGCTGTCTGATAGAATGCAGATATCCGTTGATGATATTCTGTTTATCTTTAAACATTTTAAGGCTTCATGGATAGCGTTTATTTCCCCTTCAAAAACGCTACAGTGATCCCGTAATTTAAAGGATTCACTAATAGAAAGCTCTTCGCAAAATAACCCTGATCCTTCACCGGTGTCCATTTTGGATCCGTCCGTGTAGATCTTAACGGGTGTGTTGGGTGTTGGATCTTCTTCAAGCCATTCCAGTCTAGAAGGGATTTTCATTAGGAAATTCCTTTCGAAGCAAAGAATGGGAGGGTGATAACACAGTCACTGGGTATATCCGTGTAGGAGTCTAAAATGGTTGAATGTCCATGTGTGACAGTTCTCCATTGTGAGCTCGCTTTGAGCCTTAAAGCGGCCCAGGCCGCTGAGTATTTGCAGAAGAGATCTTGGGGTGGCAGATGTAGCATGATGTCCAAAGCCATGGATGGCGTGGTTTTCATGGCGTCACATATTGCTAGTTCCGCTGATCTCTGCACCTTATTCAATAAATTAGAATAGGTTTTTTTCTGCATAGCACACCACCAGACAACATTTCCACATAGAAGAATGGGTCTGACAACACTAGTGTAGAGTCAATGAGCAACCTTAGGTTTAAAAGTCTTACCTAAAGCTCTCTTACAGGCATAAAAAGCTAGGTTCGCTTTCCTGACTCTTTCTAAAGTGTTTGACTTCCAAGTCAGTTTCCTATCTATGATTAGTCCCAAGTACTTGGTTTCTTCCGAAATCACAAGAGCTTCCCCTTTGAGCATAATTGGACTTAGCTGAGGGATTCTGTGTTTCGTAGTGAACAATATGAGTTGTGTTTTGTCTGGGTTGACTCCTAGACCACACTTTCCTGCCCACCTAGAAAGTATATCTAGAGCATTTTGTATTAGGTCTCTTAATGAAGATACAAATTTACCAGAGACAGCAATAACAACATCATCGGCGTAAGCTATCACCTTACAGCCCACCGATTCCAGTATTAACAGAAGTTTATTTACAACTGCGTTCCATAAAAACGGTGAGAGGACTCCACCTTGCGGTGTACCTCTACTTACCAGTCTCCTGAGCACCGATTCTCCTAGTTCCGCTTCAATGATTCTGCTATTTAGCATTTTGCCAATGAAGTTACCAAGCCCGGTTCTACCCTAAAATCAGTGAGTGCTGCAGTAATTGCCCTCCTTCAACATTGTTGAAAAGGTTTGAAACTTTCAATCGCCCATAAGAGCCGATCCTCAGATATAGCATCTATTCTGACTTCACGACAGTGTACTGTATCTTCCATGTCGTGCCCAGTAATGTCTGAGCAGCCTGGAAAATGAGTGTCGAGTAAAAGTTCTAGAGACTCTTTACTGGTTGTAGTGAAAGTACCATTACTTTACTGTAGCAGTTCCCAATTTTGAGGGCTTCCCGCTAAAATTTTCCGAAGTCTGGAGGCCTCAGTTGCCCCCTCAACCTCTTTACAAAAGGATTTCCAAGATTGCCTTTGGGCATTTCTGATTTCCTTCTTGTAGATTCTCAGAGCATCTTTATAGCCTTTCCAATCTTCATCGAGACGTGTTTTCTTTGCCTCATTAAAAGCGCTTCTGCTTGTTTTTTGAAGCTTGTTTAGCTCAACCGTCCACCACTTAGGCTTGGGTTGACCCCTCAGTCTTCTTATGGGACAGGCTTCCGCCAAGGCAGCATTCATTTTGTAGGTAATCTTGTCAACCAAATTTTCTAGTCCTTCTATGCTTTGTGGTACCACAGATGGACATGTTCCTAGGGTAACCCCGATACAATCTATATACTTTTCCCAGTCTGTTTTCCTGATATTTCTACCAGGCTTAGGTTTCGGTACATTTTTACTAACCTCAAACGAGATATATCTATGATCAGAGAAGGAATGTTCTTCCAAAACTTTCCAGTTCCTAATTCTGTTAATAACGGAGTAAAAAGCAAAAGTAGCGTCTAACACTTCCTGTCTATTACTAATGACAAAAGTAGGTTTATTACCTTTATTGCAAATCTGTAGTTTAGTTCCTATCAGATAATCAAAGAGACACTCACCTCTAGCGTTAGTATCAGTACTGCCCCATATCTCGTGATGCGCATTTACATCCGCACCAATAATTAGCTTTGCACCAAGCTTCTGCGCCTGCATTACCAGATCTTCGAATATTAATCTCGGTAGCTCCTCATGGTCATGTCACATCCGTTCGTTTCCCGACTCCAGGCTAATGGTCAATTGATCGGTGTCGCTGTAATTAGAGAGCATTAAGGCATTTATCCCTTTTCTTATTAGTACGCACGCTCTAGGATTACCTTTGTTGCGAGCATACATCAGTTTATATTTTTGAGTCCTTAGTCCGCACACAAGTCCATGTGATACCCATGGTTCTTGAATCAGGACAATATGATGTCCACCTTTGGCCAGGTGGATTATGAGGTTGGCGGACGCAACCTTTGAGTGGTGAAGGTTAATTTGAAGAACCCGTAACATCATGGATACTGGGCTTCCTCTCCACCACCGTTTTGTTGGGCTCATCTGAATCTGACGCCAGTAGCTCTTCCTGATCAGTGAGAGTATTATCAAGTACTCTATCTAACAAGGAAGAGATACTGCCGTCAGCAGATGCCTTCCGTAGCGCTGCAGCAGTGTTAGGACCGGAGCCAGATTCCGCCGTGGAGCCTATCTCAGCTCTAACCGGGTCCTTTAAATTAGGCGTCTGGTCCTTATTGTAGACCCTCAGAGTTATGGACGAAAACCCATAGCTTACTACACCGTCAGATCGCGCCAGTGCGTCCACCGAGTCTTTGCAGACTACGAAAGTAGTGCTTCGGTACTCGCCCTTGGGATCGTCCAGCTTTGTGACCTTCCAAGACGATGTAGGAAGCTCCGTATTGCATACCCGAAGCATTTCAAGGATTCGTTGAGGGTCTGATGGCTCCGCTGGTAACCAGGCGCTAGCTCTTGGTAAACTGGGGATGTCATCCCTTGAAACTACCTCGAGTTTAGACCCAGGCCATACTTCGCCAATTCTTGAAATGGCTATTTTGTAAAGATTAGTGGATCTCTGATCGGCACAGGCAATAAGCTTCACGTGGCTCTGATGCCATCCACTATCGCTACAGAAAGGAGCTGGACCAGGATTCTCCTTGAGAATTTGGAAGAAAACACTTGAGAGCCTGGCTTCCACTTTCTTCCAATTGTCAGGCGAACTAGTGCCGTCAGGGTTGCTTTTATCAACCACCGCCCATAGCTGTTGGCCTTTGACAGCTGCGCTGTATGTAGCTGGAGAAGTCTTGCTGTTTCGGGGCTTCTTCAACGTGCTGGGGTTGCTGGGTGGGTCGTCCGACAACTGACGTTTTGGGTTCGGTTCAGAACACCGAGGGAACTCCTCGGTTACCCTTGTCGCCCAGCTAAATGAGTGCTTCTGTTTAACAGACCACTCCCCCTCTGGAATCGTTTTCAAGCGCTCCAGTAGCCTGAAGGCAGCACGTCTCTCCTTGTAGCCATGCCGTGCAGGCTCTGCTACTGCGGAGGTATAAGTCGTTTCAGACTCAGGGACGATGAGGGTTAAGGATTAACAGGTGCGTCGGTACGGTGATCTTCATGTGGTGATTGGATGGCCACCAATTTTGCCATGAAGCGGGTGGATGGCTAGCCAATCCTCATATGGAGCTTCCCTCTTAGTTCGAACCACCACTTAAGCCTCATCCCCGCGACAAGGAGACCAACATGATGAGGTCATTTAGCGTTAAAAGTAGCATTTATGCATTCGTCGGTTCCTTTGAGTTTTATTGTGGCTTGAAATGTTTTAATATGCATGAACTTTAATAATGTTAAAAACTAAATAAGTGGCAGCAATGAAAAATCCACTTTTTTCGTTAGTATGCATTTTCATATACATATATTCATTATGTTCCCACCGATGCTTGTACATTCTGTATAATACTCGCACTCACTCAGTAGAATATTCATTTGTACTAGCAGAAGATTCATTCACATCCATAGATTTCTTAATGTTAATACGTACCTTCCTTACATACTCACCTCTGTTAATATTTATTATGTTATTTTATTTAATTCTCACTTTCTTCAGTTAATGTTACCTTTGTTAATGCTAATGTTTATTTATACTCACATACACACGCAGGTAGGTACTTCTGCTTATCCTAATGTTAGTCAATCCTACATATATAACTGCATTCTCTCTCAGACCTTGTTTAAGCCTTGGCGCCTATCGTGGTACCGTTTCTTTGTTTTCACCGAATTTGTCAATGATTTATGTCGTTTTAGCACCTGTACGGCCAGATAACAATTTTAGTAACTTGATTTAGCATTTTTTTTTTGTTATTTAGTCTCGGAGTTTTAGTTATTTCTTTATGACATTTTTTCTAGCCTGTTCCAATTAAAAGTAATGTTTATAATTTCGTAAAATAAACATTTTTTAAAAATGAGTTCAATAGTTCACTCAGTTTATAATTCGATTTAGCCGGCTGTACGCCCGAAAAAATGTGTCGTTATTTTGCTCAATCGTCGTTATCTTGCTCATTGGTCGTTACCTTGCTTGAACTGCAAGCGAAACGAACGACAAAGAGCGCAATCGGCCCCCGCGTTCGGCAACCTTCGACATCTGGCTCTGTCCTACTTGAGTGAGCATATATATGTATGTATATGCGCATTTGTATATAAGTTCACATATTTGTACTTGCATAGGCCTTCTTCCTGTGTGCGTGGTAATGAACCATTTCTCTGTTGAGAATAGGACGATGATAGGAAAAGTAGGAAACGAAAGCGAGTGTTTCAAGTGTAATCTGTCTTGAAGAAGCCAAAACGATGATGTTGCTTCTTAGTATTATTGACTTATTAACGTTTGATGCACAATCGAAATTGAACATATCTTTCATGAATTTGATAAATGTTTCGTCATTTTTCACGTTTGTGTAAATGTAACTTGATCTATTCCATTGCGATTCCATTTACCTCCTTCTCTATATCCATACAAAATATCTATCAAACAAATAAAATTAAAATTTTGTTTTGAAAATTGCAACCATTACATCAGTATTTTCTGATGACGTTGTCACGTTAAACTATCGTCAGTAAACCGACTTTACAGACAACCTCTTTTTTTAACATCTGGTCGCATTGCCCGCGATTGCAGTTGTTATTGGTGTTCTTCTGCTTTCGGCAGTCAAATCTCTCTCTCGCTACTGCAGTGTAGCCCAGCTTTGGATATAAAAACGCACTAAAATGCCCATTTAACGAAAATGAAATACCAAATTTTATTGAATTACTTAAAAAACTTTGTATGCGCGACAAATTGTCTTTAAAATGTGCGTTTGATTCTAATAAATGTGTTATGGATATGTACAATTTAACATCTGAATTTGTTTGTTAAAAGAAACTCTTTTATTAAGGGAACGACTGTTTTGCTATATTTGAGGTTATGTGACTAGATACGGTACTCTTTTTGTAAAAATGTCGTTACGGTTTTTTCAGTATTTTCTGGTATTTTGTTGCTTATTTTTACTGTGAATACACCTCTTGATGCCCTATGTCCCACTAAGGTTTGATGACCGGACGAAACGATTACACCTCTATGGTTTTAATTCGCGTTCAGTAAATTCGAACGCTTTTTAAAATGTTTAAAAAGATGTTTACTGTTAAGAAGAGTTGAGAGAACTAGACTAAATATTCTTGCATAAACTTAAATTAAAAGGAGCAAAAAGTTAAATTTGCACTTTCAAAATATCAAATTATATAAAAATCAACAAATTTTCATTAATACAAAAATCTTCTCAGAGTGAACTTTTTTACCCTCTTACAGTTTAATTAACAGTTTCGGTAGCTTTAAATTAAGAAAAAAGAAACAAACCCCAAACTTAAAAATTTTCACATTTTGGGCATAAAAAAAACCTAAATTTATTGTGAAGGACAAATGGCTGGCAACACTGCACAACTCGGCAAAAGTGCCGCCACGTACTCTCTGTTGGTGCGAGACTACCATTAGGAATACAGAGAGAACGTAGGTTCGAATCTCGGTGAAATACCAAAATGAAGAAAAAGCATTTTTCTAATAGCGGTCGCCCCTCCGCAGGCAATGGTAAACCTCCGAGTGTATTTCTGCCATGAAAAAGCTTCTCATAAAAGAATAACTGCCATTCGGAGTCGGCTTGACACTGTAGGTCCCTCCATTTTGTGGAACAAAATCAACACGCACACCACAAATAGGAGGCGGAGGTCGGCCAAACACCCAAAAAGGGTGTTCGCGCCAATTACAGTCCGTGTAAGAAGACAATAATCGGTTTTTTTCTTGTAACTTCAAGATATATTTTGTTCTTTTTGTTGTTGCATAATGGTCCCACTCAAGGGCTACGACACCAGTGCTAACTCACGTTAGTGTCGTTCGCAACATTGCCGTAACGCAACCAAACAAAAAATTAGTGAGAAGTACGCGAAACGTTTTGAGGCAGTATTTTTATGCACGCATTGGAAGGGCCAAAATTATCTTACAAATTGTAAGTAATTAAAAGTAATTAAAAAATCAAAAAAGTTTGTTGTGATGTGGAATCAGCGGTATAAAGTGTACAAAAATGTTAATGACTTTTCCGAGCGCGGATTGAAGCGAGTGACGACAAAAAAGGAGGATACAGTGATCGTCTAGCTTTTTAAGTGTGATCCTTCTTTGTGACTACGCCAAGCATGATCAGTTCTTTGGAAAAAGAGAATATATTTGAGTATCAACACCATCCAATGTCGACTGAAGGAGGCGAACATATCCTACCGTCTCACATCATTAAAACCACTGCTCTCAGAAAAACACCTTGAGAAACAAAAAAACAAGCAAATGGCGTCACCGTATTGGACTGGCCTTCCCAGTCCCCAGAGGCCAACCACACTGAAAAGTGTGTGGGGAACTATGAAAACGCATCTTGCTGGAAGGCCAGTCCGTGATATAATATAAAGCAACTCTTGCGTCAAGTTCGCAAAATCTCGTCCTTTTTGTCGACGCACTAAGCAGAAAAGCTGGTTAAAAGCATGAAGAAGATGCCAGGCTATACCCGACAACGATGAAGACTACACGGTTTATTAAGTAATTGCGGCTCGTAGTTTTGTGCATACTTTATTGTAAAAAAAATTTAAATATGTATCTTTTATACTGCATGAATATTCGCGGTTCCTTTCTTCTGACACAGACTGTATATAATGTGAAAGCAGTATGAAAATCGACAGTACCAAAAATTTTCTGTAAATCAGCAACAGCTAAATAACTAGTTTGTAGTTAGTTAGAAACCAAGTGACTTTTAGGTGGCATCTGTATGTAAAAGTAGGCAAAAATAGTGAACGTATAGTGCATCATAGTTAGTTGAGTTTCCTACAGGGGCAATACTAAAAGAGCTGAATGTTTTTACGCCATGTTTTTGTAACATCACTGCTAAATGCTTGACAATTCATTCTGCTTCTTTTTTGTATTATTTTTGGACCACATGTTATTAAGTTTTTACAAGCGTGGCATGCGACATGTGAAATTGACTAACAAAAAACCAAACGCGTTCGGAAAATGTTATGCTAGGTGGAGGGGTTCATTATTTGGAAAGGGGTTTAATGTAAGCTTATGTAATATTTTAGACCATTAAAGAGTTAAGTGCGAGTAGCAAATGTACCTGCAAGGCTAAGTTAATGAGAATATAAAGGCTGGGCATTGGGGAGTGTATTGAGCCGGCCACTATACTATATACATTTTTAGGATTGTACTGAGACAGCTGTCTGGTTAGACAATCGAGGAATGGGGAGTCAATGGAATTGAAACCAAAGTTTATTAGGACTAAATCCAAATTTTGAATTTTGTGGGCATTTTCAGTTGATTTTTTTTTATTTTAAGCTTACATTGCGACTGGCTACCGAGAAAAATATTACTAACTAACGATCGATTTGTTTTGTATTTATAAAATGAGGTACATACATCACTTAAGGTGGGATTCTGTTTAGTTCACTAAGCGTTGGGGTTTTGTACGTCTCAATCTTCTTTTCCAATTAGTTGGATTAACAAGAATAGAGGCCTCCTCAAAAATGGCAAAGTAGCAGTTTATTTAAAAAAAATATATGAAATATATCAAAAGAGAATACAAATTAGCTTTACGTTTTCTAGAACAAGAAAAAGAGACTTTAAGGGGGGCATTTCTGTGCAATGATTTACCTAAGAAAAACTATCTGTATCGGATACCGGCTCAACTTTGTGCAATGGCCCCAACATGAATGGAAGCGGAAAGAGCATTTAAAGGAGCTGGTCTTGGTAAAAAATACTTCTCAATGGCGCCATTAGTATGGCTACGGTTGGAGCAGAGTGTGTTTGTGTGTGACTACCATTGGGTAGACTCCCTGGTGCATTTTTATCAAGAAAATGCTCTTCAGGGATGACTCAAAACTGCTGGTCCTGCCATTTGTGTGACAACATTAAAAAGTAGAGAAACGGAGGTGCCAATTAAAAGTGCATACATACACACATAAGGTTTATAAATTTTGTATTTGTATGTGCAAATAAATAATATTTGTGTCTGCGAGTCTTTCAAAAGTTTCGATATAAAAATGGTAATAATTGTCCATGAGGTTTTTACATATATTTTCGGGCACAATTTCGAAATTTATTCCAACGCCCATGGGAATATAATATAAAGTTCACCGTTTGAGTTGAGTGCCTTGTTAAATCAATATATGCGACCTGTTGTATGCAAAATACCATATACGTATGTATGTATGTATGTTTGATCGCATACACTTACAACTATTTTAGATTTTCAAACAAATATATGCGAAACAATTCGGCTAGAAATAGCCAGCTCTTTGCTGCACTCTGCTCCACTCCAATCAATCCACAATCGAAGCGTATCGAATTTCATACGAAAAATTTGTGCAAATATATTCATAAAAAAAACGAAAACGAAAACAAAATACGGTCAAATCAAAAACGAAAAATTGTGTTGTTATTGCTTGCACCAACAGCTTAACTTCCCTTTTCGCACACATATGTATATATGCAATCGTTACGTTGGTTTCCAATATGTGACTATTGGCATACTAAACGAATCCCTGCAGCCTTCACTTGGGCACCGCTCTCCCTTGCTTTGCAACACCCTGACCCTTGCCTCACCCCCTTTCGTTGTCAATGCATTTTCTTCTACGTGGATTTGTTTTTTTTTTTCTAACGTCTACCCAAACGTTTTGCCCGTTATCCCAGTAACTTGATAGCTTCTCAATTTTCAAACTATCGAAGGTTATTTTAAGCGTTTGTTCGGTTTATTATGAAGCTTTTTTAATATCTAGTTTTACACCTAACGCTTAAATGCATGCGGAATAAAATAGTTTTGAATTTACTTTTGTGAGCGCCAACGAGCCCTATTGACATTTACCAAACTCTAAAGTAAAATAAAATTGAAGCCCGGCAAATTTATGACCCATTCGAAGTACTTTGCTTCAAAGCCCTGTTTTCACGTGGAAGGAGCAATCAAACGAAAGGAACGTAACAGAGTGCAGTCTAAATATATTTAGGCTTTCTGGATTATTCGAAGAGTAGATTTCATAGTTTTTTATTATATTATTGTTATTATTATTTATCAGAGCAATATTAAATATTACACTAATTATTTAAGCACAAAAGCTACTTGGGCCTACGGTGCTATATTTTATTTTATTATTTATCAAGGCTAGCACTAACTTCACGTGAAAATTCGCCAGCAACATTTATTGTCAAATGAAAACAAATGTTAGATTGACTAATTTTGGTAAGAAAAGGGAAGATTTACTTAGACGTTTCGCTTGAAAATTACATATCTTGGGAGCATTCGAGCTCAGGTACTTCACTCGAAAAATAACTGGCAGTTTTCGCTCAATTTAAAATTTGAAATAGGTGTGAAAAAATGTTGCCGCCATGCTGAGATACATACGAAATGTCACTCATATTTCGCAACAATGAAATTTGTAAATAAAAAAATAATGCGAAATACTGGGCTAAGAATTTACAAATAGAAAACGATCTGACCATAAACGATCCAGCTCCGGTTTGAAATATGATAACTTGCTAATCGGAGACTAAGCAGTCGAGAGTGTGCAATAAAATGGGTATCAAAGTATCAAAGTCTGGGTATCAAAGTGCAAGTCTGGGTATCAAAATATCAGCTAATAACGATATGCCATTGACAATTAGTGATAGAGTCATAGCAGCAAATTAGTCTTATTACTCTAATTTGAAACTGCTTAAGTCTAAATTGTCATCTCGCGACCAAAAGTTAAGTGCTTATCTATGGTTGCGAGCTATGGACGTTAAAAACGACTGACATTAATCAGCTAATGGTCGTCGAAAGAAAAATTACACGAAAAATTTATGGACCAATAAGACTGCAAGAGGTACTTATCGAATAAGATATAATTATAAGCTGGAACTATAGGGTTTTTCAGTAAGAGCGCTTCAACTTTTGAACTTTTTTGAATAAAACACAAACGGTTTGACTTTTTAAACTAATTTTTTTTTTATTATCGAGTTTGAACATATACATTTAAGTATGAAATTCGATTTCTTTTGCATGGCCACCGCGTGCACGTTTTACGAAGTCCAATCGTTGAAGCCAATTTTCGACCACTCTTTTGCATAAATCGGCCGAAATTCCAGCAATTTTGCGTTCAATATTGGCTCTGAGCTCACAAATCGTCGCCGGCTTGTTACTGTAGACCAGTGACTTCACATAACCCCGAAACGGGACGGCTTGCTAAATGGACCGTAAATGGCCGTAATGCTCTTAAAGTAGCAGCAACAGAACTATTATTTTCATAAAAAAATTGCACGATTTGCAATCGTTGCTCAAGTGTGTAGCGTTCCATGATGAAATGTTTACTAATGAAGTTTACAAGTGACAAGCGAAAAATAACAAATATTGCGTCGTTCGCCCTCCCTATCGGAAAAAAGTTGAAGCGCACCTATTGAACAACCCTATATTAGCAATCAGTGGAAGTTGACCTCAAAAAGCTAAACGAGCACCGGTGGAAAAAGGTATCCTTAGATAGAGACAGATGGCGACAGGTTGTGAACGAAGCAATGGTTCACCAAGGAGACTGTGGTGCTAAGAAGAAGAAGAATAATGCAATTTGTATGTATTGTGATAGCAATTTCACGGGAAATGCGTACTTAGTACTATGTTTGACATTTAAAATTACAACGAATATAATCAGCATTATCAACTAAGGCTATTAATAACTACGCACTCAAAATATGAGGTATTTCAAAGCATGCTTTTTAGTTCAGTTCCCTCTTCTCATTTGAATCCAGTCGGAAGCTTGTTTCCCAATTTTGATGTGAGTCCGAATTTTCCCCACTAATGGAAGGTTCCATATTTTTATAACACCAGACAGAATAAATGTGTTAGTTAGATGCTTTTTGCCATTAGCACATTTTTTCTAAGCACTTTTCATGTAATTCCTGCAGTAGTTCTTAAAAATGCCGTCATGTGGCTTATAAGTGTGGTAAAAACAAAACTTAATATATATATATATATAAATGCCTGTAGTATCAGAATAACTTCAACGGATCCTTCATATTGCAAGTTAATTTGGAGATTTGATGAGAATAAAAATTAGAAAAAAAAATTCAATCATTTCGTGTTTCATGCCCGAGATTTCGAGCCCGGACACTATCGGCAGTCGTGTACCAACCAATTCGGCAACAGTAGCAGCTTCATTTAGATTAGTTTTGTTGTTCTCTAGTGCACAGCAACCTCTTATGTGCGACCTAACGAAGTAAGCACTTTCTCGGGCATTTTAATTCATATTACCAATATATCATGAGTTAAACCACTTGACTAAATCATCGCGTTGTAAGAGCTGAACATTCGCAAAGGATCTGCTCTGATGTTTCATCGCCCAGCTCGCAAAACCAGCAGTCGTTTTGTACTCCTAATCCTGAATTTCCTGAAATAATGACAACGCCCCGTTATAATACCCGGTATAGTTCTAGTGAGAGTTCGTAAGTCTTCTCTATCCAGATTTAAGAACCTACTTGATGCTGCTTTTCATCCTGTGCCATATGATTTCAGTGGCCCCAGTCGTCCATGATTTCCCTTATGTGGACTTTGGTAAGACGAATATGTTACAATCTTGCTTGATCTTCATAAGTGGCAATAAAGTCAATATTGAGATATTTGCATCTCTGTGTCATGACACCAGATCAGATAAGGAGCAAGTGCTGAAACCATTCCACCACGTCATCTTCCAAATATCTCCTACATAAGAACTCGATATTACATTGAATCTCACAACATGAACTGGACTGTAATATTAATAATTTTGTATTTAATAAGAATATCCGCCTTTATAAAGAGTAGCTGATATGCGGATCATCTATCTTAGTCACTCTACAGGAAAAAAACGGTCTCTGGTGTGCTTTGTCTAGCCAATTTACTCATCATATAATTGTATTCGGTTACCCGTACCTTGAATATACAGGGAGCGAAGACATTTTCCGACTTATTTCGGACGCACTACCAACTTAGTCCAACAATTTTACAATAATGCTATTCAATACCGTCAGACATCAAAGAAATTAGGCAGAAGACATAAATTTTGCGAGGAGTCGTTTCGTAGATGAATATTGATATGCCATGAACTTGAATTTCTGGCGAAAATGTTAAAGCTTTAAATCTCCGGAAAAAAATCCGACACACTGGAGTAGTCTTCAACAAAGTTGGTCTTGGAGATATAAATAAGAACATCTATTATTATTTTTGGGCTCTAATTTTTGCTCCACAAATGGAGGGACCTACAGTTTTAAGCCGCCAGGCTCACAGATTTGAACCTGCGTACTTCCGAATGGTAATCACGCACTAATTCATTCGGCTATGGTGGTCGCTAAGACATACGCCCTTATAATTATTAGCGTTTGTTCATGCTGAGTAGCCACTTGGGGCCAGTATAATAAACTGAAAGAACTTCTGTGTTGACTTCCTCAAATGCTTCGCCTTCAGCCGATTGTGGCAAATCTTATCTGAAACACAAATATCAAAATAGTCTGGAAGCCTACTTTCAAACCTAGTTAGGAGTTTTCTGCTAAATTTATTTTCTCCATCATAAAACCATCTGTTCCCATGACCATCGGTTCTACGTTACCGAAACGACACGAATTTACTTACATATACATATGTCCGGCTGAAGAGAAAAATTACTTGCATATTATTCATGTAAAAATTATAACTTTTTTAACTTTAGATCTGGCGCAATGCCGTCCACACTTTATGAATTTTATAACTAATTTCACCCATTAACAGAAACCGAAAAATATATGCATTGTGTATAAAATTTCCGCTCCAGCCGAATATCCATGACTTTCTCTCTCTCTCTTTTATGACTCTGTATTTTTATTTTTTTTGTTGCTGCTGTTTGTCTGTGCTTGTTTGAAAATTTTTGTTTGGAGTTTATTGTTATATTGCCGTTGTTATTACGGGAGTGCACAAATATTTGTTTGTATTGTTTTGTTTAGCCATTGCATAAATTCATACCAATGGGGTGTGTGTGCTTGTGTAGGCAGGTACACATAATTTCCATAAAGTTCCATTCGGCCAATTACAGTGTTATTTGAATTCGATATTTTGTTTACCTGTTGGAAATTGGAATAAGTTGTTGAAAACAAAATTAGCTAGTAAAGTGCCCCTAAACAAGATTGAAGAGTTTGACTATTGTTGGCAAAAATATGCATAGCGATTTGTTTTGATTCTGGCATGATACAATACATAAACATACACACATTTGATGCAAGTGCATTATTTGTTTACTTTATATCGAATAATGTAGGGATATTGCGGTTGCCTATTTCAATTGATAGTTAATAAAAGCATTACATACTCGTACTGGAACTTAAGAGCCAGAAAATTGCTGGCTTATTTTACTATAAAGTTTTTTAAAGAGACATATGTAGATTATATTTGAAGATGAAAGTTTGTTTGTTGGCATACTACCTAAAGACTCCCAAACTACTTGGCCGTCTTATGCTTGGATATAACACCGCGTTACACACATTCTGTCCTATGAACCAAATATACTTTTTCGGAAAGGGGATAAAAAATAAAAATACACGTGTATCGGCGATTTTCATATACACGTCATAATTTTTTTTTTTTTGTATTTTATAACTTTAAACGAGCAATTCTTGTATGCATATCTGTATAGCCACACGATCTCAGGATTAGCTTAACGGATTTGAATGAAATTGGGCACACGGATAGTGTATCATATTTCTAGACTTTTCACCTAGGTGTTGCTACTGACAATGTTTCACAGGGTTGCCACCTGTTCGAAATTAAAAAAAAATTTCATGAGATATGCCGATGTGGGTATCAAAAGAAAGGTATTTCACTCCGCATTACAATAGAGATATAAACCCCGATTTTTTTTATTAATTTTATTATATTAAAATTAAAAATTTTTACATTAAAAATTTTAATGCTTTTAAAGAAACTTAGGCCTTTTATTTTTGCGTTTGTAAGCATTTGTGTCAGTATCGCGACAAATAGACCAACAGTATTCGCCAAGCATATGCGTAATGTCTTGTTCTTTAAAGCGCTTTTCAATAGCCGCAATATCCTGATGAAACCTTTCGCCATGTTCATCGCTACAAGCTCCTAAATCACCAGGAAAACAAATGATTGTGATGGAAATGGATCTTTAGCGACATTAATATGCCCATTTCGCACTATGCCGAAATCATTTCTGCAACAATATTTTTATGATTGTCAGCTCGTTTGTTGCCAAGTAACTGCTCAATAACGGCAACTGTGCCTTTCCATGCACGTTGTTCGATAGCATTCAATTTTGATGAAAATTCATAACTTGCAACTATTTTTTTTATCTGCGGACCTCTGAAAGCACCTTAAATTATACACATCCTTAAAAAAATAAAGCCTTCGTAAAAAAAATACCTGCATGAATCTTTGCACCGCTAAGTTTCGGCAAAATATAGCGCAAACTTGCAATCGCCTCGCCCTCACGATCCAGTTTTTTAACAAAATTTGATACGACACCGACCTTAATGTGCAGTGATGGCAAAATGATTTGAGATGGCTGCACTAATGGTAGAT
This sequence comes from Anastrepha ludens, assembly GCF_028408465.1. Taxonomy (NCBI): domain Eukaryota; kingdom Metazoa; phylum Arthropoda; class Insecta; order Diptera; family Tephritidae; genus Anastrepha; species Anastrepha ludens. The sequence continues at coordinate 121,274,434 of NC_071500.1, read as the reverse complement.
TTTCTTTACTTTATACGCCAACTTTGTAGCATGTTCGCGGCTTCCACTTACAATAAATTCAGTGTAATGCTGATCTCTTTTGCGACCTTCCCATGTACACAAAAAGCACTGGTGGGTTGGAAATCCACGCTTAACACCCATGAGTAATCCGACCACTTTTAGATCGCAGCATATTTTCCAATTATGCTCTTGGTAGTTTATCAGCTGCAATATTAATTCCATGCCTTCGTATGTTTCTTTGAGGTTGGTGGCATATGCGATCGGGACAGCTGGATGTTTGTTACCGATATGAAGCAGCACTACTTTAAGGCAGTTGGCCGATGCATCGATGAAAAGTCGCCACTCCTCTGAAATATGAGGGTAACCAATTTTTTCAAACATCGAATCAATATTACAATAATAAGCTAGGTTTTTTCACCGATCTTCGTTCAATTTAAAAAATTCGTCATATGGAATACTGCTAAGTCGATCACGAGCGGCTGTTACTTTAAAATCAGCCCCCACTATATTGCACTGCTTAAAGCGTGATGCAAAGAGTTCGGCTGTTCTCTTTGACAAATTTCCTTCTCGTACAAGGTCATTGAAGTCGGCTTGCGTTACTAAATGCGGCACTGCAGTCCCAAGTTCACTGGGTGTTGGTACAAATTCCGATACTTCTGGTTCCCCGCATCTCGCATTCGATGCAAGAAATGTTGATAGCATTGTTGGTGCTACTGTTGGTTCTCCATGCCTTAATTCGGGAATATCATCAAAAATCTCCATTGAAGCCGCTATACGTTCTTCTGGTGGGTACAGAACCGCTGGAATAACCGATTCTACAATAGCGTAGCGAATTTTGTTGCGGCGAAAGTATTGGTACCCTTTAGTTTGAGTAAAAGTTACGCAAAAGTAGCACAGTTCACTGCAGTGCTTCGTACGTGGTAGCCAAATTGTTGGTACAGAGTACTTTATTGTTGACCTTCCATCAGTAAACTTGCATACATTTCTATAGCAATAGTCGCACACGACTTCCGGAGTATACCACAAGTAAGGAACATAAGCAGTCTTGAATATTTTCTGAAACGAATTAACCACTGTTTTCGTAATATTTTTAAAATTTTTACTTAGTGCGAATAAGCCACAAACGTAACAAAAGTTATTTCGAGTCGGGCACTGCATTTTTCGTAAGATGAAATATACAGAAAGACGTTTTCGCGCAACAGAACTTAAAACAATTGTCAAAGTATACGTCTCCTAGTAGCGCAACTGTCAGATGGTCGGAACTTCCGGAACTGTGACAAACACACAAACGTCACAGAGTGTGTTGTATGAAACAATAAATTAAAGGTTAATAAGTTGTTTAAAAATTTGGAGTCCCTGCAAGTTATGCCGAAAATTTAGAAAAAAATTTGTTTTTAGAAAAAAAAAATTCAAGAAAATCTGAGAATTGATACATTTTTTTTTTTTAAATTTTACATAATAAAAACATTTCCACGAGTCTGCTTGCAGAAATTCAGCGCGATTGGATCACGGAAAAAGGGTTAAAAATTGATCTAAAGTTTTTCACACAGGCGGACTACGAGCTCTATATTTTATACATAAAAAAAAAAAAAATTCTGACGTGTACATGAAAATTGCCGATACAAGTGTATTTTTATTTTTTCTCCCATTTCCGGAAAAGTATATTTGGTTCATAAGACAGAAAAAAATTTCGTTTTTGTAACGCAGTGTAATTAAAGTATTGTCAAGCGAGGAGTGCTTAGAATTATACCTCATTTTGGCTCCTCAGATACATGCAGGCTAAAATATGGTCTAGATCTTCCTACAAAATAGGAAAAGTATTACGATATACCATATAAGTGTCAAAAGCATGATTTGAAAGATTTTTGATTTAGGAATATTTTTGAATATAGTTGCCACCTATCGAAAAAGTACAAGCTAAAAAAATTAAAACTAAATGTAATATTACAAATTCAGTGCCAAACGAAAAGTATTTTAGAAACATTTTAGGGAAGAGCCTGCAACAATTTATGAAATTAAAAGCGCAAAAACCATTTTTGGCTTTATATATTTTTGATTCAAAAATATTTTTCAATAGAGTTACCACCTGTCGAAAAGTTCAAACTGAAAAAACTTAAACGAAATGAAATATTACAAAACGGCTGCTTTTGTTTTTAAATAACTTCTTTCTTAAAAAAAGTTATGTTGAGTGATGGAAATCTTTATTTTGATCTTCCCATGTCCCATTGCTTGTCCATTTGTTGAATGCAGATGTTTAATTCAGAAGTATCAAAGATGATTGACGTCCGACAGTATTTGTAAGATTATAAATCTTTCGATAGGGTGATTAATTTTGCGCCACCTCTTGAAATACTTCTTCTTCTTAGCTTTACAGCGCGTGGTGGACCATAGCTTCATTAACAATTTTTCTCCACTTTATTCATTCCATGGCTTCATCTCTCCAGTTCATTTCCTTAAGATCTGATTCGACGTCAATCCATCTTTTTCGAGGGCGTCCTCTTTTTCTTCCTCCAATCGGTGTTTAAATAAAAGCGTTCCTAATATTTCGCACTTTCGGTATGCGCGGCACGTGCCCCATCCATCTTATCCGTTGGACTTTGCTAAGACGTATTGCAGTTTGTCTTTGAAGAATTTCTTCGATTCCATGGTTGTAGTGAATGCGGGAGGTGCCATCTATTGTTTTAACCCGACCATATATTGTATTTTCCTTATGACACCATTTTCATCACCTGATGAATAGCATTTGTTTTCACTGCGGCTCGTACCAGTGTTTTGTTCATTCTTAATTTCTGTGCTCTGGACAAGTTTTTTGGTTTAAATAGTTTTATGATAGCATAGTAAGCATTATTTGGAGTTTGAATTTTGTCGTTAACACCTACCGACAGTTAAACTTTAATCGATCGTTCAGCGGCTGTTTCTAAAACCACATTGGTAATCGTCTAGGATTTATTCAATATCTCAGTTTCTCAAAGAGAACTTTATGACCAGTACTAAGTAAAGACATGCCTCTGTAATTTTGGCATTTTTATGTCCTTTTTGGTGTATAGGTACTATTATGCTTGTTACCCATTTACTGGGAATTTCATTTGCCTGCCATATTTGCTTTACTAAGGTGAATATCCGCTTATGTAGTTCATGACTACCATGTTTCAGAAGCTCTGCGGGTATTCCACCTTCGCTGTAGCTTTTATGGTTTTAAATTCTTCTTAGGCCTTTCAACATAGACTTCAGCCCTATGTACTTCTTGTTGGTCCTTATTTGTGTTGTCGTAGTTTTCTTTGAATTTCGTTGAAAAATTCTTTCCATCTGTCTACAATTTATTGTTTTTCGCTGATTAAGAAGCCATTTTTTGTTTTGCAAATATTTGTTCGAAGTTGAAATGCTTTAGTCTGTTTCTTGATGTTCTGATGCATAGATGAGACATTTTTGGTTTCTAAAATCGGTTTTAATTCATACAATTTGCCGCTTCATGCATAATTTTTTTTCGCATTAGTTTCTTCGCTTATTTTCTTTTATTTCCGTAGTCTACCCTATTTGCACGGGTGTTTCTTTCCATATAATTTATTGCAGCTTCTTAATTAGCTGCTTTGCATTCCTCATCATACCATTCGTTCATACGTTATTGATCTCTTCTCTCCATTCTTTGCGGTTTTTACGATTGCACCTTTCAGTTAGTTCCATTGACACTCGATATTTTACTCAAGTGAGGCATTATTTGTATTTCGTTAAATACAAATTAAAAAATATTGACCAAATGATACTCATTAAAAAAATCTGCATAAAACACACATTTGTCACGCGCTGACTTTACTTTTAAAATTGTATTGCTGCATTTAATGAAAAAAAAACGCATTTAGTTTCAGAACATTTAAGTTTTTTACTTACATGGCGGCCGCCGTAGCCGAATGGTTTGGTGCGTGACTACCATTCGGAATTCACAGAGAGAACGTAGGTTCAAATCTGGGTGAAACACTAAAATTAATGAAAAACATTTTTCTAAGGCAGGCAATGGCAAACCTCCGAGTGTATTTCTGCCATGAAAAAGCTCCTCATAAAAATATCTGATGTTCGGAGTCGGCTTAAAAACTATAGGTCCCTCCATTTGTGGAACAACATCAAGACACACACCACAAATTGGAGGATGAGCTCGGCCAAACACCCAAAAAGGGTGTACGCGCCAATTATATATATATGTATATATAACCAATGAATTTCATAGAAAAAATAAAAATAAAATTAACTTTTACCTTTGTTTTTTTCTGAAACTGTGTACCTGGCAATCGTTTTAAATGAAGTTTTAAGTGTGTGTTTTGTTTCTCCGATAGCTTTGTTACGGTGGGGGTTTAATCCCGCTCTATGCTATTCACCTGACCATACTTGTATAGGGTGTCTGGTTGCAGAATTTGCATTTAAATTTAAAGTTTATCCCTAACCGTTGAGTATATGAGTGGGGAGGGACCGCGTTAACTTCGTTATTCGTGCCATCAATGAATGTATTTCGAGGTCAATGATTCGTGAGCAACCGCGTGTGGTAGATTGTGTTCATGTTACAATATCCGACGAAAAGAAGATTTGATTCGTTCATAGAGGCGAAGGTTTCGAGCAATAAGTTCGTTGGCAACCAGCCTACAGTCGGTCCCCAACCGGACATTGAGAACAAATGATAATATTGAACTCGTCATTCCGTGTGCAAGAGAGTGTCTCCCTAGGGACTTCCAAAAACTATTGTACATGAACTATTTAGGATGAGTTTCGGTTGCGCCCCTTCAAAATTCAAATCGTTTGCACATTTAAGTCTAACTATTACAATTTGCTAAACATTGCTGCTATACAGTGTGGGAGCGATTTGGCACGTTCGTATGGTTCGTATTATCTTTTGAATTGATGAAGCCCATTTTTATTTAAATCAAAGTGTAAAAAAGCTATACTACCGTTATTTACCACATAAGGGCCATTACCTACTATTAAAAAATCAACGGCCGCTTCACAGTTCCAAAGTGTGAGTTTAGTGGGCACTGCCAAGTAGTGGAATATTGAAATATACGATATTTTCATTACGTACCTTCTATAGGCGTACCTCAGAAAAGGATAAAGACAAATCTTTTAAACAAGCCCAGCGATTATCTCAGCAGGAAAATATCAATCGCGAGGTTAATGTCATCCCGACATCGCATCTCCAGCGAGTGGCATGGAATTCAGAGGTCAGATTCCAAGAGTGTATGCGATGTAACGGTCAACATTTAGAGAAAATAATTAAAAAAATTAAATAAAATTCGCACTTGACTTCTTGTAATAGTTCTTGAAATAAGGTGTAAAACGTTAGAAATTCTCTTTTTTAATTAACTTCTAATTCTTCTAACTTGTGATGCTATTATATTGCTTGAAATCCAGATCAGTAGTGCTATTTGCTACTAATTTTCCTTCTATTCCTTGATCGCCGGGTCCTCAATTCATATGAAGCTATCTGCTTGGTGTCAGGCTGTCAATGACTTAGATTCCGTGAACGAGATTTTTGAATCGGGTGTTTTTTCAGCTGTACAATAAAAATATTTCTGTTCTATATTATCATTTTAAGCTCTCAAGCTCTTAAACAAACACCCTGTGATGTCTTTTAGAGGCGTCCGTGAATTTACTAAGGTCAAGTTTTGTACCTTTATGCCCCTACGAATTGAATTGAATTTGAAAAGGTTGAGCCAAGGAGCACCAGGAGATTTGGTGGCTCCTAAAACACTCAGGCTAAAGAGCCCATTGTATTTAAAGCTCTGGAAAGGGGGTAGATAGTCAAGGAGGGAGGGAGAAAAGTGTCAGAGAAAGAGATAGAAAAGAATAGAGACAGAGATAGAGATAGTTAATCCTGTGAGAATTTTCCAGATTCTTTGGCAAATCTGTAAATATCCTCCACTTTTAGAGAACGAATATTACTCATTCTCATGACATCGGAACCCAATACTCGTATTCGTGCTCTAGCAAAGGCAGGACACTCACAGAGAAAGTGCTCAGTGCTATCCGCTTCCTCCAAGCATGACAGGCATACCGGGTCCTCGATGATTCCAATGGTGGTCATATGCTGACCCCATGGGTTGTGTCCTGTAATGATGCCGACCATATACCGAATGTCTTTCCTTCTAAGTTTTAGTAGAAAGTTTGACAGTTTTCTGCTCGGACTTGTCACAAAACACAGTTCTGTAGCGTTTTAGACCGGACCATCGCTCTTTATGTAGATTGCCTACAAAATCGCTGATCCAATACTTGATTCCTGCGGGACTGATTCCGATTATAGGCTCTGGCCCCTGTGGGGGCACCACTGATCCACGGTTGGCCAATTCGTCGGCAATTTCGTTTCCTTGAACACCGGAGTGTCCCGGAACCCATATAAGTACAAGCCTGCTTTAACTTGCGACAGAATTATCCATTCGGCTACTTTCAGGATGGCAAAAACTTTGTTTGGAAAACAATTGCCGTTTCCCCCATAGTACCATCCGGCTCCAGACCCTATTTCGGTCTTGGACCCATCGGTAAAGAAAATATCCGTCAAACCTCCCTGCATGCATTCTGGATTGCTCCATTGCTCATGCAATGGAAATCTGACATCAAATTTCCTTCCAAATGAAACTGTGGGTATCAGGTCATCTTTAGGTGCCAAAAACAGTGGATACTGCTCCGACAGCAACTTAATGATTTCTCTGTGTCCCGAAGTTCCATCTTCCTGCCAGAAACCATATTTATGGAGTCTACACATTGCTTTTATTGCTTCCTGTTGTATCTTAAGATCCAGGGGGAGCAAATCAAGCATAGCATTCAGGGCATCACCAGAGGTTGTACTCATGGCACCCGTTATGCATAAACATACACTTCTTTGCAGCCTGTATAGTTCCCGGATTGTGGACTTAACCATGCTCCGTCCACCAGACCACAGAAGCGTAAGTGATGATTGGTCTGATAAGTGCTGTGTATATCCATAGGACCACAGCAGGTTTCAGACCCCAAGTTTTGCCAAAGGCTCTACGGCATTGCTGAAAAATCTTCAATGCACGATTCACCTTCAGTGAAACGTGTGTCTCCCAAGTCAGCTTCTTATCCAAGATTACTCCTAGATATTTAACTTCATCGGACAGACCAAGTGTCACACCTTTCAATGTTGGAAGACTGACTCCATCCAATTTCCGTTTTCTCGTAAACAAGACTATGGTTGTTTTGTTCGGGTTAACGGAAAGACCTTGTCTCATGCACCAGTCATCGACTTTGTCAAGAATCCTCTGCACTTTCGTGCAAAGCCTCCTTAAGGATTTATCCGATGATAGCGCACAGACGTCGTCCGCATATGCTTGGACGTGAAAACCGAGTTCCTGCATCTCCACTTATAGAGAGCCTACGACGAAGCACCACAGCAGCGGAGAAAGAACACCCCCTTGGGGACATCCTTGCTTGGCCTGACTGTTATTTGTTCGTCACTGCTCCGACCAGCGGTTAACAGCCTCTCAGAGAGCATGGAATATATCCATTTTACAATGGATTGATTCACTCCGTGTCGTTCGGCAGAAGAACATATCGAGCCAAAAGTGGCGTTATCAAAAGCCCCCTCAATGTCCACGATCACGCCTAATGTGTATTCGTTAGCTTCCAGCCCGGCTTCAATCTTGCTAACAAGATCGTGTAAGTCTGATTCACATGATTTTCCACTCTGGTAAGCGTGTTGATTTCTACTAAGTGGACTTCTCGGCAATACCCCCACTCGAATATGTTTCTCCACCACTCGTTCCAGACTTTTCAATATGAACGATGTCAAACTGATTGGTCTAAAACTTTTTGCTAGGGAATAGTCGTCTTTTCCTGGTTTCGGAATAAATACTACTCTTATGCGTCACCATTGGGATGGTATATAACCAAATGCGAGACAGGCTGTGAAGATCCTTTTCAGGGCCTCAATCAGCCTGTCTCCTCCTTTTTTAAGCATTGCTGGATATATTCCGTCAGGTCCAGGGGACTTAAAGTTCTCAAAGGAAGATAAGGGAAACCTTATCCTTATACCTTGTTCATGCCACTCTCAACTTCAGAGAGAGTTCTACTACCCGGAAAATGGGTTTCGAGTAGAGCATTAAACGTTTCCGATTTGGAAATGGTGTGTGAACCATCAGGTTTTCGAATGGAATCCAGGCTTACTGAGCGGTCAAAATGAAGGACCTTACAAAGTCTCGCTGTTTCCCTCATTTCTTCAACGTTACTGCAGAAATTTCTATAGGATTCAAGTTTGGCTTGCCGTACTTTTTTCTTATATTCTCCCTGTGTAAGTCGAGGATGGTTCCATGTGTAGAAGTCCACGCAAGTGGGGAAAGTTACTGATCGCCATTCACTTGGGAATGGCCAGGACGATTCTTCTGCATATGGTTCAAGCAGCTCACAACGGCCGGGATTAGCCCACGTATCCTCTGGGTAGCTTCCGAACACCCGTTCGGGAGTGAGCTAACGTGAGAAGGCGAAACATTCCAGGATAGCTGGTTGTGCGTTGGGTTTGGGACCCGCCACTTAAAAATCCCCCAAAATGAGAAGTTTGAAAAAGCCTCGGATGAGACCTCCCTATACTGATGACGACCCCTGCAAACGAAATAAGGAATATGATTTGAGGGCATGCACCTGGAATGTCCGGTCCCTTAATGGGGAAGGTGCCTCTGCCTGGCTGGTTGATGTCCTCGTGAGAGTAAAGGCTGACATCACTGCCATCCAAGAGATGCGATGGACGGGGCTAGGCAAGAAAACCATAGAGCCTTGCGGCATCTACTACAGCTGTAATGGAAAGGAGCGCAAATTCGGTGTTGGATTTGTTGTGGGAGAGAGACTTCTTCGCCAAGTACTGTCGTTCACTCCGGTGCACGAGCGTTTCGCAATAATCCGCATCAAAGCGCGATTTTTTAACATTTCGCTAATTTACGTCCACGCCTTGACGGAAGAGAAGGACGATGCGACCAAAGATTCCTTCTATGAGCGCTTGGAACGTTCCTTTGAGCGCTGCCCCCGCCACGACATAAAAATCGAGCTTGGCGACTTCAACGCCAGGGTGGGCAAGGAGGGAATTTTTGGTCCCCAGTCGGAAAATTCAGCCTGCACAACGAAACATCCGGTAACGGACAGAGGCTGATTGACTTCGCCGGGGCACAAAATATGGTAGTCTGCAGCACCAGATTCCAGCACAAAAAGATCCACCAAGCTACCTGGCTGTCCCCTGATCGAAAAACGCGAAACCAGATCGATCATGTTGTGATAGATGGAAGACACGCTTCTAGTGTATTAGATGTACGTACGATCCGAGGACCCAACATCGACTCGTATCATTACCTTGTTGCAGCTACACTGCGCACATGCCTCTGTGCAGCAAAAAACGCCCATCTACCTACGCAAAGAATGTTCGACATCTAGAAGCTGCAATCACAACAGACAGCCAGAAGATTCGCCACTCGACTCTCACTACTGCTCTCAGAGAGCACTGCCCAACAAACCGGCATGCACGAGCAATGGAGCAACATTTCTCGTTCCCTACGTACCGCCGCCGAAGAAAAAATCGGATTCCGGCGAGCCCGAAACAACAGTTGGTACAACGAGGAATGTCATGCTGCCACAGAAAGAAAGGATGCCGATTATAGAGTCACGCTTCGATCGTGCGCAACGCGAGCCATGTGACCGGGGCGTTTTCCTGTAAGAACAAGGACGGCGAACTGGTGACTGACATCCAGAGCAATCTTAAATTATGGAGGGAACACTTCTTGAACCTGTTAAACAGTGATAGCAGCGCATGTCACAGAGAGTGTGAAGATCCCCATACCCCAATCGGCGACGACAGAATTGACGTTCCGCTACCCGACCATGACGAGGAGAGAATAGCGATAATGCGGCTAAAGAACAATAAAGCCGCGGGCGCCGACGAAGTGCCGGTTGAGCTATTCAAACATGGCGGAGAGGAGCTGGTAAGGTGCATGCATCAGCTTCTGCCCAATCCATAAGAAGGGCGATCCTGCAATCTGTGCCAATTACCGCGGGATTAGTCTTCTAAATATCGCCTATAAGGTTTTAGCGAGCATATTGTGTGAAAGGCTGAAGAGCACCGTCAACCAATTGATTGAACCTTATCAGTCTGGCTTTAGGCCTGGGAAGTCTACCATCGACCAAATATACACAATACGCTAAATCTTGGAAAATACCCATGAATGGAGAATCGACACACATCATCTTTTCGTCGATTTCAAAGCTGAATTCGACAGTACGGAAAGGAGTTACTTGTATGCCGCGATGTCTGAATTTGGTATCCCCACAAAACTAATACGGCTATGCAAGATGATATTGCTCAACACCAGCCGCGCCGTCAGAATTGGGAAGGACCTCTCCGAGCCCTTTGATACCAAACGAGGTTCTAGACAGGGTGACTCGCTGTCGTGTGACTTCTTTAACCTGATGTTGGAGAGCATCGTACGAGCCGCAGAACTTAATCGCTCGGAGAAGCTTGGACGATAACAACATCCGATGAAGCGACGCTTGGAGTGCTCGAGAGAAAGATTCTGCGTAAGATTTTTGGACCTTTGCACGTTGGCAACGGCGAATATCGCAGACGATGGAACGATGAGCTGTGTGAGCTTTACGACGACATAGACATAAAAAATAAATAAATAATTGGCGCGTACACTTCTGTTAGGTGTTTGGCCGAGCTCCTCCTCCTATTTGTGGTGTGCGTCTTGATGTTGTTCCACAAATGGAGGGACCTACAGTTTCAAGCCGATTCCGAACGGCAGATATTTTTATGAGGAGCTTTTTCATGGCAGAAATACACTCGGAGGTTTGCCATTGCCTGCCGAGGGGCGACCGCTATTAGAAAAATGTTTTTATTAATTTTGCTTTCACCGAGATTCGAACCAACGACCTCTCTGTGAATTCCGAATGGTAATCACGCACCAACCCATTCGGCTACGGCGGCCATACGACGACATAGACATAGCGCAGCGAATAAAGATCCAGCGGCTACGTTGGCTGGGTCATGTCGTCCGAATGGATACAAACGTTCCGGCTTTGAAAGTATTCGATGCGGTACCAGCTGGTGGTAGCAGAGGAAGAGGGCGGCCTCCTCTGCGTTGGAAAGATCAGGTGGAGAAGGACTTGGCTTCACTTGGTGTGTCCAACTGGCGCCGGTTAGCACGAGAAAGAAACGACTGGCGCGCTTTGCTAAACTCGGCCAAAATCGCGTAAGCGGTTATAGCGCCAATTAAGAAGAAGAAGAAGTCGATGATTAGCCCAGTCCTCTTCTGTTTTGGTCTTCATGGCCTTATTAAGGAGTTTCCTGGACCGTACACGAAGCTTCGACAGTTCAGGGTTCCACCAAGTAACCGCTTTCCCCTGCCTGCTTTGCCTGAGTGGGCACAGTTCCTCAAAGCAATTGATTAAAGTACCTTCTAATTTCTTAGTAGCATCTTCAATCATTTCTGCTGATTTGAGTTTTTTTCAGGTTTGGTAGTTGCTCTGTTACAAGCTCACCATACCTGTCCCAGTCCACATTTCGAGAACTCCTAGCGGAAGGTATTGATATTGTTTCAATTCCCAGTCGGAATTCGATAAGGCGATGATCAGAAAGGGAGTCCTCTTCCAAAACTCGCCATCGGTTGATTTGATTTCCAACTGACCTATTGGTAAGTGTTAAATCAATCACCTCTTGTCTCCTTCTGGTCACAGAAGTTGGTTTGTTACCAGTGTTTTGAATGACCAAATCGGATGACAGGATAAAATCCAGTAACTTGAGACCTCTGGGGTTGCATTTGCTGCTTCCCCACACGACTATGACATTTTTCTTAAATGTTTCTCTCTCAACAATTCTATCAAACAGACAAGAAATGCACCAGTTATAAAATTGACACATAGTATAGAGGAGGTTACGGGGACATCCGTTCAGGACAATAAACGATTGGAGTGTGACAGTGCGTGAGACTTTAGGTAATTCAATTGCGCGAGTACAAAATATTTTATATTTCCGAATATGAGCGGAAATATTTGACCCTGACGATGGGATCAGTGCTTAAACTGAAGCGTATTTTGAAGAGTTGCAGCAGTCTCGTTTTTTTAATGGGATGCATCAAATGGAAAGCGTTGCGCTAAGTGTATCGAGTTGAAAGGGGACTAGGTGGAAAAAATCAAATACATTTTGTATAAAAAGGTTTTTTCTTGACAAGGTGAGGCACTTTGCATACAGCCCTCATATTTAACTTCAACTCAGTTAAGGTACTTGACCACCTTATAAGTTTCAAAAAATTAAATTTTTTTTTTTTACATTTTTTCAATCCTTATACTTTTAAAAATCATGACCTGAAACTGTTTTTTTAAATTCGAATTCTAACAAAGTGAAATCAGTGAAAATGTGCAGGCGCATCCTGCACTCATTACTTGCTGACTCAGCTGAAAGAAAATAGCAAGTTTTAACTTTAAACGCGTTTTTCCAGAAATTACTTTTTTTCGAATGGCGGACACTTTATCTCCGAAACTGCTTAGCCGATTTTAATGATTTTGGTCTTGTTTTATTTGTTAAGATGTTTTGTATGCCAATTTACCACATTTTGCAAAAAAAAAGTTAATAAAGTATTGCTTTTTAAGCATAACATTGTGAAAAACAGGGGTGTTTTCTTAACTTTTTTTCAAACATCCGCCATTTTTTTATTATTTTTTTTTTTTGTCAGTTTGTGGTAAATTTTCTCGCAAGGAACCTTCCTTTTGAAAATTTTGTTTCTCTCTTTTGTTTTAGAATTACCATTTCTAAGATTAACTGTCCGCCGCAAGACATGATTTTCTTCAGGCCTCGACTTTGGCGCCTCCTGGATATATGTTAAAAAAAGAAATTTTAATAAATCAATTTTTTTTTGTATTATATAAGCTCTAAATAAAAATTAAAAAAAAAATTTATTTTAATAATATATATTATACAGAACATGAAAAAAAAAATTATTGAATATGTTGTACTTTTTAGCTTTCCAAGGTGGTCAAGTACCTTAAAGAGACATTTCAGAAAACAACCCTGTGATACTCACAAATTCATAATTTTAGTAGACTTTCAGCCTGCATTGTTCTTTTAAATTCTGGAAAACGAAAGAAGGGAAATGCAGGGATGGCTAACCGCAATAACAGATCAATAAAGGTTAGGTTCTTTAAATAACTACCAACCCCAAAAATACTTAAGAAGGAATTTATCAAAACACCAAGACCCACACAAATAAATTGGAGGTTTTTATTATTAAATTTATCCTTTAAATTTCTTTTCCTTCCGTTGAAAGCTACATCCTTTTTATACAAATTCAAATCAAATTTACTTAAACAGCAACCATGTCCACAATTCTAGTACACTCATATATACACGTATACATACACACATACATGACTTCTGATACAGCCAACGAATAATGGGAAATAAATTCATACGAAATTATTGCTGTTTTGTGTTTATTTTAGTTTTTATATCGAACAAAAATGAATTTACTTACGTGTTTATATACATGCGTAAATGTGTTAGAAAATAAAGCAATAAAGCAATTTTCGAGTAAAATCAACAGCATGAGCATTAATCTATGAATATTATTGTACTAATGGCAGGAGCTTCAAACATGATTTTGCAAAATATGCATACAAGAAGAAGGAGAGCTGCATAAAAGAGTTTCCAACAACGCACGAACTACACAGAGTGTTGCTGATTCATTCAAGTTAGCATGCTAGTCACAGGAAATATTTTAATACGCATGAAATCCATGACTTTGACTATTCGTAAATGGAGCTGTGTGAAATGAGAGTTCCTTATACGCCCGGGTGGCTGTAGGAGTTTGAGGGCGCATTCATTTTCAGCATGCAGATGTTTATATATACAAATTTTCACAGCAAAATGTCACATTCAGTTGGTCAGACAATTACATTGGCTTTGATAAAATGCTTTCCGTATAAATTGTAAACTTTTAGTAGAAATATTAAAATACAAATCACAATAAACAACTGCGTGGGTATGTGTTTTTGAGAATATGTGAAAAAAATTGCTTGTGAGACTACACAAGACAGGAAGTTATTTGTTAAGAGAGGAAGCTATTGGTAGTTTAGTGCACAAATTCAAATCAAAATATGAGAAGATAATATACATTTAAAAGAGCCGAGATTCGCACTTGCTTTAAGAAATATTTTGCCTTTATACGAAAACAAATAAAAATATTTATTAAGAAAAAGTTGGCATACAAAGTAATTTTTGCTTAATTAAGTGAAAAAAATACATACACATATTAGCTTATATTTGATCCGCGTTCCTACGCCCAAGCCCCAACCGCCATAAAATATTAAAAATATAAAACAAAATGAATTTTGTTAATTTTATATATCCATCTTAGCATTACAGTCCGGGGTGGACCATTGCCTCCTCTACAATACGCCTCCATTTTTCTCGACAGTCCGCTTTTGCTTTATGTTGTGAGATTTTCATCCTTCAAATATCGTCTTCTACGTCTTGTAACCATCGTCTCTTTGGCCAGCCTATCCTTCTTGCTCCTTCAGGGTGTGCTTCAAATACTTTTTTGGTCGTTCTTTCGCAGCTCATTCTTAAAACGTGTCCAAACCACCGTAATCTTTGGGACTTTATAAACCGCGTTACATTTCCTCCTGCGATTAAAACACTGAGATCGTGGTTATAGCGTATACGGTATGTATCGTCTTCTAATCGTATAGGACCGAATATTCTTCTAAGCATTTTTCTTTCAAATCGCATCAGTAAATTCACGTCATTAGCTTCTTATTATAGTTTTGTACATATGGAGTTTTTGTTCCTGTGATATAAATGAAGACTTCATAAGTTTCATACGGCCAAATTAGCTGCCTGAGTACGGTCTTGGATATGTAAGGACATATCCTTATTTATGCTGAGTACTACGCCTAAGTTTTTAAACTCTTGCATGAACTCAAAAACATATCTTCCGATTCTGATGACTATCATGAAAGGATCATGTCATGTACTTGGTCTTTTCTTCACTTATATTGAGGTCCGCTGATCCTGTACCTTGCACTAAACGCATGAGAACGTTCTGAAGAGTCTCCCTATTTCTCGAAAGAATCACAATGTCGTCAGCATATGTGCATATTTGTGTCAATCTATAAAATATTGTGCCACCTTGAGCTATTTCGTTTATTGCTGCAGTATTTAGTATTAATGCAGTGTTAAATTAAATAAAAGAGTTGATAGTGAGCCATCTTGACTCACGCCGGATTTCATTTCAAATTTGTCAGATATTTCGCCATTCATTATTACTTTAGCGTTTGAGTGTGAAAGAGTCGTATTGATAAAATTTATTTTTGTGGTATACCCAGTGCTCTCAGGACATGGTCGATATACTTTCTGTTGAGTTTAGTAAACACTCTCTAAAGATACAGTGTAGAATTGTTGAACGCATAACATTTTTCTTATATTTGCAACATAATAAAGCATCAATCAGTCTTTAGCACCTGACTTGTAGGTTTTCAACTTCTCTATTGCTCTTTTCGTGTCATCAAGGTCTGAGTCTTCCAGCCTATTTTCTACTGTGTATACAGGTCCAATAGGCGCGTCATCTTCATTAATATTTAAAAGCTCATTAAAATGGTCTTTCCAGATACTTAGGTTTCTTCGAGACGTCGATTATCGAGGACATGTGATTTTATCTATTACTATGTCATCAATTTGATTAGCCCCATTGTGGCCTGGGAACTTCCAAGAAGTTTGTTTGTGCACCCGCTTGTGTTGAAAAGACGTGCTGCTTATAAATAATCCTTGAAGTTCGGCAAAGTTGCATAAACGCATACTATAAATTCATCTTTTATGTCATCTTCGCTTTCTTCGTAGGGGCGTAAGCAGATAAAATTGTTGTGTTTTGGAATTTACCTTTTAGTCGAAAATATGAAATACGTTCATTCACCGGCTCAAAAGCCATCACAGTCTTCCGGACTTTTTTATGAACATAAAATCCAACGCCTTTATAACCTTGACTCTCGGCGCCGCTGTAGTAGATGCTATAATCTTGTTTCTTTCTGTCGCCTTGTCCTTTCCACCTTATTTATTGCAGAGCCGCTATCGTAATGCCATATGTTCTTAGTTCATCGGCTATTTCTACCATTTTCCCTGGTTGGAACATAGTAAGAACATTCCATGTTGCTAATTTGAAATCATTGTTCTTAATATGCTGCGTGGGTTGATATCTTTGATGTGTTCTGATCCGAGGCAATATTGTTGGATTCGTGGCAATATGATTTATGACTGATAAGGGGTCGCCAGCCTCAAACCAAATTTAGATTTCAATGAAATAATTATCATAACATTAAGCTATTTTAGGCCTGCTGGCTTTACCTAGTCTAAAATATATTTAGTCTGAAATATCCTTACCGGTCGGATAATGCGGCACATGGAGAGAAGGTAAACAGACGTGGTAGTGTAAGCAGGTAAAGGGACTATCGTCATTAGAGTATAACATAATACCTTTAAACAAGTGGCATGAAGAAGCCCTCGGCAGGCAGTTAGTTACAAGCCTTCGAGCGTATTTCTAAAATGAAAAAAAAAACTCGTTGCAAAAACCCATTTGCATTCGGATACGACATTAAACTGTAGATTCCTTTATTTGCGTAACAACAGTAAGACGCACACCGTAAATTGTAGGACGAGCTCGTCAAATACCCAACGTGCCGATTTTAGATGTTTATAAACCGTTTTAATCCACCTTCATTTAGTATCAATTTTTAGAAAAAGAAAGTTCAAAATTTTCTAACAAAATCTAACAGAGGGCAAAGAAAATCTTAAATTCTTCTGAAACGAAAATATTTCATTTGAAAACAAACTGTTTTCATGCCATTTTGCATTAAAAAAACTATTTGTACATATGCAAGTTAAGTGACGGGCAATGCAATGCCAGGACATACTCAGCTGGCCAAAATGAGAACATGTATATGCATACCTACGCACTAGGGATGTTAATCCAAATGAAAAGTCCTTGACCAATACATAAAAACTATTTCATTGTTTGGGGTAAACTTTTTTTTTATTTTTCGCTATTGTCTCTGTTTAGGCTTATCCAGTTCGTTTAACGCTGTTCCACATTTTTTATCCCGAATAATAGAATCTGCAAAATAGCCATTCGATTCTGCAATTACGTCCTCGTTTGAAGAAAATCTTTTTGGCGCCAGCCATTTTTCAAATTGTAGTCCGAGGGATCCGAGAGAGCTAACTCTTGAGAATAGGGGGGATGTGAAACGAGTTTGAATTCTATTTCCATTAATCTTGCGATCACAGCTACTAAGGCGTGAGCTGGTACGTTGTCGTGATGGAAAATGCCTTTTTTGAAAATCACTTGACTTCCTCGATTCAAACGAATGCCAACTATAGAGAAATATACCGATTTGGCTGAAAATAGATAGAATTCCACGAGGTTCACACTTCGACCTCATGGTCTTTTGTGTCCTCTGCTCATCACAGTAACTCATCCAGACCCAGTTCGCTTCTCAAACTCAGGATAGAACTTAGTTAGATTGACCTTGATGAGTCTTTTAAACCTAGCGTAGCCCAATAGTTTGGTGCAACCAAACCTCGTTTGCCTTAGTTCTTCACTTCTAACGTTCTTCTTGATGTTGTGCTGTTCCACAGGAAGGAAGCGCTCGGGTCCTAGACCTTGCTGAAATTCGGTGCGTGTTATTCTAAGAGATGCTACTAACTAAGCATAGCTTCGATACGCGTCAGCTGCGCCATCTCTCTGACTTAGCAAGGACATTTCAAATGACCCTCGTATGCAAATCCAGAGATCCCGAAATTGTAATTACGAGATCTCGAGAATGTCGGTATTCTAAAAAACAAAACAAAAATGGTATCGTTAAATACCAATATGAAAATAGCGGACCCACTATAAAATATGGCACTATTATTCTAGGCAAATCGTAAACTTTGGCATACGATATTTTCTGGCTTGGAAGAAAATGTTTTGTCACAATACAAAGCTAAGTTGAATATTTTTCTCAATAATTGTCCTCAGGTGAGGAAAGTATAAGTTTAGGAGATCTGCTGATATGTCTATCTTTAAAAAGATGAAATTTTGAAATTTATGATCCAAAATACCAAACTAAGGGTCCCTGTTTTCGAAAATTTATACCGCAAGTTTCTTTTGCTGTTAGATATTTTTAATTTATAGCAACAACTAAAACATAATTACTGTACTAAAATATTTTCATAAATATATCTAATTTAAGAGGCATTTTTAAAACACGATTCAGATCAAAAATATTTTGGCAACGTAAAGTATACCAAATTTAATGATTTTTTTTAAATAAGTCCGCACCTTTTTGGTGAGGCACCTTAATGTACAAATATACAGGGTGGGCCATACAGCGTTTGTTTTTTGAACCACCCATTTTTTTGAGAATGGTAACACAAATGACATGTCAAATGTGTTCATAATTTACTTAAAAGTTTGACATTTACGAAATGTGGTGGGTCTTCTTCTTCTTTTCTGATTTTCACATCGATGGCTACGTCAATAAGCAAAATTGTCAGATTTGGGGCTCAGAAAATCCACACGTTACTGTAGAGAAGCAAATGCATCCACAACGAGTCACTGTTTGGTGCGGTTTTTGGTCTGGCGGCATCATCGGGCCATTTTTTTTTCAAAAATGAGCGAGGAGCCGCGATTGCAGTAAATGGCGAGCGTTACCGTGACATGCTCAACGAGTTTTTGTTTCCAAAAATTGAAGAGGATGACATGGACGACATTTGGTTTCAACAGGACGGTGCAACTTGTCACACTGCTAAAGTTACACTCGAACTTTTGGCTACCGTTTTTGAGAACCGAATAATCAGCCGAAATTCCGATATCAATTGGCCGCCTCGGAGCTGTGATTTAAGCCCGTTGGACTATTTTTTGTGGGAGCCGTTAAGGACAAATACTATGCGAACCATCCAGAGACCATTGATGCTTAAAAACAAGGAATCAAAGTTGCCATTCATGAAATTGGAGCCCGAACAATCGAAAATGTGCCTAAAAATTGGGTTGATCGAATGGCCTACTGTAAAGCCAGTCGTGGCAGTCATTGGAACGATATTATTTTTCATTCATAAATGACAATGTTCAATCTTCAAAATAAAAAAAATTTGAAAAAATATTGATTAGTTTTTTTTTTTTATAGGCGATTCAAAAAGCAAATTTTACATGGCCCACCCTATACATGTAAAATACACATATACATATATATGTAAACATGTACATATAACCGAGTATGCAAATGTGCGGTTGAAATACTTGATTTCACAAGCAAAGATTAATGATATCAATAACGGATAATAATTTATATGTAGGCCAATATTATTTTCAATAGTAGAGCAAATATATTTAATTCTAAATCATTTATAGCAGCAAAGAAGCTTTTAGAGAGTTTATCAAATACCGTAAGATAATACAATGTCATGCGATAAACTAGGCTAACCAAATGTGTGTGTAACCAATACAGCTTTTAGAAAACAAAATAAATGAAAAATGGAAAAAGTATGTGAAATTGGAGATCGTAAGAAGTGCAACCCGAAAGGTAATCCATTTGAAGCTGAGAAAACTATTGGAGCTTAAGTAAAGTAATAATAAGGAAATGTCAAAGGAAATATGAGAAATATTTCAGTTGTTATGCAGAATTCACAAATGTGTTAGCCTACTTTTGTGCGCAGCATAATAAATACCAATGTAAGAATATTAATGTAAGAGTGGATGACAATGCTGCAAATATTCTAGGAGTGTATTCTCTAAGCTCCTCCTTGCAACAGATATCGTTTATTTCAAATGCATTCAGCTGTAAGCAAGTAACATTGTTGTTGTGCACAGCGCCCGTAAATATGGTAATATAATTTCGAAGCTCAGCATTAGCTTTATATGTAGGGAAGCGTGAAAAATAAAAGAAAGCAAAATACTTACCTTACAATAGATATTAATTTCAATAACTTTGTTGGCGACTGTAGGTAGTCAAGAAGTTTTGTGTGTCTACACAAACAAATGCAATAGCAAACAAATAAAGTTGAAAGTTGTGATATTTGTGAAGTAAAATAAAAATACTGGAAACTGAATACATTTATGCTCTCAGAGGTGTTACCTTTCTGCTTAAGTTAGGTGCGGGTGTCTGCTGACTACGCAGTTTGGTTATTCAAAATAACAACAAAAATATGTAATAAATTCGAAAATGGTAAAATATTATGCAAAGTGGCATATCGGTAGGTAGAAAATTATGCACGACACATGGAAGGAAGTAAAGCCTGCGCAGATGCTTCTTTTTAATATCCATAAACTTGGCTTTATTTGATAGATAATTATATTGAATATCATTTTCGAAATCTAATGTGAATTTTCAATTCTTTCCGGCACTTCGCAGTGCATCAGGTTCTATTTCAGCTAGAATGTCGCATTTTAGCTTTTTTATCTTGTTCAGCTCCTCCTTCGATGCCGTATTTATCTCGTCAATTGTAGCGTAGCGCCATTCTTTCATGGGCCTCTTCAGTTTCGGGAACAAGAAAAAGTCAAAAGGGGCCAGATCTGGGAAATACGGTGGCTGTGGCATCATCAGTGCGTTGTTTTTGGCCAAAAAGTCGCGCACAAGCAACGATGTCTGTGCAGGGGCGTTAACGTGATGCAAGAGCCAATTTTTATTCTTCCACAAATCAGGGCGTTTCTGTCGGTTTGCTTAGCGCAAATTGCGCAAAACTTGCAGGTAATATTCCTTATTGACCGTTTTACCCTGTGACAAGAACTCATGATGCACAACGCCCCTGCAATCGAAGAAAACGGTAAGCAAAACTTTATCATTCGACCGAACTTGGCGCACTTTTTTCGGTCTTGCTTCGTGCGGCAGTTTCCATTGAGATGATTGAGCTTTGGCTGCCACGTCATAACCATAAACCCACGATTCGTCACCAGTTATGGCCCTCTGAAGCAAATTTGGGTCGTCGCGGACAGAGTCCAACATCTTTAACATTAGCAATGTTCATGCGATGCTGCTTTTGGTCCAAATTGAGCAGTTTTGGT
This sequence comes from Anastrepha ludens, assembly GCF_028408465.1. Lineage (NCBI taxonomy): Eukaryota > Metazoa > Arthropoda > Insecta > Diptera > Tephritidae > Anastrepha > Anastrepha ludens. The sequence goes on along the minus strand of NC_071500.1, from coordinate 121,253,381 downwards.
ACGAATTTTGCGGCGACCCGTCTCATGCCCAAATTATTGAAAAAAAATTGAATGGCACGAGTCAATCGATATGTCTAGGCCCTCAGCAACTTCTCTAATGGTGATGAGACGATTGGCCAGTACCATTTTCTTCACTTCATCAATTTTTTCGTCTGTTGTTGAAGTGCAAGGGCGTTCGGCACGACGAGAAGCGTTCACATCTTCTCGGCCTTTTGAGATCATTTTGTACCACCGATAAACGCTGCTTTGGTCTAAAGAAACTTCTCCGGATGACACAGTCAATATTCGGAATGCATTCGCACACTTAATTTCGTTTTTCACACAAAATGTGAAACAGGTTCTTTGATCCATCTTTTTGAATAGGTAAAAATCGAAGACGAGGCGAAACACGTGCAAGTAAAGCAGCAGTCAACAATTAACTGAACATTCAAAATGGCCGAACTCGTCGGCATGAGTGAGAACCATGAGTACCAACATATCGCCACAAAAAAAACGTACTCGAATATGCGTAACCTGCGAAAATTCTAAATTCGCGATACTTTTTGAGCGCACCTCTTATGTTTAAATATATATTAATAAAAGGAAAAATAAATCCATTATTTTCTCGGTAGATGGCTGTACTGATCGATATCTCGTAAAGTATCCATCAAACAATTTAAAGTTCTTGCTCGTTGTCAAGGTGACATTTCACACTAAAAAAAATTATTGTGCTGTGTTTTGATTGTTGTATTCAGCTGTGAGTGTTACAGAGTCTTAACAATGGAAATCAATAAAGAGAAAATTCGGTCCATTTTACATAATTGGGTCCAACACCCTCTATTGGATATTTATACGAACTCTTCCTCCACTTTGTTGTTCGTCTTGATGTTTTTCCACAAATGGAGGGAGAAGTTTTTTTTTTATTGTAGATGAGCTTTATGAAGAGCTTTTACATTACAGAGGTACACTCGGAGCACCCGAGCACTACTGAATGGTAGTCACGCATCAACCCATTTGGCTATGGCGACCGCAACTTTACCTTTTCCCGGAGGAAATAATGTGAAAGAGTACACTAGCACGAACGAGGTGACTAGTGATTCCACACATTGACTCTTTTGAATGCAACGATAAAGCAGCAATGACTTTGGAGTTATTATATCAAATTGAAATTTTAAAAGAAATTTGAACAATGTGCGAACGTTACTCCAGCGTGGGCCCATATATGAGGAATTTTTAAGCCGAAGCTATCTCAAATATCTCTCGGGACTACATTTATAGCCACTCTAAATGGCTATTTGGCACTATTTGGTGGAGCCCTAAGTAGATAGCCAAAGAGATCACGAAACACCAAATAATAGAAGAGGTATCTTCAATAGTGGTTTCCCATTGCTAGGCATTGACAAATCTCCCACTGATTTTCCGCCATGAAAACGTTCCTTGAACTTGAAAACAAAAAATGTACTATAGATTCCTATAAAGTGCATCCATGATTTTTAGTTCTTAAAAACCGGGATCTTCAAATTTCGTAATTCTAGTGTTTTAAGATTTTTTCGATTTATCCTCGAGAACTCTGAACTGGCAGTGTCAGCGACACATTCACCACCAACGGCAACATCAGCGACATATTCACCACCAACGCAGGCGTAAGGTGAGATTATCCCCTGTCGCCCCTTCTCTTCGCTATCATCTGAAACGACGTTATGAACTAATTGACTCTGCGTAAAGAGGCCTCGCCTAGAACTTCACCAGACATTTTGAGGACCTGGACTATGCCGATTTCATCTGCCTCCGCTGTCACACACTTATTGACATGCAAGCGAAGGCGGACAGACTAGTCACACTGGCACGCACTATAGGGCTTTAGATCAACATTGCCAAGACAATGGATATGAAAATCAACCACAACAAAGTAATACCTATATTGGTTGATGGGTGTCCAGTGGAATTTGTCGAAAGCTACTGCTACCTCGGCTCCACTATCACGACAGATGGCGGAGCAGATGAAATTGTTAATTGCAGGCTGAAGAAAGCAAGGGCGGGTTCGTGCGAATGCGTAAAGTATGGGCGAATTCGCAAATGCCCAGGCGCACTAAACTGCGAATATTCAGCTCAGGTCTGAAGTCAATAGGGAAGTGAAACATGGCTGGTCTTCAACAGCGTCACACAGAGGCTACATCTTATGTCAACATTTGCCTCCGCTTCATCTATAGAATATTCTGGCCGAACACCATCAGCAATGACACGCTGTGGAGATTAACGAGAGAAGAACTTATTTTATGGCAAATCAAACACAGAATGTGGCGATGGATATTTCACATAGCTAGAAAATCACCAGATAGCATCACGAGAATGCCACTCGACTGGAACCCGCAAGGGAGCTGAGGTCACGCTCGGCCAAAGATTACTTGCAGAAGGTCGATGTTGCGCGTGCTAGCAGATGACGACATCAGATGGGACGCGCAAAAACAATAGCCCAGAATCGTGTACAATGAAGAGTCTTGGCGAGACCCTATGCAGCCGGACGGAGTAAACAAGGATATTAAAAACGACTTCCTGTTCAAGATGTCCGACAGCATTTACATAAAATGGCATTGAACTTTGATTTCGACTTTTATTGAAAATGTTTCATTAACACAGGACGGGGATGATGCCCCTGCATTGAGTTTTAGTTAATTACTTAATTACTTTTTGCGTAGTTGAAAAACGTATACACTTGCATGTGCAGATGATGAGGAACTTGATTTACTGGAGCCACTAACTTGAAGTGTCTCTAAATATTAACACGCGGGCTGAGGAGTCTCGGGCCTAACAAAGAAAACACTTTTTGTTTGTTCAAAACTAGCTTTATTCATTTACGTAATTTCCATCAAGAACAACGCAACTATTCCAGTACCGCTCTAGCATTTCAAAACCATTTTTGTAGAACGATTTACCTTATGTCTCAAAATAGGCCTCACTTTCAGCGATAATCTCTTCATTCGAGCGAAATTTCTTACCGGCGAGCATTTTTTCAAGTCTGTGAACTTGCAGTAGTTTCTGGGAGCCTTTTTAGCCGTATCTATGATATTTCTACAGGCCTTTCTGTCTCTGCGACCGTCGTGGCTGAATAAGTCGGTGCTGATTACCGTTCAGGAGTGCATAGGTTCGAATCTCCGTGCATGAACATAAAATCTATTATTTTTTTTTGTAATAGCGGTCGCCCCCGGCAGGCATTGCCAAACCTCCGGGTTTATTTTTGCCATGAAAAAAACTCCTCAGAGTCGGCTTAAAACAAAATCAAGACGCCTGCCACAAATAGGAGGAGGAACTTTGCCATATACTTAACAGAAGTGAAAGGGCCCATATTTATTTATTTTTTTTACTTCGAACGTTCGTAGGTATTCTTAGCTTAGCTTCATGTTA